>NC_048589.1:15922031-16522031 GCF_013265735.2 Oncorhynchus mykiss | reverse complement strand
TTTTCTGTACAGCACTTTGTGACATCAGCTGATGTAATAAGGGCTTTATATATTCATTTGATTGATTTTGCATTACTCCAATCATATCGCATCGAGAGCCAAACGTCACTGACATAAATTGGTTGTGTTGTTGTCCTCTGGTGGCTAGCTAGCTAAAATGATCTCTTTCCTAAATTGGCCATGGTGGAGATAGGGATTTGGACTAGTGGTTTTAATTAATCCTCCATGCTAGCCAATGATTATAATGGCAATTCTGATCCAACCACAAATTTATACAATGTGCCCCTGGCCTGAGAGAACGGGATTTCAACATATAGCTAGATGTAGAGGGCTAATGTTAACTAGCTATCGTTGCCCATGAAAGGAAGCTAGGCTAGCGAGCAAGATTTTTTGTCAAGTAGCCTAGGACAGCAAAACATTGAACGTGTGTACTGTATGTCAGAGTGATAAATTGTTTCTTCTACATGAAAGAGAGGACGATGGCATTGGAGTTTCTCTACAGGTAGGGTGAGTCAACATGTTTTTTCTACTTGCACAAACGCCACACACCCACAGAAATCCGAATCAAGCATTAACAGACACATCATATTTAGCTTACGTTGATTGTAATAAATAGTTTTTGGTATCTTTTAGTTGTCACTGTTTTAAACTAAGCATAGATGATTTGATGTTGTTGAAATGTTGAAGTTGAAATGGTGCTGGAACAGTGGAGGCAGCTCGTTTTCTTTGCTACTTGTAGTAACTCTCCGTGGTTCTAAATCAATAGTTGTTTAGTGAAAATGTTGTAAACATTAACTTGCTTGACCATGCTGTATGAATATTTTTGAACCCACGCACCGCTACTGGCTTTCTGCCAAAACACTACAATCCTCCTAGACTGTGTACATACAAAGAGGCAAAGAATATTCCAGGATTCACTCAAGGAGATCTGGAGATCTGAGAACACCTTTTATTTGGAGAACATCATTTGTTTACTCACTATTCAATGAATTATCTTTATTGATTTCTTCCATTATCCATTCTCGGTACTTGCAAACATCCATGAAGTTGATTGGAACTTTACTCTCTATTTTACTAGCCCGTGAGGTCACACCATACAGGAGGCCATCTTTGTTCATCAGACTTCCTCCAGAGTCCCCCTGTGTGAGGTACAGAAGAATAAACACAAATGTTATCTATTTAATTTGATGGGCCTACATTAAGAAGTACAACAAATCGTTTGTATGCCAACAGCACTAATCACATTATTCAGTAATCAACTCTTCATTTGATAAAGTAATGATAAAAGATTATGAAGGTTGTTCGATTGACTTTTACTGTAAATAAAATTTGATAAGTTAGTCACCCACCACTGTTATTTTTGGGGCAGAAATGATATGTAACTAGGCAGGGAATTGTAAGCGTGTGAATTGAAATCAGTCTTACATGGCAGGCGTCCATCTTCCCTGGAGCTGCTGCGCAGAATCGCATTTGAATTTTGGTTTGAGCATCTTCTGTGGGGAAACACTCTTGGAGACTTGGAGGTCTCCTGATTTTGAACACTGTAGTTTCTCTGGCTTTCTACCACCTGTGGAGTTAGATTAGAGAAAATGATATAAATCCTGCAAGTAGGTTCTTGTGCATCACTCAACTCTGTGTGTTCACCTTCTGTGTAACTCCAGCCTGCAATTCTCACATTCTCCTTCAACACAGGTGTCTGGCATGTAGAGGGAGGAAGCTGAATGGTAGTGAACTGAGGGTATGCCTTAGGTAGCTTCAGCAGCATGATGTCATGAGGAACACTTTTGATTACATTACGTCGTATGTTTTCTTCAGGAATCTGGACCTCTTCTGGTTTAGGTGTTCCACCTGGATGTGCACCCAGTATCGCTGTTATTGTACTAAAGGGAAGACGTATAAAGAGACAGTTTGTGTATCACTGTTACCTTGGGTTATAAAAGACCAGTTAGAGTTTCTCAATCATGTACAAGTATTTTTTGGAACAATGTTGCCCATTTTCAAAACAGTCACAGAACTCTGTAGCCTTTTGCCAAACAGTAAATGCATATGTAGTTGCCTTCTCAAAAAGCAAATACATCATCAAAACTATACTGCCAAAATGGCAAATACATTCTTCCAAAGAACATGACTGCCTGCAAAAAGATTATCACAACCATATATACCTTTTGCCTCAAGTTGCCTCACATTTAATCAATAGATTTGATTTGCAGTCACTAAATCATGATGATCAAAATACTATTAAATGATGCATAATTATGGGCAAATACTCACCTTTTATGCATATTTTACCAAACAATTTCAGACACATGAAATTATATATCCTTCTTGAATCAAAATAACATGTAAAATAAGTACATTTTGTGCAGCATTCATTCATTGGTATGATCACAATCCAATGTATTCAATACGTAGGCTGCTCTGCTGACAGGTTGGTAGACTTTCCACCACCAAGCAGAAAGCCAATCCCCAGTAGAAATAAGGACAGGTGAGTACAGTGGAGAACTGCTGATATGAATGGATAGGCCTCAGCCAACACCAAAGCAAAGCTCGTAATGGAAGGTCACAATGTCGAAGACGATGAGTTACAGTTTCTCTCAATGGCGTACAAGCATTTCTTGGAACAATGTTGATTTTCAAAACCGTGTTCTTACGACACAGAACTCTGTGGTCTTTTGCAAAACAGTAAAAACATTTAAAAAATGTTGGTGCTTTCTCAAAACATAAATAAATTCATCAAAAGATGCAGCATTATAGGATATTAGAAATGACTCTGCTTTTAAGCTTATTTCACCGAACAATTGAACACACATCAAAACAAATATAATTCCTGATCAAAAAGAAGGCACATTGTGCGCAGGATTCATTCATCAGTATCATCACAATCCAATTCCGTTACATGTATTCAGTACAAAGTCTGTTCATAGGTTTGAAGACTTTCCATCTGCAAGCTGAAACACAATCCAACATAGAAATATGGAAAGGTTGATACACTGGAAGAACACATCTGATATGAATGTAGATCTCAATCCACACTAAAACAAAGCTCTGTAATGGATGCTCACAATGTTGGAGAGGATGACATAGGAGGTCCCAAAGTTACTTAGAAGTAGAGGTAACCCAAATTCATTCTCTGCATGTGCACAATGTTGTAAAAAATCGTAATACTTTGGTAGTCCTCTTTACCTAGATCGTTCCCTATATTGTACCTGATGTCACACTGATAGAGCCATTTCAAATGTTGTGCTCCAGTATTTACTGATTGTCGGAAACAGTGAACACATCTGTAACCATTTCTCTTCTGATGAAAACAATGTGTTCTGGGAACAAAACACCTTACAGAGAATTTTCGATTCATTTATGACAATTCATTTTTTTTTAAGGAGTCGGGGTATTCAATCAAGGTACAACTGCAATAAATGATCAGATGTTCTGCAAACGTATTTACGCTTTTAATGATTGTTGTTCTGAAATAGGGACGTTCCAAAATAGGGACGTTCCAAAAAACGCTTTTACGCGATTGAGAGAAACAAACACTAGCCACTTTATACTATACTATGCCACTTTGTTTACATACTCATCTCATTTGTACATACTGTACTCGATACCATCTACTGTATCTTGCCTATGCTGCTCTGTACCATCACTCATTCATATATCCTTATGTACATATTCTTTATCCCCTTACACTGTGTACAAGACAGTAGTTTTGGAATTGTTAGTTAGATTACTTGTTATTACTGCATTGTCGGAACTAGAAGCACAAGCATTTCGCTACACTCGCACTAACATCTGCTAACCATGTGTATGTGACAAATAACATTTGATTTGATTTGATTGATTTGAAATGAATTAAGGAATCCATAAACAGCTTGTAAGGTAATCAGCAGAATACCAAATCAAAACTAGTTGCCATACAAACAAATTACATAAAAATGACATAATTAACCCATATCACCCTGTGCCAATATAAAACATTCATCTTCCTGTAGATAAAGTTTAGCCATCACTTTACCTCCCATAGCTAGTGCAGTGCTCAGCTGTAAGGACCCATTTCTCATGAATAAGAGAGCCACCACATTCTTGTGACTCCATTTTATTTAAAGCTTCTATCAATCTAGTGGCCTTGAGTTTCACATAGTGCTTAGCATAATTGTCATCGCAAGGTTCCCCTCCAAGGATTCTCTTGTGAGAATCACCCGAGGTAAGGCCTGAGAGAGAAGAAGAGAATGGAAGGAGGGGTAAAGAATGTGCAGTATGTGGTGGAAAGGCAAAGGTTCTTTGACATACAACTACAATAACGCAAAACATTTCAAATAAGTAAATCCTTACCAGCCAAGAGTAAAATGAACAGAGAAACGCAACCCCTCATAATGACTTGTCGTCCTGATGCCACTCTTCTTCCTTTTTGTTCTTGTCATTCCTTGACACCTCAACAGTTATTCAAAACATATCTCACCTTCAAATCACACACTGACCAATGAGCTTTAAGTATTTGAATCAATTCAACTCTATTGGCTGCTTATTTTGTGTAAGTAGATCAGGTCCTTTGTAAGTAAGTATATTTGCATTATATTTGAGTACAACTTCGGATATGAAGTTATGTCCTTTTCCGTATGAGTATGGGTTGAGTGGCTCAAAAGGATCCCAAGGCATGAATATAATGTAGCGAATCATTGTAAATAAAAATATTTATTGATGTAATTGGAAAGTTGTAGCCTACAGCAACTTCAACTTAAATTCTGAATAACAAACTGTAAGCACTTTACATTGCCGCACTGAATAAAGTGGTAATAACATGGTAATAGTATGGTAAGAAGTTATAGTTACTCACCATGAGGACATTATTTTTGCCCAGATACACCTTCATGTCTGTTATTATAGTATTATTTTGTCAGCGTAATGCGAGGCAGCTGTTACCATTACTGTTCTCCAGTGGCGTGGCAGCTGTTACCATTACTGTTCTCCAGTGGCGTGGCAGCTGTTACCATTACTGTTCTCCAGTGGCGTGGCAGCTGTTACCATTACTGTT
The DNA here is from genome assembly GCF_013265735.2 of Oncorhynchus mykiss. Taxonomy (NCBI): domain Eukaryota; kingdom Metazoa; phylum Chordata; class Actinopteri; order Salmoniformes; family Salmonidae; genus Oncorhynchus; species Oncorhynchus mykiss. Next base: position 16,517,002 of record NC_048589.1, on the reverse strand, counting down.
CTCCAGTGGCGTGGCAGCTGTTACCATTACTGTTCTCCAGTGGCGTGGCGGCTGTTACCATTACTGTTCTCCAGTGGCGTGGCAGCTGTTACCATTACTGTTCTCCAGTGGCGTGGCGGCTGTTACCATTACTGTTCTCCAGTGGCGTGGCGGCTGGCTGTTACCATTACTGTTCTCCAGTGGCGTGGTGGCTGGCTGTTACCATTACTGTTCTCCAGTGGCGTGGTGGCTGGTTGTTACCATTACTGTTCTCCAGTGGCGTGGTGGCTGGCTGTTACCATTACTGTTCTCCAGTGGCATGGCAGCTGTTACCATTACTGTTCTCCAGTGGCGTGGTGGCTGGCTGTTACCATTACTGTTCTCCAGTGGCGTGGTGGCTGGCTGTTACCATTACTGTTCTCCAGTGGCGTGGCAGCTGTTACCATTACTGTTCTCCAGTGACGTAGCGGCTGTTACCATTACTGTTCTCCAGTGGCGTGGCAGCTGTTACCATTACTGTTCTCCAGTGGCATGGCAGCTGTTACCATTACTGTTCTCCAGTGGCGTGGCAGCTGTTACCATTACTGTTCTCCAGTGGCGTGGCAGCTGTTACCATTACTGTTCTCCAGTGGCATGGCAGCTGTTATTATTACTGTTCTCCAGTGGCGTGGCAGCTGTTACCATTACTGTTCTCCAGTGGCGTGGCAGCTGTTACCATTACTGTTCTCCAGTGGCATGGCAGCTGTTACCATTACTGTTCTCCAGTGGCGTGGCAGCTGTTACCATTACTGTTCTCCAGTGGCGTGGCAGCTGTTACCATTACTGTTCTCCTGTGGCGTGGTGGCTGGCTGTTACCATTACTGTTCTCCAGTGGGGTGGTGGCTGGCTGTTACCATTACTGTTCTCCAGTGGCGTGGCAGCTGTTACCATTACTGTTCTCCAGTGACGTAGCGGCTGTTACCATTACTGTTCTCCAGTGGCGTGGCAGCTGTTACCATTACTGTTCTCCAGTGGCATGGCAGCTGTTACCATTACTGTTCTCCAGTGGCGTGGCAGCTGTTACCATTACTGTTCTCCAGTGGCGTGGCAGCTGTTACCATTACTGTTCTCCAGTGGCGTGGCGGCTGTTACCATTACTGTTCTCCAGTGGCGTGGCGGCTGGCTGTTACCATTACTGTTCTCCAGTGGCGTGGTGGCTGGCTGTTACCATTACTGTTCTCCAGTGGCGTGGTGGCTGGTTGTTACCATTACTGTTCTCCAGTGGCGTGGTGGCTGGCTGTTACCATTACTGTTCTCCAGTGGCATGGCAGCTGTTACCATTACTGTTCTCCAGTGGCGTGGTGGCTGGCTGTTACCATTACTGTTCTCCAGTGGCGTGGTGGCTGGCTGTTACCATTACTGTTCTCCAGTGGCGTGGCAGCTGTTACCATTACTGTTCTCCAGTGACGTAGCGGCTGTTACCATTACTGTTCTCCAGTGGCGTGGCAGCTGTTACCATTACTGTTCTCCAGTGGCATGGCAGCTGTTACCATTACTGTTCTCCAGTGGCGTGGCAGCTGTTACCATTACTGTTCTCCAGTGGCGTGGCAGCTGTTACCATTACTGTTCTCCAGTGGCATGGCAGCTGTTATTATTACTGTTCTCCAGTGGCGTGGCAGCTGTTACCATTACTGTTCTCCAGTGGCGTGGCAGCTGTTACCATTACTGTTCTCCAGTGGCATGGCAGCTGTTACCATTACTGTTCTCCAGTGGCGTGGCAGCTGTTACCATTACTGTTCTCCAGTGGCGTGGCAGCTGTTACCATTACTGTTCTCCTGTGGCGTGGTGGCTGGCTGTTACCATTACTGTTCTCCAGTGGGGTGGTGGCTGGCTGTTACCATTACTGTTCTCCAGTGGCGTGGCAGCTGTTACCATTACTGTTCTCCAGTGGAGTGGCAGCTGTTACCATTACTGTTCTCCAGTGGCATGGCAGCTGTTACCATTACTGTTCTCCAGTGGCGTGGCAGCTGTTACCATTACTGTTCTCCAGTGACGTAGCGGCTGTTACCATTACTGTTCTCCAGTGGCGTGGCAGCTGTTACCATTACTGTTCTCCAGTGGCGTGGCGGCTGGCTGTTACCATTACTGTTCTCCAGTGGCGTGGCAGCTGTTACCATTACTGTTCTCCAGTGGCGTGGCGGCTGGCTGTTACCATTACTGTTCTCCAGTGGCGTGGTGGCTGGCTGTTACCATTACTGTTCTCCAGTGGCGTGGTGGCTGGCTGTTACCATTACTGTTCTCCAGTGGCGTGGCAGCTGTTACCATTACTGTTCTCCAGTGGCGTGGCAGCTGTTACCATTACTGTTCTCCAGTGACGTAGCGGCTGTTACCATTACTGTTCTCCAGTGGCGTGGCAGCTGTTACCATTACTGTTCTCCAGTGGCGTGGCGGCTGGCTGTTACCATTACTGTTCTCCAGTGGCGTGGCAGCTGTTACCATTACTGTTCTCCAGTGGCGTGGCGGCTGGCTGTTACCATTACTGTTCTCCAGTGGCGTGGTGGCTGGCTGTTACCATTACTGTTCTCCAGTGGCGTGGTGGCTGGCTGTTACCATTACTGTTCTCCAGTGGCGTGGTGGCTGGCTGTTACCATTACTGTTCTCCAGTGGCGTGGCGGCTGTTACCATTACTGTTCTCCAGTGGCGTGGCAGCTGTTACCATTACTGTTCTCCAGTGGCGTGGCGGCTGGCTGTTACCATTACTGTTCTCCAGTGGCGTGGTGGCTGGCTGTTACCATTACTGTTCTCCAGTGGCGTGGTGGCTGGCTGTTACCATTACTGTTCTCCAGTGGCGTGGCAGCTGTTACCATTACTGTTCTCCAGTGGCGTGGCAGCTGTTACCATTGCTGTTCTCCAGTGGCGTGGCAGCTGTTACCATTACTGTTCTCCAGTGGCGTGGCGGCTGGCTGTTAGCATTACTGTTCTCCAGTGGCGTGGCAGCTGTTACCATTACTGTTCTCCAGTGGCTTGGCGGCTGTTACCATTACTGTTCTCCAGTGGCTGGCTGTTACCATTACTGTTCTCCAGTGGCGTGGTGGCTGGCTGTTACCATTACTGTTCTCCAGTGGCGTGGTGGCTGGCTGTTACCATTACTGTTCTCCAGTGGCTGGCTGTTACCATTACTGTTCTCCAGTGGCGTGGCGGCTGGCTGTTACCATTACTGTTCTCCAGTGGCGTGGTGGCTGGCTGTTACCATTACTGTTCTCCAGTGGCTGGCTGTTACCATTACTGTTCTCCAGTGGCTGGCTGTTACCATTACTGTTCTCCAGTGGCGTGGTGGCTGGCTGTTACCATTACTGTTCTCCAGTGGCTGGCTGTTACCATTACTGTTCTCCAGTGGCGTGGTGGCTGGCTGTTACCATTACTGTTCTCCAGTGGCTGGCTGTTACCATTACTGTTCTCCAGTGGCTGGCTGTTACCATTACTGTTCTCCAGTGGCTGGCTGTTACCATTACTGTTCTCCAGTGGCGTGGTGGCTGGCTGTTACCATTACTGTTCTCCAGTGGCTGACTGTTACCATTACTGTTCTCCAGTGGCGTGGTGGCTGGCTGTTACCATTACTGTTCTCCAGTGGCGTGGCGGCTGTTACCATTACTGTTCTCCAGTGGCGTGGTGGCTGGCTGTTACCATTACTGTTCTCCAGTGGCTGGCTGTTACCATTACTGTTCTCCAGTGGCGTGGCGGCTGGCTGTTACCATTACTGTTCTCCAGTGGCGTGGCGGCTGGCTGTTACCATTACTGTTCTCCAGTGGCGTGGCAGCTGTTACCATTACTGTTCTCCAGTGGCATGGCAGCTGTTACCATTACTGTTCTCCAGTGGCGTGGCGGCTGGCTGAGCCTGATAAGAGAGACGGTTGATGAATGGGTTAACCCTTTGCATTGTCTGGTGATTTGGTAATGCCATTTTCACTCAAAAGAACATGCTGAGAAGAATGATCACCACAGCAGGAAAGGTACTGGGAGTCTGACAGACAGGCTTGAATAAGAGCTTTAAGGTTAGGGCCCCTAGCAATGCCCAGAAATTATTTTCTGACCCAAGCCATCCACATGAATTTGACCTACTCCCATCAGGGCGAAAGTAGACATCAGCTTGCAGGAAAACCTAGACTATCATTTGTGCCATGTATGATATCCTTTCTTTTAATGGCTCTGCCCACTCATCAAGAACAGCAGGCTGATATTCATACTGTATATACTGATGAATTTATATCATCATAAAGAATGCCTTTTCTAATGTGTCTTTTCTTGTCCCTTTTAAACATAGTTGAAACGTATACATGATACTGCAAATAAAGTTTCCCTGCAGTTACAATAAAGTCAGTCAATTACTTGTAAGGTGGTATGACACATTGTAAAAGCTACATAGCCTGCTCTGATTAGCCCAACATCACAGTGACTCATAAATGGACTTGTTTGCCTAGAAAAGCAGATAAAAGTCCCAGCTAAGATATAGCATTCATTGTGAAGAAAACCTGCACTGACCATTAGGTACTATCTCACGCTTTAACGGCAGGCAAAGGGCCAATTCAAATTCAAATAGACTCTGGAGAAGTATATCTGAATGTGTCAAATGAGCAACAAAAATGATCCTAACTCTCTTATAGAATCATAAATATATTCAGAAAATGGCATGCACTTTTTATCACTTTGAAACGGATGGCCCACTCCCTCTGGCCTCCAGGTCCCTCCTGCACCACTTACTGTGGGCCTGTATCACTGTATTCTTATTGATGTGTCCTGAGAGCCATTCTCCAATATAGCAGGAGAAAGCTGATCCCTGCACGTCACCCTTCACAGAAATGAAAATACAATAACTACTTCTAGGTTTCACTCCTTGCCTCCTGCCAGTCTTAAGACTCCTGCCAGACTTAATTTCCTCCGTCCAGTCATGCAATATGATAATTTTCTTATTTGCAAGAAATATCAATTCCTCAACTGAGACACATAATCATTGTTGAGGAAGGGAGAAGCTACCTGTGTAATGTGTTTAGCATAAATAAACCTGGTTAGCCGCAGGCACTGTTTGAAAATGAGAGAGTGCTGATGGTCAAAATCAATTTCCCTACGTCCAAATTACTCCCTCTCTGGCTTAGGATTTCGCCTAAATAGCCAACCTTAAAACACTGATACTAATTTCATCATATTAGAGCCCCAATCATATAGTTTGAGTTATTGTTAATGATATTTGCTTTATTTATTGACCTACTGAGATGGCTCTAGGGCTGGGCATTATAGAGATCTGTTACTGCCCCTGTTGTGTGTGTGTATATGTGTATGTGTATGTGTATGTGTATGTGTATGTGTATGTGTATGTGTGTGTGTGTGTGTGTGTGTGTGTGTGTATGTGTATGTGTGTGTGTGTGTGTGTGTGTGTCGTGTTCATAGATGACAGGAAGCTGGTGAGGGGAGGACAGCTCATAATAATGTAAACCATGTGTTTGATGAGTTTAATTTATTCAGTTCCAGACATTAATAAGAGCCCGTCCTCCCCAATTAAGATGCCACCAACCTCCTGTGACATACAGTTCCCTCCGCAATTATTGGGACAGGGATTTATTTTTCTTCTTTTGGCTCTATGCTATCCAGAAGTTTGGATTTTAAATCAAACAATGACTGTGAGGTTAAAGTGTAGACTGTATTTTCATCCATATCGGGTGAACCATTTAGAAATTACTGTACTTGTGTACATAGTCCCCCCATTTAAGGGGAGCAAAATTATTGGGGCAAATTCACTTATGTGTATTAAAGTCGTATTCATAGCACGCAATGACTACTTAAAGGTTTGACTCTACAAATTTGTTGGGTGCATTTGCTGTTTGTTTTGGTTGTGTTTCAGATGCATTTGTGCCCAATAGAAATTAACGGAGTCACTTTTATTGTAAAAAGGAATAGAAAATCAAATGTTTCTAAACACTTCTACAGTGTGGATGCCACCATGATTATGGATAATCCTGAATGAATCGTGAATGATGAATGAGAACGTTACAGATGCACAAATATCCTACCCCCAAGACATTGACACACATACAGTATAAGTGAATTTGTCCCAATGCTTTTGCTCCCCTAAAATGGTGGACTATTTACAAAAAGTGTGGTAATTTCTATCTCAATATGGATGAAAATACCCTGAAATTAAAGCTGACACTATGCATGTTAACATCATATTCATTGTTTGATTTCAAATCCAAACTTTTGAAGAATAGCACCAAAAGAAGAAAGAAATGCTTTACTGTCCCAATAATTACAAAGGGCACTGAAGATGTCTGTTTTTCTGTTGCGTATACAGAAGAAAACAAGGACTCAAACAATAGAAGCAGACAATATGCCATATGTGTGTATATTACCCCGTAATAGCATATAGTAGTGTCATTACAGGTGGCTTATCAGGTATTTGGCATCACCAAATTACTAAAACTACCTACTTTATTTTTATGCAGACAGTGTATTTACTGGGTGAGAGTAGTGCCTTTCCATCTTGCCGTGCTCAAGATGGTAAGATAGGAACTGTGTGTGTGTCAGGCTGTGTGTGTGTCAGGCTGTGTGTGTGTCAGACTGTGTTTGTGTCAGGCTATAGATCTGTGGATTCTAGACTCGGTCGGCCTGTGGCCGAGGTGGATCACCTGGGTGCCACATCATAAACAACAGCCGTGTGTCACCCTGCCTGTATCCACATTACCATGCAGCCTCTCAGGCTCAACCTTCATTACGGCTTCATCTCTCCTAAATCCTGATCTTCTGCATGAGGCAAGGTGAGAGCAAATGTTGTAGGATTGTAGAAATGTATGATTGCACTCTATGGAACACCACATTTAAGGGAGAGTATACAGTGGATGAACACTGATGGAAAGAAAGGACGAGCGAGAGAAAAAGATCCAGAAGTGCACCAGATGTGTTGCATTTATCTTATTTGCGTGTATGGTCTATTATGAGTGATACATGCATGTCAAGATGGCTGCTCCCTAACTTCCTGCCCCATCTGATAACCCCCCATCCTATTCCCTGGGCTTGGGGCTCGACATTACATAGCTGGTACAGATATGATTTATCTGTATGGCTCTTACTCCTGCAGCGCAGGTCAGCCTAATAACCTTTGTCAGCTCTTTAGGCGTGAAGAAGGTATATTGTAACCATTTGGGCAGAAACAGGCAGGCTTTCCCGATATTGACTCAAACACAATGAGGGTAGAAGGAGGGGTAGCGTGGAATAAAGTGACACTAATGGAGCATTGATGACAAAACAAATCGTGCACGGGGACCACTTTCTAGCATTTTTCCTTCCTAATACCGTCGCCTCGGGTTACAACATGTCTTGAGTCGGTGCAGCGGCCCTCGCCCCGCGGATCTATCCGGAGATTAGGATTTCCTCGCAAGGAAATGGTCACGTGATTTACTGTTGCTGGAGAGGCGCTACAGATGCCAGCACGGGAGGAGAGAGGTATAAGATGACTAAAAACACAGCTCTTTGGAACCACACCACGTTCATCGTCCTGGTCCGGAATTGGCTCTATGGTGACTGGGCTGGAAGGCTGGAACGTCACCTTAGACTTTGAAAACACACTTCGATGGCAATTAAATATTAATGGAGGAATTATACCCTGAAAGCTGTATCCCTGTTACATGGAACATGCAAATCGCTCCAATCAGTGAGGTAACTGAAATAGAAACAGGATAGTTGGACCAAAATTACTTGTCATCATTGATATAATTACTATTAATACAACAAATTCGCAGGAGTAAGAGGAAAATAATATAACAACTGTACAATTATGATGATTTATCTCTATTACTGTACAAAACAGGAACAGCTAATGGTTATTGCTTCATTCATGCCATCATGCATACATGACCTTGAGAGGGATCTATCTTGAAGAATGCTCACATGTAGGGATCAACGCAAGGGTCAGGGTGCCAACCTCGTATATCAAACTTTCACATCTGGAGTGGTACTGGTCCAGAGTGAGAAAGTAGGCAATATGAATTAAAGAATGGCTGGGCGTGATAGTGCATCTTATTTTTCTGATGGCTCCAAACCTTTCCAAACCTGATGGCTCCAAACCTTTCCAAACCTGACGGCTCCAAACCTTTCCAAACCTGACGGCTCCAAACCTTTCCAAACCTGACGGCTCCAAACCTTTCCAAACCTGACGGCTCCAAACCTTTCCAAACCTGACGGCTCCAAACCTTTCCAAACCTGATGGCTCCAAACCTTTCCAAACCTGATGGCTCCAAACCTTTCCAAACCTGTTGGCTCCAAACTTTAGCTTGAAAAAGCATTTGGGCTAATGCACAGAAAGTATGTCACCATCTAGGTTTCTATCCAATTAGCAACAGATTTTCATGCAAATATAAAAAAATCTGCATAAAAATAATATGCACATTTTCCCACCAGAGATGTGTTTCCATCAAATGGACCTGTTGCTGATAAAAGGCTGTGCGTGATGACGTAGTGCGGCCCCCCAGTGGCGGATCGTTCTAAGGCACTGCGGAGCAGTCTAAGGCGTCAATACAGTCCCAGGTTTGATCCCAGGCTGTGTCACAACCGGCTGCGACCTGGAGTCCCAAAGGGTGGCGCACAATTGGCCCAGTGTCATCTGGATCTGGGCTAGGGGAGGTTTCGGCCGGGGGCGTTAACTTGGTTCATCGCACTCTCACTCTAGCTCCTGCAGGCTGACTTCAGTCCCCAGTTGAATGGTGTTTCCTCCGACATCTTGGTGCGGCTGGCTTCCGGGTTAAGCGGGCGGGTGTTGAGAAGCGCGGTTGACTCGACCTTCGCCTCTCCTGTTGGGGAGTTGCAGAGATGAGACAAGATCGCAACTGGATTGCAATTGGATATCACTAAATTGGGGGAGAAAAATTGGGTTTAAAAATGAATTATTTAGCAATTATATTCACATGTACTGAATAGAAAATACAAGTTAAATGGGTCTCCAGCGCATTTTCAACTCTACTGATGGTTTTCTCACAAAAGGAAATGCGATATATAGCGAGTGTGCCCACTCTGGTATTGGCAGGTGCACTCTAGCCAACAGCTAGCAGATACAGATATAGCCTAAATGATGAGATTATGGACAAAAGAGCAAAATTATTTGTATTTGTCAAACGGCAGCCAAGCACAGATGATCATGTCACCAGAATAAGACCCTCGATATTTATTGGAAAGGAGCATCAAGCTCATCACCTTGCACTTTCACCACCCTGTGTCACGCCCTGACCTTAGAGAGCCTTTTTATTTCTCTATTTGGTTAGGTCGGGGTGTGATTTAGGTGGGCATTCTAGTTTTTCTATTTCTTTGTTGGCCGGGTATGGTTCCCAATCAGAGGCAGCTATCCATCATTGTCTCTGATTGGGGATCATACTTAGACAGCCTTTTTCCACCTTTAGTTTGTGGGATCTTGATTTCGTGTAGTGCCTGTGAGCACTCCAGTCGTTACGTCTCATTTGCTGTTTATTGTTTTTGTCGGCGAGTTTCATGAAAATAAACATGTGCAACTCTATGCACGCTGCGCCTTGGTCCGCTCATTTCAACGAACGTGACACCCTGTGAAGTTCATCATAACTTATTTCATCTGTAGCCTAATAAACTGCATGCTTTCCTGACGAGTCGCAGTGGGAGGACCACACAATATTTCACTGCATGACTCCATGTTTACTTCAATACGGTTATTATATTAATATTGCTCATAAAATATTTTTTGGCGTTTTTTGTTTTGTCAACATTTGGAAAGTTTACCGACAAATGATCTGTTTCCATCAGGACTGTCATGCCATTTTTTATCCGATGTACTTTACTTGCATAAATAGGTTGGAGGGAAACCTTTCTCTCTCCATTCAACTCTCTTTCACCCTCTCTAAAAATACAGGCCAACTTAGCCACAGCTTAATTAATTAAGATTAAATAGACAAGGAAAAACAACAGAGACAGAGCATATCTCCTAATAGACTGGCTGACATTCAACACTGCTCAATAGAAAACGTTATCTGGAAGTTTCTGGGGGAAGGAAGACAATGTGTCTGAAACACAGGTCCAGTTGCATAGCCACGAGAAGAAAGGGTGCTGAGGATGCAGATGCACCCCCTAATTTTTTTTTTTAAATAAAAATAAAAATTGAGAATAATGTTTCCCACAAAAGTAGTACACTGGGCCTTTACTAGTCCTGTATTAGAGGATAGATATAGCCTCTGCACTGCCCCAACCGCAAAAAGAACCACAGCAAATATTTTCCTGCGGCTATTTCCAGTAAAGTTCCTTATGTTCCACAAAACAAACACTGCTCCAAAAATATATTATTGTTGTTTTGTCTTATCCCGGAAACACCCGGATGGCGGTTTTGCTTAAAAATACTCTGTGTTAGTATTGGTGATGGCGCTCTGCATGTGCGAAATTCATTGCCAGAGAGAAAGAGAGCGATAGAGAGAGATAGAGAGCTGTCTCCTCGCTATGATTAATTCCCCTGTGAAACAGTGTGATAATCATTGTCTCGTCAGATCTTGCCACTGATGAGCCTTTATCTCCCAGATCAGCCCAGCATCAGACGAGGACGGGGAGGAGTGTTAGAGGGAGTTGTATAAAGAGCAGTCTGAGACAGAGAGACTTGAATTGCAGCAGTATTGTTTAATAAAGACAGATATTTGTCTGCATTCCTTTCCTGCTGTTCACTGGGTACACTTCCCGGCTGAGAGGAATGCCAGCCTGGGCGACAGCGTTACGTGTGGGCACCATGCTAACACATTCCGTTATTCTCATCTGCCAACACACAGACAGCCCTGTGCCAAATCATATGATATGTGTGTGTTCTCGTATATTTATATTCTTCAAACTGAGTGAAGAATGTCTGTATATAGAATTGTGTGTGTGTGCTTGTGTGCTTGTGTGTTAACAGCTGGCAGGCTTGACTGTGGTCCTCCTGTGTACACAGAAGTGAAGGTATTCTTGCTGACTTTACTAGGATGGTGGGGGGATACTGACCTGAATGGGGCATTTACAGGAGACAGTTAAAATACCCCCAAGCTGGGCTAGTGGGGCTGTTTCAGCTAATGCCATCTGACTGGAGCCAACCAAACCAGCTCACTGCACTCATTTCACATGAACCACTTATTTCAGGCCTGATCTGGGCTGTTGCCTGCAACAACAAACCTGATGTAAGATAAAGGTTAACCAAATGTATGAGATGAGGGAGAAAAATCCTCCACACAAGACGACTTCTGGGTTCACTATGGTTACAGACGAAACCTTTTGTTATTCTAAACTAAACAGCAATTCATATGATGCAGCAATGTTGCTCAATGACAGAAACATTTGAAGATTTTTAGTAAGGGAAAATTAAGTCTGAAATTTCTAAGTGGAAATTATAAACTTCAGAAGCCTTTTTAAAACTCAAATACACTGCAAGTTTGAAATGTTTTGCATTGTAGGAAAGTTATTCTGCAACAGGGTGATCAAATTAAGATCCTACACCTGTAGGAAGATAATTTAGCATTCTCTTTCCCTGATTACATTTTCTTCTTCCCTTTCTACCCTTTGGTGACCTCTGTGAACTATACTATAGTACACATGAAAAAAGTAGAGGCAGTAGTTTTGTGTAAGGTAATAATAGGGAGAAGGATGTACGTGTCTTTCCTTATGCAAATGTTTTAACAGTCTCAGATGGTAGGCTACCGTTAAAGATAACTGAGTGATGAAAATATGACATGCCTGAGTCCATGTTTGGGCATACATTCTGCCCTTGCTGGTGAGAACACTGTCACTGTTAGGAATAAAAGCTGTGCCTCACCTCAGGGACAGACAGGTATCTGAGATCTAAGCAACTGAACTGGGATTCAAATTGAAGTAGAAGCTGCAGCTGGTGAGTTTAACTATTTTAAAAAAAACTGAAAACACAACGCAGTCAACCTCGTCAGAGAACTCAAATACCTACTGTAACTGTAACCTGACAGTAGTTTTCATTTCTTTTAAATGCATTGCACATTACAGATACAGTAAACTACAGTACAGTAATCAAATGATTTAGCAATTATAGCTGTCACTTGAATTTAAAAAAAAAATATATACATATTTTAACCTTTATTTAACTAGGCAAATCAGTTAAAAGGAAATTCTTATTTACACTCACAGCCTACCCCGGCCAAACCCGGACGACTCTGGGCTCCCAATCATGGCCGGATGTGATACAGCCTGAATTTGAACCAGGGGCTGAAGTGACAACTCTTGCACTGAGATGCAGTGCCTTAGACCTCTGCACCACTCAGGAGCCCATATAGCTAGTACTTTCCTGTCAGAAATTTTTCTCAAATTCAGTGCTTGCCCACTGGGCACAAACTGGTTGAATGAACAGTGTTTTAATGTAATTTGTCAACCCTGCTTGAACCATGCTAATGTCTATATTTCTAATGGTGTCATTCAGCAGAGATACACTATCATGTTCATCAAAGATGCCAAGATCTACGTTCTCTTACTGGTGTTCATCAGCGTCTTTGTGGAGAAAGGGCAGTCAGACTTATCAACAGAAAGTGTGAAAAAGATTACTGAAGACGTAATATACACAAGAAGGGTAACACATAAAGTGATGTATATTATTTAATGTTTGCATGTTGATTTGTGTAAGTGCCAACACAGTACTTTACTGTGAAGTACACATAGTCTTTGCTTACTGCTGTGGTGGTGATAATAACCATATTGCCTATTCAGGTTCAAGCCTGAAGAGTTGAAAAGAATGATAGCAAAGAAAGCAGAAGAAGGCACAAGCGGAAGACAGCCCAAGTAAGATCATTTTCGTTTGTTTCTACTTTTAGCAACCATGAGCTTCTATCTCATAATTTGACAATGTTTTTACAATGACTTTTCTTGTGGCTGAGCAATCTGTATCCTCATATTGTACAATCCCCTCCAACCCCTCTTTTACGCTACTGCTACTCTCTGTTCATCATATATGCATAGTCACTTTAACAATATCTACATGTACATACTACCTCAATCAGCCCGACTAACCGGTGCCTGTATATAGCCTCGCCACTGTTATTTTTCACTGTCTTTTTACTGTTGTTTTTATTTATTAACTTACCTATTGTTCACATAATACATTTTATGCACGGTTGGTTAGAGCCTGTAAGTAAGCATTTCACTGTAAGGTCTACTACACCTGTTGTATTCGGCGCACGTGACAAATAAACTTTGATTTGATTTGATTTGACTCCATGGTTTAACCAACCCAGTATTAGGAATACGACAACCCTATCCAGTATTAGGAATACGACAATTCTGCATGGATCTACATTTATCACTCTTCTATCTTTGAGTCTTCATAAAAACAATGTACAGTGTAGCTTCAAAATATATTTTAAACGATCTTGGTTGCTCTCATGGACTGTATTATGTCTTAAATGCTCATTTAAATTGTTTCCATTTCGACCACTTGATTTACTGTATGTTTGGGTTTCTAATACAGGGGCGAGCAGTTCACAATGGCACTCACGCTTACAACAAAGGAATGTGACAGTGGGGAGCTAGAGAAAAGACACAATCTCCAACAGGTTATGGACGACATGGTAAATGGTGCTGTGGGCAACAATGATTGGGTCACTGCAGCTATTCCTGAGTTCAACAACGGTTATGACAGCCATTCAGAATATTGCGTACTGGAGAAACTGTAATCCAATTTAAAAAAATATTCTAATATAGAGTGTTTGATACTCTACACACACAACAGTCCTTGCGCTGATAAATGACTGAAGGACAACCATTCGTTCAACATTATCAAACAACTGATAGAGGTTTTCTGAAAAGTAGAATCAACATATAGTGCATTAGTCTTTGACCATATTATATTATAGACATTGAAAAAAGTAGAGAAGACGTTTTCAATTCCTTGAAAAACATTCCTATACCAACGTATTGCTGCTACACAGTTATTGCTACAAATACTGGATATTACTGTGCATTGCTTGACACTAGCAAAGATGACAAATTTAAAATATGTTTAGATGAGATAAAGCAATGAGATATCAAAGTAATGACACCAATGATAAACCCCTGAGAAAAATGAATAAAGAGCACAATAGATTTTTTCTGTTGTTACAAAAACCACAAAATCTATACAAATGTTTGGCTGTCATCACTCATCACTGAATTGGGATGCTAATGTTAGCAGTACATGAATGTTGGTTGTAATTATTTAGGCTGTTCTGTATCCCCCCATTCTGTCGTTTCAATGTGCTTTCTGTGCTTTTCTAACATTCTGAAACTGTATAATGTAGTGTTTCATTTCAAACTATTTCTGCCTGATGCCAGCAGAAAGTTGTTAGTCTGTTGTTTATTATACTGTATAAATCTGTTTCCACTCGCTTATGATATCATTACTGTGATCTACAACTTTATGACGTATGAGTTATTTGCTGTTATTAAACCATTCTCTCTTGGATGTAATGAAGGATGTTGTTTGTGATACGTGCTTTCTCTTCGTTATGTTCAGTCTCAAGTGTGAATAGAAGCCCATTAACTTGGAGACATCTTTACAGCAGTGGTCTGTGAAAGCATTTTACTCGGCAGGAGCTGCTCGTCATGCATCATTCCAGCTGGTAGTTCATATTCAATCCATAAAAAGTTTAGTTGTCGAGGGGCTGAATGGTCAAGTTCCCAGTTTTCACACTCTGTTATAATTGATGCATCTGGAGTATGCTATTTAGTCACTGAGAGACAGCTGGACTAGACAGGACCGGCTCCAGGCATAAGCGGTCGCTTAAGGCCCCAGGCCATTTTTTTTTGTTGGTACTCAGTCGGTGTTTCAACTTACTGTTCTCTCTTAGGGCCCCCAAAAGGCTAGAACTGGCCCTGGGGCCAGAGAATAATTTGTATTGGTTATTCACTTTCAGGAAAATGTCAAAACATCAACAAACCCAAAGCAGACATATGGACAGCTACAAAAAGAACACCAATTATTTTTTACACCTACGTTTGCTTCTTTATGTTTATTGGGAAATAACTGGAAAAAATGAAAATATTGAATATGTGCAGAATAAAAGCGTAATATGGTCAATAAGAGGGTTGAAATTATATGTCAAAGAAAATGTAATGAAACACAAACTGCCTCCTCAAAACAAATTGGCACTGTTACCTTAGATTGAGTTGAATTTCATCTAGACTGGCTTTATTCAACCTTTCAGGTTTATAAATGAGCATACATTAAAAACCATAAACTACACCTCTCCACTGCTGTCAGTTTTATTCAACAGTATACAGTGCCTTTGGAAAGTGTTCAGATCCCTTGACTTTTTCCACAATTTGTTACCTTAGAGCCTTATTCTAAAACTGATTAAATCGTTTTTTCCCCTCATCAATCTACACAATACCCAATAATGATAATGCAAAAACAGGTTTTTAGAGATTTTTACTCAAATATAATTTAAAACCCCCCGGAAATATCACATTTACATAAGTATCAGACCCTTTACTCAGTACTTTGTTGAAGCACCTTTGGTAGCGATTACAGCATGGAGTCTTCTTGGGTATCTGTATTTTGGGAGTTTCTCCCATTCTTCTCTGCCGATCCTCTCAAGCTCTGTCAGGTTGAATGGGGAGCGTTGCTATTTTCAGTTCTCTTCAGAGGGGCCACTCAAGGGCCACTCAAGCACATTCAGTTGCCTTGTCCCGAAGCCACTCCTGCGTTGTCTTGGCTGTGTGCTTAGGGTCGTTGTCCTGTTGGAAGATGAACCTTCGCCCCAGACTGAGGTTCTGAGCACTCTGGAGCAGGTTTTCATCAAGGATCTCTCTGTACTTTGCTCTGTTCATCTTACCCTTGATCCTGACTAGTCTCCCAATCCCTGCCGCTGAAAAGCATCCCCACAGCATGATGATGCCACCACCATTCTTCACCGTAGGGATGGTGCCAAGTTTCTCATGGTCTGAGAGTCTTTAGGCACCTTTTGGCAAACTCCAAGCTGGCTGTCATGTGCCTTTTACTGAGGAGTGGCTTCCGTCTGGCCACTCTACCTTATTAAAGGCCTGATTGGTGGAGTGTTGCAGAGATGGTTGTAGTTCTGGAAGGTTCTCCCATCTCAACAGAGGAACTAGGAACTGGGGTTCTTGGTCACCTCCCTGACCAAGGCCCGTCTCCTCTGATTGCTCTGTTTTGCCGGGCAGACAGCTCTACGAAGGGTCTTGGTGGTTAAAACTTCTTCCATTTAAGAATGGTAGAGCCCACTGTGTTCTTGGGGACCTTCAATCAGTGGCAGTTCTAGACCATTTCAACTGGGGGGGGGGGGGGGGGGGGGGGGGGGGCAGTTGTTCTGTTAGAGGGGCCAGTTACATTAGACTTATTATTATATTGTTGTCATATCGGTTTCTTCACTGCATTGCAGTTATTAGCAGGCAAAAGACCATGTTCATAATCATTCAACAATTTATTTGCATTTCCATTATAATTTTCATTTGCATTACATATTCAGTATCAGGTCACATCAACTGTATTCTCTGGCTTTTGTGTTTTTCTTTTTGCAAAAAGATCAGCAAATTCATCTAGACTCAAGGCCTTTGCCCTCCTTGACTCAATACTTAATACACCTAAATTGCTTAATCTGTCATCTGACATTGTGGACCTGAGATACGTTTTCACCAGCTTTAGTGCAGAAAAACTCTGTTCACAAGAAGCAGTACTAACAGGGATTGAAACAGCTATCTTGCACAGTTTAAAGAGCTCAAAGAAAACTTATTTATAAGGCTCAATGAATAATGCCAGCTCTACTCTCTGCAGGTCTCTGCATGCCACACTGCATTTTCCTTTCTAAAATTCTACTGAACTGATGTAATTCATGCCCCAAGTCCTCAATATTTGATTCAAACATTCTAGCAAATGGAAACAGGGACTTCTCTTTGAGAAACACATAACTTGTAGGGTAGGGTTTAGAGTTTGGATGCCATTCATTATGTCACAGTTTTTGCTAGGGAACCTTCTGTTAAGCTCATTGAGCATATGATCTAAAACAGGATAGAAAAGGGTTGTACGAAAACTGCCTTTTTCTTGTTCTGAATCTGACATCTGACCCATTGTACTGAGTACACAGTCTCCATTAAATTGAGAGCTTAGCTTTTTTGGTCGTTTTGCAGGGAGGTGTACTGCAGTATCACATTGCTCAGCTGTGTTCAACACTTCATTCCATAGGTCATCAAAAAATGACTCATCCCTGTAGTCATTCAAAGTTTGAACTAAGGCTTCAACTAAATCAACAGCCTTTGACAGGTCAAGTGGTGCACCTGGGTACATCTCTATTTGTATGCTATGCCATTTTTGATGCACATACAGTATGACCCAGATGTGAAGACGTAAAGTCTTTCTAGTAAGGAGAAGAACTGTCCGACCTCAGGGACAGCTTTGACTGTATCCACTAAAACTAAGTTTAGACAGTGTGCACTGCAGTGGATGTAAAAGGCATACTTTGCTTGTTCTTCAATGCGTGCCTGAATGCCTGAATGCTTGCCACTCATAACGGAAGCACCGTCATATGCTTGGCCTACTAGGTTGTTTTTGTATTCAAGACCATGACTTTATAATATGTGTACGATTTTGTCAGTAAGCCCTGCTGCATCTAGTCGATCAGCCGATTCAAAGTGGAGAAAGCTCTCATGGACAGCTCCTCTGAAATAATACCTGAGTACTAGAGATATCTGCTCCTGTGTTTTCTTCTTTTGAGCTTCTAGTCATGGAATCTATGCAGCCTACTCAATCACTTTTTATAGCTACTGTTTACAGGCCTCCTGGGCTGTATACAGCGTTCCTCACTGAGTTCCCTGAATTCCTATTGTAGTCATGGCAGATAATATTCACATTTTTGGTGACTTCAATATTCACATGGAAAAGTCCACAGGCCCACTCCAAAAGGCTTTTGGAGCCATAATCGACTCAGGGTTTTGTCCAACATGTCTCTGGACCTATTCACTGCCACAGTCACACTCTGCACCTAGTTTTGTCCCGTGGAATAAATATTGTGGATCTTAATGTTTTTCCTCATAATCCTGGACTATCGGACCATCATTTTATTACGTTTGCAATTGCAACAAATAATCTGCTCAGACCCCAACAAAGGACCATCAAAAGCCGTGCTATTAATTCTTGTACAACCCAAAGATTTCTAAATGCCCTTCCAGACTCTCTCCACCTACCCAAGGAGATCAGAGAACAAAAATCAGTTAACCACCTAACTGAGGAACTAAATTTAACCTTAATACCCTAGATGCGTAATACCCTAGATGCAATCGCATAAGAAACTAGCTCCCTGTTATACAGAAAATACCCGGGCCCTGAAGCAAGCTTCCAGATTTGAACGGAAATGGCGCTACACCAAGCTGGAAGTCTTCCGTCTAGCTTGGAAAGACAGTACAGTGCAGTATCGAAGAGCCCTCACTGCTGCTCGATCATCCTATTTTTCCAACTTAATTGAGGAGAATCCAACATTTCTTTTTGATACTGTCGCAAAGCTGACTAAAAAGCAGCATTCCCCAAGAGAGGACTTCAGCAGTGATAAATTAATGAACTTCTTTGACGAAAAGATCATGATCAACAGAAAGCAAATTACGGACTCCTCTTTAAATATCCGTATTTCTCCAAAGCTCAGTTGTCCTGAGTCTGCACAACACTGCCAGGACCTAGGATCAAGGGAAACTTGATATATCTCCCGACACATTGATGAAAATAGTCTTGAAAAAGTGGCAGTAATAAAGCCTCTCTTGAAAAATCCAAACCTTGACCCAGAAAATATTAAAAACTATCGGCCTATATCGAATCTCCCATTCCTCTCAAAGATTTTAGAAAAAGCTGTTGCGCAATTGTAAAGTTTGGTGTTCCTCAAGGTTCTGTTTTAGGACCACTATTGTTTTCACTATATATTTTACATCTTGGTGATGTCATTCGGAAACATAATGTTAACTTTCACTGCTATGCTGATGATACACAGCTGTACATTTCGATGAAACATGGTGAAGCCCCAAAATTGCCCTCCCTGGAAGCCTATGTTTCAGACATAAGGAAGAGGAGGGTGGTATTTTATTAACTTTTAAACTCAGCCAAAACAGAGATGCTAGTTCTAGGTCCCAAGAAACAAAGATATCTTCTGTTGGATCTGACAATTAATCTTGATGGTTGTACAGTCATCTCAAATAAAACTGTGAAGGACCTCAGCGTTACTCTGGACCCTGATCTCTCTTTTGACGAACATATCAAGAATATTAAAAAATAACAGCTTTTTTCCATCTTCGTGACATTGCAAAGATCAGAAACTTTCTGTCCAAAAATTATGCAGAAAAATTAATCCATGCTTTTGTCACTTCTAGATTAGACAATTACTGCAATGCTCTACTTTCCGGCTACCCGGATAAAGCGCTAAATAAACTTCAGTTAGTGCTAAACATGGCTGACTAGAACCAAAAAAATTTGATCATATTACTCCAGTGCTAGCCTCTCTACACTGGCTTCCTGTTAAGGCTAGGGCTGATTTCAAGGTTTTACTGCTAACATACAAAGCATTACATGGGCTTGCTCCTACCTATCATTCTGATGTGGTCCTGCCGTTCATACCTACACGTACGCTATGGGTCACAAGAAGCAGGCCTCCTTACTGTCCCTAGAATTTCTAAGCAAACAGCTGGAGGCAGGGCTTTCTCCTATAGAGCACATTGATAGGCAGAATGGTCTGCCTATCAATGTGAGAGACACAGACTCTGGCTCGACCTTTAAGTCTTTATCGAAGACTCATTTCTTCAGTAGGTCCTATGATTGAGTGTAGTCTGGCCCAGGGGTGTGATGGTGAACGGAAAGGCACTGGAGTGACGAACCGCCCTTGCTGTCTCTGCCTGGCCGGTTCCCCTCTCTCCACTGGAATTCTCCACTGCTCTTCCATGCCGTCCCTAGGGGGGCTGTGTCACTTGAGTAATCTTCCTGTCCAGGTTGGCGCCCCCCTCGGGTTTGTGCCGTGGGGGAGATCTTAATGGGCTATGGTCACCCTTGTCTCAGGGTACTAGGTTGGTGGTTGAAGATATACCTCTAGTGGTGTTGGGGCTGTGCTTTGGCAAAATGGGTGGGGTTATATCCTGCCTGTTTAGCCTTGTCCGGGGGTATCGTCAAACAGGGACACAGTGTCTCCCGACCCCTCTTGTCTCAGCCTCCAGTATTTATGCTGCAATAGTTTATGTGTCAGGAGCGCTAGGGTCAATCTGTTACATCTGGAGTATTTCTCCAGTCTTATCTGGTGTCCTGTGTGAGTTTAAGTATGCTTCCTCTCATTCTCTCTCTTTCTTTTTCTCTCTTTTGCCTTCTCTCTCTTTCGCTTTTTCTCTCTCTCTTTCTCTCGGAGGACCTGAACCCTAGGACCAGTCCACCTGGTCATGCTGCTGCTCCAGTTTCAACTGTTCTGCCTGCGGCTATGGAACCCTGACCTGTTCATTGGACGTGCTAACTTGTCCCCCCGTACCTGCTGTTTTGGACTCTCTCGCTATCACACCTGCTGTCTCTAACTCTGAATGATTGGCTATGAAAAGCCAGCTAACATTTACTCCTGAGGTGCTGACCTGTTGCACCCTCTAAAACCCTGCTGGTCATCTATGAACATTTGAACATCTTGGCCATGTTCTGTTATTGGCCACCCCTCAGAGCCTGGTTCCTCTCTAGGTTTCTTCCTCGGTTCCGGCCTTTCTAGGGAGTTTTTCTTAGCCATCGTGCTTCTACATCTGCATTGCTTGCTGTTTGGGGTTTTAGGATAGGTTTCTATACAGTACTTTGTGACATCGGCTGATGTAAAAAGGGCTTTATAAATACATTTGAATGATTGATTGAATTAATGAAAATTGGCCAGGTAGCCATTTGATTAGCTGTTCAGGAGTCTTATGGCTTGGGGGTAGAAGCTGTTTAGAAGCCTCTTGGACCTAGACTTGGCGCTCTGGTAGCGCTTGCCCTGCGGTAGCAGAAAGAACAGTCTATGACTAGGGTGGCTGGAGTCTTTAACAATTTTTAGGGCCTTCCTCTGACACCGCCTGGTATACAGGTCCTAGATGCAGGAAGCTTGGCCCTGGTGATGTACTGGGCCGTACGCACTACACTCTGTAGTGCCTTGCGATCAGAGGCCGTGCAATTGCCATACCGGGCAATGATGCAACCCTTCAGGATGCTCTCGATGGTGCAGCTGTAAAACCTTTTGAGGATCTGAGGACCCATGCCAAATCTTTTCAGTTTCCTGAGGGGGAATAGGTTTTGTCTTCACAACTGTCTTTGTGTGCTTGGACCATGTTAGTTTGTTGGTGATGTGGACGCCAAGGAACTTGAAGCTCTCAACCTGCTCCACTACAGCCCCGTCGTTGAGAATGGGGACGTGCTCAGTCCTCCGTTTCCTGTAGTTCACAATTATCTCCTTTGTCTTGATCATGTTGAGGGAGAGGTTGTTGTCCTTGCACCACACGGTCAGGTCTGTGACCGCCTCTCTATAGGCTGTCTCCTTGTGGTCGGTGATCAGGCCTACCTACCACTGTTGTGTCATGAGCATCATCTTAATGATGGTGTTGGAGTCGTGCAATCATGAGTGAACAGGGAGTACAGGAGGGGACTGAGCACGCACCCCTTGAGGATCAGCGTGGCGGATGTGTTGTTACCTACCCTTACCACCTGGGGGCAGCCCGTCAGGAAGTCCAGGATCCAGTTGCAGAGGGAGGTGTTTTGTCCCAGGGTCCTTAGCTTAGTGATGAGCTTTGAGGCACTATGGTGTTGAATGCTGAGCTGTAGTCAAGGAATAGCATTTTTACATAGGTGTTCCTTTTGTCCAGATGGGAAAGGGCAGTGTGGAGTGCAATAGAGATTGTATTATCTGTGGATAATTATTTTTTTTTACCTTTATTTATCTGTTGAGCTGACAAGGTAAAAATCTGTTGTTCTGCCCCTGAACAAGGCAGTTAACCCACTGTTGCTAGGCGGCCTAGCAACAGTGGGTTAACTGCCTTGTTCAGGGGCAGAACAACAGATTTTTACCTTGTCAGCTCGGGGATTCGATCTAGCAACCTTTCAGTTACTGGCCCAAAGCTCTAACCACTAGGCTACCTGCCGGATCTGTTGATGCTGTATGCAAATTGGAGTGGGTCTAGGGTTTCTGGGATAATGGTGTTGATGTGAGCCATGACCAGTCTTTCAAAGCATTTCATGGCTACAAACATGAGTGCTACGGGTTGGTAGTCATTTAGGCAGGTTACCTTAGTGTTCTTGGGCACAGGGACTATGGTGGTCTGCTTGAGACATGTTGATATTACAGACTCGATCAGGGAGAGGTTGAAAATGTCAGTAAAGACACTTGCCAGTTGGGCAGCGCATGCTCGGAGTACATGTCCTGGTAATCTGTCTGGCCCAGTGGCCTTGTGAATGTTGATCTGTTTAAAGGTCTTTCTCAGATCGGCTGCGGAGAGCGTGATCACACAGTCATCCGGAACAGCTGATGCTCTCATGCATGTTTCAGTTGCCTCATGTTGCCTCAAAGTGAGCATAGAAGTCATTTAGCTTGTCTGGTAGGCTTGTGTCACTGGGCAGCTCTCGGCTGTGCTCCCCTTTGTAGTCTGTAATAGTTTGCAAGCCCCGCCACATCTGACGAGCGTCGGAGCTGGTGTAGTATGATTCGATCTTAGTCCGGTATTGATGCTTTGCCTGTTTGATGGTTCGTCGGAGGGCATAGCGGGATTTCTTATAAGCTTCCGGGTTAGAGTCCCGCTCCTTGAAAGCGGCAGCTCTACCCTTTAGCTCAGTGCGAATGTTGCCTGCAATCCATGGCTTCTGGTTGGGGTATGTACTGGAGGTCGACCGATTATGATTTTTCAACGCCGATACCGGTACCGATTATTGGAGGACCAAAAAAGCTGATACCGATTAATTAATGACAATTACAACAATACTGAATGAACACTTATTTAAACTTAATATAATACATCAATAAAATCAATGCAGCCTAAAATAAATAATGAAACATGTTCAATTTGGTTTAAATAATGAAAAAACAAAGTGTTGAGGAAGAAAGTAAAAGTGCAATATGTGCCATGTAAGAAAGCTAACGTTTAAGTTCCTTGCTCAGAACATGAGAACATTTGAAAGCTGGTGGTTTCTTTTAACACGAGTCTTTAATATTCCCAGGTAAGAAGTTTTAAGTTGTAGTTATTATAGGAATTATAGGACTATTACCCTCTATATCATTTGTATTTCATTAACCTTTGACTATTGGATGTTCTTATAGGCACTTTAGTATTGCCAGTGTAACAGTATAGCTTCCGTCCCTCTCCTCGCTCCTCCCTGGGCTCAGACCAGGAACACAACAACAACAGCCACCCTCGAAGCCGCGTTACCCATACAGAGCAAGGGAAACAACCACTCCAAGGCTCGGAGCGAGTGACGTTTGAGATGCTAACTAGCCAGCCATTTCACTTCGGTTACACCAGCCTCATCTCGGAAGTTGATAGGCTTGAAGTCATAAACAGCGCAATGCTTGACGCACAATGAAGAGCTGCTGTCAAAACGCACGAAAGTGCTGTTTGAATGAATGTTTACGCGCCTGCTTCTGCATTCCACCGCTCAGTCAGATTCTTAGATACTTGTATGCTCAGTCAGATTATATGCAATGCAGGACACGCTAGATAATATCCAGTAATATCATCAACCATGTGTAGTTAACTAGTGATTATGATTGATTGAGTCTTTTTTATAAGATAAGTTTACTGCTAGCCAGCAACTTACCTTGGCTTACTGCATTCGCGTAGCAGGTCATTATTGCGTTGGACTAGTTAACTGTACGGTTGCAAGATTGGATACCCCGAGATGACAAGGTGAAAATCTGTCATTCTGCCCCTGAACGAGGCAGTTACAGTGCCTTGCGAAAGTATTCGGCCCCCTTGAACTTTGCGAATTTTTGCCACATTTCAGGCTTCAAACATAAAGATATAAAACTGTATTTTTTTGTGAAGAATCAACAACAAGTGGGACACAATCATGAAGTGGAACGACATTTATTGGATATTTCAAACTTTTTTAACAAATCAAAAACTGAAAAATTGGGCGTGCAAAATTATTCAGCCCCCTTAAGTTAATACTTTGTGGCGCCACCTTTTGCTGCGATTACAGCTGTAAGTCGCTTGGGGTATGTCTCTATCAGTTTTGCACATCGAGAGACTGACATTTTTTCCCATTCCTCCTTGCAAAACAGCTCGAGCTCAGTGAGGTTGGATGGAGAGCATTTGTGAACAGCAGTTTTCAGTTCTTTCCACAGATTCTCGATTGGATTCAGGTCTGGACTTTGACTTGGCCATTCTAACACCTGGATATGTTTATTTTTGAACCATTCCATTGTAGATTTTGCTTTATGTTTTGGATCATTGTCTTGTTGGAAGACAAATCTCCGTCCCAGTCTCAGGTCTTTTGCAGACTCCATCAGGTTTTCTTCCAGAATGGTCCTGTATTTGGCTCCATCCATCTTCCCATCAATTTTAACCATCTTCCCTGTCCCTGCTGAAGAAAAGTAGGCCCAAACCATGATGCTGCCACCACCATGTTTGACAGTGGGGATGGTGTGTTCAGCTGTGTTGCTTTTACGCCAAACATAACGTTTTGCATTGTTGCCAAAAAGTTCAATTTTGGTTTCATCTGACCAGAGCACCTTCTTTCACATTTGGTGTGTCTCCCAGGTGGCTTGTGGCAAACTTTAAACGACACTTTTTATAGATAGATAGTGTGGTCTACAGCTTATAATGAGATACTCTACTTCAGGCAAGCAAACCCTTGAGATTTCCTTAGATATCGTGCACCAGCTATTGTTTACAAATATGCAATTGACCCTGCCCCGTGTCTTACCAGAGGCTGCTGTTCTGTCCTGCTGATAGAGTGTATAACCCGCCAGCTGTATGTTCTTAATGTGTCGTTCAGCCACGACTCGGTGAAGCAAAAAATATTACAGTTTTTAATGTCCCGTCAGTTCGTCCCATTATGGGGTATTGTGTGTGTGTGTTTTAAAAAAAAAGTATTTTAGAATGTAACGTAAGAAAATGTGGAAAAAGTCAAGGGGTCTGAATACTTTCCAAAGGCACTGTATGACCATGCATATGATCAACACATTTGGGTGATGTTCAAGACTGTTGAATAAGTGACAAGAAGTGAAGCTTCAGGAAAAAAAGGAACCCTGTGTCTATTTATGAAACACAGGGTTCCACAGGGTTCCTAATGCTTCCAGGAGCCCAAGGATTGGGCTCAAGTGCATGACAAATGACAGAGCTTCAAAACACCGCTTTTCAAATGTCTTGGTTGTTCAATGGCATGCCCGAAGTGGCAATAACTCAAGCTCTTAATTGGTTTAATTATCATATATATTTTAAAATATTATTTTTTTAAGAGATATCATTTTATTTACCCAGAGCGGAGGGGTATAAGACTTCAGTAACCAATTCAATAAGTTCATTATGTAAACACCTTGACGGAGGAGGGAGAGAGGGAGTGAAAAAGAAAAAGTGAAGAGAGAGTGAGAGAGAGAGAGAGAGAGAGAGAGAGAGAGAGAGAGAGAGAGAGAGAGAGAGAGAGAGAGAGAGAGAGAGAGAGAGAGAGAGAGAGAGAGAAACGGGGGCAGGGGGGGACAGGCAGACAGACAGACAGTAACTGAGAGAGAAGTCACTTACTTCAACAGAAGGAAAGGTTCAATGGGAATGCATGGGGTAAAAAAAGAGAACATAACCGAAACACATTCGCTCAGCAAGTTCCTTTTCATAAACCTTACTATCTTTGTTGCTGTTTTTTTGAGGAGCTCACAGATGCGACTCAAAGGAAACAGGCAGAGTGTTTCACAACCTTCCTGACTGGAGGTCCTAGGGTAGAGAGGGCAGGAATGAGAGAGAGGAGTGAAGTGTAAAAGTGAACCGTAGGGCTCTTCAGAAACATGGTACTTCTTGGCCCAAAATGCAGAGAACAGATAAAGGGAAACAAATAAATCATCCAAATAAGGGAGTCTGAGTCATCAATACTTGCTTTGCCATTTCCCAACAACCCATTATTTCATCACTATTTATAGAGGAATAACAGGAAATACACACATGCATACAAACACACCTCCCCCTTGTGCATGGTTTGAATCAGTATAGTGTAGTAGTGTAGACACGAACGTGCCGCAGACAGTGTTTATATACAAATAAAGCTTTATCACAGATCGAACATTCTCACAGAAGCCTACTTTCCTCTTAGCCAAGTCAACAACATCAAAACCAACATGAAAGCTAGCTGCCTAGATAATCAGGCAGGAATCATGCCTGTTCTTGTTTAATGAGTTGGGAGCTGTGGTTGATATTAGAACATAAATTACAGCAGCTCTATATCGGTTCTACTGTAGTTCAGGTTGAGGAGAGTGCCGGAAGTAAAAAAAAAACATCTACTTTGGAGGACATCTACTTTGTGCATGACACAAGTCATTTTTCCTTACAGACAGATTGTTTCACTTATAATTCACTGTATCACAATTCCAATGGGTCAGAAGTTTAAAGCACGGGGGTGAAGCACGGGGGTGGCAGCATCATGTTGTGGGGGTGCTTTGCTGCAGGAGGGACTGGTGCACTTCACAAAATAGATGGCATCAGGAGGCAGGAAAATGATGTGGATATGTTGAAGCAACATCTCAAGACATCAGTCAGGAAGTTAAAGCTTGGTCGCAAATGGGTCTTCCAAATGGCCCCTAGCATACTTCCAAAGTTGTGGCAAAATGGCTTAAGGACAAAAAGGTATTGGAGTGGCCTCACAAAGCCCTGTCCCCAATCCTGTAGAAAATATGTGGGCGAACTGAAAAAGCATGTGCGAGCAAGAAGACCTACAAACCTGACTCAGTTACACCAGCTCTGTCAGGAGGAATGGGCCAAAATTCAGCCAACTTATTGTGGGACGGTTGTGGAAGGCTATCTGAAACATTTGACACAAGTTAAACAATTTAAAGGCAATGCTACCAAATACTAATTGAGTGCATGTAATTTTCTGAACCACTGGGAATGTGGTGAAAGAAATTAATGCTGAAATAAATAACTCGCTCTACTATTATTCTGACAATTCACATTCTTAAAATAAAGTTGTGAACCTAACTGACCTAAGACAGGGGATGTTTTACTTGGATTAAATGTCAGGAATTGTGAAAAACTGAGTTTAAATGTATTTGGCTAAGGTGTATGTAAACTTCCGACTTCAACTGTATATTTCAGGACGTTGTGTATTCCTGGAAATAATCAGCGTTCATGCAAACATTACAGTTTTTAAAAAATAACTCTTGGCACAATTTTCCCACTATAATTGCCTTGAGTGGGTTGATTCATTGACATAATCTTCCTGTCCGGTTTTGCGCCCCCCTCAGGCTCGTGCGGTGGAGGAGATCTTTCGTGGGCTATATTCAGTCTTGTCTCAGGGTAGTAAGTTGGTGGTCTGTTGAGCCTCAGGACCATGCCTCAGGACTACCTGGCCTGATGACTCCGGGCTGTCCCCATCCCCAGTCCACCTGGTTGTGCTGCTGATCCATTTTCTGCTGTTTTGCCTGTGGCGATGGAACCCTGACCTGTTCACCGGACGTGCTGCCTTGTCCCGGACCTACTGTTGCCGACCCTCTATCTATCCCTCTCTCTCTCTCTCCTTCTCTACCGCACCTGCTGTCTCTCTAACTCTGAATGCTTGGCTATGAAAAGCCAACTGACAGTTACTCCTGATGTGCTGACCTGTTGCACCCTCTACAACCACTGTGATTATTATTTGACCCTGCTGGTCATCTATGAACGTTTGAACATCTTGAAGAACTATCTGGCCTTAACGGCCATGTACTCTTATAATCTCCACCCGGCATAGCCAGAAGAGGACTGGCTACCATTCAGAGCCTGGTTCCTCTCTAGGTTTCTTCCTAGGTTCCTGCCTTTTTAGGGAGTTTTTCATAGCCACCGTGCTTCTACATCTGCATTGCTTGCTGTTTGGGGTTTTAGGCTGGGTTTCTTTACAAGCACTTTGTGACATCAGCTGATGTAAAACGGCTTTATAAATGCATTTGATTTGAGTAAAGTCTTTTTAATAATTTTTAAGCTTATTTTAACACAGGCTTAACACCTAACAAACACTTTGTACTTTTTAACAACACTTTTAATTTAGGCTAGGCCCTGTTGTTACCTCATATCCCAATGATAATGCCTTGCATTACGCATGTAAAGGAAAGACTTTGCTCAGCTTGCCATTGGCTCAACTCACCCCATGGCAAACATTTTGACTATATTAGCCCACACAGCTACAAGGATGCACTTTCATGCCAGGTTTAGGACCTCATATTGAAGCTTATAGAGACCCCAACTGATGTATAAACAATCTTAAAATGATCTACTTTGGGTTAGATACAAGCATCATGAAACTTCTAACATACTACATGAATTTGACTTTTTTGGACATAACTTGCTTACCGCTTTTTCTATGTGGTTTCTTCCTACAGATTCCATGAAATGATGACATCTTCCTGAATATTTGGTCATATTAGAAATGTTGTGTATGGTTTCCTAAAAACAAGGGTGACTCAACTTACCCCTTTGTCTTAACTTACCCCACTCTCTCCTATGTGTTGTAGCCTTGGTAAAGAAGGTGGAGGGGGGTCCATAGAGGCTGTCAGAACATGGCTCTAGTCATGGCCAAGCCACACGCCCGCACAATAATTTCAGCTAACTTTGAAATAAGGCTAAATTGCCCTGAGTCATCAGATTCATATTAGAGTAAATGTTTGTGGAATGATGCTCTGTTGTGCCAGACCCACTTTCAAATGGCCTGAAAAGACTGAGAGAAAAAAGATCAGGGTATCAGATCTCTTCCAAAAGTAAATCTGTCAACAACATTAGCCCCTGAAAGGGGCACTCCAAAATGACACACTGTCGTCCATGACTGTGGGAAAATAATGTAATAGCAGGAATCTGATGTTGTTTATGGCCAATTCAGAAAAGTTTTCCTTCACTGTGTAATGTTGCAGCCAATGTTTTTTAATTGTAGGAAAGGAGAAAGCCGTAATCTCGCCTGTTTAATGTGACAGGTTTGTTTTTAATTGACATTATCATAAGGGAGCTATATTCTCCATAAATGGACAATCATGGATTGATGTTTACGTGGAGCTGCCTGGAGGAGAATGAAAGCAAGTATGCACAAGCATTCGTATGTTCACGCACGCACGCACACACACACACACACACACACACACACACACACACACACACACACACACACACACACACACACACACACACACACACACACACACACACAGTGTCATTTTGGAAGGGCAGTGTGTTCTCTCTCCTTTTGTCTGGGTGAGTGCAGGAACGTGTTTGATTTGCAGTCCTGACCCCGAGATCACGTCACAATTTAAAAAACGAATTCACTCCTCATAAAATAAGGAGAAAAGTGAGTGAGAGAGAGAGAGTGAGAGAGGCACTGCCGTTGTGTTTATGTGAGGTGAGTGACAGGTGTTGGGACACGAATGTTGAAACTCAATGGGGCTGGGGTCTGATGTCTGACTCCTGACATAAATGAAAAACCCATGGAGCTGCTCTGGTGATGGATGAGCCGTTGAGCACGCCAGAGCTTGAAAGATTCTAGGAAAGCGCTCAGCCTGTCTCCGGTCCTGATAAAGAAATAAGAGGAGCTTCAGCTAAGCCAGCACCGCTCGACTCGTGCAGAGGTGACAGAGCCACTTTGTCATGCAGTGTTTTTACCCAGCTAGATACATTATCTACATCAGAGGGAAAAACACGATGTTCACTCTGCCTTTGTAAAATAACCTTCTTCTTATGACTGTTATACAGGATCAACACCTGGCTATTGAAGCCTGCTTTCAGTTCTGCCTTTCAAATAAAGGCCCTACATTGTCTGTTGGTTATACAGTACCAATCAAAAGTTTGTACACACGTACTCATTTGAGGGTTTTTCTTTATTTTTTACTATTTTCGACATTATAGAATAATAGTGAAGACATCAAAACTATGAAATAACACATGTGGAATCATGTAGTAACCAAAAAAAGTGTATTGCAAATCAAAATATATTTTATATTCTTCAAAGTAGCCACCCTTTGCCTTGAAGGCCACTTTGCACACTCTTGGCATTCTCTCAACCAGCTTCACCTGGAATGCTTTTCCGAAGGTCTTAAAAGAGTTCCCACATATGCTGAGCATTTGTTGGCTGCATTTCCTTCACTTAACTCATCCAGAACCACCTCAATAGGGTTGAGGTTGGGTGATTGTGGAGGCCAGGTCATCTGATCGAGCACGCCATCACTCTCCTTATTGGTCAAATAGCCCTTACTCAGCCTGGAGGTGTGTTTTGGGTCATTGTCCTGTTGAAAAACAAATTATAGTCCCACTAAGCGCAAACCAGATGGGATGGCGCATCGCTGCAGAATGCTGTGGTAGCCAGGCTGGTTAAGTATGTCTTGAATTCTAAATAAATCACTGACAGTGTCACCAGAAAAGCACCCCCACACCATCACACCTCCTCCTCTGTGCTTCATGGTGGGAACCACACATGTGGAGAACAAAGACAGCGGTTTGAACAAAAATCAAAAATTTGGACTCATCAGACCAAAGGACAGATTTCCACCGGTCTAATGTCCATTGCTTGTGTTTCTTGGCCCAAGCAAGTCTCTTCTCATTATTGGTTTCCTCCAATAGTGCGACTGCACTTGAAGAAACTTGCAAAGTTCTTGAAGCGTTCCGGATTGAGTGACCTTCATGTCTTAAAGTAATGATGGACTGTCGTTTCTCTTTGCTTATTTCTCTTGCCATAATATGGACTTGGTCTTTTACCAAATAGGGCTATCTTCTGTATACCACTACCTTGTCACAAAACAACTTATTTGCTCAAATGCATTAAGAAGGAAAGAAATTCCACAAATGAATAAGGCACACCTGTCAGGCGGGGGGGGGGGGGGGGGGGGGGGGTTAACTGGTGCAGTGAATCAGGTGCAGGAGAGCAGAAATGAGTTTACAAGGTATTTAATTCCACGACAGCCCAAGTATACAGACAATACTCAGTGCGGAGAAATACCGGTAACTCAAAAATAACGGGCGTAAATACATAACCCGGCAAACATAACCAGCCGACAAGTACCGCCAAGAACAAATCAATTAACTTCTTGCGTCGCGCAAACCCGTACCCGGGAGCGTAATCATAGCCTCAAGCTCATTACCATAACGCAACGTTAACTATTCATGAAAATCGCAAATGAAATGAAATAAATATACTCACTCACAAGCTTAGCCTTTTGTTAACAACACTGTCATCTCAGATTTTCAAAATATGCTTTTCAACCATAGCTACACAAGCATTTGTGTAAGAGTATTGATAGCTAGCATAGCATTAAGCCTAGCATTCAGCAGGCAACATTTTCACAAAAACAAGAAAAGCATTCAAATAAAATAATTTACCTTTGAAGAACTTCGGATGTTTTCAATGAGGAGACTCTCAGTTAGATAGCAAATGTTCATTTTTTCAAAAAATATTATTTGTGTAGGAGAAATCGCTCCGTTTTGTTCATCACGTTTGGCCAAGAAAAAACCCAGAAAATTCAGTCATTACAACGCCAAACTTTTTTCCATAATTAACTCCATAATATCGACAGAAACATGGCATCCCATGTCTGCTCCGAGCGCCTAAACCAGTCGTCCACCGCAGGAGCCTCGATCTGGCTCTGATGCCAAGGTGCCAGAACCGGCTGGTACCCCAGTACACACTGGAAGGGGGAGAGGTTAGTGGAGGAGTGGAGGAGTGGCGGAGCGAGTTTAGGGCCATCTCTGCCCAGGATATGAACGCCGCCCACTCCCCCGGCCGGTCCTGGCAATAAGACCGCAGAAACTTACCCACATCCTGGTTCACTCTTTCCACCTGCCCGTTACTCTCGGGGTGAAAACCTGAGGTAAGGCTGACCGAGACCCCCAGACGTTCCATGAACGCCCTCCAGTCCCTTGACGTGAACTGGGGACCTCGATCAGATCCTATGTCCTCAGGCACCCCGTAGTGCCAGAAGACGTGTGTAAACAGGGACTCTGCAATCTGTAGGCCCGTAGGGAGACCAGGCAAAGGGAGGAAACGGCAGGACTTTGAAAACCGATCCACAAGGCCTAGGGGCCTTGCACTGGGCGCACACCGAGCAGGAGGAAACATAAACCATCACGCCCTTCCCACTAAGACAGCGCACTGTCCGACCGATGCCCGGATGACCAGAGGAGGGTGACGTGTGGGCCCAATAGATCAAACGGTCAAGGACAACAGATGGAACGTACAGACACCCCGCTGGACACTGGAGGGGAGTGGGCTCTGTACGCAACGCCCTCTCAATGTTCGCGTCCAGCTCACTTCCGGTACCACCAGGCAAGAGGCCGGGAGAATGGGAGTGTGATCCATGGACCGCTTCTCTGTGTCATACATCCGGGACAGTGCGTCTGCCTTAGCATTCTGGGAACCTGGTCTGTAGGACAGGGCAAAACAGGTAAAGAACATGGCCCACCTTGCCTGGCGAGGGTTCAGTCTCCTCGCCGCCCGGATGTACTCCAGATTGCGGTGGTCAGTCCAGATGAGAAAAGGGTGTTTAGCCCCCTCAAGCCAATGTCTCCACGCCTTCAAGGCCTTGACGACAGCCAACATCTCCCGGTCCACCACATCATAGTTTCGCTCTGCCGGGCTGAGCTCCTTTGAAAAGAAGGAACAGGGGTGGAGCTTTGGTGGCGTAACCGAGCGCTGAGAGAGCACGGCTCCTATCCCAGCCTCAGACATGTCCACCTCCACTATGAACACCAAAGAGGGATCCGGATGAGCCAGCACGGGAGCCGAGGTAAACAGAGCCCTCAGGTGACCAAAAGCCCTGTCCGCCTCAGCCAACCACTGCAAACACACCAATCTCCCCTTCAGCGGTGAGGTAATGGGAGCCACTACCTGACCAAAGCCCTGGATAAACCTTCGGTAGTAGTTGGCAAACCCTAGAAACCGCTTCACTTATTTTACCGTGGTGGGAGTCAGCCAATTACGCACGGCTGAAATGCGGTCACTCTCCATCTCCACCCCTGAAGTGGAAATGCGGTACCCAAGGAAGGAGACGGACTGTTAAAAAACAGACATTTCTCAGCCTTGACATACAAGTCATGCTCCAACAGTCGACCAAGCACCCTGTGTACCAGGGTCACATGCTCGGCGCGTGTAGTGGAGTATATCAGAATGTCATCAATATACACCACTACACCCTGCCCGTGCAGGTCCCTGAAAATCTTGTCTACAAAGGCCTGGAAGACTGATGGAGCATTCATCAGCCCGTACGGCATCTCGAGCTTCTCATAGTGCCCTGAGGTGGTATTAAATGCTGTCTTCCACTCCTCTCCCTCCCGGATACGCACCAGGTTGTAAGCGCTCCTGAGATCCAATTTTGTGAAGAAGCGCGCCCAGTGCATTGACTCAATCGCACTGGCTATGAGAGGTAGCGGGTAACTGTACCTCATCGTGATCTGGTTGATGCCTCGATAGTCAATACACGGGCGCAGACCTCCATCCTTTTTCTTCACAAAAAATAAACTCGAGGAGGCAGGTGAAGTGGAGGGCCGAATGTACCCCTGCCCCAGGGATTCGGGACATATGTTTCCGTAGCCGCCATCTCCTCTTGCGACAGGGGATACACGTGACTCCTGGGAAAAGCTGCGTCTACCAAGAGATTTATCACACAATCCCCCCGTCGATGGGGTGGTAATTGTCACCTTCTTTTTACAGAAGGTGAGAGCCAAATCGGCATATTCAGAGGGGATGCCCACGGTAAAGATCTGGTCTGGACTTTCCACCATAGTAGCACCGACGGAAACCCCTAAACACCTCCCCGAGCACTCTCGTGGCCCCCCCCGTGATAGCCCTCTGTTGCCACGAAATAGTGAGGTCATGATAGACCAACCAGGGTAGGCCCAGAACCACGGGAAACACAGGTGAATTATTAAGGAAGAGACTGATTCTCTCCTTGTGACCCTACTGCGTAACCATGCCCAGTGGAGTGCTGGCCTCCCTAATTAGCCCTGACCCTATCGGTCGACTATCTAGGGCGTGCAGAGGGAAGGGCATATCCACTGGAACTAAAGGGATCCCTAAACTATGGGAAAATGATCTATCAATAAAATTCCCAGCTGCGCCTGTATCTATGAGCGCCTTATGCTGGGAATGCGGGGAAAACTCAGGAAAATGAATGAACAAAAACATTTGAGCAACAGAGGGCTCTGGGTGAGCCTGGTGCCAACTCACCTGGGGTGACACGAGAGTCCCCTGCCTGCTGCCTCGACTCCTAGCGGAACCTCCCCAGCACCGACCGGCAGTGTGCCCTCTGCGGCCACAGATTGTGCATGGAACGGCCCCTCCTCCAGTCGCCCTAAGATCAGCACCTCCCAGCTCCATGGGCGTCGAAGCGGTGGCACTGGGGGATGGAATCGACAGACTCCGATCTGGACGTCCGCGGGTAGCCAGCAGGTTATCCATGGACAGGTCCACCAGCTGGTCAAAGGTGAGATTGGTGTCCCTGCAGACCAACTCCCGTCGGACGTCCTCGCGCAAACTACAATGGTAGTGATCGATCAGGACCCTGTCGTTCCATCCCGCGCCGGCGGCCAGGGTCCGAAAGTCCAATGCGAACTCTTGTGCGCTCCTCGTCCCCTGCCTCAGGTGAACTCCTCGTATTGGTCCAGCACCGCTTCTTCTTCCCCCCATACGGCGTTGGCCCACTCCAGGGCTTTCCCTGAGAGAGAGGAGACGATGGTGGACACGCTCTCAACGCCGCCCGTACAAGGAGAGGGACTGACTTCGGCGGAAGTCGTGACAGCACCTGTTAATTGAAATGCATTCCATGCATCCTCATGCAGCTGATTGAGAGAATGCCAAGAGTGTTCAAAGCGGTCATCAAGGCAAAGGCAAGGCAAAGGCTGGCTACTTTGAAGAATCTCAAATATAAATAACATTTTGATTTGTTTAACACTTTTTTGGTTACTACATGATTCCATGTATGTTATTTCATCGTTTTGATGTCTTCACTATTCTACAATGTAGAAAATAGGAAAAACAAAAAAACCTTGTCCAAACTTTTGACTGGCCACTTTACCCTGTCTGTCCCCCCTCTTTATTGGAGCAATCTCTCCAAACCTCTCAGATTCCTTCCAGTGACAAAGAGCGCCATCACTCCCCAAGCCCCCCCTTCACCTCTCCTGCCTCTTCCAAGTCTCTTCATCTCCCCACCTCTCCTGCCTCCTCCTCAAAGTCTCTTCTCCCCACCTCTCCTGCCTCTTCCAAGTCTCTTCATATCCCCACCTCTCCTGCCTCCTCCTCAAAGTCTCTTCTCCCCACCTCTCCTGCCTCTTCCAAGTCTCTTCATCTCCCCACCTCTCCTGCCTCTTCCTCAAAGTCTCTTCTCCACACCTCTCCTGCCTCTTCCAAGTCTCTTCTCCCCACCTCTCCTGCCTCTTCCAAGTCTCTTCATCTCCCCACCTCTCCTGCCTCTTCCAAGTCTCTTCATCTCCCCACCTCTCCTGCCTCTTCCAAGTATCTTCATCTCCCCACCTCTCCTGCCTCTTCCAAGTCTCTTCATCTCCCCACC
Source organism: Oncorhynchus mykiss (assembly GCF_013265735.2). Taxonomy (NCBI): domain Eukaryota; kingdom Metazoa; phylum Chordata; class Actinopteri; order Salmoniformes; family Salmonidae; genus Oncorhynchus; species Oncorhynchus mykiss. The sequence continues at coordinate 16,481,360 of NC_048589.1, read as the reverse complement.
TCTCCTGCCTCTTCCAAGTCTCTTCAAATCCCCACCTCTCCTGCCTCTTCCAAGTCTCTTCATATCCCCACCTCTCCTGCCTCTTCCAAGTCTCTTCATCTCCCCACCTCTCCTGCTTCTTCCAAGTCTCTTCATCTCCCCACCTCTCCTGCCTCTTCCTCAGTCTCTTCTCCCCACCTCTCCTGCCTCCCCTATCTAACTCCCCTCTTCCCCCATTTCCCCTCTTCCCTGTGTGTGCGCCTTACCTCTCCAATTGCCAGTTGTTACACTTTTCTCCCATCCATCTGTCTTAACTGCTCTCCTCTCCAACATTGTGTCAATAACCACATTTCCATCCACAGTTTTTATGCGAGTAAAGTCATAAAAAAAATCTCAACAGTTGTGATGGAACCAGGAATTTTAAATACAATTTGATAAATGGCGACAGATAATTTGCTTGTTCAGTAATGGTGAGATCTTTATGCGTTGATAAATTGAATTATGCGAGAAATGGAGGAGGAAATGCCTTTATGCGCAAATATTGATATAATAACCAAAATATCGAAGTAAACTTGGAGTCACACAATGATATGGTGTGTGGTCCCCCCATTACGACTCGGGAAACCATGCAGTTATGCTACAGATTAAATAAATGATGATGCACTTCACAGGGGGGTGAAAGTGCAAAGTGATGAGCTTGATGCTCCTTTAAATATTGAGGGTCTTATTCTGGAGACATGATGATCGATGATTGATTGTGGCCTGTGGAATGTTGTCCCACTCCTCTTCGATGGCTGTGCGAAGATCCAGAGCATCCCAAACATGCTCAATGGGTGACATGTCTGGTGAGTGTGCAGTCCATGGAAGAACTGGGACATTTTCAGCTTCCAGGAATTGTGTCCAGATCCTTGTGCCGTGCATTATCATGATGAAACATGAGGTGATGGCAGTAGATGAATGGCACTACAATGGGCCTCTGGATCTTGTCACAGTATCTCTGTACATTCAAATACATGCCATTGATAAAATGCAATTGTGTCGTCCGTATCTTATGCCTGCCCATAACATAACCCCACCGTCACCACGGGGAACTCTGTTCACAACGTTGACATCAGAAAACCTCTCTCCCACATGACACCATACATGCTTCTGCCATCTGCCCTGTACTGTTGAAACCGGGATTCATCTGTGAAGAGCACACTTGTCCAGCATGCCAGTGGCCATCGAAGGTGAGCATTTTCCCACTGATGTCGGTTACGACGCCGAACTGCTTTCAGGTCAAGACCATGGTGAGGACAACGAGCACACATATGAGTAATCCTGAGACGGTTTCTGACAGTTTGTGCAGAAATTCTTTGGTTGTGTAAATCAGCTATCCGGTTTGCTGTTCTCAGACGAAGCCGGATGTGGAGGTCTTTGGCTGGCGGGTTACATGTCTTTGGTTGTGAGGCTGGTTTGACATACTGCAATGTTCTCTAAAAAGCATTGGAGGCGGCATTCAATTCTCTGGCAACAGCTCTGGTGGACATTCCTGCAGTCAGCATGCCAATTGCACGCTCCCTCAAAACTTGAGACTTCTGTGGCATTCTGTTGTGTGACAAAACTACACATTTTAGAGTGAGTGGCCTTTTATTGTCCCCAGCACAAGTGTCATGATCAGGCTGTTTAATCATCTTCTTGATATGACACACCTATCAGGTGCATGGATTATCTTGGCAATTGAGAAATGGTCATAAACAGGGATGTTAACAAATTTGTGCACAAAATCTGAGAGAAACAAGCTTTTTGTGCATTTCTGCAATGTTTTATTTCAGCTCATGAAACATGGGACCAACACTTCACATGTTGCGTTTATATTTTTGTTCAGTATATTTTTATGTGCACTACGTCATCACGCACAGCCTTCTATCCTCAACAAGTCCATTTGATGGAAACACATCTCTGGTGGGAAAATGTTGCATATTATTTTTATGCAGATTTTTGAATATTCTAATGAAAATCTATCACCAATTGGATGGAAACCTAGCTTGTGTTCCTCTCCTATTCTGCTTCTGCTTCTCTTGGCTCTCCCATCTCCTCTTTGGTTCTCTTTAACCACATGGAAGAGGAACCCCACAGAAGGGTGAACTCATCCAAGCCTTCATAATGGTGTACAGTATGGGATTGATAGTATCAGTTAGCCTTGGAGAGGTGGTCTAAATTCAGCTGACCGAATGGTCGTTTTAGTACTCTATTTCAAGTGGCTGACTTCGTGCCTCACTCCTTGAAACCTCTATTTCTTACTAATACCTCTCTCAGCCTTTCCCTCTCCCACACCATTTCCCAAAAGTGATCCAATACAGGCCGCTGAGAGTGTTGTACTGAGGAAGGTCAAAGCTCAGCCCCTCATCCCACACAAGAACACATTGATTCAGTTGGATATTCATTTCAAATTCCTGTTACAATCCAGACCATTGATTTCACCATCTCCTCTGATTAGGCGATTGAGGAGAACACTCCAATAGCAACGGGACTGATCACTGAGACTCACCCCTCAGGACCGCTGGGAGAGAGGGGCGGAGGAAGGGAGAGAGAAAGCAGGAGAAAAAGAGGGAGAAAGAGGTAGGGCGGGAAAAAGAGGGAGGGTGGGAGATAGAGGGAGGGAGAAAGAGGAAAGAGGGAGGGAGTGAGGTGCAGAGGAAGAGAGAGAGAGAGAGGACTTGACCTGGAGGGTATACTGTAGACATAGCTCTTGCCTGTCCATAACAAGAGGCACATGCATCAAGCTGAAACAGCTTATAAATACATGATTCACGCCTCAGTAATGGATACAGCCAGAGAATCTGAAAATCTGCTCATGCATTCCTCCCTGTCTGAGTTAACAATGACACACCTCACCATGTCTTTCAATCCCCTGACTTAATTGTGTGTGTGTGTGTGTGTGTGTGTGTGTGTGTGTGTGTGTGTGTGTGTATGTGTGTGTGTGTGTGTGTGTGTGTGTGTGTTGGGGGGGGGCGGGGTACAAAGCTCTAGTAGCCTACTCCTCACCACAAAGCCAATCGGCAACAGTCCAGCCGGTTATATTTCTGGCGCTTCTCTGTCACAAAGATGGCAAAAGTCCTTAATCCAGCCCTGCTCGGCCCCTCTCTCCCTCACTCTGTCTCTCTTTTGAGGGATAAAACAGCAATTGAAGAAGTAGCCCACCCCAGGGGTTGAAAGCTTGTATCCCGACCAGCTGTTTTCACTCAAAACATTGTCAGCTTGCCCAAACATGTCATAGGAAGTTATTTGTAACAAGGGGGATACGGAACTATCCTTTAAATCTGTCATCGGCCCAGGAAGGGAAGCACGCAGCTCACTTGCCGCTTGCCTCCGCTAGCCAATCAGACGCCGGGAAAGAAAAACAAATAGGAGGTGCCATGAATGAATGGCTCAGCATTGGCCGTTTCATCATCCTGGAGAGCGCCGGCGCTATGGCGACACCTCTGTGTCTCTCCCAGACGTGTTTCATAGTGCGCTGTCAGAGTTTATTTCTCTCCCTCTGTCTCTCTCCCTACCCTGTCTGTAACCATCTCTTATTTTATTACTTCCTCTCTCTCTCTTACATAACTTTAACCCATCAATATCTGATTAGGTTATTTCAGTGTGTACAGATGTGGGATCTTAATTCGAACCAGTTTGCTTCAGTAGGAAAATAATCCTGCAGCAACAGGAAATGTGCATTTTTATGTGGATTATTTCAAAAGCTTTATTATACCTCAAATACACTACAAGATAAACATGTGCTGCATTGCAGGAAAGTTCTCCTGCAACAGGGTGAACAAATTAAGATCCTACATATGTACTGCAACAGCCCGTGCAGGATCTGTCAATCGTACGATTACTTACACAGGAACTCATCTTTGCTTTTCATCTGTGTTGTTTGTGTATGATAACAGAGAACGCAGTCATTGAACAGAGTGAGTCACAGCACTCGATCTTACCACCTCTCTGTGTGTCAAAACAAACCTTATTAAAAGATCAGAGATACAAAGCCGACAATTGAACAATCAGGCAGTAAATCAAAGTCAAAATCATTTCCAAGTAATCTCTGGCACTGCAGGGGGCTCAGTTGGAGAAGCATCACAGAGAATGAATCATGTTCCTGCAGAGCTGCTGTTCTCGTTCCTCTCTACTACTCCCTCCCTGGGAATGTCGCAGTGGGTATGGAAACCACTTTGGCTGCGTGGTGAAAACCCTCTTATCCATTACGCATTGACATAGAATCGATGCTCGTGTGAGTGCACAGACACACACAGGCAAGCATGGACAGACACAGCAAATCGCAAGCATGGGCACACGCAAGCATGATTGCACAAACACACCCAGGCGGGCACGCTTGCACGCACGCACCCACCCACACACGCACACAAAGCAAGGGAAAGCCATTGTCAATTGTTGTAACCATTATTAACCATTATGTGTGGCTAATTTGTCCCCTGCAATTTCCATCATGGTTGGGTGAGGGCGCGCAGAGAGATAGAACAAAGCCTAAGTGGTCACACTGCTTTCCCCGGCACAACCAGTTCCCAACCAGCACAGCCACAGACAGGATAAATGTCATCACACGGTCCAATCCAAGAGAGAGCAGAAAGTTAGAGAAAATGGGAGGGGGGGGGGGGGGGGGGGGGCAACATCTGTTATAATATGAAATAAAACATTTAAAGAGTATTAAACTGTGTACTGCAACATCTGTCATGAATTATGACAGCGTAAGTCAGTCAAATATAGCATATCTTGAAGAAAATCAAACAACTTGTTTCCATGGTTTTAACGCCATGCTCCTGAAGCTCACCTGGTGTCCTGAGGAATGTGTGGTAGCCAGTCTAGTGGAGGCAGCAGATAGCGTGCAGTAGGGGTCGCCAGCGTTGATGAGAGCCTCTATGGCCCTCTGATAATGAAACATTGCATTGTGTAGTATTTTCTTGAACCCAGCTATAGCTCATTATGGTTTGGTCAGGCCTGGGGAAAGTTTTTGATTGGGAATGGTGGGCTAGCAGTTGAAAGACAAGAGTCACTCCCTTTTGACACACACAAACACTCTTACATACACACATAAGCACACACAGACATTCTTACACACACACACACACACACACACACACACACACACACACACACACACACACACACACACACACACACACACACAGTACAAACACAGAGAGCTTGTGGGCTGTGGCTGCATGGGTGTTAGGGGGGCGCCACTGTGGTTGGATTGGGCTGCCTGGGAGCATAAAGTGGCCTTCTCACGGCTCTTTGGCCGGCTGGGTGGTCTTGCTCTGGGGTGTGTGGATGGGGCATGAGCAGACACTGGCCTAGGGAGGTCGGAAGAGGGTGTGTGTGGTGGCAAAGGGTGGCAAACAGCCTGGGCAGTGCCCACACAGGTAGCACCACAAACCCTCTGGCCATCTTCACTCGGACCCCCCCCCCCCCCCCCCCCCCCCCCCCCATGTACATACACCAGCCCCCTCCCCCGGAGGAACAATATTTTGCCAGAGACACCCGGACGTCGGAGCGTCTCTCTCTGTCTCAGAGGGTTACTCCCGGTCGCAGGCGGAGCACAGGATGGTCTCAGTACCCAAACAGGACCCGAGGAAACCTCAGCCACTTTTAGTCAATCAGGCCCCCAAACCCCCCTCCTCGTCTCTGGCTGCCAGGGGAAACAGAGAATCGTCTGATGAGAAAACGGGGAGGATAGCAGATTCTTTGGTTTTAAGTTGTGGCTGAGAGAAAAAATAAACATTTCTTCCTCAAATGAGATTTCAACAGTCAGATATACGACCTGTCACACTCCGGTTATAAAAAAAACTGTCCTTCTTTAAAAGTGCAAGGCTATTTCTGTTTCCGAAAATATTTTCAGAGCTGCTAAAAAGCTCTTTTTATATCTGTCGTCCTTGGTGTTTGAAAACATGTGTGAATGCAAACGGTCCAGTCACAGCTCTGAATTCAAGTGTTTTAACAGTGTGAAATGGCCTTCTATTGAGAGGCAAGGCCAGTTCCAAGCGCTACGTTATACCGAATGTCTCTGCATATAAAACCAAATACTCCTCCTTGAATAAGTAACACGACTTTAAATATTTAAAACATCTACATATCATCCAGCCAGCAGAGAGTGTAACTTACATTTATTTTTCAAAGTCCATGTTTCACAGACCAGTAAGCAAGCTCTTTGAATTCAATTTCTCTCTAGAACACCCTCCTACATCTTCCCACCTCACCTCCACCTCATGGAGCCAGGGTTTTTAGGTTTTGTTTCCATGTCATTTCTCTGCCTGTCTCCAAGGCAGGCCAGTTGAAGGAATCCTATCCATTACTGATCAGTCTGATTCCAGAGGCTCTTATTGAGTAATAAACAGTCGCTCACCGCCAGTAGTACATTAGGACCAGCCCGGCCGCCCACCCGGCCCAGGCCCATCAGTCACCATCACTTCTGACGTGACGAGATGCGATTATAGGTTATTAAGCCGTATTGATTATCGCCGGGGGGACCTAATAGCGCTGTGAGTGAGTCTTTTATGGCCCCCTATCCACATACAGGAGATTTTGTTAGCTCACTTATTGGTTCACTCACTGCCTCCCTCTCCATCTCTGTCTCAGGTTGTTTGTGAGGCCTGGTTGGTAGGGTTCAATACATCAGTTAAACAGGTCTCACATAGAATCAAAGTTAGGTAACATACCTGTACATCCACACTGATTTCAAATACATGTTTATGTTATGCATGCAACTGACCTTGAGCATTCAATTGAGCTGTCCGCTGTTTGAATAAGCCGAGACATAATATTTCCTGTTGAGGAAGTATTATGGTCAACAGTCCCATAAGCAGAATTCCACCAGGCAAGGAGCTCCACTGTCAGCGGTATCATCGTTTTATTACTGCCATGATTATGGGTGTACAATTTAAACATGTTCAATGTGGGAGCACTTGTGAAGCCAAAGCCACCTCATACACACTACTATTAGGGGCAGAGGGAGTGGCTTACAGGCTCAGAGAACAGTATGGGTAACCTGCCTGTCTAACCCATACTCTCCCCATCCCCAACTCTAACCCCAACATACACTCCCTCAACCCTCCAACCAAACCAATTGTTACACATCCTCCCAGCGGCATGAGTGTCCTCAGGTCCACAGAAAATACTTAGCTGTGGTTGAAGAAGCACTTCAGCAGTCCACTCAGCAGTCCACCATCACTGCCCAAGATGATGCAGTTCTGGAGGGGGATATCTTCTTTTACGAACTTCCTGCGATCATCAATCACAAAGCTAAAAACAAATGGGTGGTCACCGTGGGTAGAGTCTCTAACCTCAAGGAACTCCTAATGCAGGGAGATGCTCTCTGTAGTATTGCGTCCCTCCCTCCCTACCACCCAAGGTACCGCTAGATAAGAGGTGATGACATCAATAATTATCCGCCGATTGGGTTTCATATTTAATGTGGGGCGACATGTAATTTACACTCACACCCGAGAAGTTCCAGACCAAGATAAACAAGTGTATTTGTGCCCAAGATTACATGTGTGGTTTATGCGACACCTTTCCGGTGGTCTCTGTTTTCTCTCAGTCACACACTCTGTCTTTTACATTCTCGAAAATCTAGGACATTCGATTGAGATCACTGCATATTATTCCTATACAGTGTATTCATGAATGAAAGCAGTTATAACGTTCTGTGTCACTCAGTGAAGTTATTACTTTTTTAAGTAAGTTGTCCTCCTTTTCTCGAAGAGATATCATTGTTTTTAATGGCTAGGTAATAATACTCCCATTGATGAACCACCTGCCCTGCATGGGAGGTGTATTTTAACATATGGTGGAGAAGAGCCAGACGCCTGCCTTCCTCCATCCATCTCCCAGCAGAGAGACGTGGGGCGAAGGCACACAGGTGTAAATCAGGGGCTGTGCTGTGGCATTGGACTAGGATCAGAGTATCTTCTCAACGTGTAAAAGCCAGCCTCAAGACTCCCTCCTTCCCTGTCCCCCCATCCCTCAGTCGCCTTCCTCCATCCCTCCATCCATCCGTCTCTCTACTGCCTCCCCCACCCCTTCACCCCTCTCTCTACAGAGAGGTTAACCAGCTGAATCATCACTGTAAATTTCCCCAATGCTGCTGCATTCAGTGAAATGTTTTTACTGAGGGCCAATTTATCTGGCCCTCCAGGACTGAACAAAAACATGCAGGGTATCCATCATAAAAGCTGTGAGTTCAGTCAGCAGCAGAGAAACTCGGGGGCAACTAAGTTCAAACGTGAGCCACTGTATTCATCCAGTGTTTGACTGATATTGTGACACTATTAAAAGTAATGAACTTTTGAGAGTCACCTTTTTGGTTTATGATAGATAAGGGCCACATGTGCTGTGTGTTATTGGAGCCCCATCGCCATAGCAGCAGCCGCTGACCTCTGGCCTACTAACACCTACTAATTTGTTCAGAGGAGGAGTTAACGAGGCCTACTGTGGAGAGGGACGTTAAAACTATTAACAAGAGCAGAGAGAGAGAAGGAGAGAAGGAGAGAAGGAAACTTCGGGCTCTATTCAATCTGTGTTGCTGAAACTTTACAGATTGTGCCCTAGAAATATGAAGGTCATTTCCTATTGATCCTACAGCTTTTACCTTGAATGCAGTCTCCGCCACCGCAGGAACATTGCCTTTAAATTTAAATTGGGCTTTAAGCGCTGAACTTCTGCGATACAGATTGAATAGAGTTCTCACTGTAAATGTGCAGTTAAGCAGACCTATTAATATTTGAATTGAAGGGAAAATATATCCGAAAACTTTTGTTTTGTTTCTTGCTGTTATGACAAAAATACTTTCATATCCATTTGGAAAAAATGAAGTTTTGGGTAATTCCCATCCGCTTATTACTGTTATTATGAAACTATCCTTTGGCCACAAAATATCTATATTTATGGAATGACATCATGACAGAAAGTTAGAAATTGCTGCACATATACTTACTTAGCTTCACATTTCCTGTACCCACGGTTGTCAAACCACATCAGATGCATTGAGAGAGGGATACATTCTTACTACTGACTGGGGCAGAAATAGCCTGCTTTGAAAACCCTCTTTCGTCCAAAACACCAGCAGTTTTTCCTGACTACGTGACTAGGGCCCAGAGGTTTTCCAAGTTTTTACAATGTTTTAATTTAACCTTTACTTAACTAGGCAATTCTTATTCACAATGACAGCCTACTGGACAATAGTGGGTTAACTACCTTGTTCAACAGATTTCTACCTTATCAGCTTGGGGATTTGATCCAGCAACCTTCTGGTTACTGGCCCAATGCTCTAACCACTAGGCTACCTGCCGCCCCCGAATTAGCTCTCGTGATCAGGAAAAACTCTTGTCCCTAGGCGTGAGGCATTACTGCTGTTGATCAAGACTTCAGCATGCACTGCAGATGTATGCTATAGGACACCACTAGAGGGCACTGCTTTGTCTGCAGACAGACACAGACAGACTGCTCTTTGTTCCGAGAGAGTTTTGCCTGTTCAGTACATTTAGAGAGCTGAGGGATTGGACTAGGACAAAGTGAACATTTAGCTGAGGTGGTAGAGGAGATTCAGGGTGGGATCATTATGCCTGTACTGTATATGGGTCACAATATCTGTTGTTCTTTTTAAACGGGGCAGTTTTTTAAACGGTTTGAAAATGACCCGTGCTGAATGTGTTACCATTATGATTATATAAAGGTTTATGAAAAATATATGTACAGAATTAGTGTAGAGCTACAATCTCCCTGTCCTGTAAAAATACATGTGTTTTGTAATAAACCTGTTACAAACCAATTATCTCTACACACCAATTATATGTTTCTTATTCTATTCATCCTCATTTTGTGAAATGACATAAGCGATTGGTTAACGATGCTATGTGCCAAATGGTTAACCATTTTTACCATAAAAGTTTACCAAACTGAGCGACTGTTCACCATAACCCATGTGAAGGTGAGGGGTGTTTCTCTGGTACGGTACTTTTGCTCACTGATGTGAAAAACAACAACACACAAATTCCACACAGCATCAACCTCCTTCACTGCAAAGCACACAGGCAGGCTGTTTCCCCTCTTCTTCAGCGAATGGTATATTGGAATGCTACTGCGTTTGAGCAGTTTAAAATGAAATAGTTTGGCCTCAACACTTCCGCCCCCTCTAGCCACAATGTCACAAACACTTACATCCTTGAACGAGAAAAAAAAACACTTTGCAATGATCTTTGGCACTGATAAAGTGTCAAAAATAAAGCAGCCACAGAGAGAGAGAGCTGACTCAGAGGTTGGGCCTATGTGTGTGGATGTGTGGATGTGTGCCTCCTCTCTGAGGTGCATGGGAAAGATGATACAGGACTAGCACAGTACTACTACAGGCCTCACACTAGTCAATACTGAAGAAGATGAAGAGAGCGAAAGTGGGATACTTAGTCAGTTGTACAACTGAATACCTTCAACCCGCATTTAACCCTCGAGAGGGTTAGGGAGTCATATCAGGTGCAAATAAACAGACAAGAACAAAAGGATGATATCTGTGTGTGTGTGGGGGGGGGGGGGGGGGGGGGGTGAAAAAAGACAAAAAAGAGGCGATTGAAATGTGAGGGATGAGAGTTTGGGATGGAGAGCTTGAAACCACTACCCCGCTGCAGAGAGAGTTCAGCCAGGCACCGTGCTGGAGCCTGCAGAAGCCGTGGTTTTACTGAAGGTGGGCAGACGGTCAAGTTTTTGTTTGACGCTCCACCCCGAAAGCCGCTTTTATGGTGCTGTTTACTAACTGGGGCTTCCAGAGATCTCTATCCAACAGGCTTTGATTCGCCAGAGTTCTCATCCCACATCCCATATGCAGCAGCAGAGACATGGGCTTTCAAGAGTTACAAATAGAAATCTGGCAGTCATTTCACAGTCAGAAACTTTGTCTTTTATTTCTTCCCCTTCATCTTACCCCTTTACCCCCCCCCCCCCCCCCTTCATCCTCCCTCTTCACATCAGCAGATATAATCAAGGCCCTTTGCAGCTGTTCCTCCTTCTCCCTCTCCAGATTGAAGGAGACTAGATATAAATGCTTCTGTTGCACTCAAGTGGAGTTTGAAGAGAGGTAGTCAATTTTCAGGTTTGGCATTCACATGTGAAGGTTTTAGTGTCATACAATAAAATGCATTGTTTATCCTAAAGGGGGAAGAGAGTGTACTCACATGAAGTGGCAATCATACACAGAGACATGCAAATGCTTAGAAATGGTAATAAACATGCCAACAAATTCACGTAAAACTCAAAGTATAGACTTACAAATACCACATACTCACACTCGCACGCATTCACACACAGAGTTAAAAGAAATAAGAGGATGTGACAGCAACCGAAGCATATCGTTAATCGCATTTATTTCCTATGACAACAGCTTTATTCCAAAGGCCCCACCAAATGCGTAGCAGCTGGGATGGCTGCCTGGCTTCTGCAGTACGCAGTAGGTGGTCAGACCCTGGCTGTGTTGTATACACTGCCTCTGCTCTGGGTTACTCTGCAGTAAACACCTTCACACTCCACCACGGTGTGTGTGTGTGTTTACCCTCCATGGAATAGAAACCTCCCCAGAATAAGAGTCTGTCATCAGGGGAAAGCTCAGAGAGCCAGTCCCTTCTCTTCTCTTCTCTCGTGGGTGAAAACACAGCAGCATCACACCACTGGGCTCTTTCATCTACCCTGGCCAGCAGAACCAAAAACACACAGCAGAACTGGGGGAAATGTCAGAAGACAAAAGGCAAAGGAAAGTATGAAAGGCTCTGATCCAAACAAATCAATACATACACATACATTTATATATATAGCAGCGGTCCAAGGATGACCAAAGGACAGCGTGTAATTATGTTATGAATGACACGAGAACACTTACAATATCTATTGTTAAGAGAAACCTTAGTGGACAGTCAAGTAGAGGGAGGACAGAGCCAAGCTGTACTCCTCCCATGTGAGAGAAACCAGACCCAACCAGCCGAGCTGGAACCCCGATCACAACCACCACAGCCCAGCTACCCACGTCACATGACCAGGGTCAGCAGGAAGCCTCAGCATGAGAGTTAGAACAGTTTGTTATTAAGGGCAAGGAGTTTCTTGTACAGGCTATAACTAGGGCCCATAGTTTATTCTGGACAGGTCATGTAGTTAGGAAAAACTCCTGCTCCTAAATATTATGCCTGTTCAGAACTACAATCTCATAGTTTATTATTCCCAGTCTTTGCCATTCATAGTGGTATTGGAGGCAGCTGCCTCAGTACATTACATTTGCACCGGAGTCCAATCCTCAGGTGTGCTTACTCAGCCAGTCAGTGACAGCTGCTCTTGCCAAATGTAGCGCTAGCAGTGCTTACCCACTGGGAACACACTGGTTGAATCAATGTTGTTTCCACGTCATTTTAATGAAATTACATTGAACCAACGTAGAACTGACGTCTTATCCCAGTGACTTAGAGCTATGTGAACTCAGCATGTACCATATTACTGAGGACAGGGAGACTTCTCTGTGGAGTTCTGTACTAGTACTCCGTCTGATGGGCTGTTCATCAGTGAGGTGAGGCTGGCTGGTTGGGTTCATGCATGGCAGGAGTACTGCAGACAGGAAGTTCTGACTGGGTGACAGGGTTAACAGCTCAATGTAACGGTTTCCGAGAGGAGGTGGGGGAGGAGAGGAGGGAGGGAGGGAGGTGAGGAGGGAGGGAGAGAAAGAGAGAAAGAGAGGGAGGGAAAGGAGCTAGCGAGTGCTCGCTCCAGTGTGCTCGTAATCCTCGTGCGGTTTCCTTCCTCAGCTCGGAGCCCAAAACCCCATGCAGGCTCTTTTTACTGCTGCCTTTTCAACCGTTTACTTTTTTTCTAGTGTTTTATAAAAAAAGATGATGCTTATTCGCGTCTGGCCACGGCCCTGGCTGGGGTACATGGGAGGAGATGTGGTTTCTCCAGCTGCTGTGAACCCTGCAATGAAGGCCTACACGTGAAGCCATGCTTAATTTGTGTGGTCGAGGCCACCCCCCATTCCCTCCATCTCCTCACTCTCTGGCCCTCTTTTTTTCACCTCTCTCTTTCCGCTTTTCTCCTTTCTACATGTCTTTGCACCCCTTCCTCCACCACCTCTGGTGGAGACCTCCAGGCTGTTAGTGGGCTACTGATTGGGCCACCATCATCACCACTGATCACTAGGCGGTTCAGATCTCAGGCTGATGTGGGTTAATACCAGAGAGAGAACAAAGGGTGAACCCAGCTTCCAACTGTCAGAGGGCTGAGGTGATAGTTTTACTGTAAACTACTGTGGGCGTTGGAATTAACATCATATTAACATAATGGACTGTGGGGAATCGTTTGGAAGATAGGTAGTGTACCTCCGTTTTACAGTGAAGTGGTGTATAGGGTTACATTTATATGATTACTACAAGAGTATATGAAATATAACGGCTGGATGAGAAGCTTTTTGGAAAAGTACTTTTTCTGAAGACTGGCCCATTATTAAAGACTATGATCCTTTTCAGCTATTTCAGCTCATTCATATTTGACTTACTACTAACTTCACCATATCTAGACCTGATCAAATGAAAACATGACATAAGTGAGGTGGGGTGCGGTGGTTGGTTGGCCAGCTCCAGTGTGTTCTCTGCTTGGCCTGTGTTCTCTCTGTACATTAGCCAGGATATTAAAGGAAATGCAGGCCACCACAGACTCCTCCATTGCGGTCTTCCATCAGCCGGAGCAAATCTGTGTGTTTCAGCAGCTCGCTCTCTCTCTCCTCTCAGCCTGGACAGGAATACTGGGAGGGAGTTAAAGCTTTTAGGACAACTGCATGACCACTGGACTCAGCTGTGTGTGGCCATACTGTCAGCAGTCAGTTGTATAGTTGCTGAGACGCACAAACACATGCACAGGCACACACACGCAGGCACACACACGCAGGCACGCACACACACACACACACACACACACACACGCACACACAGGCACACACACACACACACACACACACACACACACACACGCACACACCTCTCTTCTGGCCAAGGGCCCTGTGTGTGTTCGCGGACCATTAGCATGGCAGCTGTGTGAGCTAATACAGTGTGACATTGCTTACTGAGGAGGCTGTGGGACAGGTAACATTCAATTAGAGGCAACCAGGTCGGCCGAGAGAAGACCGACAGTATGATTTTACAAAGTAAACACACAATACACTCTGCAGGAGCATATAGTCAGGCAAGGAGACTGTAGTATACATTAGTCACACCCTTTCCCCCTACAAATAGCACAGCAGACAAAGAAAAGCTCCAATCCTTCTTAGTCCTGCTTACTCTCCATGTATACCACCCAGTATGTGTGTGAGTGTGTGAGTGTTGTGTAAGTACGTGCGTGCATATGTGTGGGCGTTCTCAGTATGTGTGTTTTGGGAGGGCGGGGGGTGGCTCTTAATATAGTTAAGCTGTGAAAAACCCCAACGTCTTTGGCGAAGTCTCACACACTTCCTCCCTCGCTCGCTCCATCGCTCCAGAACCATTTATCAGGAAAAACAGGGGCAGCTTGCGTGTCATAAGCCACTTAAGAGCCACAAACAAATCAAGGAGGGTTTTCTATCAAATGAACTCCCACTTGAGTAACGGTTTAGGTTTACTCACTTTGTGGGCGAGGGTGTCTTTCAGCGGTAGTGAATACTGATTAACACATCCCTTATCAGTGGAGAGAGAGAGAAAGCTAGAGAGAAAGAAGGAGAGAGAGCGGAGGGCAGGAGGTGGATGTCAAACTTTCCCTGATGGCCCATATGTCTAACCACTCAGAGGTTGTAATGCCTTGGTAAGGCCCCGGCTCGTTCCTGGGCTCTGAGCAGTATGACTGTCTGATCTGCCTCACACATCTGGAGTGGATCGCGCACTCTGAGCTGGGCTGGGCTGGCATGGGGATTCTCACTACAACTCCAGTACAAGCTCTAGTGGAGACAAAATAACCTTTAGGTACTACAACTACAGTATCTAAGTCAAAAGTTTGGCGAAGGGGATGCACGCTTCAAAAGAGCAGGCTTTCTACATGACTCTAACATTGAAGCTCTCTAACCCCGACATTTTCAATAAAGAAAACAGACTGCACAGCTGCTCTGTCTCACGCTCAATCCCATGAGCCTTTGCTGTAAAGAATACATGAACTCTCAGATCTAGCGTTGTAACACTACTGTGATCTCATTCTCCTCTAAGAACATGATCACTAGCATAAGGTAGTTTGTCTTAATGTCTGAGGGTATTGATACAAGAAACAGATACCTCTGGGCATACAGACCAAACTATTTTATCCAAACAACAGAAAACTGGAATCTTTGACACATTTTTATCCTATTTGATGTTACCGTACATACAGCAACATTGATCTTAATCTATACATTGCTCTCTTAGAGGCTGTGAGGTCTCCACAGGTGCAGGATATAGTCAATACCACTACCCTCTCCCCTGACCTCCTCCTGAACTCTCTCTCTGACCACTCCCTCTGGGTAACACAGTGGTCTTTGTCAGGCCATGGTCTTCTTCTCCCTCCCATCGCATAGGGCCCTTCATAATCTAGGGCACGCTCTCCACAAAGACATGGGTCAATATGAAATGGACAAACAGACGGACCATGGGGGGTGAACCGTCTGCTCCGTGGTCTGGGTGCATCTGTGACACTCAATTTGGAAACTTGACCTTCACCTCTGGATTTGACCATGGTATGACCGTAGACGAGCTGTATGCAGGATGTGCCCCAGCCCGGCCCTGCCCTCAACTGGCCCCTGTGACACTGTTGCTGATGGCATTGATTCCTGGTGCTGCCCTGTGCAGATGGATGGATGGTTTTAGAGGTGCTGGGGACAAGATGGCTGCTCTTGGTCTATTGAGTGTTCTGAGTGATTAATGGAGATGAGTAGGTAGTGAGAAAGTCCTGGGGGTATATCAGTGGAAGCTCCTAAGAGGAGGAAGGGGAGGACCATCCTCCTCAGTGAATTTCATTTTTTTTTTAAATATTAAAACATTAAAAAAGTTATCCTTTTAGATAAAACTATACTACAGTTTTTTCCAACTGCTTACACAAGTTTTCAAAACTGCCTCCTTTTTTTCAAAACTCTACACACAATTCCCAAAACTGCACACACAAAATGCAAAATGCCTCACATCTCCTTCAAAATGTAACACTGCATTCAACATGCCATAAACACATGTCGGAATGAAGCATTTGCATCAAATGGCAAACACTGCTTTCATAATAGTACATTTCTGGATCTACCATGTAAACACTGTTGTTCTAAATCTAAAGCTCTTTGGTCTTTCATAGGCTTATATCTACATTTCAATACAATGTTCTACAGTGAAAGTAATCTGCTGAGAGGGGTAACAAGTACACTGTAAACACCAATGCAATGTAGAAACAGAAAATATTTATCAGGCCAAACATTACTGTTGTATACAGTAGCATACAACAAAACCATAAACATATGTAAACCAAAAGTATATTCTTTAGAACACAGTAAAGAACACAATTGTGTGTGTGGGGTCCCAAGGGGGCAGTACAGGTAGGGGGGGGGGGGGGCAATCACCAGTGCTAAGCTACGCTTCATCTTTTCTCCGGCCTGAGTCTGGCCACGATACTTCGTCCACATCACAAGATACGTTTTCTCTTGCCAAACATGGAGGGAAGTATCTCCTAGCATGGCGTATCCAACCTTGGACAGAGGCAACCTCTATGTCCCCACATAGACCATATTTACAATTGCAGTCTCTTGTACATCTGTAAACAAGCGTCCTCAACCTACATGATGTCTTTGCTTTTCCACTCTGTACAGAATTCAAACCCAGTATGTGTTCAGCATAGGAACTGTAAACAATGTACAAAAAAATGTAGTACAGCATGATAACCAACCTCATTCATTCAATGCAGTGCAGTAAATGGATGGCTTAGAGTTACAAATGTTTATGCAATACTATGAAGTCATACGTATTTTACAGTACATTACTGTAATGCTAAAATAGTCATTAGACAGTTGCATACCTGTTCTCATTTCTGAAGGTTCGAATTATGGACACCACTCTAAATCGACTCAAATTGGGCTGGACTCTCAGTCCAGCCTCTCTCATGGTCAAACCGTGGTTGATCACATGATCAACAAATTTAGCCCTAATCTCATTAGAGATGCCTCTCCTTCCTTCTCTTCTTTGCCCTCGTCCTCTTCCTCTCCCTCCTACTCCTCTTGCTCTCTGTCCATTGTTGGCATCCATTGTTCAAAACAGGTAATCTGACCTTTGACCTATTTATAGGCCTATACTACAGTAAAGCAGTGATTGGTTAGTGATCAGTTAAGCTATTAGTGTTTGCACATGTGAGGAGTGTGTGTGTGACCTGGTGAATAAGTGTAGCATTTTGATTGGTTGTGTTTGGAAAAGGAAAGCAAGTCACTTCCTGTTAGATTTTTGTGTTTTAGGTTGAGAATTGTGTGTAGTATTTTGAAAATAGTGTTTTATGCAATTGACAACTGAGTCAAAGGCTGAGAAATAGCTTATGGTTTTGGATATTTGGTGTGTAGTTTTGCACTTTGAGTGAGAGGTTTCAAAAATCGTGTGACATGAAAAGATTTTGTGTGTAAGCAGTTGGAAAAAACTGTAAACATATTCACGTCACCAAATAATTGATGAAAACACACTGTTTTGCAATGAAGGTCTACAGTAGTCTCAACAGCACTCTGTAGGGTAGCATCGTGGTGTAGCCGGAGGACAGCTAGCGTTGATTACACCCTAAATCAGCTAGATGCAGGCAAGAGTGTGCAAGGCGGTACTGAATGTGTCACTGTCTGTCACCTCAAATATTTCTCTTGACCTGTGTGCACCTACTTTGCAAACTATCATTGATAGGCTAGCTTGTAGCAACCTACTGATGGCAACAACAAAAAAATTGTCCTACCTCATCATAAACGGCATTGACTGCCACTGGGGAATATAGTATGGGCATTGTGCCCATAGAAGCAACGCTCCCTCTGGCTCCCACACCCTCTCACTATCTGACACCTCAGCCCCCGGCAGAGGAAAGGGGTTTTTAGAGGTCTGAGAAGGGGAAGACGTGGTGCTGTCTAGTCGGGGGATCACTCTCTTATTATTGCTGGTGTTGTGTAGCTGGTACAACGACATGTCTGGAGTATAAATATTCAATCTATAATATCTAAACGATGGGATCATATTAGAAAGATCTACTCTCCTAGGGCCACTACTGAGCGGTAGTAAGTGCTGGGACTCTCCAAGTGAACATTAATATTTAAGGACACACAGGGACTCTTCCATTTTTGGTCCCAGAGGACACATCCTTCCCTTTGCTCCTTATTCCTCCCTCCCTTACCATCACCCCTTCACCTCCTCACATTTCTTCCCTCCCTGCACTACCTCCCCCACATCCTTTCAGAGGAGAGGACCTCTCCTCTCCTCGTCTGACAGAGGCCTGTGGCTCATCTTCTTCTCTCCTCTACTCTCTCGCCCCCTTCTCTCCTCACGCTCCATTCTCCTCACCTCTTCATCTGACAGTTTCTAGCCCTGTTGCTCATCTTCTTCTCTCCTCACGCTCCATTCTCCTCACCTCTTCATCTGACAGTTTCTAGCCCTGTTGCTCATCTTCTTCTCTCCTCACGCTCCATTCTCCTCACCTCTTCATCTGACAGTTTCTAGCCCTGTTGCTCATCTTCTTCTCTCCTCACGCTCCATTCTCCTCACCTCTTCATCTGACAGTTTCTAGCCCTGTTGCTCATCTTCTTCTCTCCTCACGCTCCATTCTCCTCACCTCTTCATCTGACAGTTTCTAGCCCTGTTGCTCATCTTCTTCTCTCCTCACGCTCCATTCTCCTCACCTCTTCATCTGACAGTTTCTAGCCCTGTTGCTCATCTTCTTCTCTCCTCACGCTCCATTCTCCTCACCTCTTCATCTGACAGTTTCTAGCCCTGTTGCTCATCTTCTTCTCTCCTCACGCTCCATTCTCCTCACCTCTTCATCTGACAGTTTCTAGCCCTGTTGCTCATCTTCTTCTCTCCTCACGCTCCATTCTCCTCACCTCTTCATCTGACAGTTTCTAGCCCTGTTGCTCATCTTCTTCTCTCCTCACGCTCCATTCTCCTCACCTCTTCATCTGACAGTTTCTAGCCCTGTTGCTCATCTTCTTCTCTCCTCACGCTCCATTCTCCTCACCTCTTCATCTGACAGTTTCTAGCCCTGTTGCTCATCTTCTTCTCTCCTCACGCTCCATTCTCCTCACCTCTTCATCTGACAGTTTCTAGCCCTGTTGCTCATCCTAACACATGGAGCTGGGTTGGGATTCTTTATTTCTCCGCTTGGCCAGTTTGCCAGCCCATAGGAGATTGAGATGCCGCTGATGATGCAGCTGGTTCTTCTTTGTGGCTAATCACTTCCAGAGGCACTTTTGATTTGGGTTTTTACAGCCTGCGTTATTTTTCACGTCAGCGACGTGAATGCCCAAAACTCCCCCATTTTTTTTATCAAATTTGCACCATATGCCTTGAAAGGAGATGAGCCGACTGGTTGGTGTGCTTCTCTTTAACTCCCCTTCCTCGTGTCCTGTTTTGATCAGCCCGGGCCCTGGCAGCGAGCGCTTGGAGACAGTATTATGTTCCCAGAAATGGCCTCACTGAAGATAATGAAGGGCAAACATTTTTTGGAGGGGTACTTTGTTCAGAAAATGAGAGACAGGGGACTAAACTGAAGACCTGCTCAGTAGACCGTTTCTACCAAATCAACATCAAAGGTCAAAAGTCAGAAATAGGCAGTGGCATGGCAGCAGTCTAAATATATAATTCTCTCTGTCTCAGTGCCTCCCCCTTCTTCCTTACTCTCCCTGTGCCTCCCCATAGGATTGCAATAGTTTTATTTCACCTTAGATTACCAGTATGTGTGCCATGTGTTGTAATCCATATTTTAAAGACGTTTGGGAAGAGTTTGGGGAAGGGGGGAAAGGGGAAGCTGATTACTGAAGTGAACATTGCCGTGCCCCCATATACAGTATCTGTGTCACAGTGCCCTTATCAACTGTCTCATCAGTCACAGAGGCCAAATGAACTGCTGGCAATTCATGAAGTGACATGTTGCAGTCAGGAATCAACCGACATCTTAGATATCTACAGTGGAAAAGAACCTGGTAACAGTCAGTAGCCAACTAAATAATACACCACTGAAAGGAAATGGGCACCTAACTGGAGGGAAAATATACACATCAACAAATAAAGACCACACACAGCTGAGACTTTGACAATGACTGAAAGGGTCTGTATTTCCAAGATGCCCATTGCATTAACAAGCACAACAAAGTTGTTTCTTTGTCTTGTTCAAAGACTAACATAACTGTCAAACAGAGGAATTAAAATAAAGATGCTCTCACAGATGCATTTCACTTGTTTACTGCTGAAAGCGTTAAAATGTCAATTAAATAAATGAATAAGTAACAGAATAGGTTTCCCTCTGCAAACCACTGACTGCAATCTACCAGGATTATTTCATCTCAACGGTCTAAGATAATAAGCACGCGTTGCCTCAGAAACAGGGTCATAGTACACATTGTGCCTTTATTCGTTAGTGTCATTCTCTCCATCCTGACACCCTTAATCTTCCCCAGGCAGAGCTCAGGGTTGAGGGACAACCGCTAAGGCAGCAGTCCCCTTCTCTTCATCCCCTCATCACACAGCTCACAGATCTGGCCCGTGCAGCAACTCCCCGTCTCAGATAGTTCCAAACAGCTGCTGGAGCTTAACGTCTGGAAAACAAAATCACATCTCTTCTCCCACAGCTCATACAGATAGACAAGCCACACATCTCACTGCCCTGCAGGGGCCTTCCTTCAGCAAGCAACAGGGAGAGGGTTAACTGCCCTGAAGACTACTGTATGTCTGTCCTTTAATCACAGAGTTAGAACAGCGGGCACCAGTAAAATGATGAACGCTTCTCTATTGAACAGCCCTGTTGTGCAACGATGCCCAAGATCATATCTATCTGTCTGTGTTTTAAATAATAAAAGCATGTTCCATCCTGTCAAGTCAGAGTGCAATTAAATATCAATCTCATAACTGCCGGGCCTGACTGCAGCAGTGGTAATGATCATAACAATAATGTACATGTGAGACAGGGGGGAGAAGGGGGAGGGGGCCCTCATAGACGTTCACAGCCTATCAGCAGGCCATCACTATTGATTTATTAATGCTGGAGAATGCTGCAGCGAACACTAATTGAATTGAGATCCAGGAAGTAAGTTAATGTAGCTGACAGCGATACAGGAATTTACTCTCCCAATGGTGCACAGCCTTATGACTCTTCTCTATCTGGGATAAATAGTAAATCGATCTGGCCTACAACGGGGCCACTCAGAAGAGTTTACAGAGAGCTAGAGAAGGATCATAACAATACTTTCTCTGTCTCACCATCACCAATCATTACTCAACGAAGACCATTTCAATAAGTATCGAAGGTATTGAATTGGTTTCGTCTGAGAAAGAAATAGAAGCCAAAGTTGGCTCAGCATTCAAAACCCTTGTTTTTTTTTACCTGCCGATATTCTATGTATTTCCAAGTGAAGTGGATAGTATATCCATAGGCCCCCTGTAAGGGTATGAGCCCCCTATAGGCCTGTCAGAAATACAACTCTTATATTCCTATTATATTATTTTGACCCTGTTCAGTCCAGTCCAGTCCAGTCCAGCTGGGTCCGTGCCATACTCCTCTCAGCAACATGTGCCCTTGAAAGAAAAGACACGTTGCCTCCATCAGCACTTTGCATTAGACCACCACCACTACAAGTTCCTATATTATCAGAACAACCATTGCAAAATAACCTTATGTAAAGTAATTAATACAGCTAAAATCTACAGAAGACAGGATTTCTCCCACATGGCCCAGTACTTAAATGTATATGTATTTGTACAGCTGGTGTTTAATGTTAGCCTGGTCTGAAGGTAAAGTAAAGCTGCAGACTGGAGCCGACTGACAGCAGTCGGAGGCTCAGTGTCCAGAGCAGAGTGGAGTAGAGAGCCATGCCTAAACCACTACAGTGTACTCAGCACTGTTGCCACCCACCCAGCCAAGGTGTGTGGGCCTGCCTGGCGGGGATCAGATGACCTCGGCTAGAGTCACAAGCCAGAGGGGGCCGTTGCTGTGTGTGTGTGTGTTGAACATTAATGAGTGCTCCTAAATGAGCTGGGTAAGAAAAATGATGGAAGAACGGTAGCAGCTCAGACTCGAACCACACAGCGAAAGAATCAGGGAGGTTACACACACATAGAGAGAGAGAGAGAGAGAGAGAGAGAGAGAGAGAGAGAGAGAGAGAGAGAGAGAGAGAGAGAGAGAGAGAGAGAGAGAGAGAGAGAGAGAGAGAGAGAGAGAGAGAGAGAGAGAGAGAGGAGGTGAAGAGATTATATAATTATACAACCATACTCACTGGCCAGGCAAGGGCAGAAAAAGAAAAACACTTTCTCTCTCTCTTTTTCTTCTCTGTGGTTAATAGACACACGAGTTATATACTTCTTTTAGCCTCTTTAATCATGAGATTTTATCGCATGGTTTGCCAAGACCTTCCACCAGTTTCAGGGAGACCCTGCCAAAAGAAATGAATGAAAAAGTGAAAAAACAAAATAATGTGGAGCCATGGCTCAGAAGCCTTCCTCTTCTTGCCTTTCCTTCCTTTGAAACGCTAAGCTGTAAAAGAAACACCTAACTCAGACCAGGTATTGTATTAACACAGCGTGTGTAAGAGAGACGCCCCTGGAGATGGTGGTAAAGTACTTCATCCCAGTTTTTAGTGATGTACCTCGCTGACATTTGCATGTGGAAATGAAACACATGTCCTCACAGACAGACACAAAGGCAGAGTCAGCAGACTTGTACTAAGCACAGATAACACACGAACTAACAATGAGATGGTGACTCCCATGTTTTCGTCTGTGAAACACTACCTCTTAATACTGTATCGCACAAGAGTATTAGTAATTATGTTAATTTTGTATTTTACTTTTCAGTTATGATTAACTAGTGAAAAAGACTTCCAATCCAACATATTTTACGCCATCACAGCTTGTGTAAACAAAATGATTTGCCCATCTGAAACAACACTCCTCGGGCATCTATTCGCCTATTGAAGATACAGACTGGAGCCTGGTGTTGGCCCTAATAAAGGCCTGATCTTCTTTGGCCATAATGGATTGTATGAGTGGAGTGGGGCTTCTGACTGGCCACTGCATTAGGAGTCAGGGCTGTGGCAACTGCAGCTCTCGGGACTGAAGAGACTGGAGAGTACTTAACGCTGGTCTGGGAGTGGAAGAGAGTGGAGGCCTCCCTGCCCACAGTCTCCTTCCCCGTGCCCCTGAAAACCACAGCTGACCACCGGGGCACTGGGAAATGAGACCAGGGAAACCACCGGCCAGCCCCGGGGTGGAAAACAACGAGTCGGTGAGTTGTGAGGCCTGGCGGCTGGCGGCCACTGACACGGACACGCTGATGGAGGTATTAAGATATTAATTGCTTTTTGACATGATTTTGTTAAGGGGAGAAGTAGAGGGCAGGCTGCGGCTTCTCTCTCACACACAGGGGTGGTTTAATAGCGGAGGAGCCTGACGAAGCAGAAAGGGAAGGTTTGGCGGAGGGATCTATCTACACAAGAAGGGTCTTGAACACACTATCAGGAAGAAATTGCATGACACTCTCTGAGGCCCAGTGGATTGCATGGAAATAATGTTGTTTTCAGGATGGTTCATTTACTGTTATTCCATTGTTGGGGTTAAAATGAACAGTAAGTAGCTGTACTGGTACACCAACATTTTACAAAACTTTGAAATGAGGATTACCATATCAAGTTCCGGGTAATATAATAACTATGTAGTAATTATATGGTAATAAATGATGGGGAGGTGAGTCAGACAGCACAGGGAGTGTTGGGAGATGGCAGCATTTGGGGAAAAGATTGTGTGTTAACCCCAGTGAGGTGGTGGTGCGTCAGCTGCAGGGACGGCCTGCGCACACGAGGGCAGACACAAACAGGCGAGGAGCGACCCTGACGCAATGCTAGTCTCAGTCTACAGCCCTGGAAGGAGTGATTCACCAACACTGGCTCTCAGCACGGACATGCAGACCCTGTACTTACTGCATACTGCTGTAACCACGTCCCTCTGTCCACCATGTGTCTCTGTGTGTGTATGTGTTTGTGTGTGCTTGTACAGTATGTCTGTGTAATGTGTGTGTGTGGGGTGTGTGTGACCATGTGTGTGTGCAGAGGCAATTGAGGAGGGAGGGATGGGCAGAGAGCATTACCATCAGCATCTCTGTGGATCAAGGAGAATCCCTCTGTAATCCTGGCCTCTCTCCAGCCTCCCACACACCGCAATTATCATTAATCCAGCCCTCCTCCTCCCTCCCAGAACCAGGGGCTGGGGCTACAGAGGCAGGGTTTGAGTGGGGTGATGTGTGTGTGTGTTTGGGGGGGGGGGGGGGGGGGGGGGCAATTAGCTCAGTGTGCCTCTGGAGACGAGACTCCCCCTGGAAACCACAACCCAGCAAACCGGGAACATTCCAAAAACATTAGCTAAGATTCCCATTAAGTTCGAGTTAGGGTTTTATCTGACATTAGGACGATAATATCCCAAAATGATAACAAAATCTTGTATAAAATGAAATATCATTGGAATGTTCTAGTATTCACTAAAATGTTGTGCACAACACCTGTAACAACCACCACAGAACATTCCCCAAAAGTTAACATTAGCTCTACAGGTAATGTAATAACACAATATACCAGTAATGCTTTCTCAGCAAACCAAAATTGGTTTGGTGAAAGTTCCCAGAACATTCGTTAGGTTGCGGTAAATGTTCCAGTTGTGCTGATGATTATACAATGTTTGTGTAAAACATTAGGCGGATGTTGCAAGAGCGTTCCCAGAACACATTTTGTCTGTTCTTTAAACGTTACCAGAATGTTTCATTAGGTTGTGGGAACAGTCTGGTGGGAACATTGTGGTGACGTCACAAAAGATATGTTCCCAAAACACAAAACCTGTCAAGTTGTACGGATGATCTGCAATGTTTCTTTTAGGGTGCAAAAAACATTCACCGGATGTTGCAAGAACATTCCTAGAACACATTAAACCGTTTGACACGTACAAAGACATGGGTGTGATCATCCTACAGTGGTCCCTGCAGCGTAAACTCAAACCGGTGTGATTAGAACACTTATTTAGAACGTCCGGTTAAACTTGATGCAACAGTCAAGCGTTTGAGCTGACCATACAGTATTTTCACAGAAACATTTTGCACAAAACAGTCTTTACAACGTTATGTCCTCAATGTGAGCAGTTTATAAGTAATCTGACGATGGGTATTTTGTTCGTGCCGCCATGTTTTTTTCTTTCTTCGCGTCAGCCAAAGATAAGAGGTTACAACATTGGTTTGAGGGCAGCATAGGGATAACTGTCCTGCTGCGTAAAAACACATTTTGGAACAGTGAGTGCATTCTGACATCACACGCAAAAAAAAAACTCACACGTGAAAAGGTTAAAGGTTCCCAGCAAATGTTATTAGGTTGTGGGAACATTGTGGATACAGTACAAGAGATAGGTTTCCACCACACAAAATATGCTCAGTTGTGATGACATTCATACAATTTTTAAGCTAGATTGCACAGGACATTCCCTTAACGTTGCATGAATATTCTTGTGATATTCACAAAGGTTGCACAGAACATTCCCACAATGTTAAACAATGTTCCACAATTTCTAAATAAGTCAGTGTTCATAACTTTCACAGCATATTTGTTTTAGGTTTAACATAATATTCCATTAATGTTCACACAATATACATTTTACCTTATCTTGAAGGTCCTCAGAACATTTTAAGAACATTTAGAAAATGTTATATTTAAGTTTTACCTAATTCTACCACAACATTCTCAGCATGCAAAATTATAGTTCCTTAATCAAGCAGAGTGGAGTACGTCCACGTTATGTTTCTCTCCAGATTTAATGGAAATTCTCATTTAAGGTCCATATTGTGGACCCACTACACTACAATATGATACAGACACACAGTATTTTAATATATAGGACATCATACAAACATAACAATTTTTTTTAACACTTTATACTGTATGTTGACAATCTGCATATGTGGGGTTTGAACTTGCAATTTTTGGTTCCTAAGCTAGGTATTTTATCCTCTGCGCCACCAGGGAAGAGCTCTCACATGCTATTTTTTCAGTATGTAGCAATGGCAGTATGGTCAATCAGGAATTTCATGCATTCTTTTTAGCCTTCTTAGAAATGTATTTATTTGATTTAACTAGGCAAGTCAGTTACTAATTAGCTTCTTTGGGATCGGTGTCCCTTCCACGGGACGGTTGAGCTAACGTAGGCTAATGCTATTAGCATGAGGTTGTAAGTAACAAGAACATTTCCCAGGACATAGACATATCTGATATTGGCAGAAAGCTTTAACTCTTGTTAATCTAACCATCCCATTTACAGTAGCTATTACAGTGAAATAATACCATGCTATTGTTTGAGGAGAGTGCACAATTTTGAACATGAACAGTTATTAATAAACAAATTAGGCACATTTGGCCAGTTTTGATACACAATTTTGAACAGAAATGGAATGGTTCATTGGATCGGTCTAACACTTTGCACACACACTGCTGCCATCTAGTGCCCAAAATCTAAATTTCACCTGGCTGGAATAATACATTTGCTACATCTGTATGAACGTCATAAAGACAGACTTATATTTAATATTCTTGCAACATCCCAGACAAATCCCATAAATGTTCTGGAAACCTTTAAAGAACTTAGACCAAATGTTCTGTGCAACTTTTTTATTTTACTTTTATTTAACTAGGCAGTTAAGAACAAATTCTTATTTTCAATGACGGCCTACGAACAGTTAACTGCCTGTTCAGGGGCAGAATGACAGATTTGTACCTTGTCAGCTCGGGGGTTTGAACATGCAACCTTCCGGGTACATTTTACAATGTTTATTTTAGGATGCAAAAAACAGTCGTCTGATGTTACAAGGACTTTCCCAGAACACATTTCAATTCTTGTTTAAAGGTTCCCAGAATGTTTTTTTAGGTTGTGGGAACATTGTGTGGCTATGGCAAGAGATAGGTTCCAAAAACACTAAAAATGTGATGCCCCGGCAGCATAAACACTCTATGAATGTCATCACATTTTAGTGTTTTTTGCACCCTAAAAGAAACATTGTACAATCATCTGCATAACTGGACAGTTTTTGTGTTTTGGGAACATACTGTATCTTTTGTGATATCCCACAATGTTCTCACCAGATTGTTCCAACAACCTAATGAAACATTCTGGCAACCTTTAAAGAACAGATTAAATGTGTTCAAGGAATGTTCTAGCTACATCAGCCGAGTGAATGTTTTATACAAACATTATATAATCATCAGCACGACTGGACAGTTGCTTTGTTATGAGTACATTTGCCACGACCTAACGAATGTTCTGGGAACTTTCACAGAACCAATTTTGGTTTGCTGGGAAGGCGACCACTGGGCTGTGGCAGAGACAGAGATAGGACATGTACGCACACACACACGTACGCACACATGCACACACGCACACACACACACACACACACACACACACACACACACACACACACACACACACACACACACACACACACACACTAAATTGACCAAAACCATTGTGATATAAACAGCTCATTGACCAGTGGCCACATTACTCCCTTTAAGAAAGAAAGAGAAGACACACTATCAGCAGGGAGTTTCCTCATTCACCCACTCCCACAAACCCACAAAATTTGTTTTTTAATTTTACATTTTTCTGTCTTGCCTTATGGTTTTTGTTCAGCGTCCTGTTACATGTTCTGTATTCGGTGTGTTCTGTATTCTGAATGGGAGCCAATAACAGCATGAAGAGAGAAGCCGGGGAACGTGTGAAACCTGAACTGTATGTGTCTGGAAGTCTCTCAGACGGTTAATTATGGCTTTCACTTGATTTGATAGATTACCCACAGTAAGGTGCTGCTCTGAACTCACATTAAACACACATCTGCAGGGCAAACACAACACAGAGGGTCACCCTGCCCTGACACTCAAGGCTAACTTGATCTGAGCTGAGACTCACAAAACACTCTTACACAAGCCAGAGATGTTGAACTAGAGGAACCAAGGTGGAGAATTGATAGCAGAATGAAACAGTTGAAACCAAAACAGTGATCTTGGTTAAGTCATTGCTGCCTCAGTTATGTTTATACAGGGTCTTTGTTTACGTGTGGTAGCTACTGTCCAGTACACACATGCCTCATTTAGAAAACTGGGAATCTTCCTTTGAAGGCAATCTACCCCCCTTCTTTTTATTGCTCAAAACCATTATGCGATTTCAGTTCACCAATAATGGCTGAATTATACAATACAAGTTTAATTGAATATAACCCAAGCTGATATACAGTTGAAGTCTGAAGTTTACATACACCTTCGCCAAATACATTTCACAATTCCTGACATTTAATCCTAGTAAAAATACCCTGTCTTAGGTCAGTTAGGATCACCACTTTATTTAAAAAATGTGAAATGTTGCAATAATAGTAGAGAGAATGATTTATTTCAGCTTTTACTTCTTTCATCACATTCCCACTGGGTCAGAAGTTTACATACACTCAATTAGTATTTGGTAGCATTGCCTTTAAATTGTTTAACTTGGGTCAAATGTTTCAGGTAGCCTTCCACAAACCTCCCACAATACACTGGGTGAATTGTGGCCCATTCCTCCTGACAGAGCTGGTGTAACTGAGTCAGGTTTCTAGGCCTCCTTGCTCGCACACACTTTTCAGTTCTGTCCACAAATCTTCTATGGGATTGAGGTCAGGATTTTGTGATGGCCACTCCAACACCTTGACTTTGCTGTCCTTAAGCCATTTTGCCACAACATTGGAAGTATGCTTGGGGTCATTGTCCATTTGGAAGACCCATTTGCGACCAAGCTTTAACTTCCTGACTGATGTCTTGAGATGTTGTTTCAATATATCCACATAATTTTCCTCCTCATGATGCCATCTATTTTGTGAAGTGCACCAGTCCCTCCGGCAGCAAAGCACCCCCACAACATGATGCTGCCACCCCCGTGCTTCACGGTAGGGATGGTGTTCTTTGGCTTGCAAGCCTCCCCCTTTTTCCTCCAAACATAACGATGGTCATTATTGCCAAATTTTTATTTCATCAGACCAGAGGACATTTCTCCAAAAAGTACAATCTTTCTCCCCATGTGCAGTTGCAAACTGTAGTCTGGCTTTTTTATGGTGGGTTTTGAGCAGTGGCTTCTTCCTTGCTGAGCGGCCTTTCAGGTTATGTTGATATAGGACATGTTTCACTGTGGATATAGATACTTTTGTACCTGTTTCCACCAGCATCTTCACAAGGTCCTTTGCTGTTGTTCTGGGATTGATTTGCAGTTTAGTTTAGAAATTGCTCCCAAGGATGATCCAGACTTGTGGAGGTCTACAATTTTTTCTGAGTTCTTCTGATTTTCCGTAGTCAAGCAAAGAGGCACTGCGTTTGAAGATAGGCCTTGAAATACATCCACAGGTACACCTCCATTTGACTCAAATTATGTCAATTAGCCTATCAGAAGCTTCTAAAGCCATGACATAATTTATTGAATTTTCCAAGCTGTTGAAAGGCACAGTCAACTCAGTGAATGTAAACGTCTGACCCACTGGAATTGTGATACAGTGAATTATAAGAGAAATAATCTGTCTGTAAACAATTGTTGGAAAAATTACTTGTGTCATGCACAAAGTAGATGTCCTAAACAACTACAAGACATTTGTGAAGTGGTTGAAAAACCAAGTTTTATTGACTCCAACCTAAGTGTATGTAAACTTCTGACTTCAACTGTATGAATCAAGGGAAGAGAGACCGGAGAGGTATAGTACAAAGCAGGAGCAATGAGTTATCTGGTTGATTAAGAAATCTAAAGTTTTTGTTTGTTGAGCCAATTAGATCACTCAAGCTTATCTTTCAAAAAAAAAATCAGAATATTCATATTTAGCTGGCCAACTCATTGATCATATTTTGTAGTATACCCCTCAGAACGGTGATACATGCTAAGCTAACATGCTAAACTAACAACTGACAATTCTTACCTTAAATGTACACAAGCATACAACAACAGAAAATGATGACTGGTGCAGTAGTAGAGACAGATGACGAATGTATGACGTCAGTGTTTTGTTAGTTAGAATTCACCCTGTGATTTTCCTATTTAGAGCTAGGCTAGCTGACAGTGAGTTCTGGTGAACAGGGTGGAGAGTTGTCAGGGTGGAGGGCATGTCATACTGACCTCAGATCTCACACCTTGACAGTTTCTCAGACAGCAGCACCCTGCGCTCTTCACCTCACTCTGCCTGTCTTGTGAACACTGATAGAGCACATTTTCACAGGGTGTTGAAGAAACATATATTTAAGATTTAGAGGAATGCAATTCATAGCAACACAACTGCACATAACGTCATTACCTTGAGTACAGAGCCTTCAGAAGGTATTCACACCCTTAGACTTTTTTCCACATTTTGTTGTGTTACAGCCTGAATTTAAAATAACATTATTCTTTTAAAAGCTATTCAAACTTTGTTAAGTTGGTTGTTCATCATTGCTAGACAGCCATTGTCAAGTATTGTCATTCATTTTCAAGCCGATTTAAGTCAATACTGTAACATTCAATGTCATCTTGCTAAGCAACTCCAGTGTAGATTTGGCCTTGTGTTTTAGGTTATTGTCCTGCTGAAAGGTGCATTTGTCTCCCAGTGTCTGTTGGAAAGAAAGCTGAACCAGGTTTTCCTCTAGGATTTTGCCTGTGCTTAGCTCTATTCCGTTTATTTTAATCCTAAAAAAACTCCCTAGTCCTTGCCAATTACAAGCAGACCCATAACATGATGCATCCACCACCACGCCTGAAAATATGAGTGGTACTCAGTGATGTGTTCTGTTGGATGTGCCACAAACATAAACCATTGTATTCAGGACATAAAGTTCATTACATTGCCACATTTCTTGCAGTTTTACTTTAGTACCTTGTAACAGGTTGCATGTTTTGGAATATGTTTATTCTGTACAGGCTTTCTTCTTTTCACTCTGTCATTTAGGTTAGTATTGTGGAGAGACTACAATGTTGTTGATCCATCCTCAGATCACAGCCATTAAACTCTGTAACTGTTTTAAAGTCACCATTGGCTTATGATGAAATCGCTGGTCGATTTCCTTCCTCTCCGGCAACTGAGTTAGGAAGGACGCCTTTATCTTTGTAGTGACTGGGTGTATTGACACACCATCCAAGGTGTAATTAATAACTTGCTCAAAGGGATATTCAATGTCTTCTTTTTTATTTTTACCCATCTACCAATAGGTGCCCGTTGCGAGGCATTGGAAAACCTCCCTGATCTTTGTGGTTGAATCTGTGTTTGAAATTCACTGCTCTACTGAGGGACCTTACAGATGTGTGGGTTATGTGCTGGGTACAGAGATGAGGTAGTCATTCAAAAATCACGTTAAACACTATTATTGCACACAGAGTGAGTCCGTGCAAGTTATTATGTGACTTGTTAAGCACATATTTAGGCTTGCCATAACAAAGGAGTTGAATACATAGTGACTCAAGACATTTCAGATTTTCATTTTGAATTAATTTGTAAAGATTTCTAAAAACATAATACCACTTTGAGATTATAGGGTATTGTGTGTAGGCCAGTGACACACAATCTCAATTTAATACATTTGAAATGCAGGCTGTAAGACAACAAAATGTAGGAAATGTCCAGGGGTGTGAGAACTTTCTGAAGGCCCTGTATGGACATATCATTTAAACGCTTTCCTTTTTAGCAAACATCCTTTTGCAATCTTACGTGAAGTGTTTTTTTCCCCCTCTTTTTGCGCATGGCCTATTATGGCATTTCACTTTTAATAGAAAGTCATAGAGTGCAACATGTTCCCAATAGGCAGCTGCACGCTACAACTAACGTGTCAAAATCAGTTCCAGACCCCTCCGAGACGGATCAAGGGGAAGGGGAGAGAGGCACAGCGAGAGGAAACAAAAGCAAAATAAATGAATTGCAAATGTATCTGAAGGGGGGAGAGAGGGGGTGTCAGGGGCAGTGATGTAAGTAGGAGAGAAAGAGAGAAAGAGAGTAGGGCCATGTATGTGAGAGGGGTGAGATGCAGAGGTGTCCAAGGGAGAGACAGTGGTATGAACCAAAGACAGTTTGCGTGAACACAGCGTAGGGTGGGTCTGTTCCTCCTTATGCATGTTAGGCCTATGAAGCTGGAGGCAGGGGGGAGGCCACGGGTGGACCAGGCTATGACAATGATTAACTGATTAACGGTCTGGGGAAATAGGCTGTGGAGATCACTCAAACACCTGCCCTACTCTACTCTACCCTGCTCTGCCCAGCCCGGCGTTCTGCTCAACTCAAGCAAGATGAATGAGAAAGGAACCAGTGGCTTCCATCTTAGCATTGCACTCAAATGGGTACAGGCTGGGCCCGCTCAGAAAAGAGGAGATTGTCCCATTACTGTACAGTATGTGTTTTACTGTTGTTCTAAGAGGCCGTAGATAGATGCATAGATTAGCGGCAAAAGACCGCCACTCAGAGAGAACAGGATGTGCTGTGACTCAGAGTAAACAGTGTGCACTGTAGCTGGCTGAGTATGTTAGCTCTATGGAACTGTACCACACTGTGCATTCTTATGGACATCCCTCTCTGTGTTTTGTATTTTGTGTAGATGCTGTAGTCGATATTGTGAAGGGAGGCAGTACTGTATGTTCTGTATTAGTTCTTAAGTGAAGCGTGAACCAGTCGCTGGTCAGAAGGGCCTGTGCAGCCCTCTCCACTCTTCCCCTGCACTGACATAATCTGATAAACGTTGACAGCAAATATTTTTCTGTGTTAGAGAATGTTTTATAGAGTTGAAATTGAATCAAGCCCGAACCTGCCGCACAGTAGCCCTCTCATGGGAGGAGATGGAGAGGGGGAAAGTGAAAGAGGAAGAGAGACAGTGTGTGCAGTCCTGTCTGCTTAGAAATGCATTTTGCTCTGACATCAGGTTGTGGGTCAGACTAAACTTGGCCATCTCTATATTAAGATAAATAAATAGTAAATGTTACCACTCCTAATCCAAGCATATTTTTACTGCATCTCTCTAAGCATCATCATTCCTCCTCATACTCTTTCCTTCCTGCAACTCCACCTCTCCAACAGCCCTCCTACTATACCTAGCAAAGTGGATTTACCTAGCAAAGTGGATTACAGGGTGATAAATGACACTTTACCAGAAAGGTCTGAACTGCTGAGAGAAGCTAAAGGTAATGTGATTTGTCAGTGAGTTTATAAGGCGTAAGTGCTGGGATGAAATGACTGGCCCCATTGGAGGAGATAAACACAGGGCAAATTATTTGTTATGCAGTTTAAATGTTGAAATGACCACTGGGAGAGAACAGGAGGTGAAGTGTTTAACACAGAGCCTGTTACTATGACGGCATGGTTATTACAGCTTTAGAGAACAGTGAGACCTGACTGTCTCAGACAGGAAGAACAAAAACAATCTGAACTGGCCAGTTATCGGACAGTGGTGTGTCTGTGCCCATCTTGTAACGCTCAAAGTAACTCACTGTATGTTTTGTTTTGACCAAAGAGGACTTTTACACTGACAATGATCTGATGTGATTCAGTTGCTTATGCATAAACATTCTCTGGTAAATCTCACCGGCAGCATCCTCCGTTTTCATAAAGGGAGGTCCATCAGACAGTGGTGTGTCCATCAGACAGCGGTGTATCCATCAGACAGTGGTGTGTCCATCAGACAGTGGTGTGTCCATCAGACAGTGGTGTGTCCATCAGACAGTGGTGTGTCCATCAGACAGTTGTGTGTCCATCAGACAGTGGTGTGTCCATCAGACAGTGGTGTGTCTATCAGACAGCGGTGTGTCCATCAGACAGTTGTGTGTCCATCAGACAGTTGTGTGTCCATCAGACAGTGGTGTGTCCATCAGACAGTTGTGTGTCCATCAGACAGTGGTGTGTCTATCAGACAGTGGTGTGTCTATCAGACAGTGGTGTGTCCTTCAGACAGTTGTGTGTCCATCAGACAGTGGTGTGTCTATCAGACAGTGGTGTGTCCATCAGACAGTTGTGTGTCCTAAGGAAACGGAATCATAAAAATACCTCACCGGTTCAACAAAAACACTCCCTCCCTTAACCACCCCTTTACCCACACCCCACCCCGGACCTACACCAGCTCCTGTCTGTTTGCTGCTGTAGCAGGCTGGGATGTGGATCACTGGGGGCTGCTGTGCTGTGTTATGTAGGCTGTGCTGTGGAGGGCTGGATGCTGAAGTGGCCTTTGTGGGTTCAGCTGAGCAGTTCGTCCACTCTGGCACAGCCTCAGAGCGCTGCCTCAGCCTGGGCATGGGTTGGCTGCTGGCCGGTCGCCCTCTGGAGCCCGTGCCAATGTCCTGACGCCAACCTGGGTGGTCCCACTTCATGCGGTTCTGGCAGCTCTGCTCCAAACCCCTCCAGCTACCCCCACCCTTCCCCTTCTCGGGCCGGCCGCAAACAACCTTGCTGTGTTTCCAGCGTACAGCTCCACTCAGAATCAGCAATGTTGCATGTTTTATTTTGATCTTTGGGGAGGATGTGGATGTATCTTTGGGTTTTTATGGAAGTGAAAAGAGCATACTGGATGCAGGAGGATTGGGAGTATTTATACATCATACAGTGGTTGGTCTGCTCTATGGGGAAAGGTGTTGATGATGGGTCTGGGACACACTGCAGTGAACTGAGGTTGTCATCCTCGCAAGTCATTCAGCCCTACTGCCATCGAGTCTACATACTTCTCTCTCTCTCTCTCTCTCTGTCTCTCTCTCTCTCTCTCTCTCTCTCTCTCTCTCTCTCTCTCTCTCTCTCTCTCTCTCTCTCTCTCTCTCTCTCTCTCTCTCTCTCTCTCTCTCTCTCTCTCTCAAAATCAGTGTGAATTACACTGGAAGATTTCAGACTCCCCTCTTACAGTTATCACAGAAGTCAGCCAACAAATCAGCCCATCAACCCTGTAGGCCAGAGCAGCGCTCCTCTGAACTGTTCCTCTCTGCATGGCATTGAGGAGTCATGTTCCCTGGCTGTGAATCTAATTGTGCCAGGCTCCTATGGTATATGCCCGCTGCCCCCGTCAAGCCAAAGAAAACCCTGTCTCGCTCCCTTCGCCCAGAGACTCATGACTCCTCATCTGATTGCAGATGATTAAAATCATTACAGGTCGTTAGCAGGAGTTACTAACTGCTGAGCTGGCCCTGGCCTGGAGGGTGGGGTCTGGGCTGGGGAAAGGGGAGCGGGGTCAGAGTGGAGACAAGCACCACTCTCTCATCCCATCCCTGCTGCTTAAATGAAAGCATTATGATCTACGAACGGCCAATCCGCCCACCCACCCCCACACAACCCCAAACCACACACCCACCCACACACCCACCCCCACCCACCCAAACACACACCGGAACATACAAATGCACAGGGTTCGCTGTAGCTAGTTGATACCATCAGAGAAAGTCTCCAAAGCAAACCCTCAATGTGTGTATTAGCAGGGCCTATAATCACAGGGCCTTTGGGTACTGTAATGGATTAGCACACTAACACACTGAACTCTGAGCCAAGCTGGGCCCACTCTCAGGGAGAACCCCATAGTGAAATTATAACACACACACAGTAGAAAAAGAACTGATGATTTATATTTCAATAGATGATTCATTTTCCTTTACTGTGTTTAGAGTCCGTTGATTTGGACTGGCTAGGGTTGGGGTTAGGGTTAGGGTTAACCCTACCCTCAGTCAAACAGGTACGCTTCATAAAGCCTCAACACACAGGTGCACTAACTCATGCACGAGCCTTTCCACCTGGGTTATGGCTGCCATGTGACAGCTGTAATGTCAGAGGATTTTCTCTCCAAGGCTCTGGACTGTGCTGAATAGCATGCTTTGACAGCCGCTGTAGCTGGTGCAGGAGAGCGGATCTCTATGCTGTAAGCCATGAATAATAGATGCTGTTTATGAGTGTATGTTTTCAATCTGACCCCTGGGTCTACTGTGAAAACTGCAGCAGGCCTCTTAAGGGGGGCAGAGTGACGAATGACGTCCGCCCAGGGAGGTGACAGGTCGTTTGCTACCCAGGGACCCCCCATCAGCCATCAGTGACATGTTCAATCACAGCTGCTAATGTTACACACATAAAAACACCCCGTGCTACTGGTAGAACATGCTCTTAGTGCTGCTTTTACACACACTGACACTGACTGACTGACTGACTGACTGACTGACTGTGACTGACTGACTGATTCACAACACACTGCTGATAGAAAATGCCATCAGGGCTGTTTTGACAGACCTACTGTAAAAACATGACACACTCACACTAAAACAAGCTCTGAATGCTGGTACTAAACCCTGATATTAGAGCATGCTATCGATGGTGCTCTATATCACACATTCCAATTGAAACAACACTGCTGATGAGAGTGGTTAGTTTGGAGAGTATCGTGTCTATGGAAACCCAGGCAAAGTAAGAGTGAGAAGACTGGCGTCGTTGCCTCATAAACACAACGACGCCATCATTAAAAGGCACAGTGGCCCCGTCCAGTGAGTACAGGGCTGCATTAAGGCCTGGGTGAGAGGCTGCTGCGGTCACTCTAATGATGGTCATAGTCCTGCTGCAGGTTCTGAGGCCCATGCCTGCCCGGTTAACCTGCCTTCCAGCCGGAATTAACCAGCACTGGTTAAGAGACTGCAGGCCTGCAGTACAGGCCCACAGCTGGCTGCATTCAGGGCTCTGGGTCTGGGCCTAGGGTTGGGGCCTGGGGAGGAGAGGCGCGGAGGGTGCTTTGCACAGTGTTGTGTTTAATGAAAGCGCCAGAGTACTGTATGAGTGCATGTGTTTTATGAGGGTGGTCACGGTCTTTGAATCCTGACAGGATTTTCAGATGCCGTTCTGGGGTTTGCGTTTGTGATCAGAGCAGAGCAAGGGATGGAAACAGAGGGGTCGTCATGGGCCTGGTTCACTGAGGAAAGAGGGTTTAACTCATGGTTCTCCACACTCTTATAATTTATACTTCTATGTCACAACTCAGTTAAAAATGTTAGTGATTTAAAAAAAATGAAGTCAGTGTCTTGTCACTGAATGTGATTCCCTAGGTCAGACAATAGAACTAGATGCCAGCTGATAACAAAAGAAACAGCTCAAATACACCTGGAAGAGGTTCTCTAATTGCTCTGTGTACCACCAGGTGGCGTGGTCACAGGGTAAAACACACGCACGCACGCACACATGCACACACACACACACACACACACCGTAAATCACTCAGTTGCAGTGAAGCATCAGAAGGCAACCACAGTAGAATGTTCCATATGAGATGCAGCATTTAGATGGATTATCTCCATACACACATACGCTCAAAGAGTAAGCAATTCTGATATGATGGGTATTTTCCTGAACCATGACAAGATAAACAAAACTGATAAGCTTCTTTGAGTCAAACTCAGCACATGAACAAAAAGTCAAGGACATTATGTAAATGCTTAGCCACATTTGATTGCAAAGCTCAGCAATGAAACATGAATTTCCAGGATTTTTTTCCACTTGTTTTGCGCAATCAACATAATTTGCCCATGTAATATAATGATATGAAAGGACGTGGCATATCCATGCAAAATCCCACTGTCAACAACTCTGGGCCATTGGCATGTAAAGCTGGGCAGTTTGTCAGTGTGCTGTCTCAATGGTGTTTTTATCGGTGCCTTTTGAGAAGTGTAACTCAGTCAAAAAAATACTTTTGATTTCAACTCATTTTAACATTCTGCCATAACGAGCACGTTCAACTTAATAATTCAACTCAAGAGGTAAAAAAAAAGAGACTATGATATAGTACTTGTCAAATAAAGTAAGAAGGTTGACTGTAACAGGGTTCATGATTTCTTCTTAAATCAGCCATAAATCCATTTGTGACAGGGGGAATGGAAGCTTGTTGTGTGCAACAGAGAATGGCAATTGAATACCACTCACTGTTGTTTCTAGCCTGTCTATCTTTGGGTAATAGGTTTGAGGTGTTGTGCTCGACCCACTTAGTTTTGCACCACAAAACACCAGAAAATGAACCGGCTCACCTGCTTTTACACTATGATTTGACTACTAGATGTTCAATGTTTCTTTTGACATAAAAAAATGAATCATTTCACCATATTAAATCAAGAGTCCAGTACATGTAACAGGGTTGCCCTTAAAGTGCCACTGAACACGTCGATTGGCACGTGTGTTTTTCTGTTGCTCATTACAAAAATGAGATTTCAGTCTTGGAGGTGTGTTTCATGACCGATTCCGTGTTTGGCTAATGATGTTTGTTCCCCATGAGACACTGTAGCCTATTTCACTTCCTCAAAATCCCCAGAATGAGTCTAAGAAATATGTAATTCATTTGTAGTTTATCTCAAGTAAAAAAATGCGTGACTTGTTGTCTTATGTAAACAAAGTCAGAGCTGCTGGGCAGGTCTGTCTCACTGTGTATGCCATTGGATAGAGAGGAATCACCATGGATGGGACCAAGTCATTGTTTTACAAGTCACAAGTAAGTCTCAAGTCTTAGCACTCAAGTCCCAAGTCAAGTCCCAAGTCAAGACCGACAAGTCTCAAGTCAAGACCGACAAGTCTCAAGTCAACTCTCAAGTCCTGAACTTTGAGTTTCGAGTCCTAAACAAGTCATAATGTGCT
The DNA here is from genome assembly GCF_013265735.2 of Oncorhynchus mykiss. Lineage (NCBI taxonomy): Eukaryota > Metazoa > Chordata > Actinopteri > Salmoniformes > Salmonidae > Oncorhynchus > Oncorhynchus mykiss. Next base: position 16,442,537 of record NC_048589.1, on the reverse strand, counting down.
CTTCACCAAATGTAATACCATTTCATATTTTTAACAATAGTAATAGTTAGTATACTACATTTATGCAAATCCTGAATGGTTTTGAAAATATATATATTTATTACTTTCCAAATAAACTTTATATTTCCATAGAAATACATGGGTAGCCATGAGAAAGACCCCCCCCCCCCCCCCCCAATAGCGATCGACTATCGAGGATCGCTTTGGGGCACAATCGGGCGATGTAGGCTTGTACACAATCGCCCAACCTTAACACACACACACACTCTCTCTGTCTGGTTACAGTAGGCTAACGTATGTCAATGGTTTTAGGAACAGCAGTAACATCAGGCAGGATTTAGGCTACCAACTGCCTAGCCAGATGTAGCTCAATCTTGGGTGCAATGATCACGTTCCCGCACTGACTGACTGTGTGGAGGCTCATTGATTTAACGTTACGTTAGCCTACATGCTACACTAGCAAAGATATAAATGATATAGCTGTCGGCTACATTAGCCACGATTTACTGTTCTTTGTGCAGGTTCAAATGTCAAACAAAGTTGGAAATTGTTGCGCCTCCGTCTGTAATTTTCTTTCCGCATGTTTTGCAAGTTGCAATCTGTTTTTTGTTGATACAACGTAGTCTTTATATCCAAAAATAAGAATTTGGAGTATCATCTTTCCAAGGGATCCATCTGAATTCACCCGCCAACGTTCCTCTGCACTGCCACGCACAACTTTTTCTCAGCTTGCACAATTTGATTGGCTGCTGTCTGAATCAAACTGTAATCCTTTAAATAAAGAGTTTTTTTAATAGCATCGTTTTTATATTTGGGCTTGGAGAGGGTATCAAGTCAGGTCGAGTCAAAAGGCTCAAGTCCAAGTTAAGTCACGAGTCATTGGTGTTAAAGTCAAAGTCGAGTTGCAAGTCATCATATTTCTGACTCGAGTCTGACTCGAGTCCAAGTCATGTGACTCGAGGCCACACCTCTGGTATTCACCGCAGCTGTTCACTCCATGTTAGTGGGCAAATGATTTATAGAATTCTCCATGTGGTTTATAATAAAGGGCACTTCATTTAATATAACAGGCTTTTAAATTCAATATTGGTGCACAATTTCTACTTAAAATATCAAAGGGATGCAAAAGGCCATCTTTTCGTGGAACGACCCAAATGGTATTGAGTGAGAGAAAAGGGCAAAGGTTAAAAGAGAAAGGGAAATTGAGCAGGATAGAGAGAGGGGCCACTCAAAGGTCAAAGGCTAAAAGAGAAAGGGAGATTGAGCGTGATGGAGAGAGGGTCACTGAAAGGTCAGGCTCACAGTGTGTGGAGTGTGTGTGATCACAGTTTTAGGTTTGTGAATAATTCAGTGTGTTTTGGACGGTCCCCCTGTGCTAACAATAACACTAACACTAACGGAGAGGGCCATTAAAAATCCATGTGGAGATCATTACAGGCACCCCGTTGCCCCTCACCTCCCCACTGGAAACTGCACTTCCCTGGGGCAACAGCAGCCCCCTCACCCTCTCTCGGAACACAGCAGGCCGCACCATGATCTCACTGCCACGGCCCATGCTCAGATTGGACTAAGGGTCAGAGGTTAGCCAAGCAAGACTTGACCCACAGCACTAATGCACTTGTAACAGTTTAAAACACTTTGGAGAGCGTTAAACAGAACAGGCTCTCAAGGATCACACAGAGAGGCTGCCGTCTAGTTCTCTCTCCTTTTCTCTTCCCCTCTTCTGAACTGCTCCTCAGACCAAGGCCGTTTTATTTTCAAATCAAATCAAACTGAAACTCACTTTCTCTCTCTTCAGCATGCCAATACATAGTCATATCCTCCCTCAATCTTTACTATAGATTATGGTCTCAGTTGTTGATTGTTTGTGAACTGGTATGTACGTATACTGTACACAAAGTGTTCACATACAATACTTTTCCCACTCAAATGCATGTTTACAGTAATTAACAGAACAGACCCAGTGAGCAACGTTTCACATGTCCATTCCCTTCCCTGACCCTCATTCTATCTGAGGACCCCAAGCGTTTCCGTGTCATCTGAAACCATTGGAGTGGACCGGGGCCGGGGCGCCTAACACACTGCCAGTCAGCAATTACCTCACATTTAAGGTCCCCCCTGAGCAGCAAATCGAATCAACTCCGGCTATCACTGGCTGTCTTGTCTCACTGCAACATCGCTCAGTGGAGTAGTGTTCCACAGTTCCCCTTATAAAACACATCTACGACAGATCCAATTTAGATCAGCTGTAATCGGGTTGGGCTCAGAAACTCACTTTTCCATATATTTGTTTGGTAATACAGAGCTCTCTGCTCTCTGTAATGTGTATTGAGATGTGGAGCGGGAAGGAATAGGGAAGGAGAAAACAAAGGGTGTTTCTCAATGTGCATACTACCGTGCTCCACACTCTCATGCTCCAAGTGCATTCTCCGAGAACGTTCTCCTGAATACGTTTTTGTGAGGACGAGAGCGTGGAGAACGCATAAAACATTACATTTGAGAAGCACTCACACTCCCCCTACTGTATTACCTCACACTGCATCTCCCCATTCACTGAACCGTATTCCAGCCATGACAATGGCAACAATAGAGACTTAACAAGATGTACACAAAGCAAACATTTTACTTCATAACTATCTGCTAGCTACTGTATATGTGAATAGTAATAATGTAGCTAACCAGCTAGTATAACAGGCAAAAAATGACCTAAAACAAATGTTATCCAAGGTCCATTCTTCGTGTGTAGCTAGCTAACAATTCTTTGTGCCTATCGGGCTAGTTAACAGTAGTAGCTAGCCAGTTAGCTCTATTGATTTACTATGGCCTTGCAACCTACGCACACTACAGTGGGAATTATTGGCAGGTAACCATGCCAAAATTAACACAGCATGTATTTATTAACGTATCAGGTTAAAATGTTGTAGTTAGGCAACATATGAGATGTGAATAGGCAACATTGAATTCCAAAGTCGGAGTGTTTTTTCTCTCGCTTCAGCTCAGCCATTGATTTCAAGAAAATGTGTGTAATTTTTGACGTGGCTGCGTCATATTTTTTTGCATACTTTACGTTGAAGCAAGCCTCGATATATACTTCAAAATATGTCCAAACGGAGTACGCATTTGAGAAGTGCCCTCCGTGCTCCGTTTCGCGTACTTGATTTGGACTCCTACTCAGACCCTCCCGTGCTCGGAGCATGGTAGTATGCATTTTGAGAAACACCCATAGAATGGCCTTTGGTCTTTAGACTAGAGTCCCATTATGACTGACTATGTGAGCAATGTATCCTTAAATGTTATTCTATATGAGTAGGTGCCCTTACAAAAAAACAACATGAAAAAAATCCTGTGAACACTTGTGAACATTTCAAGTGAGGTGAAGCATGTTATTCTCCTCACATGTGAAAGGGTGGTGTTAACATGTGAACTGAAAATGTGATACATGAGAAAATATGATTTCAAGTGAAATTTAAGCTCAACGTGTGAAAATAGTTATTTCACATGTGAAACTGCAAATTTGCACATGTTTTTTTTTGTAAGGGTGGATTGAAGTTTAGTGAGATATCTAATCAACTCCACAGTCAACGTATATTAGTAGTTCTGTCAATTTGGCCTGAATGCAAGATGATGAGTGTAAGATTGCTGTTCTCCCTGTTCCTGATGTGGAAGTCCTCCAATGGAGGTCAGTGACATTTCCTATTGGAGATGGGGTTTGGGGTCAGTTCTAGAGTGGCAGCTGTCATCTACGCTGATGATTGATGTCCCTTTTACCATCTGAGTTGCCAGGACAACGGTCATATTTGTGTGTTGGGGGGTGCTGGTAGTGTGGAGTGTGTGGTTTGTGAGAAGGTCATTGGTGGAGTAGTGATCTGGAGCCAGCCACCACGGGGCTCTCAGCCTCATCTCAGCCTCCATGGGCAGTCCAACAACACTGATAGATAGTGGGCATTATAATATGTTAAGTGCCCCCTTTGCCTCTGGTCAGGAACACTTAACATGGCCTGTGGTCACTCAACGCGGGTGTATTGCCGGTAGCAAGGTAAAATATTCATTGTTGAGGAGTGGTGGTTTTCCTCTGCAGTAACCCTAAAAGCCTGGCCTGGTTTTTGGTGTTTTTAATCAGGCCCTAAAACCAGACCACATAGGGACTCCATTTTATTGGGCTGGACAGTAATGCATCTCTACAGTATGGGTTTAGTAACCTTATCACCACACCACTGGAACTCACTGACCATATCACCCACAATGCAGATGCAACTACCAAAGCACAAAGTGATAACAAATTCAACAGTATCTATTTATTTTATGTAATTGAATTGAGTATTTTACAGTATTTCACAACATATTTAGAGGAAGTATGTATTTTTATTTTAGAATGGTCTAGGCAAACGTTGTTGTTTATGACATACTTCATTGTGTCAAATTGGAATAGTAAGAAATTAAAGGTCCCAAACAGTCGTTTTGATTCCCATGTAAAATAGCCTTTTGAGTGGCTAAAACATCACCCATAATATTTTCCCAACATTCTCTCTCGTATAAAACTAGCAGGAAGTCTGAAATGGCAGGAAGCTCACCATGACTGGCGGCTCTTTGAAAACACCTATGTCAAGCAACTTGGATGCAGTGAGCAGTGCTTCAGTGAGATCACCTCAAGCAAGTCTGCTGATAAACATACACTGCTCAAAAAAATAAAGGGAACACTTAAACAACACAATGTAACTCCAAGTCAATCACACTTCTGTGAAATCAAACTGTCCACTTAGGAAGCAACACTGATTGACAATAAATTTCACATGCTGTTGTGCAAATGGAACAGACAACAGGTGGAAATTATAGGCATTTAGCAAGACACCCCCAATAAAGGAGTGGTTCTGCAGGTGGGGACCACAGACCACTTCTCAGTTCCTATGCTTCCTGGCTGATGTTTTGGTCACTTTTGAATGCTGGCGGTGCTTTCACTCTAGTGGTAGCACGAGACGGAGTCTACAAACCACACAAGTGGCTCAAGTAGTGCAGCTCATCCAGGATGGCACATCAATGCGAGATGTGGCAAGAAGGTTTGCTGTGTCTGTCAGCGTAGTGTCCAGAGAATGGAGGCGCTACCAGGAGACAGGCCAGTACATCAGGAGACGTAGAGGAGGCCGTAGGAGGGCAACAACCCAGCAGCAGGACCGCTACCTCTGCCTTTGTGCAAGGAGGAGCACTGCCAGAGCCCTGCAAAATTACCTCTAGCAGGCCACAAAGGTGCATGTGTCTGCTCAAACGGTCAGAAACAGACTCCATGAGGGTGGTATGAGGGTCCGACGTCCACAGGTGGGGGTTGTGCTTACAGCCCAACACCGTGTAGGATGTTTGGCATTTGCCAGAGAACACCAAGATTGGCAAACTGGCGCCCTGTGCTCTTCACAGATGAAAGCAGGTTCACAGTGAGCACATGTGACAGACGTGACAGTCTGGAGACGCCATGGAGAACGTTCTGCTGACTGCAACATCCTCCAGCATGACCGGTTTGGCGGTGGGTCAGTCATGGTGTGGCGTGGCATTTCTTTGGGGGGGGCCGCACAGCCCTCCATGTGCTCGCCAGAGGTAGCCTGACTGCCATTAGGTACCGAGATGAGATCCTCAGACCCCTTGGGAGACCATATGCTGGTGTGGTTGGCCCTGGGTTCCTCCTAATGCAAGACAATGCTAGACCTCATGTGGCTGGAGTGTGTCAGCAGTTCCTGCAAGAGGAAGGCATTGATGCTATGGACTGGCCCGCCCGTTCCCCAGACCTGAATCCAATTGAGCACATCTGGGACATCATGTCTCGCTCCATCCACCAATGTCACGTTGCACCACAGACTGTCCAGGAGTTGGCGGATGCTTTAGTCCAGGTCTGGGAGGAGATCCCTCAGGAAACCATCCGCCACCTCATCAGGAGCATGCCCAGGTGTTGTAGGGAGGTCATACAGGCACGTGGAGGCCACACACACTACTGAGCCTAATTTTGACTTGTTTTAAGGACATTACATCAAAGTTGGATCAGCATGTAGAGTGGTTTTCCACTTTGATTTTGAGTGTGACTCCAAATCCAGACCTCCATGGGTTGATAAATTTGATTTCCATTGATAATTGTTGTGTGATTCTGTTGTCAGCACATTCAACTATGTACAGAAAAAAGTATTTAATAAGAATATTTCATTCATTCAGATCTAGGATGTGTTATTTTAGTGTTCCCTTTATTTTTTTGAGCAGTGTATATATATATATATGCATGCAATTTCAATGTTTGAATTGCTTTGTTTATCAGCAGATTTGCTTGAGGTGATCTCACTGCAACACTGCTCACTGCATCCATGTTGCATGTGGCTTTTTATATATATATAATGTTAAATTAAGGTTAAATAAATAAATAAATAAATATATATATATATCATATGTATACAGTTGAAGTCAGAAGTTAACATACACTTAGGTTGGAGTCATTAAAACTCGCTTGTTAACAAACTATAGTTTTGCCAAGTCTGTTAGGACATCTAGTTTGTGCATGACACAAGTCATTTTTCCAACAATGGTTTACAGACAGATTATTTCACTTATAATTCACTGTATCACAATTCCAGTGGGTCAGACGTTTACATACACTAAGTTGACTGTGCCTTTAAACAGCTTGGAAAATTCCAGAAATTATGTCATGGCTTTAGAAGCTTCTGATAGGCTAATTGACATAATTTGAGTCAATTGGAGGTGTACCTGTTGATGTATTTCAAGGCCTACCTTCAAACGCAGTGCCTCTTTGCTTGACTATGGAAAATCAAAAGAACTCAGAGAAAAAATTATAGACCTCCACAAGTCTGGATCATCCTTGGGAACAATTTCCAAACGCCTGGAGGTACCACGTTCATCTGTACAAACAATAGTACGCTAGTATAAACACCATGGGACCACGCAGCCGTCATACCGCTCAGGAAGGAGATGCATTCTGTCTCCTAGAGTTTAACATAATTTGGTGCGAAACGTGCAAATCAATCCCAGAACAACAGCAAAGGACCTTGTGAAGATGCTGGAGGAAACGGGTACAAACGTATCTACATCCACAGTAAAAAGAGTCCTGTATTGACATAACCTGAAAAGGCCGCTCAGCAAGCAAGAAACCACTGGTCCAAAACCCGCCATAAAAAATCCTGACTACGGTTTGCAACTGCACATGGGGACAAAGAATGTACCTTTTGGAGAAATGTTTGCTGGTCTGATGAAACAAAATTAGAACTGTTTTGCCATAATGACCATCGTTATGTTTGGAGGAAAAAGGGGGAGGCTTGCAAGCTGAAGAACACCATTCCAACACGGGGGTGGCAGCATCATGTTGTAGGGGTTATTTTCTGAAGAAGGGACTGGTGCACTTCACAAAATAGATGACATCATTAGGAGGAAAATTATGTGGATATATTGAAGCAACATCTCAAGACATCAGTCAGGAAGTTAAAGCTTGGTCGCAAATGGGTCTTCCAAATGGAAAATGACCCCAAGCATACTTCCAATGTTGTGGCAAAATGGCTTACGGACAACGTAAAAAAGTCAAGGTATTGGAGTGGCCATCACAAAGCCCTGACCTCAATCTTATGGGAGCTTTGTGTGCTGAAAAAGCTTATGCGAGAAAGGAGGCCTACAAACCTGACTCCGTTACAAGAAAAGCAGCGCGACAAAATACAACAACACAGATTTACAGGTGGGATAAACAAAAGTACATACAGTGAGGCAAACAAGTATTTAGTCAGCCACCAATTGTGCAAGTTCTCCCACTTAAAAAGAGAGAGGCCTGTATTTTCATCATAGGTATACTTCAACTATGACAGACAAAATGAGAAAAAAAAATCCAGAAAATCACATTGTAGGATTTTTAATGAATGTATAATTGTATGTGTGGGGTCCAGAGATGAGGAAGTCATTCAAAAATAATGTTAAACCCTATTATTGCACAGAGAGTGATTCCATGTAACCTATTATGTGACTCGTATTTTTATTCCTAAAAATTATTTATGCTTGCAAAGAGGTTGAATACTTATTGACTCAAGACATTTCAGCATTTCATTTTAAATTATTTTGTAAAAGCTTCCGCAAACATAATTCAACTTTTACATTATGGAGCATTGTGTGTATGACAGTGACATAAAATCTCAATTTAATCTATTTTAAATTCAGATTGTAACACTACAAAATGTGGAAAAAGTCAACGGGTGTGAACACTTCCGGAAGGCCCTGTAGGTCTTCAGCCAGCATCGGAAAAAAGCGGGGGAACGGTTAACCAAAATGGCACAGTTGTCATGTCATTACATCTAGAGACATGCCAAACGGAAATTAATAGAAACTTCTTGACATCATGAAATATCGTAGTCATGAAATATGAACATTGTCTGACATCAATATTTGACACTACCAGTCCAAGGTTTTAGAACACCTACTGTACTCATTCAAGGGTTTTTCTTTATTTTTTACTATTTTCTACATTGTAGAATAAGAGTGAAGAGATCAACACTATGAAATAACACATATGGAATTATGTAGTAACCAAAAAAGTGTTATACAAATCAAAATATATTTTATATTTAAGATTCTTCAAATAGCCACCCTTTGTGTTGATGAGAGCTTTGCACATTCTTGGCATTCTCTCAACCAGCTTCATCTGGAATGCTTTTCCAACAGTCTTGAAGGAGTTCCCACATACGCTGAGCACTTGTTGGCTGCTTTTCTTTCCCTCTGCGGTCCGACTCATCCCAAACCATCTCAATTTGGTTGAGGTCGGGGGATTGTGGAGGCCAGATCATCTGATGCAGCACTCCATCCCTCTCCTTCTTGGTAAAATAGCCCTTACACAGCCTGGAGGTGTGTTGGGTCATTGTCCTATAGAAAAACAAATTATAGTCACACTAAGCGCAAACCAGATGGGATGGCGTATCGCAGCGCAAACCAGATGGGATGGCGTATCGATGCAGAATGCTGTGGTAGCCATGCTGGTTAAGTGTGCCTTGAATTCTAAATAAATCACAGACAGTGTCACTAGAAAAGCATCGCCACGTGCTTGATGGTTTTTGCGACTGCACTTGAAGAAACTTTCAAAGTTCTTGAAATGTTTCGTATTGACTTCATGTCTTAAAGTAATGATGGACTGTCGTTTATCTTTAATTATTTGAGCTGTTCTTGCCATAATATGGACTTGGTCTTTTACCAAATAGGGCTTTCTTCTGTATACCTCCCTAACTTGTCACAACACAACTTAACTGACTTGACTATTTAAATAAATTAAGAAATAGTAAAATCATACAGGCATACTTCCTAACTCAGTTCCTGGAGAGGAAGGAAATTGCTCAGGAATTTCATCATAAGGCCAATGGTGACTTTAAAACAGTTTGAGTTTAATGACTGTGATAGGAGAAAACTGAGGATGAATCAACAACATTGTAGGTACTCCACATTACCAACCTAGATGACAGAGTCAAAGAAGGAAGCCTGTACAGAATAACAATATTCTAAAACATGCATCCTGTTTGCAATAAGGCACTAAAGGTAAAACTGCAAAATATGTTGCAAAGAAATTAACTTTATGTCCTGAATGCAAAGCGTTATGTTTGGGGCAAACACAACACATTATTGAGTACCACTCTTCATATTTCTAAGCATGTTGGTGGCTGCATCATGGTATGGGTATGCTTGTCATTGGCAAAGACTAGGGAGTTTTTAAAAATAAAAATAAATGGAATAGAGCTAAGCACAGGGAAAATCATAGAGGAAAACCTGGTTCAGTCTGTTTTCCAAAAGTCACTGGGATACAAATGTACCTTTCAGCATGATAGTAACCTAAAATGCAGTGCCAATTATACACTGGAGTTGTTTACCAAGACGACATTTAATGTTCCTGAGTGGCCTATTTACAGTTTTAACTTAAATCGGCTTGAAAATCTATAGTAAGACTTTAAAATGGCTATCTAGCAATGATCAACAACCAACTTGACAGAGCTTGAAGAATAGTTTTAAGAATATTGTACAAATATTGTACAACCCAGCTGTGCAAAGCTCTTAGAGACTTACCCAGAAAGACCCACAGCTGAGAAAGACTCCCTCACTGCCAAACGTGATTGTAACATGACTCAGTGGTGTGAATGCTTATTTAAATGAGATGTTTCTGTATTTCATTTCCAAGAAATTTGAGGGGAAAAAAGTAAAATCTTTTCACTTTCTCATTATGGGGTATCATGTATAGATAGATGGGTGAGAAAAAAAATCTATTTAATCAATTTTGAATTCAGGCAGTTACACAACAACATATGGAATAAGTCAAGTCATATGAATACTTTCTGAAGGGACTGTAACTAGTCAGTTACCAGCTAACACCAGACACGGATGAAAGCGGAAACCTTTAAGTATTTCTGCCTTAGCTGAATAGAGGAACACTCAAACTATATTTGCTGACATGCTGCAGTCAAATTTTGGCACCCCTTTGGTAGTTCTACTTTCATCTGTTTTCATTAAAATATCATCAAATTGAATGAAAAACATGATTTTGAATGTTCTGTTTTTTTTCCACTTTTCGAAATCTAGACAATCAGATTTACAAAATCAATTACTTGGAGGGTTGTATGACCATTTTGGGGGAAATTCCTTAGAGCAAGAAAAAAGACTCATCATCACCTATGGTGTGTTCAGTTTGGGAGATGTGCTGCAACCAGTAACCTTTATGGTGATGGTCACATGACAATGGGGGGCTTTCCATAAGACTTAACACCAAACCTGTCACCAAACCACAGGACATCAAAATGAACTTGAATGCTCTGCATGATTTTCAAGCAGAATGCATAGTATTGTCCCGATTAGGGCAGTGAGTGTCTATTATTAAATTGCTGGGTTATGACTGAATCAAACTGGAGTCATACATCAATAATTCATTTCAGTTGTGCCAGAACATCCGGAGCTGTGGTTCCTCGCGCTCAGTGTGTTAGCCAGAAGCTTTGCAGCTTCTGCCTGGCTTCTGTTGGAACTTTAAGGATCTATAAATGACAAAGAAATCAAACAAAGACTGGTCCTCCATTTTCTTTTTTATGGGGTCAACAGAGGAGCTCCCACCTGTGGTTAGTCTGGTATTTAGCACATAAACGAAGAGACCTTTTCTTTGTTTCTTCTCTCTTTTGCAAGCACATGCACATACACACTTCTCGCTCTTTATAATCCTGTATTAATGTGTTTGTTTCTGCGTCACCCCTGTTTTGGCTTAATCCAAGTATGGCTGGACTGTGGGTCTACACCCAGCTAGCACATAACATTCTGAGAACCATATGTTTCTTAGAGTTTGGTGAGAGTGTGGTTGTCCTATGGTTATTTTGCATACAATCTTCCCACGAGTTCTGGGAATGGTCCAGGATACCCAGCTAGCACAACGTTCTGAGGACCATATGTTTCTTAGGTGGGAATGTCAGTATTTAGCGTAACATTTTCTGCCGGTTTCCTTATGGTTCTATTAGAAGGCATGTTCTCAGAACATTAAGAAAACCTCCCATGAAAACCACAAGAAAACATTAGTACGAGTAGGAATGTTATTTCAAAACATATACATTCCATTCTCAGCGTCAACAAAACTCTCTCTAGCCTCTATCTCATTAAGTGTGTTCAGGTGTGTTGGCTGCGACCACTAATTGGCCACACCTGATCTTAATGAGTGCTTGTTTCCTTTGAAATGGGGTCTGTTTGAATAAACCAAAATTAACAGCTTTGTATGAGTTGAAAAAACATGGCATGCTAGCTCCATCCTGGTGGTGCAGTGGACTAATTCCATGGATAGAGAACACAAGATTATAGGTTTGAATCTCACTGACACCATACCACAATAAAAAATAAATGTGTTTGCATGATTAATTGATGCTTAAATAAATAAATGTCCATGTGCCCTATCTGTGCTTGGAGTTCAAAACAGTTAACCTAAGCTAACAGTGTTATTAAAATTATTTTGACGCGTCAGTGCTATATATTAATAACGGCCCTTACAGCGTGAGTTCTTTTTGCATGCGGTACCAGAATTCCATGCTGCTGTTCTAGAATTGGATTGTTGCATTTTGCAGCTATTCTCTGCATCCTTCACTGCATCAAGACCACATTGTCTGCTAGGCTAGGCAGTAGGCTTGTATATGAGGTGATAATCTGTGAGGTGATGACATTTTATTTGCTTCGTGAATTGTCAAAAACTGTAAACTACTTTTTAAGTGCTTTGTGAATTGTCAAAAAGTGTAAACTACTTTTTAAGTGCTTTGTGAATTGTCAAAAACTGTAAACTACTTTTTAAGTGCTTTGTGAATTGTCAAAAACTGTAAACTACTTTTTAAGTCATGTGCTCTGGTTCTTGTATACACTGTAACAAGCACGTCGGAGATTTGTAATATGCTGAAAAGTGGCCAAACTAAGTTGATTTTATTTGGGCAATGGGCACAGCCATCTTTGACTTTGTTTATTTGCATTTTATAGTGAATGGCATTCTGCGATTAGGGAATTTTTGCTTGTCAAACATAAACAAACATGGCTGCCATCATAAAGAATTTACCTGCTCAGATTCCAAGAACACAGGATGAGATGTTACTATCCTTTGTGCAAGCACTTCCAAGAGTTAATGAACAGTGAGCCTGGTGAAATTTGGGGAGCGCATCGTCAGTAGTGTACCTTTGGTTCCTAGGGTGTTTCGGCCTTTCATACTATACACCCTCCCCAAAGTCGGCCAGCGACAGGGTGATCAATCCTACGCTTACGTCCCATTCCCAATTAGTCATAGGAGTTGCCTTGTTGTTGATAGCCAACATCCCATCTCATAACTTAGCTGACACGTATCTCTTTTCTGAACAATATTACATTTCTCCCTTCTGCTCACCAGAGATGTGGTACATTGTAAACAAGGCTAGCTGTTAGGTCACTTATTTATGTTTCATTTTTTGTCAGCGAAACCTGTTATTTAGACTGGTTTATGGAATGAGTTTGGCTGTGGATGTGTTCCATGTGATGCTCGGACGATGAAGTCTGCATTTATCTTTCACAATAAAAGGAGAAATTGAGGAATACAGTTGTGATGACCTTATAATCGTTTAGATGCTTTTCAGACAACACTGCTATTTAGACGCGTTTGTTGCATCATATGTAGACGTTCTGTTTCTACTGTTCCAATCAATACATTTTTGATGGTATGCTGCAGGGACCACTCAAAAATTATCACAAATACAGTGCCTTGCGAAAGTATTCGGCCCCCTTGAACTTTGCGACCTTTTGCCACATTTCAGGCTTCAAACATAAAGATATAAAACTGTATTTTTTTGTGAAGAATCAACAACAAGTGGGACACAATCATGAAGTGGAACAACATTTATTGGATATTTCAAACTTTTTTAACAAATCAAAAACTGAAAAATTGGACGTGCAAAATTATGTGAAACCTCCCAGGAAAACTTTCAGGGAACCTTAGTAAAACGTTCTCAGAACCTCCTTGCAACCTAAAGACGTATGTTCCCACAACTTCCAAGGAACCAAATCTGTTAGCTGGGCACCGTGTCAGAGGACCACAGAACCCTAAGAGGCACAGAGTGGTTTCCCCCTCGGCTCCTCTTTTTGGTTGCCTTGTAGGGAGAGCTAGACTGGTTGGTGGCATGATAGATCAGCCTGGTCACAGTGATGGAGTAGCTGGATTGAGGGAAACTAGGCTCTAGCCATGCTGCGGCAGGTGTGGCTAAGGGAGACTCACCGCTCTGGAGATGACAGCCACCCCATGCTGGTATCACATGATGAGACAGTCTCTCACACACACGGACATTGTGAAACTCATGTGCATCAAAATACAGCATAGCCAAAACAAGTTAACACAAATGTACAGCGAAGTTCAACACAATACGATATATGTAACGCATACTACTTCAAGATTGACTACTAATACTTCTTTAAAATACAAAAGCATGGCTATGGGGGCTGAGCTTATGGAATGAGTAGTAAAGCCTGATTCTCTTTTGGTGGATATGTTTTCTTGAGAGACAGTCGAGGACATCCAGTAGATATGTTATACTCGCCTCAATCACGGTCTGACGAGGAGGAAGGATATAGAACACGGAGAGATGGATAGAAATTGAAAGCAGAAACAAGCTCTCGGTATACACTGAAAAAAAGGAGATGCAGAGAGTTGGGATGAAATTCCATCTAAGTTTTAAGATACTTTCCCTCCATGAAACCCGGGCACTGGCCAGACAACCGCGAGAACGCCAGGGCCAGGGAGCGACCGCCATGAGTTTGCAGTTACTTTGTGCTTATTTGCCGAATACTTGTTAATGATCAATTGTCATTAGCTTCTCTCTGCGATGCCGAAACCAAGACCAGACCATTAAAACCCCAACAGAGTCCATCTAACTGGGGGTCAGAACCTATTAAACCTCTATAACAGGCTGAATCGACAAAAATCTCTGTAGGAGGGAGGGAAGCCTGCCTGCTCTGCAGCCAGTAAAACCTCTATGGTTGTTGTCAGAATCCACCAAACCTGGCTGCTAGTACTGTAAGACTCCACTAAAGCCTCCCTGGTCAGATAACTTGTAATTGTCTGTTTGGAGCATGCCCCCCTCTGAGAAGAGACAGAGTAAAAGTGAAGGGTGGAATAGTCAGGTGAGACCTGCGCCACTGTTTCCATGGTAGCAGACAACAGTAACACAAGTCTCTGTGGTTTGCATGTCTCTGGTTGGGTCCCTGCTATTGTTGTTGCTGATGTATTTATGGCCTCAGACGCAGACAGAAAGATGTGACGCCTGTCCCTGTCCTTAGCACTTAGCACTTAGCACTGATGGCTGTAAGATATGGGGCTCTCACAGACTGGTGCACTGCAATATATTTTGATTGCAGATTAAATCAACAGCAGAAACTGCATCTAAAATGTGATGAGGTCAACAAGGAAGTGAATGAGTCTTAGTCCTGGATGTAGACATCAGCAGACTGGTCATCTGTGTTGATCGGTGTATTCAATGTTCTTTCCCACGCCTGCAGACCATGTCCCTCCACTGGTGCGGAGTGACATGAAACCACGTTGATTGCCATCAAAAAACCAATGACTTCCTCAGTCGCCTGCTTGCTTCCACTTCTGCGCCTGTAACCTGCCGTCGCCATGGTTCCTGGCCAGCGTTCGCGTGAGAGCTTCTCAGACAGTCGTCTGGGTTCCGTGGTCACAGGAAAGCATCGGTCGCACTTCTAAACCGTTTTTCACTTCTGCTTTCGAGATTGGGGAAGGCTGGTGAAACAAACACACAATGCGCCGTCTGTGGTTTTCCACTCCCCGAACTATATCGCTGTCTGAACAAAACAAATAATATTAATGCTGATATGTACAGTGTGAAGTCAAATGTGATGATTCATGTCTAAGAGTGCTGTCTGCTGCCACCAATTAGAAAGTGAAAACTCTAGAACCCACAAAAAGTAAAAATTATAACTGTTCAATTTGAGCTTCCCCACCTATAAAGTTGATCCAATTATTATTTAGAACTTTTTTTCCTTCTTAAGATTGACTGTCATGATTGCAGTTCAATTATATTATGAAATAATTTCCAGTCTCATCAGCGCTCATCATCAGCTCTGATTACGGAAAGATAAGGTAGCTTGTTCAGCCATGTTGGATATTCTTCTACCACAGAATGACTGTCTACAGAAGCTTGTCACTGAGTCAGTCTGGAGGGATCACATCATAGTGTTTGGAACAGGGTCTGTTTTACTCATTAGCATAATGGAAACATGCACCTAACGACTGAGACATTCAGAAGACCACAAGTGATGGATGGAGTGATTCATCACCGCTCTCTCTCTCATCTCGCTGTTGACCGTTTGGTCTTTCAACGGTTATGTAAACCATGAGTCATCCAGCTATACTTGTCAGACAGTGAATAAATCCAAAAGTCGTCAGAAGCTCAATGAATCGCCAATGTAGCTAAATGGCTTATGACACAAGACATTGTTGGTCCAGTCATGTTTTTCTGAAGTTTTCTCAGCTGAAGGGGAAAGACAGACTAGAATACAGATTTTAATGTCTGATTTCTGTGAAAATTTGACCTCATGTTCATATGTTGGTCACCTACAGTATGTGGCTGAGCACCATTGGGAGAGAAATGGGTAGAATCCCTCTGATGACAGTCTAACTAAGGGAAGAGGTCAGTACTGCACGGTGTGGCGAAGATATGATTGAGAGCACAGCGAGAGACGAGTGTGTGTGTGTGTGTGTGTGTGTGTGTGTGTGTGTGTGCGTGTGTGCGTGTGTGCGTGTGTGTGTGTGTGTGTGTGTGTGTGTGTGTGTGTGTGTGCGTGCGTGCGTGTGTACGTGTGTACGTGTGTGCGTGCGTGTGTCTGTATGGACGAATCCAAGAGGATATTGTATGACTGAGTGAGAAAATACACAGCAAGTCTGTTGCATGGTTTTTTCCTTCGCATATGTGGTCGAAAAGCAAGAAAGGAACACCATCCACTCATACAGGAACTGGTCTGCGGCCAGGCCGGGGCAAAGCATTCTCATGCCAACCTCTGAATGCACAGATCAAACAAGCAGAAAGATGTATTCTCTATGAACCACAACGCAGAAGAGCATACAGTAGAACACATGCAGCAGTAGACCCATGGCGACACATTATGATTGCTCAATGGTACAGTAGTGTACTGCACTATAACAAATAATATTATGGCAGGATACTTCACTAATAATGATAACAATAACGTAGTCAACTATGTATTTGACTAGTTAGCTCTCACCTGGTTGTGAGCACCATACTGTTTTGCACCAAGGTCAACTGATGAAAGCCATGTTGCAATATGTTTGGCTGATCCCCAGTTTATTATGCAACAGGCTGTATCATTGTCATACCCACATGAATCACAGTGACTGATATATCTGTGGAAGTCTAATGATTTGATGTTGCAGTGAGTTGCACAGGTTATGCTGTGGAAAGTGAATGTGTGTGAACCAGAGTATGTGTGAGTCTCTATGAGTTTAAGCAGGCTGATGTTCAGTGAGTCAGATCATGAGCAGTGGTTTGTGTGGGGGTGAATGCAGACCTTTTGATACGTCTACATGACTCATCTGAGCAGAACCTGGCCAGGACTTCTGGGTAAAAAGGTTTCTAACCAACCCTGTGTGAAACTCAGCATCTGCACTTCAGATACATGTTGCCGTTATGGCATCCCATTGCAATTCCGATTCATTCCGTTGTGACGTACAACATGTTAATCTTCATATCATCATATTAGCTTGTAAACTACTGTAGTTTAATAGACCCACTATAGGGAATTCATGTCTTTAGATATTGTGCCTTGGTGTATGCCCACAAACCCTGCCTGGGCCCAGCACTCATTCATCTCTGGCATCTGTCACCATCAGTGGTGGCTTCTCTACCAGAGCAAAGCCCACAGGAAAAACAGACAGGGGCCCTTTAAACCTCCTACTTGCACCAGTAGTTAGCGTTGTAGTGATTCTACAACAACAACAATGCAGCACCAATATTATTATAGTAGCAGATTACAATATGGTTCCAGTGTGGGTCCTCAGGACCCCTTGACTGTGTCTGGTCCTATATGTGACGTCAGTTTGTTTCTGTAATGTTTACATCATGTTGTATCTGTAAAGCCAGTAGTAATACAATAGCTTCACTTCAGAATGGAATCCTGCATATTGAGGAGGCCTTCAGGACTGACATGAAGAAGCCAGTATTAGAACACTCAAGCTTAACAACACACACACACACACACACACACACACACACACACACACACACACACACACTCACATGCACACGCACACCATTGGCGGAAAATAAACCTCAGAGTCTTGTCACGAAAGCCTCTTGTCTGACAGGCAGGTGATGTGGAATGGTGTTTAGGGTACACTGCAAGCATTCTGTTACTGCCATACACACGCACCAAAAAAGGTTAAGCAGAAAAACAAAAAGAGGCAGTTCCCTCTGGGTTGTCTACAGAGCAGTGAAGCCGAGCAGCCAGCAAGCCACTGACCACAACCACAAGCCCCAGTATGTCAGCAAGCACCTGGCTACAATCTCTCCCAGACAGACACACATGCGACATACTGCACGCAAGTTGCACAATTTGGCTCTTTCCTAAAATTATGAGGAAGAAGATGCACCAAGCACCTGCTGCCAGCAAGGCATGAGCATGAGGCATTTGAGAATGAAGTGCTGCATGGATTGTCGTGCCTGTGCGCCAATTTATGTGTGTGTGTGTCAGCGAGTGTGTCAGTGGAACCCACCGGCTTGTAGGCCTATTTAAAGCAGTGAGCGTGGGAAACTACCCTAAACATGATGCTTGAAGTTAAAGGTGTTGTGAAGCACATTACCCTGCATGCTATGTTGCTTAAATGTACATACAGCACATCTGTTCCTTATCAAAGTTTACATTTACAATTTAGGTGCTATTTTGATAAGCAGAATAGATGCTACACACACACACACACACACACACACACACACACACACACACACACACACACACACACACACACACACACACACACACACACACACACACACACACACACACACACACACACACACACACACACACACACACACACACACACACACACACACACATTTATAACTAACCTTGTGAGGAAATAAATTCAGTCCAATTCAAAATCATATTTTATCATATTTTACCAAACTTTTACCTAACCCTTACTCTAACCCTTACCCTAACCTTAACCCTAACCTTAACCTCAAACACCTAACCTTAACCCTAAACCTAACCCTAGCTCCTAATCCTGAACCTAATTTTAACCCTAACCCTAACTCTAACCTTAACCCTAAACCCCCTAGAAAAAAACAAAATGTCCCCATAAGTATCGCACGCACGCACGCATGCACACACACACACACACACACACACACACACACACACACACACACACACACACACACACACACACACACACACACACACACACACACACACACACACAGAGAGAGACTTTAACCCTAAGAAAAGAGTTGGGGCAGACAGATAGGATTTGGGCAGAGATTCAGAGGAAGCGTTGTACTTTGGTAGCGTGGAGATAAGAAAGGACAGAGGCACGGTAGACCCCTTCCTTATTGTTTATATCTAGATGTTGATATGTAGGTTTTCTGTTGTCCCATATGCCCGCAAACCATTAACCCCACCAATACCCAAGTGATTTTGTTATCAGTTAAATGAAACAAACTCAGAAACCATTATCTTTGCTGCTGCCCATGCAATAACTGTGTCTGATATTAATACTGTACAGAAAAAAGTAGCAAACAGTCTCGAGGGTGTGAATTTCAGTCTTGGTCTGTACTGTACAACCCACTACAGCACTGAAGACCTAGGTGTTAAAACCACACTCACACTCAGTGCTCTGTAGCTCTCCTTTTCCTGTAAAGCAGTTGCAGTTAGACACACTGAAACACAAGGGACCTGTCAATCACTACAGTCCTGTATGTCTCAAGGTCAATGGTAAACTGTTACCCCCTTCTTCCCTTTTACATTGTGCTCCTATGTCCAGGCTAATCCATTCTACCAGCCCCCCAGCCCCCCACCAGCCCCTCGTTGACTGACAGTCCAGTCCTCTCCCAGAGCGCCCTGACACCCAGAGAGCCCATCCACTTCAAACAGTCATCTGAGGAGGAAAGGCATTAGGGGCCGTCTCAAGGCGGTATTTGACACCCGGCAAAGTGTTTATGTCTCTAAGTTGAAAAAGAGAGGTGGAGGGAGGTGGTTTCACTACACTGTTCCAACACCATGCGTACATGTATACCTCTGAGCACCCCATCAGTCCAGGGGGTTTGGAACGCATTAGAGGCCAAGTGAAAACCTGCCCTGAGTGGTCTTCATTAGGGGCAGGCCCTGCCTCCCTCTACCTCCTACCTCTCTGCCTCCTCCAGGGTCACAAAGGCAGCGCTGTCTCCCATGCAGAATAAAAGACAGCCGAGGTCCATACATCAGCCGCACCGTCTGGAACTACAAGCAATGAGGGATCGTATGAGCCAGGGGATTCAGGATCACACATACACACACACTTACACATGAAGAGACAGCACATGCACAAATCTGTATCAGGCCCGCCAAGGTTGACAAAGAGCGATGAGATCCAATATTACAGGGCAGAGTAGGGAGAGAGAGAGAGAGAGAGAGAGAGAGAGAGAGAGAGAGAGAGAGAGAGAGAGAGAAAGAGAGAGAGAGAGAGAGAGAAAACCATACAGGGGGTACTAGAGATGGGAGTCTGGGGAGTTGAAAGGCCTCAAAGAGAAGTTAGGGGCCATAGAGCGCCCCGTGTCACCATCACCTCATAAAACATCCTAATGGACGCTGCTCCCATTTGTCAGAGAGAGAGAGAGAGAAATGAAAGAGAGAGAGAGAGAGAGTGTAAGGGGGTGAGAGAGAAAGTGAGAGCGACATTCAGAAAAAAATGGTGTGTGCTGTCATATTACTGGTTCTCAAATGGGTGCAGGTCCCCTGACCTTAGGGTTCAATCACACAAACGCAAAGGTGCATACGTACACACACACACACACACACACACACACACACACACACACACACACACACACACACACACACACACACACACACACACACACACACACACACACACAACGCATTCGGGAAATTATTCAGACCCTTGACCTTTCCACATTTTGTTAGGTTACAGCCATATTCTAAAATGTATAATATTGTTTTTTTCCTCATCAATCTACACACAATACCCCATAATGACAAAGCAAAAACAGGTTTTTAGAAATGTATCACATTTACATAAGTATTCAGACCCTTTACTCAGTACTTTGTTGAAGCACCTTTGCCAGCGATCACAGCCTCCAGTGTTCTTGGGTATGAAGCTACAAGCTTGGCACACCTGTATTTGGGGAGTTTCTCCCATTCTTCTCTGCAGATCCTCTCAAGCTCTGTCAGGCTGGATGGGGAGCGTCGCAGCACAGCCATTTTCAGGACTCTCCAGAGTTGTTCGATTGGGTTCAAGTCCAGACTCTGGCTGGACCACTTAAGGACATTTAGAGGCTTGTGCCAAAGCCAGTCCTGCGCTGTCTTGTTGTAAGGTATATCTTCGCCCCAGTCTGAGGTCTTGAGCGCTCTCGAGCTGGTTTTCATCAAGGATCTCTCTTTACTTAGCCCACTGTTCCCCGATAGGCTGTCATTGTAAAATAAGAATTTGTTCTTAACTGACTTGCCAAGTTAAGGGATGGAAAGGGATAGAATGATAATATGTACATATAAATATATGGATGAGTGATAACTGAGCGGCATAGGCTAGATGGTATAGAATACAGTATATGAGAGGAGTAATGCAAGATATCTAAACATTATTAAAGTGACTAGTGATCAATTTATTAAAGTGGTCAATGATTTAGAATCTGTATGTAGGCAGCAGCCTCTCTGTGTCAGTGATGGCTGTTTAACAGTCTGATGGCCTTGAGATGGAAACTGTTTTTCAGTCTTTCAGTCCCAGCTTTGATGCACCTGTACTGATCTCGCCTTCTGGATGATAGCGGGGTGAACAAGCAGTGGCTCTGGTTGTTGTTGTCCTTGATGATCTTTTTGGCCTTCCTGTGACATCGGGTGCTGTAGGTATCCTGGAGGGCAGGTAGTCAGCCTCTGGTGATGTGTTGTGCAGACTTCCTTGCGGTTGTGGGAGGTGCAGTTGCCATACCAGGCGGTGATACAGCCCGACAGGAGGCTCTCAATTGTGCATCTGTAAACGGTTTTGAGGGTTTTAGGTGACAAGCCAAAATTATTCCGTCTCCTAAGGTTGAAGAGGCGCTATTACGCCTTCTTCACCACACTGTCTGTGTGGGTGGACCATTTCAGTTTGTCTGTGATGTGTACGCCGAGGAACCTAAAACTTTCTACCTTCTCCACTGCTGTCCCTTCGATGTGGATAAGGGGGTGCTCCCTCTGCTGTTTCCTGAAGTCCACAATCATCTCCTTTGTTGTGTTGACGTTGAGTGAGAGGATGTTCTCCTGACACCACACTCCGAGTGCCCTCACCTCCTCCCAGTAGGCTGTCTCGTCGTCGTCTAGGGATGTCGTCTGGGCTGGCAGCCTTGCCATGTATCCATGGTTTCTGGTTAGGGTAGGTTTTAATAGTCACATTGGGTACAACATCTCCAATGCACTTCCTTATAAACTCACTCAAGTAATCAGCGTATAAATCAATGTTATTTTCTGAGACTGCCCGGAACAGTTCCCAGTCCACTTGATCAAAACAATCTTCAATTCTGATTGGTCAGACCAGCGTTGAATTGTTCTAGTCACGGGTACATCCTGTTTGAGTTTCTGCCTATAGGACGGTAGGACCAAAATAGAGTTGTGGTCGGATTTCCCGAAGGGAGGGCGGGGTGGGCTTTGTATGCATCACCGACGTTAGAGTAGGAGTGATCTAGTGTATTCCCCACACGAGTGTTTGGCCGGCAGGGATGTCCTTGTCCCATCATGCTCTAGGACTCCTGTGGCGGGCCGGGCGCATGCACGCTGACAAGGTCACCAGGTGTACGGTGTTTCCTCCGACACATTGGTGTGGCTGGCTTCCGGGTAAGGCAGGCATTGTGTCAAGAAGCAGTGGTTGGGTTGGTTGGGTTGTGTTTCGGAGGACACAAGGCCCCCTTTAAGTCTATCAAAAGTGTGCGAGTTTGAACATGTGTCCATTAGGCATATGGAGGTTTTTTTATCAGCATAAATTAGATTGAGCAAAAGAAGCCCCACTTTTATTCCATAGGCTTGGATCCGCACTATGCAGCTGTTGCGAGAGCGCATTTTTCACTGGCTGTCCACTGGTTTCAAAAACAATGATGGGTAGGCAGCTTAAACTTCTTGAATTCAACCAATATTTGGTTCAAATACATATTTAGATTTGTGAACAGCCATCCAGAACAACCACAATCCATAAGGTGCAAATAGGTAAATGAGAGAGCAGCAGTGTGATTCACATCAATGCGTGATATCAATAATAAGTGATATCCATATCGCCGTAGACTACACCACTGCTGTCATCCTTACCTCCAAGCGTTTATTCAAGTTGGATAATCTTTGGATGCCGACAGCAGTCCTACCATTGGAAGACATGGCTTGGACTGTAGCCTACAAAGCCAATTCTTGCTATTTTCCCACGATTGATCAAACACATTTGGTGTATCATCATAGTGGTCTCTGACTTGTGGTCAGACTCGCTCAGCGTCTTTTTTCAATGCTGATTTGAATGTCATTGAGAAAACAGGAGAAGTGTCAACAACAACAAAAAATCGCAAACATCCTTTCTGAATTTAAAAGTAACTCTCGAAGAAATCGTCACATTTTTCAGAAGTATTTGTAATATGATTGCAATATTTTAGCTGGTATTGTAACGGATTACAGTTACCATTTCTTTGTAATCCCTTACAATGAAGGGGAATCTTCATTTCTGTTGAAACCACAAACACCATTATCATTCTGGTTTATCACTTCCAAAGGTGTGCATTTCGACATTGTATACAGTGGACTTTCTCACAAAGCAAAATTAATCATATTTAGACTATAGACTCAACATGTGCAGCTGCAGCCCAGTCTATGAACACTGCTCCTGGACTAGAACAATGTTTATAATTTCAAAGCACAATAATGCAATAACATTCCCCAACCCTGCTGAATACTGTTTATTTCTATTTGCATAAATGTCAAAAAATCTATTTTTGCTTTGTTATTATGGGGTATTGTGTGTAGATTGATGAGCGAAATGTTTTCTTTAATCTATTTTAGAATAAGGCTGTAACGTTACAAAATGTGGAAAAGGGGCAGGGGTCTGAATACTTTACAAATGCACAATACATCTGAGTCCCTCTCCCAGCTGTAGGTCAGTAAAACCATCCTGAGTACAGAGATGAGTGTGGTGACATAGTTCTGACAGGTGGGGGGGGTGGTCCTAAAAGCAGGTCGTGCCCACACACACTATACCACAGAACACACACTCTACCATAGAACACACACTCTACCATAGAACACACACTACCATAGAACACACACTACCACAGAACACACACTACCACAGAACACACAATCTACCATTTTACACACACAATCTACCATATTACACACACAATCTACCATATTACACACACTCTACCATGGAACGCATACTCTGCAGTAGAACACACACTCTGCCGTAGAACACACACTCTGCCGTTTAACACACACTCTGCTGTAGAACACACACTCTGCCATAGAACACACACTCTGCCATAGAACACACACTCTACCATAGAACACACACTCTACCATAGAACACACGCTACCACAGAACACACATTCTACCATAGAACACACACTCTGCCATAGAACACACACTCTGCAATAGAACACACACTACCATAGAACACAGATTCTACCATTGAACACACAATCTACCATAGAACACACACTCTGCCATAGAACACAGACTCTACCACAGAAAACACTCTCTACCATAGAATACACACTACCACAGAACACACATTCTACCATAGAACACACACTCTACCATAGAACACACATTCTACCATAGAACACACACTCGACCATAGAACACACACTCTGCCATAGAACACACACTCTACCATAGAACACACACTCTGCCATAGAACACACACTCTACCATAGAACACACACTCTACCACAGAACACACACTCTGCCATAGAACACACACTCTACCACAGAACACACACTCTACCATAGAACACACACTCTACCATTGAACACACACCTCTACCACAGAACACACACTCTACCATAGAACACACACTCTACCACAGAACACACTCTCTATCGTGGAAAACAGATCCAGAGAAGTTTGACCATTGTGGTGACAACATGACTCACCTTTCTGAGAAACAAAAAAAAGAAGTACCAAAACACCTTTCCTCTGAACAGCTACATTATCGAAAAATGCTGCCTTTTCTTTTCATGTCAATGCATGTGGGCGCAACAACAACAACAAAAAATATGCTCAGGGTAGGCTATACTAAATGCACACAGTGCCTGTGATTTTTTAACTGTTCCTACATAGCAATACAAGTATTTTCCTGTATTTCTGTTCTCCAAATCAAACCATATGCAGTGCAGGGAGGGTTAGGGTGGCTCAGGGTAAGGCAGGGACAGGCCTGGTTTTAATAGTGAGAAAACATCAGTGGTCCTGTAACAGAGACCTACAGACGATTAAGCGTTATTGTGCTTTGAAATGATAAACATTCTTCTAGTCCAGGAGCGGTGTTCATAGACTGGTCTACAGCTGCACATGTTGAGTCTATAGTCTAAATGTGATGCATTTTGCTTTATGAGAAAGTTCACTGTAAATGAGCTAATGGTTTGTTTATGTGTGATGGAAAGCTCCTGTATACAATGTCGAAACTCACACCTTTGGAAGTGACAACCTAGAATGATAATTGTGTTTGAGGTTTCAACAGAAATGAGGACTCCCTGCAATAAAAGAGAAAAAGACAAAAGCCAACAACTGCCCCCACTTGAAACTGTGAGGAGAAACGGATTCTCTGTAAGACGCGCGCGCACACACACGCACGCACGCACGCATACACACACGTACACACACACACACACACACACGCACGCACGCACACCACACACACACACACACACACACACACACACACACACACACACACACACACACACACACACACACACACACACACACACACAAACACACACACACACACAAGCTGTGTGTGCAGTAGCCCTTGGCACATAGCTACATGCAATGCCCCTGCAACAGTTTCCTGGTGTTATCACCTCTCTATCTTTCTCACAGAGGCTGGTACAATGATCCTCTCACACCCGCCTGTCTTCTTATCAGTCCTGCCTGAGAGTCTGAACCATTATCAGATCTCTGCTGAGAGATGGAGAAACTGCCAACCAACTGATTATGCTGTTTGTTTACACATGTTGTCTAATCCACATCCACATCACATCGAATAAAGGAAATTAACGCAGTGTAGTATTCCGGAGTGGTCTGCAAGTTTAAAGAACGACAAGTTATTCCCAGAGGATTTAGAATGATGGGAAATAGACTATATAAACTCAGCAGAAAAAGAAACGTCCCTTTTTCAGGACCCTGTCTTTCAAAGATAATTCATAAAAATCCAAATAACTTCACAGATCTTCATTGTAAAGGGTTTAAACACTGTTTCCCATGCTTGTTCAATGAACCATAAACAATTAATGAACATGCACCTGTGGAACGGTCGTTAAGACACTAACAGCTTACAGACGGTAGGCAATTACAGTCACAGTTATGAAAACTTAGAACACTAAAGAGGCCTTTCTACTGACTCTGAAAAACACCAAAAGAAAGATGCCCAAGGTCCCTGCTCATCTTCGTGAACGTGCCTTAGGCATGCTGCAAGGAGGCATGAGGAATGCAGATGTAGCCAGGGCAATAAATTGAGATGCCTATGACAGCGCTACAGGGAGACAGGACAGACAGCTGATTGTCATCGCAGTGGCAGACCACCTGTAACACCTGCACAGGATCGGTACATCTGAACATCACACCTGCGGGACAGGTACAGGATGGCAACAACAACTGCCCGAGTTACACCAGGAACGCACAATCCCTCCATCAGTGCTCAGACTGTCCGCAATAGGCAATGCCACCAGCCATACTGCTCGTTCTGTGCTTGATTTTCTGCAAGACAGGAATGTCAGTGTTCTGCCATGGCCAACGAAGAGCCCGAATCTCAATCCCATTGAGCACATCTGGGACCTGTTGGATTGGAGGGTGAGGGCTAGGGCCATTTCCCCCAGAAATGTCAGGGAACTTGCAGGTGCCTTGGTGGAAGAGTGGGGCAACATCTCACAGCAAGAACATGCTAATCTGGTGCAGTCCATGAGGAGGAGATGTACTGCAGTACTTAATGCAGCTGTTGGCCACACCAGATACTGACTGTTATATTTGATTTTGACCACCCTTTGTTCAGGGAGACATTATTCAATTTCTGTTAGTCACATGTCTGTGGAACTTGTTCAGTTTACATCTGTTGTTGAATCTTGTTATGTTCATACAAGTATTTACACATGTTAAGTTTGCTGAAAATAAACACAGTTGACAGTGAGAGGACGCTTCTTTTTTTGCTGAGTTTAGGTATATGGGTGATTCCAGTGTTGTGGACATTACATTCGCACGCAAGTTCACAACTTTAATGTCTTACAGAATGGACCCTTTACTCAGTACTTTGTTGAAGCACCTTTGGCAGTGATCACAGCGTCCAGTCTTCTTGGGTGTGATGCTACAAGCTTGGCACACATGTATTTGGGGAGTTTCTCCCATTCATCTCTGCAGATCTGCAGGTTAGATGGGGAGCGCCGCTGCACAGCTATTTTCAGGACTCTCCGGAGTTGTTCAATCGAGTTCAGGTCCGGGCTCTGGCCGGACCACTCAATGACATTCAGAGGCTTGTGCCGAAGCCACTCCTGCGTTGTCTTGGCTGTGTGCTTAGGGTCGTTGTCCTGTTGGAAGGTATACCTTCGCCCCAGTCTGAGGTCTTGAGCGCTCTGGAGCAGGTTTTCATCAAGGATCTCTCTTTACTTTGCTCCATTCACCTTTCCTTCGATCCTTGTCTCCCAGTCCCTGCTGCTGAAAAGCATCCCCACAGCATGATGCTGCTACCAACATGCTTCACTGTAGGGATGGCTTCCAGGTTTCTTCCAGAAGTGATGCTTGGCATTCAGGCCAAAGAGTTCAATCTAGGTGTCATCAGACCAGAGAATCTTGTTTCTCATGGTCTGAGAGTCTTTAGTTCCTTTTGGAAAACTCCAAGTGGGCTGTCATGTGCCTTTTACCGAGGAGTGGCTTCCGTCTGGCCACTCTACCATAAAGGCCTGATTGGTGGAGTGCTGCAAATATGGTAGTCCTTCTGGAGGTTCTCCCATCTTCACAGAGGAACTCTGGAGCTCTGTCAGTGACCATCAGGTTCTTAGTCACCACCCTGACCAAGGCCCTTCTCCCCCGATTGGTCAGTTTAGGAAGCTCTAGGAAGAGTCTTGGTGGTTCCAAACTTCTTTGATTTAAGAATGATGGAGGCCACTGTGTTCTTGCAAACCTTCAATGCTGGGCCTCGACACAATCCTGTCTCGGAGCTCTACGGAAAATTCCTTCGACCTCATGGCTTATTTTTTGGTCCGACATACACTGTCAAATGTGGGACCTTATATAAACAGGTGTGTGCCTTTCCAAATCATGTCCAATAAATTTCATTTACCACAGGTGGACTTCAATCAAGTTGTATAAACATCTTAAAGATGATCATTGGAAACAGGATGCACCTGAGCTCAATTTTCAGTCTCATAACATGGTCTGAATACCAGGGTTGGGTAGGTTACTTTCTAAATGTAATCTGTTACAGTTACTAGTTACCTGTCCAGAATTGTAATCAGTGACGTAACTTTTGGATTACACAAACTCAGTAATGTAATCTGATTACATTTAGTTACTTTAGATGACTTTCCCCTTTAGAGGCATTAGAAAAAGAAAATAATGTATGTTACCAATTGAACAACATCTATTGCAGGATAAATCAATGTTAAAGTTTACATAGCTGGCCATATATGGATGTTAAATTGTACTTTATGGGTTGGTTATGTTGGCTTCTTCTAAACCCATCGATTTCTACTACATATAATAACACGTTAAATTATATCTTTACATTAAAAACCAAAGTCTATCAGAATTCCAGTCATTCCAATAAATGATATGCACCTTGATCTTTAAGAATAGGACTTTAAATTATGGAAATATAGATTAGCCAAATTGTGTTACCTGAGCACAAACCCAAAACTAAAGACTTATTAGCCAGCCTTACTCTGCTGTTAATGTTTTGTTGTCATGGAGGACTGATTGGGTTCACTGATTTGAGTTGAAAAATAAATGCTGCTCTCATGGAATGGAATGCTTTGAGCACTACTGAAAGTGATATTTACATGTGAAAAATGAATGCCATGTGCTGCATTTGATATAGACCTACTGTTTACCTTTTTGTTGGTGACACTTTGATATCTTGATAATATGCAGCTGTTTAAAGAGCAAATCCACAAATGAAACAATAACACAATCATCGCCCCGTCTCTGTTGGCAAAAAGCTGAGGGAGAGACATGGAGAAATGTAACCACTAAACGTAACCACTAAATGTAACCACTAACGAATTACAGTTACCATTTCTTTGTAATCCCTTACATGTAGGGGAGTCCTCATTTCTGTTGAAACCTCAAACACCATTATCATTCTGGGTTATCACTTCCAAAGGTGTGCGTTTCGACATTGCATACAGTGGACTTTCTCACAAAGCAAAATGCATCACATTTACACTATAGACTCAACATGTGCAGCTGTAGACCAGTCTATGAACACTGCTCCTGGACTAGAAGAATGTTTATCATTTCAAAGCACAATAATGCAATAATATTCCCCAACCCTGCTGAACACTAATTTAAATAAGGTATTTCAGTTTTTTATGTTTTATAAATGTGCAAAAATGTCTAAAAGCCTGTTTCACTTTGTCCTTATTGTCACGCCCTGGTCTTAGTATTTTGTGTTTTCTTTATTATTTTGGTCAGGCCAGGGTGTGACATGGGTTTATTATGTGGTGTGTTTTGCCTTGTTTTTTTTGTAGGTATTGGGATTGTGGCTTAGTGGGGTTTTCTGGTATAGTCTATGGTTGCCTGAAGTGGTTCTCAATCAGAGGCAGGTGTTTATCGTTGTCTCTGATTGGGAACCATATTTAGTCAGCCATATTCTTTGAGTGTTTCGTGGGTGATTGTTCCTGTCTCTGTGTTTGTTTGCACCAGATAAGGCTGTTTAGGTTTTCACGTTTCTTGTTTTGTTAGTTTGTTCATGTGTAGTTTCTTTATTAAAGAACCATGAATCAAAATAACCACGATGCATTTTGGTCCGATCCCTGCTACACCTCCTCTTCAGAGGAAGAGGAGAAAGAAAACCGTAACAGAATCACCCACCAAAAAAGGACCAAGCGGCATGGTGACAGGCAGCGGCAGCAGGAGCAGCGAAATCCAGTTTTCTGGACATGGGAGGAAATCTTGGACGGAAAAGGACCCTGGGCACAGCCTGGAGAATATCGCTTCCCCAAAGAAGAGCTGGAGGTGGCAAAAGCGGAGAGGTGCTGGTATGAGGAGGCAGCATGACGACGTGGATGGAAGCCTGAGAGTCAGCCCCAAAAATTTCTTGGGGGGGGCACACAGGGAGTATGTCAACGCCAGGTAGGAGACCTGCGCCAACTTCCTGTGCTTACCGGGGGGCTAGAGAGACCGGGCAGGCACCGTGTCTCCAGTGCGGGTGCATAGCCCGGTGCGGTACATACCAGCTCCTCGTATCGGCCGGGCTAGAGTGAGCATCGAGCCAGGTAAGGTTGGGCAGGCTTGGTGCTTAAGAGCTCCAGTGCGCCTGCACAGTCCGGTCTATCCAGTACCACCTCCACGCACCAGCCCTCCGGTGGCAGCTCCCCGCACCAGGCTTCCTGTGCGTGTCCTCGGCCCAGTACCACCAGTGCCAGCACCACGCATCAGGCCTACAGTGCGCTTCGCCTCTCCAGCGCTGCCAGAGCCTTCCTCCTCTCCAGCGCTGCCGGAGTCTCCCGCCTGTTCAGCGCTGCCGGAGTCTCTCGTCTGTTCAGCGCTGCCGGAGTCTCCCGCCTGTCCAGCGCTGCCAGAGCTGCCAGTCTGCATGGAGCAGCCAGAGCTGCCAGTCTGCATGGAACAGCCAGAGCTGCCAGTCTGCATGGAGCAGCCAGAGCTGCCAGTCTGCATGGAGCAGCCAGAGCTGCCAGTCTGCATGGAGCAGCCAGAGCTGCCAGTCTGCATGGAGCAGCCAGAGCTGCCAGTCTGCATGGAGCAGCCAGAGCCGCCATCTGCATGGAGCAGCCAGAGCCGCCAGTCTGCATGGAGCAGCCAGAGCCGCCAGTCTGCATGGAGCAGCCAGAGCCGTCAGTCTGCATGGAGCAGCCAGAGCCGCCAGTCTGCATGGAGCAGCCAGAGCCGCCAGTCTGCATGGAGCAGCCAGAGCCGCCAGTCTGCATGGAGCAGCCAGAGCCGCCAGTCTGCATGGAGCAGCCAGAGCCGGCAGTCTGCATGGAGCAGCCAGAGCCGGCAGTCTGCATGGAGCAGCCAGAGCTGCCAGTCTGCATGGAGCAGCCAGATCCGCCAGTCTGCCAGGATCCGCCATTCAGCCAGGATACACACAAGTGTAAAGGGATAAAGAATATGTACATAAAGATATATGAATGAGTGATGGTACAGAGCGGCATAGGCAAGATGCAGTAGATGGTATCGAGTACAGTATATACATATGAGATGAGGGTAGCCTCATCTAACATACATCACTCTTATTTGTTTTATCTCTCCTACATGCCAATATTTTGAAGACCGATATCTTGGATTTACCCCCCATTCTTTAAGAAATTACATTTGTGAATTTGCGTGCAAATGTAATGTCCATAACACTGGAATCGCCCATGTACCTACAGTTGAAGTCGGAAGTTAACATGCAGATATGTTGGAGTCACCACTCCACAAATTTCTTGTTAACAAACTATAGTTTTGGCAAGTCAGTTAGGACATCTACTTTGGGCATGACACAATTTTTCCAACAAATGTTTACAGCGATTATTTCACTAATAATTCACTGTATCACAATTCCAGTGGGTCAGAAGTTTACATACACTAAGTTGACTGTGCCTTTAAACAGCTTGGAAAATTCCAGAAATGAAGTCATGGCTTTAGAAGCTTCTGATAGGATAATTGACATCATTAGAGTCAATTGGAGGTGTACCTGTGGATGTATTTCAAGGCCTACCTTCAACCTCAGTGCCTCTTTGCTTGACATCATGGGGAAATCAAAAGAAATCAGCGAAGACATCAGAGAAAAATTGCAGATCTCCACAAGTCTGGTTCATTCTTGGGAACAATTTCCAAACGCCTGAAGGTACCACGTTCATCTGTACAAACAATTGTACGCTAGCATAAACAGGAGGCGCGTTCTGTCTCCTGGAGATGAATGTACTTTGGTGCGAAAAGTGCAAATCAATCCCAGAACAACAGCAAAGGACCTTGTGAAGATGCTGGAGGAAACGGGTACAAAAGTATCTATATCCACACTAAAACGAGTCAAATATCTACATAACCTGAAAGGCCGCTAAGCAAGGAAAAAGCCACTGCTCAAAAACCTCCATAAAAAAAGCCAGACTAGGGTTTGCAACTGCACATGGCGACAAAGATCGAACTTTTTAGAGAAATGTCCTCTGGTCTGATGAAACAAAAATAGAACTGTTTGGCCATAATGACCATTGTTATGTTTGGAGGAAAAAGGGGGAGGCTTGCAAGCCAAAGAACACCATCTAAACTGTGAAGCACGGGGGTGGCAGCATCATGTTGTGGGGGTGCTTTGCTGCAGGAGGGACTGGTGTACTTCACAAAATAGATAGCATCATGAGAAAGGAAAATCACATGGATATATTGAAGCAACATCTCAAGACATCAGTCAGGAAGTTAAAGCTTGGTAGCAAATGGGTCTTCCAAATGGACAATGACCCCAATGTCATGAACCGGCTCAAAGCCGGTAACAAAAAGGGAGACAACGTGGAGGTAAAGAACAACAAAATATATTTATTAACTGAATTAAAGTTAATACAATCAACACTGGTGTGTGTTTAGTCCGTAGTCAGTAGTGTAAGTGAGTGGTCGCGTGTATACATGTGATAATGAGGGGTGTTGAAAGGTGCCAACGCAAACAAATCAAATAGCCACAAAAATGCCAAAACCAAAATCTGTCTGTGTCTGCATGGAGAGAGAGTCTCCTCAATGAATGGGGAAGAGGTGCATTTATCCTGGGACACAGCCCAGGTGTGTCCCATTTCACATGACGACCCTTCCAGCTCCGCCCACCGACATCCTATTAAGGAAAACAAGAGCAAAGAGAAAGATTTCGGCAGACAGAGTGGAAGGGTCGTCACACCAAGCATACTTCCAAAGTTGTGGCAAAATGGCTTAAGGACAACAAAGTCAAGGTATTGGAGTGGCCATCACAAAGTCTGACCTCAACCCTATAGAAAATATGTGGGCAGAACTGAATAAGCATGTGCGAGCAAGGAGGCCTACAAACCGGACTCAAACCTGACCAGCTCCGTCAGGAGGAATGGGCCGAAATCCACCCAACTTACTGTGGGAAGCTTGTGGAAGGAAGGCTACCCAAAACGTTTGACCCAAGTTCAACAATTTAAAGGCAATGCTACCAAATACTAATTGAGTGTATGTAAACGTCTGACCCACTGGGAATGTGATGAAAGAAATAAAAGCTGAAATAAATAATTCTCTCTACTATTATTCTGACATTTCACATTCTTAAAACAACGTGGTGATCCTAACTGACCTAAGACAGGGACTTTTTATTTGGATTAAATGTCAGGAATTGTGAAAAACTGAGTTTAAATGTATTTGGCTAAGTCTAACACCCATCAATAACTTGTCATTCTTTAAACTTGCATTAATTTCCTTTATTCGATGTGATGTGGATGTGGATTAGACAACGTGTGTAAACAAACAGCATAATCAGTTGGTTGGCAGTTTCTCCATCTCTCAGCAGAGATCTGATAATGGTTCAGACTCTCAGGCAGGACTGATAAGAAGACGGGTGTGAGAGGATCATTGTACCAGCCTCTGTGAGAAAGATAGAGAGGTGTTAACACCAGGAAACTGTTGCAGGGGCATTGCATGTAGCTATGTGCCAAGGGCTACTGCACACACAGCTTGTGTGTGTGTGTGTGTGTGTGTGCGCGCGTGTGTGCATGTGTGTGTGTGTGTGTGCGCGCGTGCGTGCGTGCGTGTGTGTGTGTGTGTACGTGTGTGTATGCGTGCGTGCGTGCGTGTGTGTGCGCGCGCGTCTTAGAGAGAATCCGTTTCTCCTCGCAGTTTCAAGTGGGGGCAGTTGTTGGCTTCTGTCTTTTTCTCTTTTATTGCAGGGAGTCCTCATTTCTGTTGAAACCTCAAACACAATTATCATTCTAGGTTGTCACTTCCAAAGGTGTGAGTTTCGACATTGTATACAGGAGCTTTCCATCACACATAAACAAACCATTAGCTCATTTACAGTGAACTTTCTCATAAAGCAAAATGCATCACATTTAGACTATAGACTCAACATGTGCAGCTGTAGACCAGTCTATGAACACCGCTCCTGGACTAGAAGAATGTTTATCATTTCAAAGCACAATAACGCTTAATCGTCTGTAGGTCTCTGTTACAGGACCACTGATGTTTTCTCACTATTAAAACCAGGCCTGTCCCTGCCTTACCCTGAGCCACCCTAACCCTCCCTGCACTGCATATGGTTTGATTTGGAGAACAGAAATACAGGAAAATACTTGTATTGCTATGTAGGAACAGTTAAAAAATCACAGGCACTGTGTGCATTTAGTATAGCCTACCCTGAGCATATTTTTTGTTGTTGTTGTTGCGCCCACATGCATTGACATGAAAAGAAAAGGCAGCATTTTTCGATAATGTAGCTGTTCAGAGGAAAGGTGTTTTGGTACTTCTTTTTTTTGTTTCTCAGAAAGGTGAGTCATGTTGTCACCACAATGGTCAAACTTCTCTGGATCTGTTTTCCACGATAGAGAGTGTGTTCTGTGGTAGAGTGTGTGTTCTATGGTAGAGTGCGTGTTCTATGGTAGAGGTGTGTGTTCAATGGTAGAGTGTGTGTTCTGTGGTAGAGTGTGTGTTCAATGGTAGAGTGTGTGTTCTGTGGTAGAGTGTGTGTTTTGTGGTAGAGTGTGTGTTTTGTGGTAGAGTGTGTGTTCTATGGTAGAGGGTGTGTTCTATGGCAGAGTGTGTTTTTTATTGCAGAGTGTGTGTTCTATGGCAGAGTGTGTTCTCTATGGCAGAGTGTGTGTGTGTGTTCTATGGTAGAGTGTGTGTTCTATGGTAGAGTGTGTGGGCACGACCTGCTTTTAGGATAGTTTTACTGACCTACAACTGGGGGAGGGACTCAGATGTATTGTGCATTTGTAAAGTATTCAGACCCCTTCCCCTTTTCCACATTTTGTTACGTTACAGCCTTATTCTAAAATAGATTAAAGAAAACATTTCGCTCATCAATCTACACACAATACCCCATAATAACAAAGCAAAAACAAATTTTTTGACATAATGCAAATTAAAACAGATATCTTATTTACATTAGTATTCAGACCCTTTGCTAAGAGACTCGAAATTGAGCTCAGGTGCATTCTGTTTCCATTGATCATCCTTGAGATGTTTCTACAACTTCATTGGAGTCAACCTGTGGTAAATTCAATTCATTGGACATGATTTGGAAAGGCAAACACCTGTCTATGTTAGGTCCCACAGTTGACATTTTATGTCAGAGCAAAAACCAAGCCATGAGGTTGAAGCAATTGTCCATAGAGCTCCGAGACAGGATTGTGTCGAGGCACAGATCTGGGGAAGGGTACCAAAACATTTCTGCAGCATTGAAGGTCCCCAAGAACACAGCGGCTTCCATCACTCTTAAATCAAATAAGTTTGGAACCACCAAGACTCTTCCTAAAGCTGGCCGCCCGGCCAAACTGACCAATCGGGGGAGAAGGGCTGAATGCCACCAAGATTGAACTCTTTGGCCTGAATGCCAAGCGTCACGTCTGGAGGAAATCTGGCACCATCCCTACGGTGAAGCATGGTGGTGGCAGCATCATGCTGTGGGGATATTTGTCAGCGATAGGAACTGGGAGACTAGTCAGGATTGAGGGAAAGATGAACGGAGCAAAGTACAGAGAGATCCTTGATGAAAACCTGTTCCAGAGTGCTCTGGACCTCAGACTGGGGTGAAGGTTCAACCTTCCAAAAGGACTATGATCCTAAGCACACAGCCAAGACAACGCAGGAATGGCTTCGGGACAAGTCTTTGAATGTCTTTGAGTGGCCCAGCCAGAGTCCGAACTTGAACCCGACCTAACATCTCTGGAGTGACCTGAAAATAGCTGTGCAGCGACGCTCCCCATCCAACCTGACAGAGCTTGAGAGGATCTGCAGAGAAGAATGGGAGAAAGTCCCCAAATACAGGTGTGCCAAGCTTGTAGCATCCTACCCAAGAAGACTCAAGGCTGTGATCGCTGCCAAAGGTGCTTCAACAAAGTACTGAGTAAAGTGTCTGAATACTTATGTAAAGGTGACATTTCAGTGTTTAATATGTTATGAATTAGCAAACATTTCTAAAAACCTGTTTCCGCTTTGTCATTATGGGGTATTGTGTGTAGATTGACGAGGAAATATAACAAT
Source organism: Oncorhynchus mykiss (assembly GCF_013265735.2). NCBI lineage: Eukaryota > Metazoa > Chordata > Actinopteri > Salmoniformes > Salmonidae > Oncorhynchus > Oncorhynchus mykiss. Next base: position 16,406,184 of record NC_048589.1, on the reverse strand, counting down.
TTAATACATTTTAGAATAACGCTGTAATCTAACGAAATGTGGAAAGGTTGAGGGGTCTGAATACTTTCCGAATGTACTGTATTTCCTAATCTGTCTTTGGTGCAGGTCACGTTATTCTTCACATTACTGTCTCTGGTGAACACACACTATATCAAATACAATCTATGTTTATTTGTCACATGCACAGGATACAGAAGGTGTGAAATGGATACAGAAGGTGTGCGCAGGATACAGATGGTGTGAAATGGATACAGAAGGTGTGCACAGGATACAGAAGGTGTGAAATGGATACAGAAGGTGTGCACAGGATACAGATGGTGTGAAATGGATACAGAAGGTGTGCACAGGATACAGATGGTGTGAAATGGATACAGAAGGTGTGCACAGGATACAGAAGGTGTGAAATGGATACAGAAGGTGTGCACAGGATACAGATGGTACAGTGAAATGGTCATTGGCATAGAAGCAACATCAAAAAAAGAAAATGTCTAGCTAAAAATATTTTAGAATTATTAGATCATGTTTACCCAGACAGACTTGTCTAAATTGATGGGTCATGTGAAATAAATGTTATAACCACCCCCAGCCACGTCTAACTAAGCGGATGGGTCGCTATTTTCTAGACATGTTCATGAACGACAATAGATGGCCGTAATCACCCCCAGACACACCTGGCTAACTTGAAGGGTCATGTAATCATCTGTCAAAGTGGATTCTTTTGTTTGGACATGTAGCTAGCTCAACAACGAACCAGCATAATCCCAACTCACACTAATACCAATACAAACATTGTCATAGCTGTAGTATAAATCTGCAGTTAACTAAAGCTAACCAACTAGGTTCAATGTTAGCTAGCTAACAATAGGCTATAACTAGCAAATGCAAATTGATTTCTGATTCAAATAATAGTACTACACAGATCATAAGCGTAACGTTAGCTAGCGAGCCAGCGAGCCAGCGAGCTAACATTCGTTAGCTAGCGAAAAATACACTTTAACTTGCAATGAAAACGACTTTCTGACAAAATTAGAAATGTATAATATCTGAACATTTAGCTAGACTCTTACCTGTATATATGGATGAACGCTTCACGGCAGACTGGAACCATTTAACTCAGTTTTGTTTCTTGCTACATCTTGTTTAGCTAGCATTGTGTCAAGTCACTCCGGTTCACACTGACCGTGGAGTGTGCAGAAAGTATCCCATTACAACTTTTTCCAACTGATCTGTCGATAGTCCATCAATGTTGTTGAGAAAAGCAGCAAAACATTTGTAGTTCTCAATGGCTAATGTTATATCTTTCAAAAATGACATGTAGAAAGGACACAAGCTGAGCAGCTCACATTATAGACAGAAGCATACTACATGGCAGACCAATCCAAACTCCTCGCCCGGCATGTCCAGCCCATCCATTAATTCAGCCAATCATGGCTAGCGGGAAGGTTCCTGTTTTTTTCTGTGACTAAACCAACCAGGCTCGTAATTTAACCATTTTATTTGTATATACAGATGTAATACACGTTTGTTATTAAGGCACATGAAAGTTCACATGTTCCAGAAGGCATTTCTGCCCAAAAACACATTTAAAAAAGAAGAAAAAAAATGCTCAAATGATGTGTGACATATGCCTAGCTTCCTGAAACGGGTCACATATGGTCATTATATGAACTGGCTAGCCAGATAACTTAACGTTCACTAGCTAGCTAACAAGCTAGAAACGAACCAAAACATTGTTTAGAAAGTTGCTTTTAGTTGCCTAGTTTGCAAGATTGACACATACTAAATTCATTTATAAACGGATGGGTTTATTTTGAACCATCAGGCTACTGATGTCATGCAGCCTGTAGGTTTTGTGTTTATACTTTTTCAAAACGGCAACGACAAGTTTGATGTCGGACGACAATAGAGTGTTCATGACGTCCCTGTGACAACTGTCTACAGACATGTCGATAGACGTAGTTTAAACTTGCCTTTAGTCTTGAAATCTTTGTTTGCTTAGTACACTACCATACTCACTCTGTTTAGCACATGGCCTCACATGTGAATCCTTTAAGAAATGGGTGGGGCTAAGACAAGAGGGTGTGAACAATTCTGAATGGGTGTAGACAAAGAAGAGCTCTGCAGTAGATGTTCCAAAACAGGGAAATTTTCTCAGGATTGGGGTTAAAGGTTTATCAACTTTCAAAGCAGAATGACTTTACCTTTGTTCCTCAACTGTAGTGTATAATATACCATTTTCTAGCTCTGAGTCTCTACTTTTATCCAATGTAAAAAACATAATTTCAGATTTTGCTACATAAGACCGAATCGAGCCAGTTGGTCACATATGATTGACTGAAAATACGTTTTTGAGACTTGGACTCTTACTCTAAAATGGCCAAAATTCATGCAATTTCCTCCTTAAACTTTTCATATAAAACATGAACTCCAGCATATAGACCTTAAAGATAAATGTAAACATGGTTACATTTTGGAAATGACTAATTACTAAATTACTTTATTTGGGCATGCTCAGGTTGACCTTCCCACAGAACCGCCCACATCTGAAAGTGACAGTTTTCTGTAACTGCAACTGAAAGTGACACCTGAAGTTTATTCTGTTTTACACATCACCGTTGTTTGTATGAATGGCACCAGGCTCTGCCATACATGCAGAGCTTGACTTGGACAGGAGCTCACTGGAGCTGAGTACCGGCACCTCAAATGTTCTACTGCTTGAGCTCCTGTTCCTCTTATAGAATATTAGAGCAAAAGTATTGTGGAGCTCCTGCACCTAAATATAAACAGTATAAATAATATAATATAAACAGAACCTATTTCAGTCCAAGTCAAGTACTGTATACATGTGAAAGAGTACAGGCAGTACGTGCACACATGCACGTACACACGTACACACACACACACACGTACACACACACACACACGCACGCACGCGCACGCATACAGACACAGACACAGAAAGTAAGTCACCGTGCAGCTGTCTGTGCACTAATTGAGTAGCTAGCGTGGAGCAGCATCCTGCCTCCACAGACAGACGAGCGTGTGAGCAGACCAGTCTATCACATCCAAACCTCTGTCTGAACCACAGGAAACACGCACGCACACACACACACACACACACACACACACACACACACACACACACACACAGAAACACACACAGGTAATAAAACACGGTCGGCCTAAATGACTTAGTAACTGTGTAAAACAAATGCTCTGCCAAAACCTCCCTGCAAACAGACATAGTGTGCAATTGACTTGAGTTACAAGCAGCTGGAAAGACAGAAACAACAATCATGTAGAAGAAGTGTTTTGATGCAAATGCGCAACGTTGCAGCAATGTTTCCTCTGCGTTTCCTGGCAGCATTGTGAGGTTGGTGGAGAGCACCTGGGTTGATGGTAGACCGTATTCTGGTCTGGGTTAGGTCTGATCTGGTCTGGTCTGGGCTGGGCCCGGCCTGGTTTGGTTTAGGGAATGTGTGCTTGGTGTTTTGGGTGTTTGAGGTCTCGGGGTTGCTGGGGATTTTTGAGAGGCTCCGGCGCTTATCGACTGTAAGAGATGGAAACCCCACAGAAGGCAGCTCCACCCACTCAGCGCCCATCAATCACTGTTGCCGCCAGTGAAGAGAAACCGACGCTGACACACACACAGCCATTTTCTGTCCCAAGTACAGCTGCAGTATCGCCGTGGCACCCCATAGTATGGTACCCCACGGTGTCGTTACCATCGCACTGATGGTGAAACCAAAACAAATCAAAACCCTTTCCAAATACATGTGAGATAGCACAACTTTATACAACGACACCCGTTTTATATTGTTAAGTCACAATCCAAAGTACATGCAAACCGTGAATGCTTTGGCGGCTCGTGAGAAGCAGAGAGTTTAGTGTCTTGGTTGGCACATTGTGTCTGAAAAACAGGAAGAGCTAGGGTAAAGCAAGCGGAGGGGGGGGGGGGGGGGGGGGGGGGTGCACCACAGAACCAGAGAATAGTAAAGAGATTGTAACACAACTAATCTTCAAAACTCTGTTTTATAATTCCACCATCAGTATTGTACTTTATTATACCTATTTTCAACATGAACTATATCAGAGTGTATTAGTCTGGATCCTCTAAAGTTCCCCTCCACTAAGTCCTACTGCTCCACCACAACATAAAACCTGGCTTGTCTTTAAAGAGTTTCTCCTTCTATCCCTACAGTATGTTCCCCTGACAGTGGTCTCCCAGAGTTCCGGCCCTGCCTGCAGGGTCTGTTGTGCAGGCCTAGCTGCCACAGGGCAGCTCCCCTACGGTGTGTAATAGAGTGTAGCGACACAACGGCCTGCTCTGCTCTCTGTGGGCTCACCACAGTCTCTATGTCTGCTAGAGCCAATAAATAAATAATGGGCAGAGTGATCACTTCCAACCACGATACTGAATTCTCAACCACTGCACTGCATCTGGGAGTACCTTGCTTTAGCAAAAACACACAAAGCCTAGCGGCGTGGGCTACTGCTCAGTTTGGGATGGTATAACTGCAGTAACAATGCTTCACAAGGCTCTCAATGAGTTCAGGAAATGACTGACAGTTTGGCTGTGTTTTTAACAGTATGTTATTTTCAAATTTTTACACGTTATCATTCTTCTACACATGGTGGCACACCAACTTCCTCCTGGTGAGGGTTCTGGAGGTGCCACTACTGGGAAAAACAGAGAGAGAGAGAGAGAGAGAGAGAGAGAGAGAGAGAGAGAGAGAGAAAAAGTTTAGAATTTCCAAGAAAATGTCTGCTTTACAAAAAGTCAGAATAACTGATTCCAAGTTGTATTTTGGATTGTACATCATCTGCAGTGTTAAAATGTGTCCCAGATCAATCATTAATAACAACCTGTGTACAAACTTTATATGCACAGAAACATATAAAAGTAACATGCACTCACATCTATTTTCTACAATTACGAATGGGCAGTATTGGTATAGCAAGAGAAGACAAGGTAGTTGTGAACAGTAAGGATACTAAGCCTGACTACTGTCTAAATCCAATCCAAGCCCAGGACCAGTGGATAAAAGGGCGGCCCATATCCCCGCCGGCGATGGGTGCAATGACGGCCACTTCATTATAAAAGCCTCCTCAAGTCCCACAGTGCATTCCACGTTTATGGGGAACATATGGGGAAGCCTGCAATTTTTAGACCACAAAATAAGACCCTTTGCAGCTGGACGCACGACCGCACTCGGTCCTTTTTGCCTCCCGAGCCACACCCGAAAGGCGTAGGACCACTGACAGTGATTAAACCACCACAGTTTTCTCAGCAAAACAGGAGTTATATTGAGCTTAAATACAGGGACTTGATAAACAAGGCATGGGCAGCAGAAAAAATTATCCAAAAGACCACAATGATCTTCTGACCATTTCTCTCACGGTCATGGGCAGAGCAACTGGGATGCATTTCAAAACACGGAGCAGATGTTTACCTAGGCAAAGAGCAAATACAGAGAGAAGAGAGGACAAAGACAAAGCCTTGAATCCACTCAGTTGAATTTTTGATTTGGCTAGGGCAACTAGATGGACAGAGCCAATGATATTTATTGCTCAGAAACAATAACGGTCACATGTTGTATAACTACAGTAAGAGAAAGGCTGGGGTTGATTCCTTTTTCTATGTTCCCCCATGGAAAATCCAGATGCAATTTCTTCACACACAGCAACAGCAAAAAAGGAAACTGTTGATTGTCTGAAGTGCTTTTCTTCTTGTAAACTTCCAAAATACCAATATAATCAATTAAATGTGAATACATAATATATCATTGACATGCCATGAACAACAATATTTAAATTATGCATACAAACCACATACACTGTTGTTCCGATGTAAAGCTTAAACATTGTACACCACTTCTGCTACACCCAAACGCATTGCCACAGACCTAGACGGCAAAGCCCCTACTGTGAGACCAATGATCCTATTACGGTTCTCCACTACTGATCTCCGGTCTCCCCCTCCATAAACACATACAGATGAAACAGGCCAGGAAGCCACAGAGGCCCTCCATTCCAACAGCTCGAGAACAGAGGAGAGTAGTAGAGGAGAGTAGTAGTGGAGAGTAGTAGAGGAGAGTAGTAGTGGAGAGTAGTAGAGGAGAGTAGTGGAGAGTATTAGAGGAGAGTAGTAGTGGAGAGTAGTAGAGGAGAGTAGTGGAGAGTATTAGAGGAGAGTAATAGTGGAGAGTAGTAGAGGAGAGTAATAGAGGAGAGTAGTAGAGGAGAGTAGTGGAGGAGAGTAGTAGAGGAGAGTAGTAGTGGAGAGTAGTAGAGGAGAGTAGTGGAGAGTATTAGAGGAGAGTAATAGTGGAGAGTAGTAGAGGAGAGTAATAGAGGAGAGTAGTAGAGGAGAGTAGTGGAGGAGAGTAGTAGAGGAGAGTAGTGGGGGAGAGTAGTAAAGGAGAGTAATAGAGGAGGGTAGTAGAGGAGAGTAGTAAAGGTGAGTAATAGAGGAGAGTAGTGGAGGAGCATAGTAGAGGAGAGTAGTAAAGGAGAGTAATAGAGGAGAGTATTAGAGGAGAGTAATAGAGGAGAGTAGTAAAGGAGAGTAGTAGAGGAGAGTAGTGGAGGAGAGTAGTGGGGGAGAGTAGTAAAGGAGAGCAGTAGAGGAGAGTATTAGAGGAGAGTAATAGAGGAGAGTAGTAAAGGAGAGTAGTAGAGGAGAGTAGTGGAGGAGAGTAGTGGGGGAGAGTAGTAAAGGAGAGTAATAGAGGAGAGTAGTGGAGGAGAGTAGTAGAGGAGAGTAGCAAAGGAGAGTAATAGAGGAGAGAAGTGGAGGAGAGTAGTAGAGGAGAGTAGCAAAGGAGAGTAATAGAGGAGAGTAGTGGGGGAGAGTAATAGAGGAGAGTAGTAGAGGAGAGTAGTAGAGGAGAGTAGTGGGGGAGAGTAGTAAAGGAGAGTAATAGAGGAGAGTAGTGGGGGAGAGTAGTAGAGGAGAGTAGTAAAGGAGAGTAATAGTGGAGAGTAGTAGAGGAGAGTAGTGGGGGAGAGTAATAGAGGAGAGTAGTAGAGGAGAGTAGTAGAGGAGAGTAGTGGGGGAGAGTAGTAAAGGAGAGTAATAGAGGAGAGTAGTGGGGGAGAGTAGTAGAGGAGAGTAGTAAAGGAGAGTAATAGTGGAGAGTAGTAGAGGAGAGTAGTGGGGGAGAGTAGTAAAGGAGAGTAGTGGAGGAGAGTAGTAGAGGAGAGTAGTAAAGGAGAGTAATAGAGGAGAGTAGTGTAGGAGAGTAATAGAGGAGAGTAGTAAAGGAGAGTAATAGTGGAGAGTAGTAGAGGAGAGTAGTGGGGGAGAGTAGTAAAGGAGAGTAATAGAGGAGAGTATTAGAGGAGAGTAGTAGAGGAGAGTAGTGGAGGAGAGTAGTAGAGGAGAGTAGTGGAGGAGAGTAGTAGAGGAGAGTAGTAGAGGAGAGTAATAGAGGAGAGTAGTAGAAGAGAGTAGTAGAGGAGAGTAGTAGAGGAGAGTAATAGAGGAGAGTAGTGGAGGAGAGTAATAGAGGAGAGTAGTAGATGAGGGGAATAGATGAGAGTAGTAGAGGAGAGTAGTGGAGGAGAGTAGTAAAGGAGAGTAGTACAGGAGAGTAGTACAGGAGAGTATTAGAGGAGAGTAGTACAGGAGAGTAGTACAGGAGAATAGTAGAGGAGAGTAGTACAGGAGAGTAATAGAGGAGAGTAGTAGAGGAGAGTGGTAGAGGAGAGTAATAGAGAATAGTAGTGGAGGAGAGTAATAGAGGAGAGTAGTAGATGAGGGGAGTAGAGGAGAGTAATAGAGGAGAGTAATAGAGGAGAGTAATAGATGAGAGTAGTAGAGGAGAGTAGTAGAGGAGAGTAATACAGGAGAGTAGTGGAGGAGAGTAATAGAGGAGAGTAGTAGATGAGGGGAATAGATGAGAGTAGTAGAGGAGAGTAGTGGAGGAGAGTAGTAAAGGAGAGTAGTAAAGGAGAGTAGTACAGGAGAGTAGTACAGGAGAGTAGTACAGGAGAGTATTAGAGGAGAGTAGTAGAGGAGAGTATTAGAGGAGAGTAGTAGAGGAGAGTAGTAGAGGAGAATAGTAGAGGAGAGTAGTAGAGGAGAATAGTAGAGGAGAGTAGTAGAGAGCAGCATTGGAGAGTTGTGGAGGAGAGTAGTAGTGGAGAGTAATACAGGAGAGTAGTAGATGGGGGGAGTAGAGGAGAGTAGTAGAGGAATGTAGTAAAGGAAAGTAGTGGAGGAGAGTAGTAGTGGAGAGTAGTAGAGAGTAGTGGAGGAGAGTAGTAGTGGAGAGTAGTAGTGGAGGGTAATAGAGGAGAGTAGTGGAGAGTAGTAGAGGAGAGTAGTAGTGGAGATTAGTGAAGGAGAGTAGTAGAGGAGTGTAGTAGAGGAGAGTAGTGGAGGAGAGTAGTAGAGGAGAGTAGTGGATGAGAGTAACAGAGGAGAGTAGAGGAGAGCAGCATAGGAGAGTAGTGGAGAGTAGTAGAGGAGAGTATTAGAGGAGAGTAGTGGAGAGTAATAGAGGAGAGTAGTAGAGGAGAGTAGTAGAGGAAATTAATAAATGAGATTACTAGAGGAGAGTAGTGGAGAGTAGTAGAGGAGATTAATAGGGGAGAGTAGTAGAGGAGAGTAGTAGAGGAGATTAATAAACGAGAGTAATAGAGGAGAGTAGAGGAGAGTAGAGGAGAGTATTAGAGGAGAGTAGTGGAGAGTAATAGAGGAGAGTAGTGGAGAGTAGTAGAGGAGAGTAGTGGAGGAGAGTAGTGGAGAGTAATAGAAGAGAGTAGTGGAGAGTAGTAGAGGAGAGTAGTAGAGGAGAGTAATAGGGGAAAGTAGTAGAGGAGAGTAGTAGAGGAGAGTAGTGGAGGAGAGAAGTAGTGGAGAGTAGTGGAAGAGAGTAGTGGAGAGTAATAGAGGAGAGTAGTGGAGAGCAGTATTGGAGAGTTGTGGAGGAGAGTATTAGTGGAGAGTAATAGTGTAGAGTAGTGGAGGAGAGGAGAGTAATAGTGGAGAGTAATAGAGGAGAGTAATAGAGGAGAGTAGTAGAGGAAAGTAGTGGAGGACAGTAGTAGTGGAGAGTAGTAGAGAGTAGTAGAGGAGAGTAGTAGTGGAGAGTAGTAGAGAGTAGTGGAGGAGAGTAGTAGTGGAGAGTAGTAGAGAGTAGTGGGGAGAGTAGTAGTGGAGAGTAGTAGAGAGTAGTGGAGGACAGTAGTAGTGGAGAGTAGTAGAGAGTAGTAAAGGAGAGTAGTGGAGGAGAGTAGTAGAGGAGAGTAGTAAAGGAGAGTAATAGAGGAGAGTAGTGGAGGAGAGTAATAGAGGAGAGTAGTAAAGGAGAGTAATAGTGGAGAGTAGTAGAGGAGAGTAGTAGAGGAGAGTAGTAGTGGAGAGTAGTAGTGGAGAGTAGTGGAGGAGAGTAGTGGAGAGTAATAGAGGAGAGTAGTGGAGAGTAGTAGAGGAGAGTAGTAGAGGAGAGTAATAGGGGAAAGTAGTAGAGGAGAGTAGTAGAGGAGAGTAGTGGAGGAGAGAAGTAGTGGAGAGTAGTGGAGGAGAGTAGTGGAGAGTAATAGAGGAGAGTAGTGGAGAGCAGTGGAGGAGAGTATTAGTGGAGAGTAATAGTGTAGAGTAGTGGAGGAGAGGAGAGTAATAGTGGAGAGTAATAGAGGAGAGTAGTAGAGGAGAGTAGTAGAGGAAAGTAGTGGAGGACAGTAGTAGTGGAGAGTAGTAGAGAGTAGTAGAGGAGAGTAGTAGTGGAGAGTAGTAGAGAGTAGTGGAGGAGAGTAGTAGTGGAGAGTAGTAGAGAGTAGTGGAGGAGAGTAGTAGTGGAGAGTAATAGAGGAGATTAGTGCTCTAGGGAAGACCCTTTCTGCATTGTACACACAGCCCTCAACACAGAGTTGCTCAGTCAGGCCAGTCAGGTCTGATCGACTCTGAGGAGAGACTGACTGCATCATCATTCTTCTTCTTTTTAGAAAGAAACATGAATCTATTGGAAATCCCAAATTGTTTGCATAGTCAGTTCACACACAGCTGTGACACACACACTTATCCCACCAGACATGCCACCAGGGGTCTTTTCACAGAACTTAAAACTTACTACCCTCTCCACTACTGTCCAATCGATGTGGATAGGGGGGTTTCTCCCTCTATTTGGTATTTTAATAGGATCCCCATTAGCTGTTGCAAAAGCAGCAGCTACTCTTCCTGGGGTCCACACAAAACATGAAACATAATACAGAATGACATAATACAGAACATCAATAGACAAGAACAGCTCAGGGACAGAACTACATACATTTTTTTAAAGGCACACGTACCCTACATATCAGTGCATACACACAAACTATCTAGGTCAAATAGGGGAGGGGCGTTGTGCCGTGAGGTGTTGCTTTATCTGTTTTTTGAAACCAGATTTGCTGTTTATTTGAGCAATATGAGATGGAAGGAAGTTCCATGCAATAAGGGCTCTATATAATACTGTAAGCTTTCTTGAATTTGTTCTGGATTTGGGGACTGTGAAAAGATCCCTGGTGGCATGTCCATGTTATATCCTTCCTGTTTGCCCCTGTCCGGGGGTGTCCTCGGATGGGGCCACAGGGGACTCCTGACCCCTCCTGTCTATTTATGCTGCAGTAGTTTATGTGTCGGGGGGCTAGGGTCAGTTTGTTATATCTGGAGTACTTCTCCTGTCCTATTCGGTGTCCTGTGTGAATTTAAGTGAGCTCTTTCTCTCTTTCTTTCTCTCTCTCGGAGGACCTGAGCCCTTGGACCATGCCTCAGGACTACCTGACATGATGACTCCTTGCTGTCCCCAGTCCACCTGGCCGTGCTGCTGCTCCAGTTTCAACTGTTCTGCCTCATTATTATTGGACCATGCTGGTCATTTATGAACATTTGAACATCTTGGCCATGTTCTGTTATAATCTCCACCCGGCACAGCCAGAAGAGGACTGGCCACCCCACATAGCCTGGTTCCTCTCTAGGTTTCTTCGTAGGTTTTGGCCTTTCTAGGGAGTTTTTCCTAGCCACCGTGCTTCTACACCTGCATTGCTTGCTGTTTGGGGTTTTAGGCTGGGTTTCTGTACAGCACTTTGAGATATCAGCTGATGTACGAAGGGCTATATAAATACATTTGATTTGATTTGATTTGATGTCTGGTGGGATAAGTGTGTGTGTGTAAATTGACTATGCAAACAATTTGGGATTTCCAATACATTCATGTTTCCTCTAAAAAAGAAGAAGAAGTGATGCAGTCAGTCTCTCCTCAGAGTCGATCAGGCCGGACTGGCCCGACTGAACAACTCTGTGTTGAGGGCTGTGTGTACAACGCAGAAAGGGTCTTCCCTAGAGCTGGAATCCATATAGCATACAACCTCTTCACATATCATGTCAAATATGTCAAACTTCTGCCCAGGATGTCTTATCCAGGCTCTCTGGTACAGTACATTACAGTTCCACAGAGCTGTCATCCCCTGGTGGCCTGGCACAGCGTGGGCTGCAGAGGTGTGAGAAGGGGAGGCTGTGCTGTGGGTGTGAGGTTTTGTCGGAGGCCTGTAGTGGCCGAGGAGAAGTACTGAATAAAGCCCTGGGGCCGTGCTGTGACCTCAGCCTTCGGCCACACTCCCCGACGCCATGTCATTTTCCCGTCCCCGCGTTGCCGCCTAACCAACGGCAACTGCTCATTTACAGGGCAGTGTGGGCTCTGAGGCGCACAGATACACACTAACACACAGACCAGAGCATGGAGCATACAGCCCTGTCCAGCAATTAGCACATGAGCACGTGCGGGTCACGAGTCATTCACTACACATGGACAAACATGGCTATGAGTCATAGACACGCAAAATGCTGCAAATCTTAAAATGATTTACAACAATACTCACATATGCATACAAACTCACAAGTAGCATAAAAATATACATGTCCGGACACACACAAACAAACACTGGTTGCCCAGGGTAACCGTGGGTCACATGACTGTCCAGACAGTGGTTGTGGGTCCTGTTGTCCAGACATGGTTAGCGTGACTGAGAGAGAGAGAGAGAGAGAGAGAGAGAGAGAGAGAGAGAGAGAGAGAGAGAGAGAGAGAGAGAGAGAGAGAGAGAGAGAGAGAGAGAGAGAGAGAGAGAGAGAGAGAGAGAGAGAGAGAGAGAGAGAGAGAGAAAGAAAGTTTGGGCAGCTTGGCTAGCTAAGGCACACCCAATTACATGACTCGCACATGCAGTGTCTAGTACTTTAGAGGACAATGTCTGTCTGCAACTCTGTCTGTGTGTCTGTCTGTCTGGTTTGCATCTTGTATCATACACTGAGTGTACAAAACATTAAGAACACCTTCCTAATATTGAGTTGCACCCCCTTTTGCCCTCAGAACAGCCTCAATTCGTCAGGGCATGGACTCACGTTCCACAGGGATGCTGGCCCATGTTGACTCCAATGCTTCCCACAGTTGTGTCAAGACGGCTGGATGTCCTTTGGGTGGTAGACCACTCATATTACATATACACTGTTGAGAGAGAAAAACCCAGTAGCGTTGCAGTTCTTGACACAAACCGGTGCGCCGGGCATCTACTACCATACCCCATTCAAAGACACTTACATTTTTTGTGTCTTGCCCATTCACCCTCTGAATGGCACACACACACAGTCCATGTCTCAATTGGCTCAAAGCTTAAAAATCCCTCTTTAACCTGTCTCCTCCCCTTCATCTGGACTGATTGAAGTGGATTTAACAAGTGACATCAATAAGGGATGGTCAGTCTATGTCATGGAAAGAGCAGGTGTTCTTAATGTTTTTTTATTGGACCTTTATTTAACTAGGCAAGTCAGTTAAGAACACATTCTTATTTACAATGACGGCCTACCAAAAGGCAAAAGGCCTCCTGCGGGGACGGGGGCTGGGATTAAAAATATTTTAAAAATATAAAATATAAATATAGGACAAAACACACATCACAACAAGACAGACAGCACAACACTACATAAAGAGAGGTCTAAGACAACAAGATAACAAGGCAGCAACACATGTTTCGTACACTTGTGTAGTTATGCAATATATCAAATGTAGGGCTCTATAGGCTTCTCTTTTTAGAGCCCTGACCAGATTGTGTTTTCTGAAAGTGTCAAAACCACAATCAGGTTAAATCCGGTTTAGATATTTGAGGGGGGGGAACTCTGACATACCCACAACACACTGGAAATATGCTATTCACTCTCAGGCTGTGCTTAAAGCCAAAATGCTTTTTAGTAAGTTATGTAGTAGTGGATCTATGTTTATATACTGTATTTTCTACATATTTTATCAACCTTTGTGTATTGCTCCTTTGTCCTGTATTACAGGTGTGAAATAAATATTCCCAAATAATTTTATTGTGTGGTAGGTAAGAATAGACTTGGTGAGAAGCAGAGTGAATGGGACAGTGTGTGAGAGAGAGGTAGTAAGAATAGAGGGGACAGCAGAGCAGAGCAGCACTGCAGCTAAGATTACGATACTATCAAGCGGTAAGTGAGGGTGGAGGGTTGGTTTTCCAGGCCCAAAACCACCAGCTCTTACAAACACAGATGCGCAGTGAGTCAGACATACACACACAAACACATACATACACACAGTCTCTCTCTGAAAGCGCTCAGAGACAGAACCCTCTCTACTCTGCTCTGCTCCTTTTCTCTCTCTATGCAGCGGCAAGCCCCAGTCTCCACAGTCAACGCTCTCTCTCGGTCTCTCTCTCTCCCTCACTCTCACTCTTTCTTCTCTCTTATTTCTATTTCTCTTAATGCGTGTTCAATGCTTTTCTGGTTGTTCACATTGGGTTTCGGCGCCCTCTGAAAGCCTCACAGACTTTGAATGGCGTAGGCCACTGCCTGGTTTGAACTTAAAGAAAACAGAACATTTCCAAAACTTGGCCGACCAATCAAAAGAGAGAGAGAAAAGAGAGAGGGGAGCAGAGAGCTGAAAAAGTAAAAGCAAAAAGGAAAAAATAAGCTACACCGAGTAAGAGCGAAAAGAGAGAGGGGAGGGGAGGGGAGGAGAGGCCCTGTGACCTCATGTGACATGTGACGTGAGCTCCTCCACTCACGGAGGGGAGTTGGAGGATGGCGAGGACGCAAAGAGAGCTGTGGCTTTAGCCGGCGCTAGCTAACACTGACGCTCCAGTCAGGTCACCACCGTGGGACACCACGTCTCCTGACAGAGAGAGAGATTACCTGGCTAACCTCAGAGCCCCTGCCCACTGACGGAACGGACCAGCACAGCACCACACCTCCCTGCCACCCCACCGTGGCCTGCTAACAAGACGTCCAGACCCGATACAACAACGGTGAGTGCATTGGAACCAGAGTCCTGGAGAGGGATGGTACCACTGCATCTCAGTGTAGCCACACTCTCCCTCTCCCTCTCCCTCCCAGCTTGCCATTCTCTCTCTCTCACTCACCCTCCCAGCCTGCCATTCTCTCTCCCTCTCCCTCACCCTCCCAGCCTGCCATTCTCTCTCCCTCTCCCTCACCCTCCCAGTTTACCATTCTCTCTCCCTCTCCCTCACCCTCCCAGCCTGCCATTCTCTCTCACTCTCCCTCTCCCTCACCCTCCCAGCCTGCCATTCTCTGTCCCTCTCCCTCATCCCCCCAGCCTGCCATTCTCTCTCCCTCTCCCTCACCCTCCCAGCCTGCCATTCTCTGTCCCTCTCCCTCATCCCCCCAGCCTACCATTCTCTCTCCCTCTCCCTCACCCTCCCAGCCTGCCATTCTCTCTCCCTCTCCCTCATCCCCCCAGCCTACCATTCTCTCTCCCTCTCCCTCTCTTTCACTCCCTCTCCCCCTATCATTCCCTCTTCCTCTCTTTCTTTCTGAATGTCTCATACCCCTGGTGCTGCATACTTATACTGCTCTCTTTGCAGGCTTGTGGCGAGGGATTCCTGCGGTAGTTACAAACCCCAAATTCTTGGTTGCAAATGGGCTCCGAGTTCCAGGATCTATCCTTCTCCCTCGCTCTCCTCTCTCTCACTCTTTCGTTCTCTATTTCAACCACTGTTTCTCTCCAAGGTTGGTCGTTATCGACTGTAGAGAGGGCTGACGACGGCTCTGGCACCACTTCAGCCACGAGGACATGGCTTCCAACAGCATCTTTGACTGCTTCGGGAACTACGGCCCCACTCTACTGAGAGGTAAGCACTCTCTCCTCCCCTCAATACGCTCTCTCTCTCCCTCTCTCCCTCCTCTGTCATGTCTGTGGCTCGAGGCGTCAGAGAGAGAATGATATTGGCGGCTCTGGCGGTCCACCCTCTCCCAGTTGTTTAAAATGTGTGGCCTCGTCTGTTTGGCAACACGAAGGAGTGTGGGGGTGTGTGCATTTTCCAAAACAGCAGGGACAGCAACACTTCTAAAAGAGAGACTTTGTTTTGGTGTTTGAGTAGACCCTCTCTGAAAGGATCGTACCACACACGCTGAATGCCCTAACGTTCCTATTAAATGGGTGGAAAAGGAGGCATGGGTCCATACAGTAGCCGAGGCCGTTAGTGACAGGGCCCTTACAGCTGTGGGCCTCAGGGCTGCGTCTGATATAGTCTTGATGGAGCACACCAATAATGGGCTTCTCACCACAGCCATCAAGAGGGGGGGTTTTCTAGCTCTCTGGGAGAATAGAAGGAAGGAAGGCTCCATCGGACCGGCCTTTACTGGAACACAGCGATACGATAAAACAGAAAGAGAAAAAACATTGGTCTGTCTCCTTCACTACTTACAGGAGGTACTCTTGGCCTGTGTGGTGAGGTGAGTGCATTACACTCAGGCTAAAGACTGCTGTTAATGAAGGAGCCATTTTTTCCCCGTGGTTACCTCAGTCCTGCAGTACTTGGATTAAAGCCTAGATTGAAGTCAAGTTTAGCGAGAATTTTCCCGCTGATATAATAAAACAATAAATTATAAGATTATTAATAACAATGTACTAAATTAGATTACATATAGTAATAGAAGATTCAATTGTGTTCAAATTAGATTAATAGCAAAATGATACAAACAAATTTTCAAGCAGCTAGAAAGTGACGAAACCATGTAAATCGTCTGTTCTGTTTGTCACAGGAGAATATCTGACTTCCACTCTAAATCTAACTGTTGAAAACTCTGAATTAACTGTATAAACTGTTGGCTAAGTTTGGAGAGAATTTTCCCGCTGATATAATGAGACAATAAATTATAAGATTATTAAATAACATTGTAATAAATTAGATTACATATAGTGATAGAAGATTCAATTGTGTTCAATTGCAAAAGGCCTCAGCCAACAGTTTATACAGTTAATTCAGTTTTCAACAGTTAGATTTAGAGTGGAAGTCAGATATTCTCCTGTGACAAACAGAACAGAAGTTTTACATGGTTTCTTCACTTTCTAGCTGCTTGAAAATGTGTTTGCATCATTTTGCTATTAATTTAAAAAGTCCCCAACATGTAATTTTATCGAGGGCATGTTGCTGTGAGAGTATTAATCTGAGGAGGTCTGGGAGATTGGTTCCCTACTACATAAAACAGCAACAGAAAATCTACCCTCGATTACGTCCTGGTTGCTGTGGTAATTAGAGAACCACTGGATAAGCACTACCAGCTCCTAATTGTTTGCAGAATAAATCTTAAAATCTCTGGAGCCCAGTTTCCCCCTCTATAAACATGCGCACACGCGCGCGCACACGCACACACATCTGCCGCTCATATGAGAACAAGCCTCTGATATCCCTACTGGAGCAGTGAGCAGAGTGACAGAGGATGGTGTTTCAGTGTTCTCACAGCTCAGACAGATACTCAGTCATTTATAGTTTCCTCTTGACAAAGCCGCATCTCTGCACCATGTCTTTCTCTCACTCTCCTTCTTACGCATCACTAAATGTTTCTCTCCCGCTATAATTCAGACTGGAGCATGAGGTCTGGCTGTTGATTGATAATTCTCCTTTAAAGCATTACGGCCTTACTTAGTGTGCAACCCTCTAATGTCTGACCGAGTTGGGATCATTTCTTACGCTTAGCGGACCTCTTATGTAAAGCGCTTCGGATGCTTGAATTTGTATTTTGACTGTAGCGACAGGGGAAAACCAAAGTGCATGCAAAAGATAGGATAGAAAAATAGAGAGTGTTTAAAGCTGTAATCACCATTGGAAATCATTAATGAATATGCAATATCCTTTTACAATTTATTCAGTGGAGAAAATGAAAGCGAACTGTAATAGAACAAAGGCAAAAAGTCATTAAATCCTCCGGTTCAATTTGAAAGCAATTCAAATAGACTGCCTCATGTGAGAGAAATACTCTGGCGGTTAGTTTAACAACTTGCATTACACAGGCAAAGCAGTTTGGAAAAGACTTTTAAAAAATGGACTGAAATTAAGAGGATATTGTTTGTGGATATTGTATGTTTCCAATTCCTGAATTTAATACCATGGACATGTGGATGTGTACATGTTTTCAGAAGTCATAGTGTTACAGTTAAACTCTGCCTATAGATTGTGCTTCTAAAGTACTTTCTTTTAAATTTAGCTGGTAAAAAAAAAGAAAGTCAAATCCCAAACATCGCATGTTCTTCATCATTTTTGCAAGATCTATATCTAATGATTAGCAACTCGAGATAGGCTACCCATAGATGAATATGCATTCAGACACGATCATCTGAATACATAAATACAAGTAGACAGGAGCCCTGTCCATAAGCAGGTATAGAATGATATTCTTAGCTCCATCACATTAAGCAGCAGTATATCTCATGCTGAGAAGTGAACACATGTGAGCACGTGATGTGCAACATCTGACGCGCTTTGTGTGAGAAAAGAATGTGCTTCACCTCAAAAACCTCACTCCTGTAGCTCAGAGAAGAGGAGAGAGAAAAGAGAGAGAAGAGAGAAGAGAAGTGAGAGAGGGACGCTGAAGCTCTCACGCTATTTGTAATGAGAAAGAGAGCCCCTCCAAAAACAGTTGCGAGGCCCTGACAGTTAGCACACTAGGGCAGGCTGTATGTGAGATGGAGATGCTCTCTAAAGGCGCTAATCTGATGCAGACGAAGAGAGCTCCTGCCGTTCCCCGATAACCACAATGAGGTTACACCTGCTCCTCTCTCACAACAGACCAATTATCCAGACACACACATATGAGGTATGCTAAATACTCACAGAACTAACATTAGCAGCTTGGTATCCCAAATTCTTGATACGAGTGAAATACCAGGTGATACGAGTGAAAATAGCAACTATTTCACTCTGTAGAGAAAAATGTATAAACTTTTATTGGGTTACAAACCTGCCACTTTTGCTGTCTTCAGCGTTTGAGTCAGGTGAGGTTCCTGGTTTACAGTGACTCTGATTGGGCGTGGGTACTGGGTCATATCCTTGGCTTGGTTCCCTGACCGCTTTTCCTCCTAGCTGGAAAGGAAGCTTTTTACCCAATAGGCCCTGTAGACAGGGGGGGGCATTTTAGAGTGTAACGCTCATGGGAGCCAGTTCCCTTTGTGGCAGAAAAAAGGCCCCAGTTTATTAGGGTGGGAATGGTTTTATATGTTTGGCTTGTTGCACTGTATGAATGAAAGTTAGGGTTTCTGTGTGAAAAACACGCCATGCTTTGCCACAGTAGTAGTGAGTTTATTTTTGGTGGATTCTGGGAGGTGGTCTGGTTAGTTCTACAACTCGGAAATAAAAAGCTAAAAGACTCACAACTGTTAGAATTGTATGAGAAAAATAAACTTTGGGTAAAACCCTCTAATGAATTCTCTCACATTACAGATAAGCCTCAAGATGAATTTAACAAAATGATGAGATCTGTCAACACCTGTTGATGGATAACACCTTCAGGGGTCGCCAACAAGATGGCTTCCAGGTAGAGGAAGGAAGGCGGCATCTGCTGATTATGTGGTCAACCAATTTCCAAACCCCGTCTCCCCTAAATTGTTTGGCTGAGCACGCTAAACTCTATATAACGTTGGTCAAGGTTAAAGTTGTGCTAAGTGTTGTAGTAAATCAAATGTTCTGGTGGTCGACCGGCAACCACAAGGGCCAGATTCTCTGGAGCTGGTCTCCAATCTGATAATGTGGATATTTCCTGTATTGGTCTCTCTCTCAAATTTCGTTTGAACAAGTAATTGTTTCGGAAGGGCGGACAACTTTCTATCAACAAACAGCACTGGACGGGTGATCAACATATGTTTCTGAAATTCATCTTGAAAACAAACTCAAGGTAGACTTTGTGTAGTATGGCATGGCTGGTGTGTATAGTGAGTCAGTAGGCATTGTGCCAGACTGAAGCATTAAGAAAGCTCTGTGTGGCGTCTCAACCCCTTTAGCACAGTTCATCCAGAGTTAGACTTCACATTAAGAGCAGCTCTCTGATTGTCTATGGCAGTTCTGAGGGGACTGACCTCTGTGAATGTCTATGGCAGTTCTGAGCGGACTGACCTCTCTGATTGTCTATGGCAGTTCTGAGGGGACTGACCTCTGTGATTGTCTATGGCAGTTCTGAGGGGACTGACCTCTGTGAATGTCTATGGCAGTTCTGAGGGGACTGACCTCTGTGAATGTCTATGGCAGTTCTGAGGGGACTGACTTCTGTGATTGTCTATGGCAGTTCTGAGGGGACTGACCTCTGTGATTGTCTATGGCAGTTCTGAGCGGACTGACCTCTCTGATTGTCTATGGCAGTTCTGAGGGGACTGACCTCTGTGATTGTCTATGGCAGTTCTGAGGGGACTGACCTCTGTGAATGTATGGTAAATACATTACCACACCTCCCTCAGACAAGCAAAAAGGATAAAACACATTATGCCCTTACTTAATAACTACGGCATAATTGGTATGGTGAGAGACACAAATGTCCAAGTTTGTCATGATACAATGCACTGGGATTTCAGCGGAATTCATAACGTCTAGACAAGCTATTTTCTGGGACCCTCCGATGTGGAAAATAAATATCGGAACAGGAACACTAGCATGCAGGCAGGAAAGTATTCAGACGACGAAAGTATTTGGATAACTGGACAAGGAGATGGAAATGATCACAATATCATTTTCTGGTTGTTTTTTTTAAAGTCTTATATCTACTGTTTATGGTTACAATATTCCGATGAGTCATTTCTTTACGCTTAATTACGTTCTCTTATGAGATGATCATATTTCATTAGGCCCTTACTGTGGTATTGATTAAATCCCTGCTATCATGCTTTTAATAACCTCATCCCTTTTGTCTGAGAGAATTGAATTATGAACAAACCCAGGCTTGTAATGTTTTTGATCACTTATCATGCAGTTGTATAACAGCTGCCCTGAACCACAGCTAGTTTCATGCACTGAGGCAGCTGACAATTAGGGACAAGCAACAGTCTAATACCACCAGTGATTATGCATGGTGACCTAAGTTTGGCAATAATTAAGTTACAGGAAGCTTATATAAGTGCTATTAAGTAATTTTGTCATGCCATTAAGTGTTAAATACCATGTGATTAATTAACTAAATGAGACCCTAGTTGTACTAATGAAGGCGATAATAGATCAGATTACAACCAACAAGGAATTTACAGGAAATTAAAGAATGAAAATGAAGATCCTTCTTGAAAATAAATGAATTATGTATTATTTTTTGAACGGTCTTGTCTATCAAAAGAAGCCAACACTGGACAAACAGAGTCCATTTGAAGTGAATTTGAAACTTCTACAGAATGTTGTTGTTTTTCATAAGGCATGACCCCTCCCTGCTGAGTAATACCGTTACACAGATGTTTCGAACAACATCCGATCTGTAGACACAACATAAAGAAGAATCCTCCCATTTAGCGTAGCGCATGAAAACTATTTCAGCATAGTTGTATTTTCACATGCAGCTAATTTCAGTTGCCTATATACAGTATGGTACATCTGGTTTTCAACGCGGAGACATCGAACAATTCAACAGCAAAACAGCTCAACAAGCCAGAATGTGAAACTGAACTAAAGACTGAAGCCTCTTCTTCCTTCATTACGATAAATCTCATGCTCAAAATGTCCATAGCCCATCCCTCTTCCCAAAAGCAATAAAGAAAAAAGTTAATTACGGTGGAGCAAAGATGCAGATAATGATAGGATATATAAGCTGCAGGCGATGAAATTGTTTTTGATACAATATTTTCTCTGTTTTTCCCAGAAAAATCTCAAGTTGTTTGCATTAGTTAATTATCTTTGGTGCAATAAAACACATTTTAGGGGGACGTGACAACCTTCCCAAAAAGTAGAAAAAGTTATTTCAAGAGATCATCTTTTCAGAAATGGGAAATGACTACTTGACTTTTTTTTGCAACTTGACTTTTTAGACAGGGGCAATTTTATGTGATCATGTATTCTAAAAACATGATTAAAATCTGCTCCAAATTATGATTCAAAGATGTCTGCAGGAAGAATAAGGTGTCAGCTATGACATGACAACCTGGGTTTACCCTGGGTTTATTATTTTGGTTATTGAACTGCAGTAAATGAAGTGGATTAATGCCTGGATTACAGTAAAGGAATTTCATCATGGGTCCCTTATCTGTGCTACTCAGAAATGCATAGTTATGGACATGAATGCCATTCTCTTCATGGTCTTTTTGTTGTATGTGTGATGTAAGTGCCTTAATGTGTTTGGAAGCCAGGAAGAGTAGTTGCTGCCTTGGCAGGAACTCATGGGGATCCCTAATAGATACAAATACAAATGGGGATGTATCCTAAATTGGCACACAAATGTAGAAATGTGCCATATCCTCCTCTGCATATCTGGGTATTATTCTACACACTGGCTATTATTTTAATGAGCTCTTACCCCAAACAAGACCAAATCTGGTTGGTCCAGACCATATCTGAACGAATCATAGACATCTATGTTTCACAAATTTGGACATCAAAGTACAGCACAGTAGAGCACAGAACAGCACAGCACAGTAGAGTACATTACAGTAAAGTAGATTATAGTTCAGTACAGTACAATGCAGTACATTACAGTAAAGTAGATTATAGTTCAGTACAGTACAATACAGCATATTACAGTAAAGTAGATTATAGTTCAGTACAGTACAATACAGTACATTACAGTAAAGTAGATTATAGTTCAGTACAGTACAATACAGTACATTACAGTAAAGTAGACTATAGTTCAGTACAGTACAATACAGTACATTACAGTAAAGTAGATTATAGTTCAGTACAGTACAATACAGTACATTACAGTAAAGTAGATTATAGTTC
The DNA here is from genome assembly GCF_013265735.2 of Oncorhynchus mykiss. Lineage (NCBI taxonomy): Eukaryota > Metazoa > Chordata > Actinopteri > Salmoniformes > Salmonidae > Oncorhynchus > Oncorhynchus mykiss. Next base: position 16,383,999 of record NC_048589.1, on the reverse strand, counting down.
CGTACAGTACAATACAGTACATTACAGTAAAGTAGATTATAGTACAGTACAATACAGTACATTACAGTAAAGTAGATTATAGTTCAGTACAGTACAATACAGTATATTACAGTAAAGTAGATTATAGTTCAGTACAGTACATTACAGTACATTACAGTAAAGTAGATTATAGTTCAGTACAGTACAATACAGTACATTACAGTAAAGTAGATTATAGTTCCGTACAGTACAATACATTACAGTAAAGTAGATTATAGTACAGTACAATACAGTACATTACAGTAAAGTAGATTATAGTTCAGTACAGTACAATACAGTACATTACAGTAAAGTAGATTATAGTTCAGTACAGTACAATACAGTACATTACAGTAAAGTAGATTATAGTTCCGTACAGTACAATACATTACAGTAAAGTAGATTATAGTACAGTACAATACAGTACATTACAGTAAAGTAGATTATAGTTCAGTACAGTACAATACAGTACATTACAGTAAAGTAGATTATAGTACAGTACAATACATTACAGTAAAGTAAATGCTTTTTTCAATCTTTACTAACGACATTCCACTGGCTTTGAGTAAGGCCAGTGTGTCTATGTATGCGGATGACTCAACACTATACACGTCAGCTACTACAGCGACTGAAATGACTGCAACACTTAACAAAGAGTTGCAGTTAGTTTCGGATTGGGTAAAAAGGAATAAGTTAGTCCTAAATATTTCCAAAACTAAAAGCATTGTATTTGGGACAAATCATTCACTAAACCCTAAACCTCAACTACATCTCGTAATGAATGGTGTGTAAATTTAGTAAATAGAGGTGACTAAACTGCTTTGGAGTAACCCTGGATTGTAAACTGTCATGGTCGAAAACATATTGATACAACAGTAGCTAAAATGGGGAAAAGTCTGTCCATAATAATGCACTGATCTGCCTTCTTAACCACACTATCAGCAAGGCAAGTCCTACAGGCCCTGGTTTTGTCGCACCTGGACTACTGTTCAGTAGTGTGGTCAGGTGCCACAAAGAGAGACTTGGGAAAATTGCAGTTGGCTGGCTCAGAACAGGGTAGCACAGCTGGCCCTTAAAATACCCGGAGAGCTAACATTAATGACATGCATGTCAATCTCTCATGGCTCAAAGTGGAAGAGAGATTGACTTCATCATTACTTGTTTATGTAAGAGGTGTTGACAATCTGAATGTACCGAGCTGTTGTTTAAAATACTACACACAGCTCGGACACCCATGCATACCCCACAAGACATGCCACCAGAGGTCTCTCCAAAGTCCCCAAGTCCAGAACAGACGATGGGAGGCGCACAGTACTACATAGAGCCATGACAAAATAGAACTCTACTCCACATCAGGTAACTGATGTAAGCAGTAGAATCAGATTTAAAAAGCAGGTAAAAGTACACCTTATGGAACAACGGGGACTGTGAAGAGACGCACACAAAGGTGCATATACACACATTGTGATATTGTTGTATGGTGGTATTGAACATTTGTGTTGTGGATATGTGGTGGTGTAGGGATGTTACAGTTGAAGTCGGAAGTTTACATACACTTAGGTTGGAGTCATTAAAACTCATTTTTCAACCACTCCACAAATTTCTTGTTAACAAACTATAGTTTTGACAAGTCGGTTAGGACATCTACTTTGTGCAGGACACAAGTCATTCTTCCAACAGACAGAATATTTCACTTATAATTCACTATTTCACTTATAATTCACTGTATCACAATTCCAGTGGGTCAGAGGTTTACATACACTAAGTTGACTGTGCCTTTAAAAGGCTTGGAAAATTCCAGAAAATTATGGCATGGCTTTAGAAGCTTCTGATAGGCTAATTGACATAATTTGAGTCAATTGGAGGTGTACCTGTGGATTTATATCAAGGCCTACCTACAAACTCAGTGCCTCTTTGCTTGACATCATAGGAAAATGAAAAGAAATCAGCCAAGACCTCAGAAAAACATTTGTAGACCTCTACAAGTCTGGTTCATCCTTGGGAGCAATTTCCAAACGCCTGAAGGTACCACGTTTATCTGTACAAACAATATTACGCAAGTATAAACACCATGGGACCACGCAGCCATCATACCGCTCAGGAAGGAGACGCGTTCTGTCTCCTAGAGATGAACGTAGTTTGGTGTGAAAAGTGCAAATCAATCCCAGAACAACAGCAAAGGACCTTGTGAAGATGCTGAACGAAACGAATGCAAAAGTATCTATATCCACAGTAAAACGAGTCCTATATCGATATAACCTGAAAGGCCGCTCAGCAAGGAAGAAGCAACTGCTCAAAAACTGCCATTAAAAAGCCAGACTACGGTTTGCAACGGCACATGGGGACAAAGGTCAAACTTTTTGGAGAAATGTCCTCTGGTCTGATGAAACAAAAATATAACTGTTTGGCCATAATCGTTATGTTTGGAGGAAAAAGGGGGAGGCTTGCAAGCCGAAGAACACCATCCCAACCGTGAAGCACGGGGGTGGCAGCATCATGTTGTGGGGTTGCTTTGCTGCAGGATGGACTGGTGTACTTCACAAAATAGATGGCTTCATGAGGGAGGAAAATTATGTGGATATATTGAAGCAACATCTCAAGACACCAGTAAAGCTTGGTCACAAATAGGTCTTCCAAATGGACAATGACCCCAAGCATACTTCCAAAGTTGTGGCAAAATGGCTTAAGGACAACAAAGTCAAGGTATTGGAGTGGCCATCACAAAGCCCTTACCTCAATCATATGGAAAATCCTTGGGTAGAACTGAAAAAGCGTGTGCGAGCAAGGAGGCCTACAAACCTGACTCAGTTACACCAGCTCTGTCAGGAGGAATGGGCCAAAATTCACCCAACTTATTGTGGGAAGCTTGTGGAAGGCCACCCGAAACGTTTCATCCAAGTTAAACAATTTAAAGGCAATGCTACCAAATACTAATTGAGTGGATGTAAACTTCTGGGAATGTGATGAAAGAAATAAAATAAAATAAATAATTTTCTCTAATATTATTCTGAAATTTCACATTCTTAAAATAAACTGGTGATCCTAACTGACCTAAGACAGGGAATGTTTACTAGGTTTAAATGTCAGGAATTGTGAAAATCTAGGATAAATGTATTTGTATACTTCCGACTTCAACTGTACATGATGTACTGTTTTATCTTTAGCTCATTCAGTACAAACATAATTCACTGTTTTATCTTTTCTTTTATATGTAATGTGGGTGCTTTGGTGTTTGGACCGCAGGAAGAGTACTGGGGATCCCTAATAAATACAAATACAAATGTCAGTCAGTTTTGGTGGTCATAATGTATTTTACAGGTGATTCAGCTCTACCAGCCACAGGATTTGAGACATTTTTACATGCATAGTATGTATACTGAACAAAAATATAAATGAAACATGTAAAGTGTTGGTTCCATGTTTAATGAGCTGAAATAAAATATCCCAGAAATGTTCCATGCGCACGAAAAGCTTACGTCCCTGTTAGTGAGAATTTATCCTTAACCAAGATAATTAATTCACCTGACAGGTGTGGCATATCAAGAAGCTGATTAAACAGTATGATCATTACACAGGTGCACCTTGCGCGGTGGGCATTAAAAGGCCACTCTAAAAAGTGTAGATTTGTCATACAACACAGTGCCACAGATGTCTCAAGTTTTGAGGGAGCGTGCAGTTGGCATGCTGACTTCATGAATGTCAACCAGAGCTGTTGCCAGATAATTGAATGTTAATTTCTCTACCATAAGCCGCCTCCAATACATCCAACCAGCCTCACAACCGCAAACCATGTGTAACCCGCCAGCCCAGGACCTCCACATCCGGCTTCTTCACCTGCGGGATCATCTAGGACCAGCGACACGGACAGCTGATGAAACTGTGGGGTTGCACAACCAAAGGATTTCAGAAACTGTCTCAGGGAAGCTCATCTGTGTGCTGTCGTCCTCACCAGGGTCTTGACCTGACTGCAGTTCGGCTTCGTAACTGACTTCAGTGGGCAAATGCTCACCTTCGATGGCCACTGGCACGCTAGAGAAGATTCACGGGTGAATCAGCGTGTATGGCGTCGTGTGGGGGCGAACGTGTATCAGCGTGTATGGCGTCGAGTGAGGGCAAGCGGTTTGCTGATGTCAACGTTGTGAACAGATTGCCCCATGGTTACGGTGGGGTTCTGGTATGGGCAGGCATAAGCTATGGACAAGAACACAATTGCATTTTATCCATGGCAATTTGAATGCGTTCATGTGGTATCCATAGATAAGGGCCTTATGCATTTATTTCATGTCTGATTCCCTTATATGAACTGTAACTCACTAAAATCTTTGAAATGATTTCATGTTGCGTTATATTTTTGTTCAGTGTAGTTACCATGGCAAGGTACAGTTTTGGTTAAAGGGGTAGTTAAAAATGAACAACAATGCTTGCATACTGAAAATGAATACTGAAATGCCCATTGACAGTAAACAAGACAAGATTACTAAGAATGACAAGAATTCTAAAAAACAATGTAATATGAGTTGTGCAGAATGAAATATATGAATACATTTCCCCCCCTAAAAGACTGACCTAAGGTAACCTTAGTGTGGATCTGTTGCTGTACTTTCTCTCCAGCTGCTCAGTTCTGTAAAAACTCAGTAGAAAGCCCTACACGAGGGAATCCCCTCTCGGCTATGGAGCAGAAGTGGTCTCTCTATCCCTTCCCATTCTCTCTCCCTTCTCTGTCTGGTGCTAGGTCACTTTGTCTGGCTCTGAAACTCTTCTCACGGACACACACACACATTTACACACATACATACACAACATACAGACACACACATACAGACTTTGAGTCAGAGAGGAGTGATGTACAGTGTGTCAACGTGATGACCATATCATTCTCTCTCTCTCTCTCTCTCTCTCAATCCCGTCTGACCTCAGTGTAATAATCTGTAAGAGCTCACAGATGGCCTCCTGCTGCTTTTATCACACTCAAGGACAACCCACAGTTGGAGTAAACGCAGACTTGAAATGACTAATACTGGTGTAGTAAATTTACAAACAGAATTTTTGAAAACCTAAATTATAACAGAGATTTGATTGTACATGCATATTTATTTAGTTTTGTTTGCATTGGAAAAATACAGGTTGTATTAATGTGATGGAAGCCGTCCTACCTGGCAGTGGTGAGAATTCAGGTACTATCACCTCTTACATGCTGTCATACACAAACCAGACCATCAGAGTTAAACCACTGACATTTAAAGCCTCACAAACCAGACCATCACTAGAGAGTTAAACCACTGAGATTTAAAGCCTCACAAACCAGAACATCACCAGAGAGTTAAACCACTGAGATTTCAAGCCTCACAAACCAGAACATCACCAGAGAGTTAAACCACTGAGATTTAAAGCCTCACAAACCAGAACATCACCAGAGAGTTAAACCACTGAGATTTAAAGCCTCACAAACCAGAACATCACCAGAGAGTTAAACCACTGAGATTTAAAGCCTCACAAACTCCTCTTTTTGCAGCCACAACCTACACTGAACCTTAATTTCACCATCAACACAAAACCTCTTATCTTCACACCATCTCATCCACCATCCCCTTGGCTTTCACGCACGATAAAGACTACTGCAGGGCTACCTCTGCTAACTTAACCAACCCAGCAGAAAGTTGTGTGTTACATGTAGCTAGGGACCAACCGAGGCTCCTTTAATCAGCATAATGACACAGCGAACAGTCAGCCAGTCAGTCAGTCAGTCAGCGAGCGTTTGATCAGGCTAATCACCACACGACAAGCCAGACTCTAGCCTCCTAATTTGGTTTATAAACGCTCACTGTTGTCGTCGTTAGCCTGTCGTTAGCCTGGCCCGCCCTGGCGCTGAGGAGCCCGAGGGGCCAAACACAGCAATCAGAGGATTAGCGAGCAGTTAGGGCTCCTCAGAGGCTCTGAGTCACAGAGAGAGTGAGGAAAGTACGCTACATTGCACTGCATGGGGCAGGGTGCTAACCACTCATGGGCAACATCACTAGTGATTAGTCACAAAGATTATGAGAGGAAACATTCAGCCACATGGACACATGGAACTCATAGAGCGACAGAGAGAGCTGCATGCAATGGAGAGAGACAGTGTCCGCCTGTCCGGACACAGTAAAAGTTCAGAGAAGAGACGAGAGTTCAAGTAAAATCACAGTGATGACAGCTGGTCTCTTCTCTTCTCATGATTTCATTCAAACTCAATTGGGTTCAATTTGATGATTGACAGTAATGATTTTGTGTTCAAAGGAGTGGTTTTATTGCAGGTGATGAAAATAATGTATGTCTGTGAAACTCTTTAAACTCTCTGACTGAGAGGAGCCACACCCTTCCTGCATCGGAATGAAAGCCTTCAGGCCCAGTGCAGTCGCTCGCTGCTTTCAGAGTTGTCTCAAGTCTGCAGTGGAAAGTACCATGGACAGTTGTCAGGAAACAGGCGCTGGGTCACTGTTTTATTCTAGTCTCGCTCTCCAGTGAGCTAGACAGGGCCGAGGAGATTGAACTCCAGTGAAGAGAAATACATGTGATTTCAATATCTAGAAATTCTTTGAGGCGTCTTTACACTTGAATGTGTGACAGAACCTGGGATGACCTCCGTTAAATACCCAAACAAGGATGAAGGAGTTTAACAGGGCAGGGTGGCTGCTTAGACAGCAAATGAGATAGTGAGTGAGTGATTGAGTGATTGAGTGAGTGAGTGAGTGAGTGAGTGAGTGAGTGAGTGAGTGAGTGAGTGAGTGAGTGAGTGAGTGAGTGAGTGAGTGAGTGAGTGAGTGAGTGAGTGAGTAGACAGTACAGACAGTGGTGGAAAAAGTACCCAATTGTCATACTTGAGTAAAAGTAAAGATACTTGACTCAAGTGAAATAGTGAAATTGAAAGTCACCCAGTAAAATACTACTTGATTAAGAGTCTAAAAGTATTTGGTTTTGAATATATTTAAGTATTAAAAATAAATATAATTTCTTCAAATATATAAAAAAAATCATTATATTAGGCAAACAAGAATGCATTTTTATTTGTTTATTTGCAGATAGCCAAGGGCACACTCCAACACTCAGACATCATTTACATTACTTAAGTTATACTTTTAAGTATTTTTACTTAAATGTATTGTATTTTACAGTAGGCACCAATGTGTTAGAGTGTCCTGAAGGCAAAGGGGGTGGTGGCCAGTTTATGGTCCAAAATGTATTTAACAACATGAACCAAAGATGATCATATTGGCACAGTCAGGATTGTTTGGTGAATTCCTCACCAGACAGCCTTTTTCTTCTTAGCAGTCATACCACTCATACCTTGTCTTGTTCCTTCATATTTCCATGGGGACAGCCTATACTCGACAAAAAAATAAAAACATGTGGCTTTTGTTGCAGGAAGGAATGAACAACAGCATTCCGTGAGTAACCACATGAAAGTTTCCTCTGGCCATGGAGGCAGGCTCCCCTGCCTCCTGCTGACACGACTGTGACTAATTAACTAGAGAACAGAACTGACACTCCAGTCTATACATCCTCTTTCCTCTCCACCTCTCCTCCCCTTTCTTCAGCTCTCCTCTCCCCAATCTCCATCTTTCTTCTCTTCTCTTCTCCTCTCCTCTGCTCCCCTCTCCTCATCCACACTGTTTAATTGTACAGGGCTCCTCTCTGGGTTCCGGCAGAGGGGACAGCCACACACGAGGACAAAGGGGCATTGTCTGCTGGTGAAAATGTGGTTAACAGGCCCGGCTATAATGGCTTGGCGGCTGTTGGCAGCCATGCACACTTCCTAATATTCGGTTCACATGCGATTTCATTTGGGAAAAAACTGAGTTATGGGGCTTTGCCTTTGTGCGAGAGGGACGCCTCAACTTATTTTCAGAGCCGGCGGGCTAGGGTTCACCCCTCGCTGGGTCTCTCATTGCGCTTCTATATTTGTGTGCGATGTCGAGCTCCAGGATCACAGACATACTCCCATTTTGGCAGGGGGAAGGGAAACAATGTCTCTGTTTGCCAGTCAAATGTGTTTGGCTGTCAGACTGAAAGGCTTCCAGAGCTCCGAGCTGTCTCCTCTTCTCGTCAGGGTGACATGTTTGATCTCTCAGAGACCATTTAATACACAGAGGGAATTTCAACTGCTGGGTGGTTTGATAGGCAGTGCTGTGCAGCAGCGCACCAGGCAGCAGCTCAGAGAGGAAAGGGTTGCTCACCTCACTGTGGACAGTCTGGATGTAATCACAGTGTCTGTACACTGAATCTATAAATGTCTCATGGCATTACTTTTGTCCCTGCCCACCAGAGGTGTGTGGTTACCCAGTGTGGAGTGTGAGGAAGTGCAGCATCAGTGAGCTAACAGGTCTTGGGGCTGTGTTGAGTACAGGGGTGGTGATGCAGTGCGTAATGACTTCACAAACGTGGGCCACGTCTAGCCACAGTTACACATCGAGAAGCTGTTTGTTGGATTGGTGAAATGGTGGGCGAGGACTTCATCGAATCATGCCACAGTCTCACAGTACAGTGTGTGGGACGTGGGGCGGAGGTGGGGGGGATTGATATGGTGACCTCATAAACATGCGCCACAATCACACATAGCAAACCAGCGTGGTGGAGTGTTAGAGTGGTGGAGTGTTAGTGGTGGAGTGTTATAGTGGTGGAGTGGTGGAGTGTTAGAGTGGTGGAGTGTTACTGTGGTGGGGTGTTAGAGTGGTGGAGTGTTAGTAGTAGAATGTTAGTGATGGAGTGGTGGAGTGTTAGAGTGTTGAGTGTGAGAGTGGTGGAGTGTTAGTGTGGTGGAGTGTTAGTGTGGTGGAGAGTTAGTAGTAGAACGTTAGTGGTGGAGTTTTAGAGTTGTGGAGTGTTAGAGTGGTTGAGTGTTAGTGTGGTAGAGTGGTAGTGTGGTGGAGTTTTAGAGTGGTGGAGTGTTAGTAGTAGAATGTTACTGGTGGAGTGGTGGAGTGTTAGAGTTGTTGAGTGTTAGTGTGGTGGAGTTTTAGAGTGGTGGAGTGTTAGAGTGGTTGAGTGTTAGTGTGGTAGAGTGGTAGTGTGGTGGAGTTTTAGAGTGGTGGAGTGTTAGTAGTAGAATGTTAGTGATGGAGTGGTGGAGTGTTAGAGTGGTTGAGTGTTAGTGTGGTGGAGTTTTAGAGTGGTGGAGTGTTAGTAGTAGAATGTTACTGGTGGAGTGGTGGAGTGTTAGAGTGGTGGATTGTTAGAGTGGTGGAGTGTTAGTGGTAGAATGTTAGTGGTGGAGTGGTGGAGTGTTAGAGTGGTTGAGTGTTAGTGTGGTGGAGTTTTAGAGTGGTGGAGTGTTAGTAGTAGAATGTTACTGGTGGAGTGGTGGAGTGTTAGAGTGGTGGAGTGTTAGAGTGGTGGAGTGTTAGTGGTGGAGTGTTAGAGTGGGGGAGTGTTAGAGTGGTGGAGTGTTAGAGTGGTGGAGTGTTAGTGTGGTGGAGTGTTAGTGTGGTGGAGTGGTGGAGGGTTGGAGCGGTGGAGTGTTAGAGTTGTGGAGTTTTAGAGTGGTGGAGTTTTAGAGTGGTGAAGTGGTGGGGTGTTAGAGTGGTGGAGTGTTAGTAGTAGAATGTTAGTGTTAGAGTGGTGGAGTGTTAGAGTGGTGGAGTGTTAGTGGTGGAGTGTTAGTGGTGGAGTGTCAGAGTGGTGGAGTGTTATAGTGGTGGAGTGTTAGTGGGGTGGAGTGTTAGAGTGGTGGAGTTTTAGAGTGGTGTAGTGTTAGAGTGGTGGAGTGTTAGTGTGGTGGAGTGTTAGTGTGGTAGAGTGGTGGAGTGTTAGTGTGGTGGAATGGTGGAGTTGTGGAGTGTTAGAGTGGTGAAATGTTAGAGTGGTGGAGTTTTAGAGTGGTGGAGTGTTAGTAGTAGAATGTTAGTGTTAGAGTGGTGGAGTGTTAGAGTGGTGGAGTGTTAGTAGTGGAGTGTTAGTGGTGGAGTGTCAGAGTGGTGGAGTGTCAGAGTGGTGGAGTGTTAGTAGTAGAATGTTACTGGTGGAGTGGTGGAGTGTTATAGTGGTGGAGTGTTAGAGTGGTGGAGTGTTAGTGGTGGAGCGTCAGAGTGGTGGAGTTTTAGAGTGGTGGAGTGTTAGTAGTAGAATGTTACTGGTGGAGTGGTGGAGTGTTAGAGTGGTGGAGTGTTAGAGTGGTGGAGTGTTAGTGGTGGAGCGTCAGAGTGGTGGAGTGTTAGTGGTGGAGTGTCAGAGTGGGGGAGTGTTAGAGTGGGGGAGTGTTAGAGTGGTGGAGTGTTAGAGTGGTGGAGTGTTAGTGTGGTGGAGTGTTAGTGTGGTGGAGTGGTGGAGGGTTGGAGCGGTGGAGTGTTAGAGTTGTGGAGTTTTAGAGTGGTGGAGTTTTAGAGTGGTGAAGTGGTGGGGTGTTAGAGTGGTGGAGTGTTAGTAGTAGAATGTTAGTGTTAGAGTGGTGGAGTGTTAGAGTGGTGGAGTGTTAGTGGTGGAGTGTTAGTGGTGGAGTGTCAGAGTGGTGGAGTGTTATAGTGGTGGAGTGTTAGTGGGGTGGAGTGTTAGAGTGGTGGAGTTTTAGAGTGGTGTAGTGTTAGAGTGGTGGAGTGTTAGTGTGGTGGAGTGTTAGTGTGGTAGAGTGGTGGAGTGTTAGTGTGGTGGAATGGTGGAGTTGTGGAGTCTTAGAGTGGTGAAATGTTAGAGTGGTGGAGTTTTAGAGTGGTGGAGTGTTAGTAGTAGAATGTTAGTGTTAGAGTGGTGGAGTGTTAGAGTGGTGGAGTGTTAGTAGTGGAGTGTTAGTGGTGGAGTGTCAGAGTGGTGGAGTGTCAGAGTGGTGGAGTGTCAGAGTGGTGGAGTGTTAGTGGGGTGGAGTGTTAGTGTGGTGGAGTGTTAGTGTGGTGGAGTGGTGGAGGGTTGGAGCGGTGGAGTGTTAGAGTTGTGGAGTTTTAGAGTGGTGGAGTTTTAGAGTGGTGAAGTGGTGGGGTGTTAGAGTGGTGGAGTGTTAGTAGTAGAATGTTAGTGTTAGAGTGGTGGAGTGTTAGAGTGGTGGAGTGTTAGTGGTGGAGTGTTAGTGGTGGAGTGTCAGAGTGGTGGAGTGTTATAGTGGTGGAGTGTTAGTGGGGTGGAGTGTTAGAGTGGTGGAGTTTTAGAGTGGTGTAGTGTTAGAGTGGTGGAGTGTTAGTGTGGTGGAGTGTTAGTGTGGTAGAGTGGTGGAGTGTTAGTGTGGTGGAATGGTGGAGTTGTGGAGTGTTAGAGTGGTGAAATGTTAGAGTGGTGGAGTTTTAGAGTGGTGGAGTGTTAGTAGTAGAATGTTAGTGTTAGAGTGGTGGAGTGTTAGAGTGGTGGAGTGTTAGTAGTGGAGTGTTAGTGGTGGAGTGTCAGAGTGGTGGAGTGTCAGAGTGGTGGAGTGTCAGAGTGGTGGAGTGTTAGTGGGGTGGAGTGTTAGAGTGGTGGAGTTTTAGAGTGGTGGAGTGTTAGAGTGGTGTAGTGTTAGTGTGGTGGAGTGTTAGTGTGGTAGAGTGGTGGAGTGGTGGAGTGGTGGAGTGTTAGTGTGGTGGAATGGTGGAGTTGTGGAGTGTTAGAGTGGTAGAGTGTTAGTAGTAGAATGTTAGTGGTGGAGTGTTAGAATGGTGGAGTGTTAAAGTGGTGGAGTGTTAGAATGGTGGAGTGTTAGTGTGGTGGAGTGTTAGTGTGGTGGAGTGTTAGTGTTAGTGTGGTGGAGTGTTAGAGTGGTGGAGTTTTAGAGCGGTGGAGTTTTGGAGTGGTGGAGTGTTAGTGTGGTGGAGTGTTAGTGTGGTGGAGTGTTAGTGTGGTGGAGTGTTACTGATTTGGAGTGTTAGAGTGGTGGAGTGTTACTGTGGTGGGGTGGTGGAGTGGTGGAGTGTTAGAGTGATGGAATGTTAGAGTGGTGGAGTGTTAGAGTGGTGTAGTGTTAGTGTGGTGGAGTGTTAGTGTGGTAGAGTGGTGGAGTGGTGGAGTGTTAGTGTGGTGGAATGGTGGAGTTGTGGAGTGTTAGAGTGGTAGAGTGTTAGTAGTAGAATGTTAGTGGTGGAGTGTTAAAGTGGTGGAGTTTTAGAGTGGTGGAGTTTTAGAGTGGTGGAGTTTTGGAGTGGTGGAGTGTTAGTGTGGTGGAGTGTTAGTGTTAGTGTGGTGGAGTGTTAGAGTGGTGGAGTTTTAGAGTGGTGGAGTTTTGGAGTGGTGGAGTGTTAGTGTGGTGGAGTGTTAGTGTGGTGGAGTGTTAGTGTGGTGGAGTGTTAGTGTGGTGGAGTGTTACTGATTTGGAGTGTTAGAGTGGTGGAGTGTTACTGTGGTGGGGTGGTGGAGTGGTGGAGTGTTATTAGTAGAATGTTAGTGGTGGAGTGGTGGAGTGTTAGAGTGATGGAGTGTTAGAGTGGTGGAGTGTTAGAGTGATGGAGTGTTAGATTGGTGGAGTGTTAGTAGTAGAATGTTAGTGGTGGAATGGTGGAGTGTTAGAGTGGTGGAGTTTATGAGTGGTGGAGTGGTGGAGTTTTAGAGTGGTGGAGTGTTAGAGTGGTGGAGTGTTAGTAGTAGAATGTTAGTGGTAGAGTGCTGGAGTGTTAGAGTGGTTGAGTGTTAGAGTGGTAGAGTGGTGGAGTGTTAGAGTGGTGGAGTGTTATAGTGATGGAATGTCAGAGTGGTGGAGTGTCCGAGTGGTGGAGTGTTAGAGTGGTGGAGTGTTAGAGTGGTGGAGTGTTAGAGTGGTGGAATGTTAGTGGTAGAATGTTAGTGGTGGAGTGTTAGTAGTAGAATGTTACTGGTGGAGTGGTGGAGTGTTAGAGTGGTTGAGTTTTAGAGTGGTTGAGTGTTAGAGTGGTGGAGTGTTAGTGATGGAGTGTTAGAGTGGTGGAGTGTTAGTAGTAGAATGTTAGTGGTGGCGAGGTGGAGTGGTGGAGTGTTAGAGTGGTGGAGCTTTAGAGTGTTGGAGTGTTAGAGTGTGGAGTGTTAGTAGTAGAATTTTAGTGGTGGAGTGGTGGAGTGTTACTGTGGTGGGGTGGTGGAGTGGTGGAGTGTTAGTGGTAGAATGTTAGTGGTGGAGTGTTAGAGTGATGGAGTGTTAGTGGTAGAATGTTAGTGGTGGAGTGTTAGAGTGATGGAGATTTAGAGTGGTGGAGTTTTAGAGTGGTGGAATGTTAGAGCGGTGGAGTGTTATTAGTAGAATGGTAGTGGTGGAGTGGTGGAGTGTTACTGTGGTGGAGTTTTAGAGTGGTGGAGTTTTAGAGTGGTGGAGTGTTAGAGTGATGGAGTGTTAGAGTGATGGAGTGTTAGTAGTCGAATGTTAGTGGTGGAGTGGTGGAGTTTTAGAATGGTGGACTATTAGAGTGTTGGAGTGTTAATGGTAGAATGTTAATGGTCGAGTGGTGGAGTGTTCGAGTGGTGGAGTGTTAGTAGTAGAATGTTAGTGGTGGAGTGGTGGAGTGTTATTAGTAGAATGTTAGTGGTGGAGCATTAGAGTGTTAGAGTGGTGGAGTGTTAGTGGTAGAATGTTAGTGGTGGAGTGGTGGAGTGTTAGTGGTAGAATGTTAGTGGTGGAGCGTTAGAGTGGTGGAGTTTTAGAGTGGTTGAGTGTTATTAGTAGAATGTTAGTGGTGGAGTGGTGGAGTGTTCGAGTGTTAGAGTGTTGGTGTGTTAATGGTAGAATGTTAGTGGTGGAGTGGTGGAGTGTTAGTGGTAGAATGTTAATGGTGGAGTGTTAGAGTGTTAGAGTGGTGGAGTGTCAGTGGTAGAATGTTAGTGGTGGAGTGTTAGAGTGGTGAAGTTTAGAGTGGTGGAGTGTTAGAGTGTTAGAGTGGTGGAGTGTTAGTGGTAGAATGTTAGTGGTGGAGTGTTAGAGTGGTGAAGTTTAGAGTGGTGGAGTGTTAGTGGTGGAGTGTTGGAGTTTTAGAGTGGTGGGGTGGTGGAGTGGTGGACGATGGCTTGATGAACATGCATCAACAGCCCAGCAATAGCCCGAAGCAGCAGACATATCTACCTTTATCTGACCTTAGCTCGATTCACAGAATTCCTCACCAGTGGCTCAATTATGCCTATTAACAATGATTAAGCAAAGCAAATTTTAAGGAAAGTAACTAAAGGGAATTTGGTCGCAAGAATAACTGTCAAAGAAATAGAATATCGGTATGTTCATAATATCCTTTTAGCCTATTTGTGCGATGCGCAACAAAACACATTCTGAAAACTCTACCACACAGACATAGAATTGGAGCTGCCTCCCTGTCCCAAGCGGTTCCCTGGCCATGGCCTCAGCCTGCGTGTGGTAGCTGAGGCTAGCTGGAGCTGTGATCTGGCTCCGGCACGGCTCTGGCAGTGGTGTGGAATGGCAGTTAAACTGTCACTGGGAGGAACTATAAATCTGCTGCTGAAGGTGAATGTAGCGTGATGCTGCTGCTGCCACAGGTGTGCTGCCTGCCAGTTAGTTCCTCTGTATTCTACAGCCGTCTGTCTACCGTATCTCCCCCATCCAGAGGAGGCTAGGATCACGGCTCCTGTAGCCGGACACAGTTGGCTGAGGCTAGCCAGAGTGAGTCAGCCAGTCGGGGGTGTGTGTGTGTCTGTGTGTTGGGGGTGGGGGTGGGGCTGCTGTCACTTTGGCAATGCCGAGGCACATATTGCAGCGATTACCACAGCGGAAAAATGTTTTTCTGCAACATGCAATTACTACAGATTACAGATTGCCTTCCTTGCATCAGAAGAACTCACCAGAGAGAGGAAGAAACACTGGGATGGGTGCCTGCACAGACAGACAAACTTCTAGACAGACAAAGAGACAAAGAAAGAAGAGAAATGATTACAAGTCATACTAAAAAACCTCAAACGATGGATGAGTTGGTGCATTCATGAGACACATTTAGAGACTAAGGTCATGGACAGTTAGGGCCAAGTAAGGATCACTCTAAATACAATCAGCTACTTCACCATGAAGCTAAATATTCCTATTGGAGGATAAACAAGTCTCTTCAAGTTTGCAGAGTGCAGAAGTTGAAGTGTATGATTTACCAATTACAAAATGACGTCAATGTATACAAAACATGGTTCAAAGCCTAATCAGACGTGGCAGTATAACGGAGTGGATGAGGCAACCTTCAGGTCAGGTCATCAGTCTACTGCCCTCAACAATACATCATCCTGGATCCGCTAGCTCGGCAAGAAAGGGCCCACAACTCACACGCAACCAACTGGATCAAAACTCAACCAAACGTGCTCCTATAATAACACAGCTCTTTTCGTGACTTTATCATCCAATGGTACTCTTAGTGGCTTTCCAATGAATAAACACCATGCATAACCACATCACAGCCTTCTAACTGTCATCGTGGAGCGAGTGTACCCGACAGATGATGTGTGAGGGCGGACCAATGGTGACATGAGAGTTCACAGAGAGAGTCCTCAGGGCAGGCCTGGAGGTGTCCCCTTGAACTGCTACTAAAGGACAGGGGTGACAGGGGTGGGGTCTAACCACGGAGTAAACCCTACACCCTGATCTAAACCTTCAAATCAAACACGCACCACTTGAAACTATTTCTTACACAACATCTTTGATCTGGTATTGATAAAGCATGTCAATGTGAGGTCACACTACCGACAAGTCAATTGATCTTTGTATACCTATAATTTTCATGCTACCAAATTGAATTATTATGCAATCGTTATAGTGTAGTACTTTTTTGTCTGGTTTAGTGCAGCCTTTAGAAGAATTGGACACATGCTAGGGTGTATCAGAGGGAGAGTATATGAGTACTAGTACAACAGAACATACAGTCACCTCACCCCTAGTCACGTCTGCAGCAGCCCCCTCTAGAGGAGAGGCTCCCTCTCTCTCTCTCGTCTCTCTCTCTCTTTATTAACATGGGACATGGGCTTTATTGACATGGTAAACATATGTTAACATTGTCAAAGCAAGTGAACTAGATAATAAACAAACAAATATCATAGTAAACATTACACTCACAAAAGTTCCAAAAGAATAAAGACACTACAAATGTCATATTATGTGTAAATAGTTAAAGTACAAAAGGTCAAATAAATAAACATAAATATGAGTTATATTTACAATGGTGTTTGTTCTTCACTGGTTGCCCTTTTCTTGTGGCAACAGCTCACAAATATTGCTGCTGTGATGGCACACTGTGGTATTTCACCCAATAGATATGGGAGTTTATCCAAATTTGGTTTGTTTTTATAATTATTTGTAGATCTGTGTAATCTGAGGGAAATATGTGTCTCTAATATGGTCATTGTGATAGTGTTGCGTTTAGGAGGTAGGTGTAGGAGTCAGGCGCAGGAGAGCAGAGATGTCTGAGAGGTGTACTTTAATAGGAAAGTCCACCAACACAAGAATGGCACAATCAAAAAAGGTACAACGCCCTCGACAACAGAGAACCCGCACAAACGCACGGAGAAACAAACAAAGTTCCGACAATAACACTCTTAAGAATCCGTGAAAACAAAGAACAGCATAACCTCACCGAGCACATCACAATGAAAGAATAATCCCGCACAAACCTAGGCAGGCAACAGGGTAAATATAAACACACAGAAATGAAAGCAAAGGAAACCAGGTGTGAAACAGAACCAAAGACAAAACAAAACAGAAAAGGAAAAAGTGATCGGTGATGGCTAGTAGACCGGCGACGCTGACCACCGAGCGCCGCCCGAACAGGGAGAGGAGCTACCTTCGGTAGAAGTCGTGACAGTCATACATTTGGCAGGAGGTTGGGAAGTGCAACTCAAATTCCACCTCATTTTGTGGGCAGAGTGCACATAGCCTGTCTTCTCTTGAGAGCTAGGTCTGCCTACGGTGGCCTTTCTCAATAGCAAGGCTATGCTCACTGAGTCTGTACATAGTCAAAACTTTCCTTAAGTTTGGGTCAGTCACAGTGGTCAGGTATTCTGCCACTGTGTACTCTCTGATTAGGGCCAAATAGCATTCTAGTTTGCTCTGTTTTTTTGTTAATTCTTTTCAGTGTGTCAAGTAATTATCTTTTTGTTTTCTCATGTGTTGGGCCTAATTGTGTTGCTGTCCTGGGGCTCTGTAGGGTGTGTTTGTGTTTGTGAACAGAGCCCCAGGACCAGCTTGCTTAGGGGACTCTTCTCCAGGTTCATCTCTCTGTATGTGATGGCTTTGTTATTAAAGGTTTGGGAATCGCTACCTTTTAGGTGGTTGCAGAATTTAACGTCTCTTTTCTGGATTTTGATAATTAGCGGGCATGGGCCTAATTCTGCTCTGCGTGCATTATTTGGTGTTTTACATTGTATACCGCGGATATTTTTGCAGAATTCTGCTTGCAATTTGGTGTTTGTCCTATTTCTCTCTCAAGTGCTGAGAGTTAAATGTCAAATGTCTCGGAGTGTGTTGAAAACAGTGATCTGAGTGGCCTCTTCATCGCAACCAATGTCTTCACTCATTTACTGTAGCTAGCTGTAAGGCCCAGAGACAAGACAGAGACAACCCCAGCCGCCATTATTTTACTTTAATAAGCCCTTGGCTACACTCCGCACCTTTTAAAACATGTAGGCTGTGGATTAAAGATGAATGAGCTGAATGTGCTGGTTGTCTATCTCTGCGACTGCACTATTTCAGCTCGTCATGCTTACATAGTAATTAGCGGCTGGTTTTGGAAATGTTACAGGCTCATTCATCAGTTTATGGGATATATATTCTGACTGCCTAAACGGATCCCCAATGAGACCGTGACTTTCTCATGAATCACATGCATATACTCAAGTGAAGGCCTACAGTATTCAATTTGTGATTTACCCCAAATTAGTTTAAAGTAATTGGAAAAGAAAGATTGTGTAATCTCAATAAAGGAGTAGTGGTGCTCCTATCTGAGGCAGCTAAATGGAACGTTGTATGATGAAGGAGTAATTGGCTAACACTTTAGATCTGAGAAGGTATGATAAAAACTAGCAATGTGGTTCCTATTTGCTGGTCTACATCATAATGGACAACAATGACCACCAACTGCAATGTGCTGACACATTATATAATCATCATTTGAGAAAACATCAGCAATCGGAGATCAGAATCCCCATACAAAATGAAACAATCTTAAACCCAGTTTCTCTGTGAAGGATTACTTCTAAAAGTCTCTCTATAGTCTGTGTGTAAACATCCAAATGCTAGAATATGATTTGGCTTTGGGACGAGGGACAGAATGCTTTGATGACTTACGTCATGCTTGGAAGACTAATCACTGACACTCTTGTCATATCAAGCAGCAGAAGTCCATTTCATAGCAAACTGCATTTCAAAAACGACAACGGGTAAACAGCTCTGGCATTTCAACTATACCACAGAATTCATCATTGGTACAAAAAAATACCCTGATCCCAAATGTAGAGCTCATTTAATCCGAGAGGAATAAAACTTCATTTCATAGGAGTCGTCCATTCAGAACACTCATATTTCCACTGAGCAGAAAACCCCCGGCTGAAATTCGAGCAGACACTTTTCGGAAGGAATGCGTTCGGTGGGTTGAGGGCCAGACTCGCCCTGTAATTTGTGAATGTACAGAAATGTGCGACCGCCACAGCCGCTAAAGATAGAAATCTTTGTCTTATGTCATCATTTAACCTCAAACTATTTCTAATTGCCCCATAGCCCACTTTTTCAAAAGAAAAGATCCCCTCCAATGGCACATGTGCACACGCCTGAAAATAGCTTGTGTATTTATGTGGTTATTCATATACATATCGAGAATGAACATTTCACTTTTGTATCTCCTCACATATCTGAAAGTGTCTCCCCATCAAAGCCTCTTTAAAGTGACATCAGCCATGGGAGATATGGCTGGGTGGCGGGCATGATAGCGTTGGGTATAGGTTTACACCTCAAAGGCTTGTGTGGGTTTCTCAGCTAATGGGGATGATATTCAAACTATTAGCTTTTACATTCTGTCTCATTATTAGCCAAACCATATGAAAATGGAGAGGAAGAAAACTTTGCCACTCCCCTTGATCTTCCATGGTTTGGGGTGTTGGTTGGCGACTGCAGGGCAAGGCAGGCCTGAGTACGCTAATTTGAAAACATGGGAATGAAAGGGCTGAAAGTGTGATGCTTTCTCCTGTGATTTCTCTTCTGAAAACCTTGATGGTAATATGGTCCTAAGTTCTTGAAAACAGAGGGGGACAGAAGGGCTGGAGGTTTATATGCCAGTGCACAGTTCACAGTAAGAGTTGTTGTATGATTTAAAGGAGGAAACTTAAATGGGAATCTATTCATTTTGGTTGGAGCTCTCCCTAACCATTCTTGCTCTAACCCCCCAAACTCTTTCCAAACTGGAGGCATGTAGTGTTTTGACTGGGCCTATAGAGGCTAGGGCTGAAAACTCTGGGTTTTAAAAGTAGAGGGTAAAAACTAGTCTAGCGTCTGCGTGAGGTGGGTCTGGGGTTAGACATCCTCCTGGAGTTCTGCGTTCGGTTGAGCTTAACCCACTTGGATCATTAAAAATCGTTCAGAGGCACGACAGGCTACGTCCTCAGAGTCTGTGTGGCTGAAACTATAGAAACTGCGTGTTGCAATGTAGGAGTATAAATATGACAGGAACCCGAAGCGCGTGTTACCGCTGCGCAGGGTAGCTGGTCGTGTGGTCATATATTAATAATAAATGGAGGCAGAAGGATGACTGAAATGTCGCCAATGTCATTGTCCCACTTTAGTTCTTTCATTGCCTCAAAATAGCGAACAATGATAGGCGATACTTTTGAAGACATGAGGTCCTGAAATATGCACCCTGCAGCTTCAGCTAATTTAGCCTACATTTTGAGATCATATAGCATTTACATTTTAAGATGTTATTATTATATTCAACAGTTGGTTGAATAGTGACTTTCTAACTACTCAGATAGAAACTCAGAAGATATTAGGCATATGAGTTTATAATTAGAAGAACGACCTGTTTTAGACAAATGTCCCTTGTTCTCCAAAAGCCAAAAGCCACAGGCCTTGATCTTTGAGGTCATTTGGCAATTAAGAATTTTCTCTCTTCGTAAAGAAACAGGTTTGCTGACAGCTCACCCCGTTGAGGGCTCACATCACTATGCAGTCTGCACTCTAGACAACCGCCTAGCAGAAGTGCCTTCAGAAAGTATTCAAACCCAATTTTGTTGTGTTACAAAGTGGCATTAAAATTGATTAAATTGTCATTCTAACATTTGTAAAAATATATCTATGAAAAATAAAACACTAATATATCTTGATTAGACAAGTAGTCAACCCACTGAGTCAATACATGTTAGAATCAGTCTTGCTGGGCAAGTCTCGAAGAGATTTGAACACCTGGATAGTACAATATTTGCACATTATTCTTTAAAAAATTATTCAAGCTCTGTCAAGTTGGTTGTTGATCATAGCTAGACAGCCATTTTCAAGTCTTGCCATAGATTTTCAAGCCGATTAAAAAAAAAAAAACTAGTCAACTCAGGAACATTCATGTTGGTAATCAATTCTATTATATATTTGGTCTTGTGTTTTAGGTTATTGTCCAGCTGAAATGTGCATTTGTCTCCCAGTATCTGCTAGAAAGGAGACTGAACCAGGTTTTCCTCTAGGATTTTGCCTGTGATTAGTTCTATTCCGTACATTTTTATCCTAAAAAACTTCATAGTCCTTGCAAATAAATGGCAAGCAGACCTATAACATGATGCATACACCACCATATTTGAAAACATGAACAGTGGTACTCAGTTATGTGTTGTATTTGCCACAAACATAATGCTTTGTATTCAGGACATAAAGTAAATCTATTTGACACATTTTTTTGCCGTTTTACTTTAGTGCATGTTTTTGAATATTTTTATTCTGTACGCAGCGTTTCCCAAACTCGCTCCTGGGGACTCCAAAGGGTGCACGTTTTGGTTTTTGCCCTAGTATTACACAGCAGATTCAAATAATTAAAGCTTGATAATGAGTTCATTATTTGAATCAGCTGTGTAGTGATAGGGCAAAAAACTAAACGTGCACCCCTTGGGGTCCTGAGGACCGAGTTTGGGAAAAACTGCTGTACAGGCTTCCTTCTTTTCACTGTCATGTAGGTTAGTATTGTGGAGTAACTACAATGTTGTTGATCCATCCTCAGTTTTCTCCTTTCACAGCCATTAAACTGTAACTGTTTTAAAGTCCCCATTGGCCTCATGGTGAAATCCCTGAGCTATTTCCTTCCTCTCTGGCAACTGAGTTAGGAAGGACACCTGTATCTTTGTAGTGACTGGGTGTATTGATACAACAGCCAACGTGTAATTAATAACTTCACCATGCTCAAAGGGATATTCAATGTCTGCTTTATTTTTTTACCCATCTACCAATAGGTGACCTTCTTTACAAGGCATTGGAAAATCACCCTGGAATTTGTGGTTGAGTTGAAATTCACTGCTTGACTGAGGGACCTTACAGATAATTGTATGTGTGGGGTACAGAGTAGCAGAGATGAGGTAGTCATTTAAAAAAATCATGTTAAACACTATTATTGTACACTGAGTGAGTCCAAACAACTTACTATGTGACTTGTTAAGCACATTTTTACTCCTGAACTTATTCAGGCTTGCCATAACAAAGGGGTTGAATACTTATTGACTCAAGACATTTCAGCTTTTTTTCATTTGTATTAATTTGTACAATTTTCGAAAAACATCATTACATTTTGACATTATGTGGTATTGTGTGTAGGCCAGTGATTTAAAAAATCTAAATGCAATCAATTTTAAATTCAGGCCATATGTAACACAACGAAATGTGGAAAAAGTCTAGGGGTGTGAATACTGTCTATACAGTGCCTTCAGAAAGACAATGGCTGTGTGATAATTGTTATCAATGTGTTTGGCGCCAATTCGTGTTGTTAAAATATGATTTAAAATGGCTTCCCTTCTAACGGTCTCGGCCTTGGCAGGCGTGAAGAGTGTATAATTTTCTCATCCCATCTCCCTCGCCACTCTACCCGCAAGACTTTGGCTTCGTATCTGTCTGACTGACATCAGTATAATAAAGAAAATGAAGGGTACATCTAAACCCACTCCCATCCCTTCCTTACCACAATTTCCTTACTATCTAAAATAAAAAACAACAGAAGAAACGTACACGCGCTACACGCGCGCGCGCACGCACGCACACAAACAAACACACACACTTAGTATATTCAACATAAGTGGGAAAAATACATTTCAATTTACATTTAAATAGTCTTATTATGAGTAGTCTAATTATTGTCATGGATAATTATATATCAAACACTATTAACCTACATTAGTAATCGCATTGGGGATTCACTTCAGTAACGCAATAATATACAGCCTACTGCCTGCAACTAAACAGTACTTTGGAAAATTGAAGGCGAATAAATTGACCTTAGATCCACACTTTGGGAGGTAAATTGTAACAGCTTGCATCAATGAATCGTTGCAAGGTATTTATTCCATCCTTGGATGTGTTTTGTGTTATTCATTTCTGACATAATTCTGATGGGAGCGGTTTTTAATATCTTTGTGGTTTGTGTGCATCTATGGATCATTTAACACCACAAAATAGCCCCAACAATCAAATGCCTCTTGATTTAAAAAACAAGTTATCCACAAATATTTGACATTTCATTTTAATTTTGGATTTTGTATTAATATGTGCTCTAGGCCTATATCGAATGCGATTGTAGGTAATCTCCATAATGTTTTTTGCTTACTTTTGTATGCTTACTAAATAACTGCTATTTTATATGTGGTCTATACAGTCATATATTTGTTTATTCCATAATTTATTGTGCGTTGGACAAAATGGTAAATATCCCTCCATACACCTGCGGTGGAAAAAAGTCAAAATTCTAAAACAAAATCCACGTCCTTAATCGAAATGATCGGCTATGGGAGTAAAACAACACATGTATTCATAACTTCATTAGAAAGTAAAAGGTGACATTAAACGAATAAAGCTTGAGTGATTTTTACTTCCCCCTAGAAGCCTATACATCAATTCAGAAAATAATGTAAATGTCATTATTTGGGATCCCGAGTACAATTTCTGATGAATTTTCAACGTCAAAAAAACGGCAAGTTCGACACAGGTGATAGATAATAGGTCGTCTATGACTCACATTTTTTCGTCTTGGTGCAGGTATATAGTATATATGCTGATATTTCTCATTTCTCTGATGGTATAAATGCCGTTTCTCTATCCAGACCCCCTCTGTACTGAAGGCAGGTCCATTTGACAAAGACAAATTGCGCCAACTAGCGCCTGCGAGCCATCATTGCCTGGGAAGGAGTGAACAGGGTGTGTCGTTTCTTGTGCAGTTCATAGTAACCTATTAATGGATGGAATTCCAATTAATAATTGCCTGTGGCTACTGTACTTGGCACAATTGTAGTTGTTATGTAAGCCTATTAGTTTCAATTTGGCGTGATCGAATGAAAGTGATAAGACAATTATATGTAATTATATAGGCTATATTTACAAAGATGCACCTACTATGCATATTGTGTCAAATGGAGGCCAATATTATTTATTTATAGTACTCATCATTAGCCTAATTCAGCCCATTTCCCTGGATATGATATTTTAAAAGGAAAAGAAAGAGAACAAAAAGTATATTGCTAATTCCACATATTATGTCAATAGGTCTCTAACCCTAGCAGCACTACGGTTCATTTTTTATTTTATTTTTTATTTCACCTTTATTTAACCAGGTAGGCTAGTTGAGAACAAGTTCTCATTTGCAACTGCGACCTGGCCAAGATAAGGCATAGCATTTAATCTAGCCCAAGCCTATTACTCTATTTTACATAATACTAAACCAAACACATTCATCCATAGATGCCTTTGATGTTCTCTGAAAAAAGCAGGAGTGAACTGCAGGGACAAGAATGGGAAAATCATATCAAATTCACAACTCATATTGATCAACCATATGTCATTTGAAAGGTGCATGAACTCCTGACATGATAAATAGCACATTGCAGTTGATTGACAATTATGCATTCAGATGTAGCAGCCTATTAATTTTAGTAAAACTACATTTTGCTAATAGTGAGTATAAGCCCATAACAATATCATAAGTAGACCTACGCTACATTATATGACTGGCCTACTTATCATCAAAATATGAATGATATATGTTTCCCTAAATGTCTCTTCTGCAGTCACCAAATTAATGCGCCAGCTTGAATTATTGTTATCTTTTCACACTGTATGTAAACACACTGCGGTGATGTGCTAATATAAGCAGAATGCATTATGTGATTCTATTTCTTCGAAGGTTTTTGCCGGTGTCATATATAGGCATAAAGAAGGAAGACTGATCAATCATAACACGACGTTTTTTAAAATCTTCAATAAACAAATAGGCCGAACTTTTATTTAGCATCACCATTCAGCCGCGATGCCGGATGTAATTTCAACACTATAATGAATGCATGAGAACAGTTGCTGTAATTTTACGTATAAATTTAGCCTAACTGTGCAAAACATTAAAACAACTAAGCACATAGTGTAGAAAAGCAGAAGATACGTAGTCTGTCAATAATATATCGTGTGAGTATAACAGAGTAAGCAGAGAGCGCTTCACTTCGCTTATATTCCGGAGACGTTGATTGGTCTAATGAAAGAAAGCCCAACCCAGGCGACTCATTGGTCGAAGTCATCCGCACACTCCAACCACTAAACAGTAAAATGACTTGAGTAAATAATATCACGGCAGTCTTCACTCTCGCACCACCACTCAGTCAAGCGCCTATTTCAACCTGGAGAGAGAATAGTTCACAAGAAAATAGTTTTGGGATCTCGACTTACTTTTTAGTTTCATTAAGGATAATATGTGGCAAGTGGCAGGACATTTGATACCGAGGAACAAAAATCATTGAATAAAAAGAAACTTCTTCACCTGACGTCCGCGTGTAACCATCGGAATTCTTCGTCTCAAACTCTGCGTCGAGAACTGTGAATTACTGAGTACACTGTAGCCTACTTTGGCGAGACTCGATGAGCATAATTCAATTGAAGGGGCTCATTCAGTCACCGAGGGTGAAACAAGATTGAGAACATTCTGCTGTGAAGTTGAAGCGCAAACAAGCAGCACTCGAATCGTCAGCTTCCGTGAATATTGCAAAAACGACTGGATTTTATAGTTTGCCTTAGACCTTTATTTTCTAATATGCGGCCAAAATTGTAGTGTGGAGGGGCGTCGCATCAAGTGCTGAATAGTGCAGAATAGAAAGTGAGCCATAGCATAGGCAACCAGAACAGAGCACAGTGAGAAAGAGGTTAGATCGGAGTTTGCGGTTTCTTGGTTTTGTTGTAGTCAGTGGGAAACAGAAACCAACTTGATGTTTGTCAGGTAGCTACATCCTGAGCAGATGATATAACACGCAACCATTAAACTGTATCGTCTCTGCAAGGTACGACATCTACTACACACACTGGACAGTCCAGGACTCATCGTGATAGATTAACCGGGGGCTGCGTGCGCTCAGCTACATCATCGCGTAAACCACTGGACTTCGCCGAGACCAAAGGAGCAAGTGTCAGAGAACGAGAAAATATACATATTAAAAAAAAGAGCCCCGAACACTCGTCAAAACCCCTAGAGAAGTGGCCGTGACCCAAGCTGTTGTGATGCATATTCCCGTAGACCCTACCACCACCAGACGGTTCACACCGCCCTCCACGTCGTTCCCCTGCAGCAAGATTGGAGACGGCAGCGGGACCATGGGCACCCCTGGACCGCTGAGGACACGACCCGAGGCCAGGAATGTGGTGGACGTCCTGTCAGACCACGCTGGCGAACTGGTCCGGACGGACAGCCCAAACTTCCTCTGCTCCGTGCTGCCCTCACACTGGAGGTGCAACAAGACACTCCCTGTGGCTTTCAAGGTAAGGCAAATTACTAATTACAAATGGGCACTTGTAAAATAATGAACGACCTAATGATGTATTACTGCTACCGCAGAATAATTTGAACTCAAGTGTCAAATGCCATTTTTATGTTTTCTTGAGCTTCACATAGCCAACAGGGCATAAACTGGCATTAGTATTACAAAGTTTACGCAGATCCATGTTATGTAATATAAATAATTTAATTAAATCAAGTTGTGAAAATCCTAGTGGCCTACCAAAGTGATAACTTGGCAGTAGCTTTTTTTTTGTTGCATTTGACCCAATTGAATATGACATTTACACAGCCTAGTGTTTGGATTTGCACGAACTGCAAATAGGCCTACATACAATGAAGGAACAATTAGCATACAACATAATACAAATAATTACAATTTAGTAATAATAATGATAATAATACAATTAATTAATTATAGTTGACAAACTAGTTATTATTAAATTGCTATTTTGAAAGGCCTTTCAGTGCAGAATAAAATCAGCATATTTCGAAGCAATGAAACGATGCTTCACTGCACGTTATCAATTATATTTGTACACCAGGAAGTGATAGAATTCGCGGGCTAAAAGTGTAATGTTTTGTAAAATAGCCTAAATATATTTTATTGTATCACATCCAAATGTAAAAATGCTTGTTGAGGTCGTATTCTTATTTATTAAAATGTGCTAACATTCTTTTTAAAAGCGATTTGGATATTGGCCGATCAAATGTAAAAGTCATTTCCATTGCTTAAAATATTGTTTCAATTGCAAGCTTGCTCCAAGGAAGCATCTCACCATGTAATTTAACCCACCTATAGCACAATAGGCCTTTATATTTGGACCCAAATATTTTATATTTAAATATAAAATTATTTTTTTAATGAATTGGAAATCAGGTGTAATATTTTAGTTTTATGGTGCGTTTTCTTTTCTTCCACCGGATGTGGTTTGGTGTAGTCTGTGTTTATTTAGCATGGTGATCCAGGTTGACCGCGTTGTGTTCTCACAGGTTGTCGCACTCGGTGATGTGCCCGACGGGACTTTGGTCACAGTGATGGCGGGGAACGACGAGAACTACTCAGCGGAGCTTCGGAACGCGTCTGCGGTGATGAAGAACCAGGTCGCCCGCTTTAACGACCTGCGGTTCGTGGGCAGGAGCGGACGAGGTGAGCGGAAGGAGTCACGCACCTCTATCTTACATCATTAATAATGAAGAGTTTACTTCACATACAAAACACCTTCCTGCATGCGTCATTGCACTGACTTGCAAAACTATAGCCTGAGTATACCTCATTTTGGTAATCGATTTTAAACAAAGAAAATGATCAAATAAATTAATGGATAAAATAAAAAAGGTTAGGGGACGTGAGATTCAGATGAAAACCACGTCGAAATTCATCTCCTGGTGTAATAGCTTTAAAGAGCGTACAACCATTACCAGTGTTTATTGGAAGACGGGAAATCCAGAGCACAATATAATTATTCCAAATTTTAAGATTTTGTTTGAAAATGCTTAATAGACAGAGCGAAACCCAATTTCAAACTACAGCCTAATGCTGAGTGAGGCATTACCACAGTTATTTCTATAATTGACCATCACGCACGCCCCTCTCAAAATATGATCGGGTTAGTAGCCGCAGCCTGTATATTATATGAACATTATACCATTGTCTTTACATGTCCAAATCACCAAAATGACTGGACCAGAATATTCAGTTCAAGGCTTGGGACTTGCTTGTTTACACACCTTTAAAAACTAGGCTCACATAGCTGACGTTCGACCAGAACCTTCTCCCTTCCCTCTCCTTCCTCCTGGCCCGCGCATTCACACTTTTAAATAGTTGCTGACTGATGAATGGAAAACGCTCTAGTAGATCCTTTCATTTTTGTAGTCAATTATCCCACCCCAGGATTCCCTTTTCCCCAACAGTCTCTTTAACAAGATAGGCCATGCCTTGTTTTTATTAAAGCGCCGCTTCATAGCCTGAGATGAAAAACGGACCGTTGCATGATCCAGCGCTCTCCCCACGCCTTTCATGCAGATGGAGAGCTCAAGGATGAGAGCTCGTTTATTGTTCAACAATCGGCCTTGTTGAACAATAAACTGTTGCTGTAAGCCTTTCAGAGATTCTGGAATACATTCTCTCAATTCAAATCATGCCCACAGTTCAGCTCATCAAAGAGGTGGTCCCTTTAATTCACAAACTTAAAAGGGAGGCATATCAGAAGGCACTTTTAATTCAGCAAGTTGACTGTGGTGGTCATTACCAAAGTGCTTGTTCCCACAAAAATCTGTTTATTTCCACAATTAATTACCCAAGCCTATAAACCTTCACACATGATGTTCCTCCTGAATCTATGTCTTACTGATGCATTTCACTTACCAAGGCCCTCTCTATTCTGTCTAACCCAGGAAAGAGCTTCACTCTAACCATCACAGTCTTCACCGGTCCTCCTCAGGTGGCCACCTACCACCGTGCCATTAAAGTGACTGTGGATGGGCCCAGGGAACCCAGACGTGAGTACTTACAGGGTACATGAGAATATTTGTCTTGTCAGAAGTCTAATGTGCTGCTATATCAGGAGCTGTGTGTAGAGGGATTCACAGAGAGAGAGAAAGAGAGAGGCTATTCTTGGTGTAGGGGATGAGAGAACAGGGTGCCATCATTGGAGACTAAAAGAGATACATGAGTCATATGCAGATGATACAAGAAAATGTAGCCGTGTGAGTGCGTGTCCATGAGTGTGTGTGTGTGTGTGTGTCTGTACGGTCAGTGTGTGGGAGGATCAACAACAGTTGACCAGCAATTGCAGTTAATAGGAGACAATGCTGTGTATTGGATGGTGCAGCAGTGTTCGTGTCTGTGTGGTATAAGGGCGTGGGGAGTGGCACTGTCAGAGGAAACGGTAAAGTGTATTAATGCATAATCAGAGACCGCTAAGAGGAGCTGTGTGTCTCCAAGCAGCTAATACCAAACGCTTATGGCCTCACCCTGCTGCCTCTGGTCAAATGGTCATACCTGGGTGACCACATAAGTGGCTCCTTGACTTAATACTCTTAAAGAGATGGTTTATGCTAACAGATTTAGCCCAATATGCTAAAGCCGTTAGAGCCATCATTTGGGTAGTGATGCATATCAAAATGGTTTAATGTGTGATCATGTGAAAGACTGGATGATTGTGTTACAAGGATGAGTCAACCTCTAAAGGCTGCTGGTGTGTGTGTGTGACCATGCATGGCTGACACCAGTCAGATCAGATGGGTATAGGGTTTAATGATCCTTCCTGTTAAGAAATCATGTTTATTATGGTTCTACTGTACAGGTTTTTAGTGGCTGCCCCGGATGGGTGAATTGCTACGCTTATTTGGGATAGGGTGGATTCAGCCCAGTCAAAACCGACCAACTGGCCAATGCAGGGAGCCAGGCGGTTCTGTATGCCACATGGAGGGGACATGGGGATCCTAGCAAGGGGCGAGGGGGTGAAGGGCGAGGGGTGGCGCATCGCCTGCCAGGCTGGAGGCTATTTGAGGAGGCGTTGAAAATGGAGGAGAACAGTGTGGAGAAAGGGAAGGGGGAGGAATAGATAATAATATCCTTTGTGTTTGTGTGAAATGTGATAGAGTTGCTGGCTATGTCTGTATGTTGTAAATTATATGTACTGCATTTTGTTTGTGTCTGCGTGCATGCACTGCCGAAGAAAAACAGGCCGTGTGTTGGCTTCCTGTAGTTAGAAACAAGCATGCACATACGGTAAAGCAGTCTCCTCTCTGTCTACATGTCATGTCTGCACTCAAGGCATCAGAGTGGCCTTTTATTCACTATACACCCTGGTGGCCAGGCCCCATCCTGCTATACAGCGACATGGTTTAATTTAGGGAAGGGGACTTTTGTGTTAAAAAGGTTTAAAAGAGTGGACTCAAATAGAGAATGGCACCACCCCCACTTTATAACGACAATCCTTACATTATTCCTTCCTAAATATTTCAGTGTAAAAAAATACATCAAAAATTAAAAACACACAACACAGACTTTATGATATCCTCAGTTAACCAGCTGTCTGCATATAAGTTTAAGTATAACATCAAAGCAGATGACCATCCCTCTATCCCATTGTGAGATGAATGAGAGCCTGTTCCCTGGTTGGCCTGCATACGTTCACCTGTCGGTTGGCTGACTGGCAGAGTAGAGCGGGTCAGGCTGCTCAGGGCTTTACTGTGTGTTTGTGTAGGGCCTGCATTTCCATGGCTGCCAGCAAAGAGGCTGGTACAGGGGGAGGGAGGCGTTTTATTAACGTTTACAAATCCAGCTAGGAAACCTGACGGACAGGAAGGAAGCTCCCCTGCGGCAATGATCTGCCAAACACACAACGCTCACCTCACACAGCATGATCCAAAAACCCATACACAGAAACACACACAAATACACACACAAATGCTTTGCAGACACACATTATTTTTTCCAACTAATGTTGAAAGTGTTAGACTTTTTCCTCCCTTCTCCTCTTCCCCTCAAATACAATATGTTGCTTTTGTGTCACTTCGTCCCAAAACACTCCACTTGCTGTACAGTAGGCCTATGAGCAACATTTTACAAAGTGAACCCTACAGCACAGTCTCTTTGATTAGAGCCACCCTGTGCTTTCTGAGAAGCAGCTTTGTGTACGTCAATGTTCTGCTGACGATCAGAGAGAGAGAAGGAAGACGTGCGATAGGAAGCAAGATATGACTGAAGTGTTGAGACCCTCCCTGTCGCT
Organism: Oncorhynchus mykiss; assembly: GCF_013265735.2. NCBI lineage: Eukaryota > Metazoa > Chordata > Actinopteri > Salmoniformes > Salmonidae > Oncorhynchus > Oncorhynchus mykiss. The sequence continues at coordinate 16,353,404 of NC_048589.1, read as the reverse complement.
GCTCGCATGCAGTTGCCCCCCCACCTTTCCCTCCCCCTTTCCTCTCTCTCTCCCCTCTCCTCCCTACCGAGTTCAGCTGAATTAATCCCCTAACCGTATTTAGCCTCCGTCTTCTCTCTCTGAGTGATGACATCACCCGTCACATATCCTCCGAGGGGAAGGGCTGTTAGTACTTTATGTATCTCACCCAGAGTTAATCAGTTCCTGAGAAAGAGGAACTCACCAGAGACGAAGGACACAGGGCTGGGCCGAGAACATACATGACTATGAGAAAAACAGAGGAAGAGGACCATTTGTTTCATAGCTCAACCCTAGGTGAGAGGCAGCAGAGGCAGCCATGGTGCACTACACTGTGTGTACAGTTCATCAGCTTGCATACATGCAAACAGAGACATGTGTATGCACATGCATGCATTCAGTCATGGCAGGCCCTTTACTGCTGTCTATCCTGTTTCTATGATACTACCACACTCTTTCCCACACACAGTATTGTACTTCTACAGAATTCACTTGATCATTGCTGTGTTTTGTTGCCAATATTTATTCTGTTGGGTGTGTTCACACAGCTTCAGAAGATTGAGGGGGGTATGGGGAGGGTGGGCAGGTAGGTTCTATTTGCATTTGGCACGCAGACTGTACAAAGAATGCAAATAGACAATGACATTTGCGTTGCTATTTTTCTTGACAGTGCAGTCTCTCTTCATAGTAAACAAAGAGAGGCGAATGTTAATGTGTTTATGTGCACACAGCTGTGTGTGTGTGTGTGTGTGTGCACCTGCCAGGTGTGTCCATACCCTAAGTCAGCAGCTCGGCCACGCCTATGCTCCACAAATCACATGAAAGGTTCGCCCTCGGTGCCAATTGCTATCTCAAAGGCCACTTTGATGTTGAAATGGAGATGGGTGTTTTTGAAAAAGCCTACAGGTGTACCAGTGCCAGGAGAGAAAAAAGTGTCACGTCTGTCTGACGTTGGGTGCTTTCCTGCCTAACCACATAGCCAGCCCAGCCATCCTCACTAAAACTCCCAGATGCACAACCTGCAGATATGGTGACATAGCAGCAGCACTTATGTCAAAGAAGAAAAACACCTCCTTTAAGAGACCCATGATGTCATCTGATGTGGAATTGGACAGGGGCTGTTAAAGACATAAAGGACACACATTTCTAAGGCCAGTCAAGCCGGAGGTATGGAGAGAGTGTTGTTTGGAATGACGTGAGGCAATGGCGAGCGTTCTCTCTGGACTCAGTCTCTCCATCACACTTGGCCTCTGCGATTAGAAACAGAGCAAATATTGACTGACTGACTGATAAATCCGCTGGAATGCAGTCTGTAAATTGAAAATATTCGATTGGTTTCAGAAGAAACCTATGTTCTGGGACAAACATTCACATCATTCACTCTGACTAGGTACAGGAGTGGGGCAAGAGGGAGCTGGCATATGCCATGTATACAGTGACTCTGCTATAATACTTCCATCTGCTAGTGTCCTCGACCATCCAGTTAGAGGCCCGAGGTGAGGCCTGTAGAGCCATGGCATGATTAAGTTCCTTCATTAGTGGAGAGGTATGGCTGAGAGGGTGGAGTTGATGCTTCTTTCACCCTGGCTGATGCGACCTATACACCCATCCATCAGCATCGAGTACAACCTCCTAAAGGGAAACACTCGGCCTCAGCTACCCCCAAACCCTCCATACACACAAACACACACTAAGAGAGAAAAACAGGCAGACAGAAACAGACACAACACACCACTGTAGATAATCCCACTAAAGCTCCCTTGTGAAAGCACTGCAAATGAGCCTAAATACCTCAGCCTGGTCCAGACGAAGAGAAAGAGCCCATCACAGGCTCTTTTTCCTCAGTTCTCCCCATCTGTGTCTCTCTGTTTGCTTTTCTGAAAGTCGTTGTGACATGACTGCAGACGTTTCTATCAAGGAGGAGAAAAGGACGAGCATAGCATTGTCTGCTGCTTTGTTATGCCCCCTTTCTACTCCTCAGGTTAGTTATATAGGCTCAAGTCTGCTCCTGTCTGGGTGGACACACACACCTCGCTATGTGCACACACATGCCCCGGGGGGGTTTCCTCCAACAACCTTTTCACTTTGTATTCGCTGACGTCATACGCAGCAAGTGGACACGCAAAGAATTACAGAATTATTTACAGAGGCCTCTGCCCGTACTTTTAATTCTGCCTGATGGTGCAAGTGAGGCGACCTAGATGCTTTTTCTCAGAAACAGAGAGAAGTACGGCAAATTGCATACCCAAACTCAGCCCCCTTTCATCTCCAAATGTCTTTCCTGTTTACCTACCAATGGAGGGAAGTATAAGCCCACTCTGTTTACTGCTTCTTCCTTATTTACACTCACCCATACAGGAGGGAGTCATTACGACCTTTTAGACCTAATTTAATAAAAGTTCAGATCTCGATTTAGACAAATAAATAGCCCATGATTTGGAATGTTTTCTCTCTTACTGCATTATGACAAACAGTTTTTCTATGGAGAGGGGAGGGGGTGAATAGTGTGAAGGAGTACCTGTGGCTTACTGGAAAACGCTGTGGATGACTGCGGTTGACATATTTATTTTTCTGAGACTTAATGGTAAGGAACAGTCAGCAAATAATAGGTGTTTGGAGATGTTGGTTCCAGAGCTGGAGGAGTCAGTAATCCCTTGGGTAAACATGGGGGAGAGAAGCCTTGGCTCTTCAGCCTCTGGTTCAAACATCACTTTAACAAAGGCAGCAAATACTACTGGCCAGCCTGTTATAGCATATTAATGTCTGGTCTGGACTATGGGCCCAATTCAGACTTAGGAAATCTTTTTTACGCATTTTGATTTAAACTCTTCTCAGTAGTTGGTATTCAGACTTAACATATACAGGTGCGTAATGGGCTTTGCAGGCGTGGTTCCCTTACGCACACTGAATAAATGTAATTCAACTGCTGAAAACATTTATCTAAAGCCATCCCCTTTAAATACGGTGAACCTTTAAATATAATTTTCTCGACAGACAGGTTCAGAATAGGGATCAATGACAGAAAGCCATCTAAGTACACGCATATTCATCTCCTTTCAGCGCCAATCGGTAGATTAAAAAAAATACTCTGATCTTGTACATTATTTAGGGCTAGGAAAATATTTATGAATCCTACATAAACAGGGTTGGAGAGCCTTAATGAACAAAATACATTGTTGAATGAAAAATCCAGGGGTTTGATTCATCCTGAAATTTGCCATATTCAATTGTTCAACCCATGAAATATTGGAAGAATAGAAAAGTGTACAACAGGGGTTGAACAACAGTCTACCCTAATCCTCATTAACCACAGAACTGTGAGACTCCAGGTTTAAACTGCTAGGTATGGTCTGCGTTCCATAATTATTCAAATAGGCTACATGCCCTTAATTATTGACAATCATGTAATACGCCATAAGGCACACGGACGTGACGGAGGAAAGAAAGGTCAATGGAATGGAATGATGCAGAAAGTAGGCTACAAATGGAAGAAAACTAACAGTCATTGCACTGTATGTGTGTATTACTGACGGTGGCTGCCGATAGTGTTTCATATTTAATATGATAGAAATGGTCATTAAAAAAAGAAGAAAGGTCTGGGCATATAATGAAAAACATTCTACAGTGCATAAATCAACTCTGTAGGTTCAACGCTACTGTCAGTGTGAACATGTTCCCATAGGCTACAGCCTGGGCTTGGGTCTCCAAATTTCATCCCCCCCCAAAAAAATTATGAAGCTATAGGCCTACAATTCAAATTCTGAATAAATACAGCTATTTATACTTTACTGTGGAAAAGAGGCCAAAATTCACTTTTCAGTGATCATAGGATAAAATAGATCAAATATCATTAATTTATATTTCCAATCCCCTTATCCAAACGGATTACTCATATACCCAGGTCTTATCAATACAGTAGTTCTTATCAATGTATAAATTACAGTGCATGGAGATTGGTGTTATTTCTATCGTACATTTTTTTTTAAAGTAAACCTACAGGTCGCTAGTCCTTATTCGTGGTGTCCTCTCATGTAAAGGGGGTGGAATTATGAGGGCATTAAGTCAAGGTCAGAATACGGCATATCTGTAGACACACCTCTGCCAAACCTTCAATTCTTAGATCTTCAACCCAAACGAATAGCGGGTGAATAGCATGCTATTCTCATGCTTAAGTTCGAGGTCAGAATATGTGTAGAGAGAAAAGGGCATAAAAAAAAGGAATTATGTTCCATTTACGCACACTTAACTTGGCTTGGAATTTCCCCCTATGAGAATGTGGACAGGGCTTTTTCCTGTGGCACTCTGCTGACCTTGATCGGAGTCAAGATTAAAGTGTAGAACAACATGATATTGCAACAATAAAACAAACTCGTGCTTGTAAACATTCACATGCACTTACACACACGCAAATACACAAGAAAATTCACACCTCCCATTTGACACATCTGGAGTCTACCTTCCTGTCATTTGTCACTGAGCAGTGTGTGTGCGACCCATGAGCGCATGTGTGCAGACGGGCCTTGTGTGTGTGCAGACATGCCTTGTGTGTGTGCAGACGGGTCTTGTGTGTGTGCAGACGGGTCTTGTGTGTGCTCGTAGCTAAGTTCATGCGCACCGAGGTGTGAATAAGAAACCGTTTGACACATCTGCTAGCATTGCGTTGACGCATGTGACGACGATGGTTGCTTTCCTTTCACACAGATCTGCGAGGACACCTCCCCTCCCTCCTACCAACACCTCATTGCTTAGCAAGCCCTGGCTACCCCTGCACACACATCCCTGCAACCCCTACAGCCTCGCACCTCCAGAGCTAAAACAACACTCTCAGCGCAGCTTATTTCTTTAATAGGATCTGTCACCGGGGCAAAAAAGGGCCCTCTCTGTTCTGCAGCAGAAGTGCTGAAAAACAACCCCCCCTCCTCACCCACCTTTACTGCCTCCGCCCTACTGACACACATCACCCCTCCCCAGAGGAGAGACACACACGTACAGTAGTGTAGTGGGACAAAAGAGGGCTGATTGCTCAGTGCTACAGGCCTCTCTTTATTGTTAGTGGATCCGGCTGTATGGGGCCTAGTCTACACCCCTCCACTCACACTGCCTGCCCTGACCTGCACCACTGTAGGGCTGTCCCTGTGTGGCATAGCCCCTATTCCTCACTAATCACACTCACACACACACACACACACACACTTCTAACTACACTACCAACACACACACAGCCTTATCCCTTCATCAAGACGGGAAGACTGGATCACGGTCTCACATTCTCTCTCAGCCCTGCTGTAGACGGGAGGATTTCAGGCTGAGGATGGTCCCCAGGGGAAGCATAGCTAGCATCTGCTCAGAGATAGACAGACAGACAGACAGACAGCAGTAACAGGCTGGGAAGAGAGCCAGGCTTAGCTAAGCTTCCCCTGATAGATTGGTGTAGGCTGTGGAAATCCCACCAGTACACAGACCTCAGTGTGCAACATGGGCAGAGTGACAGTCGACTAGTCACAGCCACGTAAGTATCATGGAATCCCATGGTGGAATTTACTACTTGCTAAAGGCCCTCCGTCTCATGGTGATAGTTTACAGTCTGAAATAATGCATCCATTCAGTTCATGACGTGGACACCGGACGTCAATATATATAACAAGATACATTAAAAGAGTTCATTGTGTGTGTGTGTGTGTGTGTGTGTGTGTGTGTGTGTGTTTACGTGTCTCTGTGTGTGTCTGTAAAACTCATTTAGCCAGACTAGACAGCCACAAACACTACTAAGAAATAAACCTCACATCCTTCTGGGTCAGCCTTAAACTGATCTATGATTGGACAGCCTCTAAAACCCAACTCTGTCATTGATTTGAGTTGTAGGGGCAGTGTGATCGCTAAAGCCTCAGGCGTCTCGATGGCACCAGTAGTAGAGTGAAAGGGGAAGTCAAAGGGGGTAGGGAAAGGCAGGAGGCAAAATAGTCAAGAGAGGAGGAAAAGGAAGACAGGTGCGCAATGCTTCGCTCAACAGATGTTGAAACGTCTTCGAGCGCCAACACAAAGCGGAAGTTCGCTAGCGAACCGACCGACGCCACTCCAACACCCTCTCAACTGTCATTCTGAGGCAGGTTGACGTTTCTGACTGACAAAGAAACCGTTTGAGAGAGTTTATAGTTCAGGATAGAAAGTACAAGGCCTATTGCCTTGAAAGGTTCCTCCCTAATACACGCATATTCAGACACATCACTGAACACAGTCAACAGCAGCATGTTAGTTGTGTGTTGTTTTTGTGACTCTATGAATCATCTCAGCAGCTGTATCCACACACGACAGACAGGGAGAGGCTGACATCAACATGTCATAACAATAGAGTGACAAACACAGAACTCTGCTCTACAGCTATTGGTACAGTGCCAACATATAAGGTACCTACCTAACTTACTATGTACACCTATATTGTATAAAGGCAGAGCTCTGGTCCGTCTGTGGATGCTAACATCAAGGCCAGGGTGGACTGACCAAATGTCAACGTCCATGGACGTCCGGTGTCGGTCGGTGCCCAGTGGGGGAGGAAGCTGTTAATAGTAAATGGAAAGAGAGGGGGCTCATGGGTAGGTGTCAGAAAGAAAGAAAGAAAGAAATGAAAGAAAGGAAAGAAAGGAAAGAGAGAGAGAGAGAGAGACAGACAGAGAGAGCCAGAGAGAGAGAGAGGTTGTCCAGACTCAGACTTTTAACACTCTTGGTTTGATAGAAATAAAACAGTTATGAGCTGAACATAACAGTATGCCAGTGGAAGGGTGGATAGTAGCAGGTGACCTAACTGTGGTTTGTGATGATTTCCCATTGTAGCCAATTCAGTTGCAGTAATTCCATTACAGAATTTTTGGTAATTCCGTTACCAATTTGGAGTTTTTTACGAGTTTTAATCACTTAATAATTCATAAACAAAATGTATATCAGTAAAACACTATAACCAATTGATAGGCCTACCTTTACTTGTTACTTCTGTGAACTTTTATTATCCTCCCTCATGAGGGAGAGAAATGAGAACATTTGTTGGTTTTTGGTAAGACCCCTTTTTAAATCTGTTTATCCAGAAATCAAAGCCTTTACTTATGCAATTGTTTTTTTTTCTAAATGTAACTATGCCTTAATTTCCCCAAAATATAGACTCTTAGCTTTCATTTGACACCCAATTTGATATGCTCCTATGAACTTGGGTCCATTTACATGGAAATGCCCATAGTCCTTATAGAGGTGCGCTAGACGTTTTCAGTCTGATATAGGCACTCAACCAATTCGAGTCTGTTATCAAGTGGCTTTCAAGTCCATTTATACGACGAATACAAATATTTACACTTCAAATATATTCAGCACGTATTGCCCTGGGTCCGGGCCAAGGCACGTATTGCCCTGGGTCCGGGCCAAGGCACGTATTGCCCTGGGTCCGGGCCAAGGCACGTATTGCCCTGGGTCCGGGCCAAGGCACGTATTGCCCTGGGTCCGGGCCAAGGCACGTATTGCCCTGGGTCCGGGCCAAGGCACGTATTGCCCTGGGTCCGGGCCAAGGCACGTATTGCCCTGGGTCCGGGCCAAGGCACGTATTGCCCTGGGTCCGGGCCAAGGCACGTATTGCCCTGGGTCCGGGCCAAGGCACGTATTGCCCTGGGTCCGGGCCAAGGCACGTATTGCCCTGGGTCCGGGCCAAGGCACGTATTGCCCTGGGTCCGGGCCAAGGCACGTATTGCCCTGGGTCCGGGCCAAGGCACGTATTGCCCTGGGTCCGGGCCAAGGCACGTATTGCCCTGGGTCCGGGCCAAGGCACGTATTGCCCTGGGTCCGGGCCAAGGCACGTATTGCCCTGGGTCCGGGCCAAGGCACGTATTGCCCTGGGTCCGGGCCAAGGCACGTATTGCCCTGGGTCCGGGCCAAGGCACGTATTGCCCTGGGTCCGGGCCAAGGCACGTATTGCCCTTTGCAGTCCAGATAGAGTTTCACTTTGCCCCTGAAAACTCGCCCAGCCCTTTACTAAAAAAAGCTTGTGTTCAATGTGTCTCTCTTTGGAAGGGAACATATGTTTCTTTCTTTCAATGTTAGGAAAAAAAGCTGTATCGTGTGATCATTCAGCTGGACCCGGCCGTGTTTATGAGCTGTCATTAACACTCTCTGAGCAAACACTGTCTATGTGTTCCACTGATATGGGCTTTAGAGGGTTAGGGCGGGACTTGCTGAGATTGGCTCGTCTGAAGGGGTTGTGAGCTCTGAGTAAGAGTTGCCCATAGGCACAGCTCTAGAATTCCTAAATACTAACCTTCATCATCCTGCTCCTTGTGGCTCAATGCAATTTGTAGGCGATCAGGGTTGATCATTTTGCTCATCAGTGTTTCAATTCAGAGGGACCAGTCACAGGGTCAGTTTCCCACACTGATGTATCTTATCTGTTATACTTGAACCTATCTACATGTTCTGAAGAGCACAAAAAAACATTGGGGACATCAAGGCTCTATGTCTTTAGTTAATCTGCTGATAAAATGGTATTGTATTGGGCAACAAAACAAGAAAACACAAACGCTGGGTGGGAAGGGCACAGCCATTATTTCTAAAGAGATTTTCAGTGAAATGGATTTTCAGTACATCATTAATACCAGACATTTTGTATCAACCTTTTTATGTGTTCGTCACAGTCCTCATAATGCTGTAAGATGATGCAACAGCCATCTAGAGAGGAAGCTAGTAAATCTACAGCTTCTGGCATCCATTTTACCTCTTCCATGTATTGAGGGCTGGTATTTGAACCACATCATCCCTGCCTCCCCGTTGGCCTCCATCTCCCAGCTCTATCTTGTGGTTATGATATCATAGAGAAAAAACGGTGCATTCTCTCCTAAGTGCACCCTGACACATAAAATATTCATCCACCACACAATCCCCTCCGAAATGGGTCTGTGTTACACAGAAACCCATGGTCAAGACCCTGCAAAGTGGGAGTCAACCTCTGGCAATCTACCAGACACACTCATGGAAAAGCTGGGGTCAGACCCGAAAAGAGGTTTAAACACTGCGTTGAACAGCAAGCAGGCCATGGGCTCTGTCGGTCTCTTAACCAAGGCCAAGACAGGGACTAGAAAAGCCAATCATCCATTCTCCCTCCATCGCACCAATCCATTTCCTCTCTCTGAAGCTTAGAGTGGTGATGATATCTAACAGAAGAAAACAGGAGGAAGGTTGTGTATACTGTATAAACTGTGTTAGCTTCCAGATGGGAAACTGCTGAAGTTTTCTCATCTATAAAAAAAAAAGTAAATGAGAGGGAGGGCGAGAGAGAGAGAAAAGGAGAAAGAGGGGACAGACAGAGAGGAAGTCGGGAATGAAGAGGGAGAAGAGAGGAGAGCTAGAGTCGACCATGTGAGTTGATTAGTGGTGTTAACAGTAACTGTGGGGTTTGGGGTAATGAGCACCAGGCATGGTCCTAATGAAGCCTCAGCTCTGCTCCTATAGTTCTCTCTCATGGCTGGCCAAACCCTCTACTGGAAGTACAGTACAGTGTGTCGCCACACACCCCCTGCCAGCTGGATCTGAGCCACTAGATCCACTGCTGTGTGTGTGTGTGTGTGAGATCGTGCGGTACAATCACTTTCATCCCCAAAGCGCCAACCAATTCATCCCAGACCACCACAGGCCACAGAAAAAGTGACCAATTCTAATTTTCCCCCTGGTTGTTTTTTTACTTCTTCCACAGAGCTGGATGTATCATATCCCTGACCTCAGCCGTTTGAGGTGGTGTAAATCTCTTAATAACTGCACTAACTATTGGTCTATATTTGGAGGGCCGTTTCTCCTGGCCTCCCCTGCTCTGGGGTGGAGCAGACAGTAGCCACAGTGTCTGTGTGGGAGATGGAGCCAGCTAAGCTCTGTAGCTGCCTGTGTGTGTCCCACTTTCCCTCTCGATGGTGTGGGGACTGGGAGGGGGACTGGGTTCAGAAATGTGTGAATAACAAGATACTAGTTGTAAAAGTGTGTGAGTATAAGTGTGCTTAAGCGGGTGTGTCTGGAGTAGACTGTGTCCCTGTGTCATAGTGAGATGGTGGGTGTATAGGTGGGGTCACTCACTTTTACTGCATCCTACTACAAGTCTGACTTCCAACACAGGGAACACAAACAGCTGGAGATGTCCAACAGCCCTGGTCTCTGCATTCAGACACATTTCTCATCCATATGCACACACACACACACAGACACACAGTTGGGTTGGTTACTTTTTAAATTTAATCCGTTACAGTTACCTGTCCAAAATTGTAATCAGTAATGTAACTTTTGGATTACCCAAACTCAGTAACGTAATCTGGTTACATTCCGACATTCCGTTACTTTTAGATTACTTTCCCCTAAAGAGGCATTAGAAGACAAACATTTATATTACCAATTGAAAGACATCTATTGCAGGATAAATCAATGTTAGAGTTTACATAGCTGGTCATAAATGGGTGTTGCATTTTACTTTATGGGTTGGTTATGTAGACTTCTTCTAACCCATCGCTTTCTACTACATATAATAATGCAATTGTATATTTACATTAAATTAAGTCTGTCAGATTTCCAGTCATTCCAATGAATGTAATACCCCTTCCAAAATAGGACTTGGAAATATCGAAATATAGATTAGCCAAATTGTTTTACATGAGCATAAGCCCAAAACTAAGGACTTATTAGAAAGCCCTACTCTGTTGTTTATGATTTTTGTTGTCATGGAGGACTGATTGGATTCATTACCTCGGGGTTGAAAAATAAATGCTGCTCTAATGGAATGGCTTGCTTTGAGCACGACCTAAAAGTGCTATTTGAATGTGAAAAATGAATGCCATATACTGCATTTGCTATAGACCTATTGTTTTACATTTTTGTTGGTTACACTTTGATTTCTTGATAATATATGCAGATATGTAAGTCTATCAAAAGTGTGCAAGTTTGAGCATTTGTCCATTAGGCCTTTGTTTTTTATCAGCACACATTAGATTTAACAATAAACGCCCCACTAGTCTTCTTAAATGAAACTAGTGGTTGACGGTATGGAACACAATACCTCAGAGGACTTTAGATGGAGGGACCCCATCAAACCTTTTTTTCATAGGCTTGTATCCGCACTAGTTGCAAAAACAATGATTGATAGGCAGTTTAAACGTAATCAATTCAACCATTACTGGGTTAAAATACACATACACATTTGTGAACAGCCATCCACAACAACCACAATCCGTAAGGAGCAAATACCTAAATGAGCGAGCAGCAGTGTGATTCACATCAATGTGCTATGTGGATATCAATTATAAGTGATATCCATATCGCCCGTAGGCTACACCTCTACTGTCATCCTTACCTCTTACCTTTATTCAAGTTGGATAATCATTGGTCGCATCATTGGAAGACATAGCTTAGCCTACTAAAGCCGATTCCTGCTATTTTCCTGTGAACCATCAAACACACGTGGTGTGTCATCATAGTGGTCTCTGACTTGAAGCTTCAAAAGTATCTGTCATCGGATTACAATATTTTAGCTGGTAACGGAATGGATTATTACACTCATTACAGTGTTTTTTTTGTCATCCTTTACATGTAACGGATTAAACACACACACACACACACACACACACACGGGGGAGGGTGTTGATCCCAGTGTGAGTATGTGAGTTAACATGTGTGGGTGTTTTTTTTTACTGGCAAGAGAAAATGTGTTGGTGTGTGTGATGGGGGAGGTGATTGTGTGGGTTATGGGTATTTATCTATGTTTTGTTATGTGCATGCATGTGAGTGTTGATTTGAATGTGTCTGCATCTAGCCATTGGAAGCATTGTAAACTGTTAAATTCTACTTGGGAGCCAAGCTCAGTCCACATCATTGGTGTGTGTACGTCTGTGTGTGTGGGAAGGGGGGGCAGGGGCGAGATAGAGAATTCTATATTGTATGAAAAGAGAAGAGTGAGTGGTAAAGGGGAGGATGCATTACCCATGGGTCAAGTCGCAGGGTGGGAGGATATATTACCCTTGGTTCAAGTCGCAGGCAGGGAGGATATATTACCCATGGGTCAAGTCTGGAGAGAGGATGGGCAAAATCCATATCAGTCTGTCTGCTGGCCCCCTTTTATATAGTGATAAAATATTCAAATCCAGCCATTACTTCACATTAGAGATGCCAGGGAGAAAACCACAATGTTTACATGCTCTTTCAGACATGTGTCTGTTGCATTGATAGTTACATATAAAGCCCTTCTTCCATTAGAGGAGTCCCTCATCCGGATTCACGTATGGCATTTAGGTGTGTGTAGAATATACACTGCCAATATTTATGTAAACTATTTAATTTTCTATTGTGACACCACATGTTAAATACATGTCTTTTTTTATTTCACTTTTATTTAACCAGGTAGGCCAGTTGAGAACAAGTTCTCATTTACAACTGCGACCTGGCCAAGATAAAGCAAAGCTGGAGAGAGATTGCACTGGAATTAGCCTTTCAAGTATAACTTTTAAGAAAAACTATTCAAAGTGATTTGGGTTTGAGTGTAGTGATTTGTCTTTCCAAGTCTTGTTCAGATCAAATGTAATCGAGGTGCCAAATATGCTTTTTCTCGTACATTCCCACCTCTCTCGTCACACACACACACACACATGCACATACGCGCAACCGTCCACACAGTGTGTTCCAGTCTGATGAGTAATATAGTCTAGGAGCAATTCCTGGGTGTTTCCCTCACTGAGTAACTGCTTGGTCAGACCTGAGTCGCTGTATGACGTATAGTCATCATTTCGACAAGCAGACCCAGTCTGGGGCTGTACTTCTGAGTGCAGAATTTTCTCATGCCGTAAAGTTAAACAATTTCATACTATTATTATCATACTATAATTATATTATTGTGCTAGTACTATTGATATACACCGGAGTATTAGTGCTATTCCTATATGAATGTTTATCTGATTTTAACGCACAGGCAATTGCAAGTTTAGCTCAACCACAAGTCCAGTGCCTGTCAACATTCTATGAGTACTGCTATATTTCTAAGAAAGCTTTCGTATAATCTGACTGAATCAGATTAGTTGGTGGAGGACAGTGGCCTTTATTCATGTATATAATTCTGTCACTGTACTATTTGTTTTCACACTAATTATGTCTTAGAATAGAATGGGATGCCATTGCCAATATAACCATTCCACTTCTAAACAAACCCTCACAAAACGTAATAAGCTGTAAACTGCTGGTGCCCATGGACAGGGTTAGGAAATAAAACTCAAATATTACTGCAGACCTAACATTTGGATGTGTTATTGCTTTTACTATTTTTGACCATTTGGTACCGCTGGGGAAAAACGAATAAAGAGCCATGATTTCCCGGCTGTGTAGGTGGTAACTTGGCTCTCCTCTCACTCTCTTTTTCTCTCCCTCTCTCGCTCTCTTTCAGGACACAGGGTGAAGATGGAGGACCCCCAGAAGATGCAGTTCTCTGATAGGCTGACAGAGATTGAGCGCTACCAGCGGGCCAGCCTGAGGATGGGGCCTGGTAACCCCCAGCCCCGGCCCATGCACCAGAGCCACCTGGGGCCCTCTACCCAGTCCCAGATACAAGGTAGGGCCGCTGACCAGACAGGAACAACTATCACACTGACTCACTCACACCGTCTGTCCCAAGTCAGTGTTGCTCACTCATCACAAAACACTCCACCTTCTGCTACAGCCCTGTATATAGGGGTTAGCGGTACAAATGCTTATCCCTGCCGACAGTGAGAGCTGACTTTGCTATCAGTTTCAAGTTTTATAAGTCGTATGTACAGGATACACATGGTATACACTACAAGTAAATGGTTACTTGCAGCTTCCTTCTGGACAATGAAACAACATTAAGAAATAATAAAAGATAAGAATAGGAACATAAAGTAAATGGCTCAGTAGAGTAAACCTTTTGGAATAAGTATAATACAGGAGTTTATGTGTGTGTGAATGCTTGCTAAGGTGTAGAGAGTCAGGGGTCAGTCCAGGTTGTCCAGTTGGTCAGTCCAGTTCTGTCTCTGAAACTGTCTCTGAGCCTGTATCAGACCTCATGCTCCAATATCATCTGCCCTGACGGTAAGGGAGTGAACAGCTCATGGCTGTGGTGTTATGAGCTGAGTTAGCCTGCATGGTCTGACTGTGACACATAATGAACTGACGGTGTTGTTCTCACTTTAGGGGCTGAGTTAGCCTGTATGTGGCAGGCTGAAGCCCCAGGTTGAGTACAACCCTCCCTACTGATATGAGATCCCAGACCCGGGGGAGGGTCCAGTACATTTACTGGCAGGGGCCGCTCACTCATGCCAGCTCTGTCCCCGGATGCCCTGCATCGGTCACAGGGTCCAGTCTGGGGCCAGGTGGCAACCTGATCACTGCCAAACAGCCTGGCCAAGGCACTGGGGCTGGAGCTGGTTCACCACACCACTCTACAGCCTCAGGAATCTCACAGCCGCCCGCTTCCTCCGCAATCACGTCAGTCTCAGACTGACTGGCACAACAGGGCAGATCTGCAATGGAGACAGGGGGAAGGAGGTGTGTGTGTCTTAGGGGAGAGAGGGTACGTGGGTGGAAGTTCGCTCTCAGACATACAGTACCAGTCAAAGGTTTGGACACACCTGCTCATTTAAGGGTTTCTTTATTTGTACTATTTTCTACATTGTAGAATAATAGTGAAGACATCAAAACTTTGAATTAACACATATGGAATCAGGTAGTAACCAAAAAATGTTCAACAAATTCAAATATATTTGATATTTTAGATTCTTCTTCTTTTAGATTCTTTTCCATTTGCCTTGATGGCTTTGCACACTCTTGGCATGCTTTAAACCAGCTTCACCTGGAATGCTTTTCCAACAGTCTTGAACGAGTTCCCACATATACTGAGCACTTGTTGGCTGTTTTTCCTTCACTCTATGGTCCAACTCATCCCAAACCATCTTAATCGGGTTGAGGTCGGGTGATTGTGGAGGCCAGGTCATCTGATGCAGCACCCCATCACTCTCCTTGGTCAAATAGCCCTTACATAGCCAGGAGGTGTGTTTTGGGTCATTGTCCTGTTGAAAAACAAATGATAGTCCCACTATGCGCAAACCAGATGGGATGGCATATCGCTGCAGAAAGCTGTGGTAGCCATGCTGGTTAAGTGTGCCTTGAATTCTAAATAAATCACTGACAGGGTCACCAGCAAAGCACCCCCACACTATCACACCTCCTCCTCCATGCTTCATGGTGGAAACCACACATGCGGAGATCATCCGTTCACCTACTTTGCGTCTCACCAAGACATGGCGGTTGGAACCAAAAATCTCACATTTTGACTCATCAGACCAAAGGACAGATTTCCACCAGCCTAATCTCCATTGCTTGTGATTCTTGGCCCAAGAAAGTATATTCTTATTGGTGTCCTTTAGTAGTGGTTTCTTTGTGGCAATTTAACCATTAAGGCCTGATTCACACAGTCTCCTCTGAACAGTTGATGTTGAGATGTGTCTGATACTTGAACTCTGTGAAGCATTTATTTGGGCTGCAATCTGAGGTGCAGTTAACTCTAATGAATTTATTATCCTCTGCAGCAGAGGTAACTCTGGGTCTTCCTTTCCTGTAGTGGTCCTCATGAGACAGTTTCATGATAGCGCTTAATGGTTTTTGCGACTGCACTTGAGGAAACTTTCAACGTTCTTGAAATGTTCCATATTGAATGACCTTCATGTCTTAAAGTAATGATGGACTGTCATTTCTCTTTGCCATACATAGGGCTATCTTCTGTATACCACCCCTACATTGTCACAACACAACTGATTGGCCCAAACACATTGAGGAAATAATTCCTCAAATTAACTTTAAACAAGGCACCTCATGAAGCTGGTTGAGAGAATGCCAAGAATGTGCAAAGCTGTCATCAAGGCAAAGGGTGGCTACTTTGAAGAATCTCAAATATAAAATATATTTTGATTTGTTTACCACTTTTTTGGTTACTACATGATTCCATATGTGTTATTTAATAGTTTTGATGTCTTCACTATTATTCTACAATGTAGAAAATAGTAAAAAAAAGAACCCCTGGAATGAGTAGGTGTGTACAACCTTTTGACTGGTACTGTGTGTCAGAGCTTCTTAACGTGATGGCATGTCTGGATGTGTGCAGACAAAACACGAACAGACATACAGACACAAACACACACGAGGCACACACACATACACGCTGTCCTCTCCCACCCACTCCCTAGTTCTCATGCAGGGGGTTAAGGCTGACAGACAGAGTAAGGCTACTTCCCAGTTAATGAGTCTCTATCAGTGTGTTTAGGAGTGTTTTGCTATCTGTGGGTGGAAGTGTATCTCTCATGGGGTTTAGCCTTGTGCTCCTGACTCACCACTGTGGACCTACCTATCGTACAGCTCAGCTTACACAACTGTGGTTATCAGCACCAGCTTGGACTTAGTTTAACTGATGTTGTTGTTCCTCTATAAGTGCCATGTAATGTACTGAACATGGCCAAGGAAAATCATCTGCCAGTGCTGTGGACCAGTAGGACCAGGATTAGTTGGCAGTTAGACAGAGATACAATATATATTTCATGATATTAAGTTTGGGTTCTGTACTTTACTGCGTGTTGTCTGCCAATGGAAGGGCCATGGCAGGTAAGCTTATCCAGAGGGACTTATCCATAAGGGATTTCTTAATATCTCCAAACTGTCTAGCAGGAGAGGTGTACAGACAATGCTGGGATGGCATGTGAAGAAAGGCTCTGTACTTGTCTGCATAGCTGCAGGAGGATTAGGGCAGGAATTACCTCTTCATAGGCCTGTCAGATCTCAAAGACCTGCACCAGTTGAACACACACACACACACACACACACACACACACAGCACGCTCACAAACACGTGGGGCGTATATATATGCACAACCCCCCACACACAAACACACACCTCCAACATAGACACAACACATTAATGTGGCTCAGAGCCGCCAGGGATGAGAGGTATAGAGCTCCAAACTGATTCCACACAACACCTGCAGGTGCTAGGGGCCCTCTCTGAAGAGTGTGTGTCTGTCTGTGTCTCTGTATCTCTGTGTGCGTGCATGCGTGCGTGGAGGACTGTAAAACCACACACCTTAATCTCTGATATTACCATCACGACTTTATAGCTCAGGGCTAGTGCTAAAATAATTCAATAACAATGAAGACACATTCGCCCTCCTCTCAGCTACCCAGTGACATATAAACCTGGGCATCTCCATGCCAGCTTAGACAACACACAACTACAAACCCAGCTCAAACTAAAATAGTACCTTTTGTAATAAATACATTTGGAAACAGGGATGTATTTACATATAAACACGACACACGCCTCTGCTTTTGGCAGTCGTCGCAGGCAGAGTTGTATTTTGCGGAGGATCACAGGGTAATAGATGAGTGAGCGTCAACACTTTATAATTACATTGATTCCCATCTTGCTGTTGCAAAAAAAAATGTTTTCCATTATCCACACATAAACCTGGACTTTCCAGCTGACGACAACGTGAGAAAATACAATATCATCTCCTAATGAAGCCCTTCGCTTCATATTGTTGTCTGAGCCATGAAACAGAGACAGAGTTTTGTTGTCAACTAAAGCTAAACGCTGGGTGGGATTCTCAGACGTACACACACACACACACACAGTATGTGGTAACAAACACGCACACACACAGTATGTTCTAACAAACACACACCACTCACACAGTTACGTGCCAATGTTGCAAGCTCTGCTAGCGCTCTAGACAGCCAGGATAATTAAGAGCTCATTACAGCGCATGCAGTGACAGGATTCAAGCCCTGGCAGACACTGCGCTTGCTCGGCTAGCCGCTTGTTTTTGTTCAGCCGTGACCACAGGTGAGGCTGCCGTGAGGAATGAACCTACGGGAGGGCGTGTGGGGAGCTGTGTGTGTGGCTCTGCCAGGGCAGTCAAGCAAATCTCACACTCAGACAATCGACAACAAAATTGTTATTCTGGTTTACTCTGGTGTGTGGTGTGTGTTTGTGTGTTTTAATGATTTTTAGAGAATGCCATCTCCTTAACACACCCTGGGTATAAAGTCTACAGCTCATTCCAGTCTTACCAGCCAGACAAAGATGTTAAGATTAAATGGAAAAAATATTTGATCTCAACGGGACGCTACAGAAATAATCCTGATTTCAGTTTTCCTCTTTCCCTTTTGAAAAGGAGACTAAACTAAACAAGATCGCCAGAACAAAGTTGCTCTTTTAACTTAAATGTGTTTTAAGAAAAAAAGACAGCAGCAATTGAATCATCCAAAAGAAAGTATTTTGCCTTTTGAGGTAGTATCATTTAACATGCTATTTGTTCCAACACCTGTGTTTTTCTGACTGGAGATGAATATCAGATACTAGCATACCTTTCGGCCATCTAGTCAAGTGCTCCACTGCTTTGATGAGGGCCCAATAAACTTGTGGTGTGTGTGTGTGTGTGTGTGTGTTGGCTGTGAGTGATACAGCACACTCTAGTTGTATTAATTATATAATACTGTTCACAAGGTCGAATGCTAAGCCGTGACACCTGTATGGTATAGGTTACAAAATAGCAGGGGTCAAAATAAAACAATTTACTGGTGGTTACCGTAGATACTCCACCAATAAACCACAAATCTTCCAATGGCATACATCTGCAGCAGTTCTGCTGTGGTGAAAGGTCAAACAGGTGAATCTATCCCGGATTCTCTCTGGTTGTGAAAGTCCTGCTAGCTAGAGGGAGGTCCTACCCCTCCTCTCCTGTCCACAGTGACCACACTGTTTACTCCACATAAACAAGCCGGCTGGCCCCCCAAGCGAATGCCTGCTCCAGTCTACCACTAACAGCCCTGATCAGACCCAGAGCCCCTAACCGCTAGTCCAGGGTCAGATATTATTTAATCCTTCTAATGGTAAATGTTAGGATGTGGAGTTGGGTAATCTGATCCTGGATCTGTGTCTACCTCAAACCTCAAAACCACTCTAACACCCAGCAGGACATTATCAACCAATTATAACCAACAAAGAGTCACTGTAAGACACAAGTATGCCAGTCCCTGGAACATGCAGCCGGGCACATAGCACATGCTTATAGAGGGAAAGGTCAAAGCATCGTGCCTCCATGTCTCTGTTTAGTACCAGATGTGCTTACTAGGTTATTGTGTTGGTTTGTGGGTCATTGACTGTCTGTCAGGACAAGACCAGAGAGAGGTGGCCATGCTGTGAGCCTGGTGGAGATGCTGTTGGCTCCAAGCTCCATTTGGGCAGCAATGCATGCTGGTCCGTGCCAAACCCATACAGGAAAGGAGCTCTCAGGCCAAATGCAACCAAAACTAGCGGGAATCCAGACCAGCAACGAGGGATTCTGTTTTACTTCTCCAGCGCTGTATTTACATAATATATCAATGGTCGCCATGGGGTTTATTTGTTATGGTGCCTAAGAGCTGCACTTGTGGTTACTCTGTTTTTGTGACCTTAGTTAGATCTGAATTATTCAAACTGAAAATGTTTTTGTTCTCCAATTTAAAAAAAAAACTCTTTTGAAGCCATCTCTAAACAGTAAGCTGGAAAAAGAGAAAAGAGAGCTTTTTTTCCCAGACTCAACTGTTTGTGTTAGTTATAATTTAACATCAGAGCCGGGTCGAGCTTTACATTTCAGCAATTACAGAAACTACATGTGCGCAATGAACAGTCTCTATTGAGTCTGAGGAGAGGGGAAAGGGAGGCAGGGCAGGGGGCTCTCAAATAGAACATAGGATTTTTCAGTCGATGTGTTTGTTTTTACTCATGTTTAAGTGAGGGCTCAAAAGACATATCAAATGTCCCACATAGCTGAGCCAAGGCCATGTTCCTCCCCTCTCACTCGCTCTCTAACACGCTCGCTCCCTCTCCCTTCCTCGCTGGCGTCTCTCTCGCTTTCTCTCTCTCTCTCTCTCTCTCTCTCCCCCTCTCACATTCTATCTCTCCGTGGTGACGCCTAGGGCCTAAGCGAAACAGGAAGCCAGCACAAGGCCCAGCATTCACTGTGTCTCAATGACACGCTTCATTACGACAGGCGCATTACATGTCTCTGAGGCGCTGCCGAATCCGGAGTCATGTGGACAGACGCCATTTTGGCCCTTTCATCTCCAAATGCACTTCAAAAAGCAGAGTATGTGTTTATTTGTGTCTTCCCAGCCATCACTGATGGCACCCCAAAAACGTTCATATTTGTGACGCGGCCGTCGTCTTCTACCCCTAATGCACATACCCCCTTCCCCCAATCTCTATCCCCACCCAGGGGGCTGAGACTCATATTAACAGGGGTAATCTGTGCCGCTGGTATTGATGTTGTCCACCAGCCAATCAAAATATTTGAAGGAAATGTTTATTTTCTTGAGCGGATCGCACCAGCTGCTTCGAAGCCTTTCTGAATAACCCCATTTATGTGTAAGAATTTCCCATTGTGGGGCGAAGCGCGGGACCTCTCAGAGGCTAAGTGCTGATCCGGGCCTTTGGAGAGGAAGTAGACTAGCTCCGGGGGTGAGAGAGCTTTTACACACCCCAACCCCAGCCAGCCTGGGCCCAGTGTGGGCATAGGTGAACATCCCCCTCCTCCCCCTGTTCCTGGCCCCTCTCAAGGTCAGGATCACAACTGCTAATATAGCGGTTAGGATGTTGTTCCTCAGCTCATACTATAGTGTAGTGTTACTGTAGCCCGGCTAGGGACAGGGACATGACCAGGAACTCTCCAGGCCTTAGTTACTGTATGTTCATGTCAAAACTGCAATATAAGTATACTGAACAAAAATGTAAACGCAACAGCCAACAATTTCAACGATTTTACTGAGTTACAGTTACAGTTCATATGAGGAAATCAGTCAATTGGAATAAATGCATTAGGTCCTAATCTATGGATTTCACGTGACTGGGAATACAGATATGCATCTGTTGGTCACAGATACAGTACCTTTAGAAAAAGGTTTGGGAGTGATTCAGAAAACCAGTCAGTATGTGGTGTGACCACCATTTGTTTAATGCAGAGTGACACATCATAGCGTTGATCAGGCTGTTGATTGTGGCCTGTGGAATGTTGTCCCACTCCTCTTCAATGGCTGTGTAAAGTTGCTGGATATTGACGGGAACTGGAACACGCTGTTGTACACGTCGACCCAGAGCATCCCACACATGCTCAATGGATGACATGTCTGGTGAGTATGCAGGCCATGGAAGAGCTGGGACATTTTCAGCTCACAGGAATTGTGTAAATATCCTTGCGACATAAGGCCGTGCATTATCATGCTGAAACATGAAGTGATGGCAGCAGATGAATAGCGAGACAATGGGCCTCAGGATCTGATCACAGTATCTCTGTGCATTCAAATTGCCATCGATAAAATGCAATTGTGTTCGTTGTCCATAGCTTATGCCTGCCCATACCATAACCCCACTGCCACCATAGGGCACTCTGTTTACAACGTTGACATCCCCAAACCGGTTGCCCACATGACGCCATACACGTGGTCTGGTTGGATGTACTGCCAAATTCTCTAAAACGACGTTGGAGGCAGCTTATGGTAGAGAATTTAACATTCAGTTCTCTGGCAACAGCTCTGGAGGACATTCCTGCAGTCAGCATGACAATTGCACGCTCTCTCAAAACTTGAGACATCTGTGGCATTGTGTTGTGTGAAAAAACTGCACATTTTAGAGTTGCAGTATACTGAACAAAAATACAAACGCAACATATAAAGTGTTGGTCCCATGTTTACAGGGGCTTAAATAAAATATCCCAGAAATTGTCCATACCCCACAAAAATCTTATTTCTCTTACATTTTGTGCACAAATTTGTTTACATCCCTGTTAGTGAGCATTTCTCTTTTGCCAAGATAATCCATCCCCCTGACAGGTGTGGCATATCAAGTAGCTGATTAAACAGCATGATCCTTACACAGGTGCACCTTGTGCTGGGGACAATAAAAGGCCACTTTAAAATGTGCAGTTTTGTCACACAACGTCACAGATGTCTCAAGTTTTGAGGGAGTGGCAATTGGCATGCTGACTGCAGGAATGTCCACCAGAGATGTTGCCAGAGAATTATATGTCCATTTCTCTACCATAAGCCGCCTCCAACGTTGTTTTAGAGAATTTGGGAGTACGTCCAACCGGCCTCACAACTGCAGACCACGTGTCACCATGCCAGCCCCAGGACTTCCACATCAGGCTTCTTCACTTGCGGGATCGTCTGAGACCAGCCACTCGGACAGCTGATAAAACTGACAAGTATTTTTGTCTGTAATTCTGATTGGCTGAGCCTGGCTCCCCAGTGGGTGTGCCTGGCTCCCAAGTGGGTGGGCCTGCCCAGTCATGTGAAATAAATAGATTAGGACCTAATTTATTCATTTCAATTGACTGATTTCCTTATTTTAACTGTAACTCATTAAAATCGGTGAAATTGTTGCATTTATATTTTTGTTCATAACAGGAGATACAGTATATGACTGCCAACGTCTAACAGTTTCTCTGCTATCAGTATGTCTGAATCTGTATATGGACTAGTGGTTTTTTAAGAATGTGTGGGCATGAGTGTGCGTGTACAAGTAAAAGCATGTGTGTTTGAGGTCCACGGTTCATTCGTACAGTTTGGCTTGTAACAATTGCCCTATCTCTGTCCGAGAGCAAACTAACACTCTTTGCATGTCAAATTGTCAGCTTCCTGCGGTGTGGCCATTGAGTGTGAACCAGGGTCTCACGCGCTGCGCTTGTAAGGATTCTTCTCTCCCTGACAGGCTGACTGGACAGGCCAACAAAGGCCTCACACCTCCTCCTCCCAGACCCCTGAGAAACCAAAATATCTCTGTTAGCTCCATCAGCCCCTCAGCCCTGTTTTCCCAAGCCCTCTCTCGAGTCTCACTCCAGTGAGAGCTCCCCTTCTGCCCTCCTCTCTGCTCAGTCAGCACAGGCAAGCCTGTCACAGGTAGACAGCCAAACCACCACACTCCGATAGCTTTGACATGTTGCTGGCTTTTTATAGGGCATTGAAGAGATCTGCACTCAAACACAGTACATGCACAGAACCTACAGAATCATAACCGGAAACAATTCTCTCTAATCCTCTTGCACTTCTACTGTGCATCAGAATGAGAAACACTCATGTAATGAGGTCGTTGTCATACCTGCCCAGACTACAGTAGTGTCAGGCTAGTGTCATGTCTAAATTCTCCTTCATTAACACATACTATCTATGTCCATTGCAGCCCTGTGGTCTGACCAGATTGACCCACCAACTCTGAAGACATGCAAGGTGGAGGACGACCTCAGATGGTCAAGTAAGAGAGATATTATATCTACTCTACCTGGGGCCCCTATCCCAAACTGCTCTACGTCGCCTTACTTCTCACTTGTGCTTTCTCTCTATTGTTGTCGCTCGTTTTTTTTGTTTTGTTCTCTTTTCTTTCGGCCTCTCTCATTCACACACCCTCGCACAGCGGTAGGAAGTGAACAAGTATTCTGCTCTGCTTATATGACCCCGGTTTTAGGTGCATTTCAGCGTGAGTCATATCTCTGTGCAGGCCTATATGGGAAAGATGTTTGCTTGTGTTGTTTGTTTGTTTCTGAGGCTTAATCATAACATGCCAGGCCCAATCACTGAGCAGTACGAGAGGCGTGGTGAGCAATAAGAGATGGCCATAATTACTAGTCTGAGAAAACAGGCATGAAATGTACAGAGAGGGGATGATTGAGGAGGCTTGGACTACATACACAACATTACCCTAGCCAATTCACACTATCCAACATCTTCAGGAGTAGCTGAGAACAACAATTAAGACACTCTGCTTCATATCAATAGTCAGTCAATCATCTCTTTGACAAGGTGGAATTAATATAGAGATAATGGAAGAGCTGGGACGAAGGATATGCAATGGGCGTTCCACTCGTTGTGACATTTTGGGGAATGCGTTTTGGTTTGCCTTCAGAGCTCTGGATCCCAGAACATTCCAAAACACCCCCTTCCTCCCTCCCTCCCTGGTGTTTTGGCACTCTTCTTCTCCTGCCCCACAGCCACCCACCCGTTCTCTTCCCAGAAACCACCGAAGCACACTGCACCAGACCTGCTGAGTCATCTGCTTACACACCATTCAATGTTACTCCTTGATGATCCTCATACTAAGCCCCTTCTGTATGACTCATCAATTAGGCTTGTTGGAAAATCATGGTTTTCAAAAGGTTTGATAAGAGAAAGCCCCCGTTGTAAAACAGACTTTAGATGTGACTGTCAGTGATTTCCAAACACAATGCAGCAGTTTCATAATTTTTCAATGACTAGAAGATGGAATGTACGCAGAGATGGAATGTATAGATTGACATATTTACTTTTGACACTACGCGAGCGAGACATTCCCTTGACAGATATTCACTTCAGAACAAAATACTCACTAGGGTGTGAAAAGTGGAATTGCCGTTTGATGGGGACTAACGGTAGTGGGGAGAAGTCCTAATGTCTAATCATGAACTTCATATCCAATTCCAGAGAGACAGAGATTTTTGAACTATTACGATCAACAATAATATCGAAGAGTGCACATGCCACCTGGCCAGAACTCATTGGCCAGCAGCATACCACTCTGCATTCAACTGCTGGCTTGCTTCTGAAGCTACGCAGGTTTGGTCCTGGATGGGAGTCCAGATGCTGCTGGAAGTGGTGTTGGAGGGCCAGTAGGAGGCACCTTTTCCTCTGGTCTAAAAAAATGCCCCAGGGCGGTGATTGGGGACATTGCCCTGTGTAGGGTGCTGTCTTTCAGATGGGATGTTAAATGGGTGTCCTGACTCTCTGTGGTCACTTAAGATCCCATGGCACTTATTGTAAGAGTAAGGGTGGTAACCCTGGTGTCCTGGCTAAATTCCCAATCTGTCCCTTGTGGTCACCTAATCATCCCCAGCTTACAATTGGCTCATTCCTCTCCACTGTAACTATTCCCCAGGTTGTTGCTGTAAATGAGAATGTGTTCTCAGTCAATTTACCTGGTCAAATAATAATAAGTCATAGTAGGAAACAACAGTTGATTTAGTTAACAAACTCATAAATCACATCTGGTTCATTGATGCATAAGGAACATCTTGGTGTTGTATCATCACAAACACCCTAATGCCTCAATCGTGTTGCTAGTGATAGGTAGAGCCATGCAAAACCTGCTGGGCTCACATGCTACAGTGGCTGCAATGGAGAGGGCTTTGGGGTTGTTGACCGTGTTGTTCTAGTTCAGAAGAGCCACGGTAAGAGGTGAAGGCTATTTGCATCAGATGCGAAGCTCCAACCCCAAGGCCTGAGCGCTTAAACAAACATCTAAGGATCATTTGTGTTCATTTGTGTCTCCTATTCTTTGGCTTGTGGACCAACATTATTTCCCTGGCAATGTATTTCTTGGCCAAACTTTGACTATTCTTGCAGCGTTTGATCAAGATCTCACTCAGCATTCGTAACAACTTTTCATTCTCACAACTCATCAACAAAAAATCTAATCTACTCTTAAATCAGTGATGGTCTGGGAAGCATGGGACAGTCACTCCTCTCTGGCTGCGGTCTGAGGGAAGGAGATGAAAGGAGAAGAGATCTCTCTCTCCATCTCTCTCTCTCTGGGCCAGACTGGTCTGTTTTCTCCCTCTTTCCCACCCCTCCACTTATTTGCCTGAGACACCATTCCCTGGACACTGCTCGTCACAGTTTGCATTCAGCCTGAGTAAACATTTCACAGGTGAGGGCCTGGATTTGCATCCCCCCCCCCCCCCCCCCCCCCCCACACATTCACACACCTCGCTGGCGAACTCAGCTCGCCCTTATGTTAACAACCAAAATCAGTTTCTCCTGTAAGCAAATGAGGCAAACCTCCCTCCATATCTGGGTTACACGCTTGACTGTGGACTAGTGGACCTCAGAGAGCAAGCGAGAGAGACAGAGATTTCCCCCGCTCCTGCGGTGTGGCAGAACTCAATATGGGAACGTGCACACAAGCAAGGGAGCGAGAGAGAGAGGAGAGTGAAGGAAAAAAAGGAGCGCGCTAGAACAATGTGTTCTCTATTAAAAAAAACTTGATTCCCAGCCGCCACCCCTTTTAGAGTGGGAACATCACAGACGGCGGGCCGCACCAACTAGCCCTCTGGGGTCCATCCCCTCTCCTGTCCCTGCAATTTAGTCAACACGTTTCAGCTGAGCCTAATGGAGATCATGTGTTGGGTGGGCCGCTGCTACCAGCTAGGCCGCATCAGGACCAAAGATCCAACACTCCTCCTCCCCTGTACCCACAGCCCCGCTGTTACCACAGCCCCAGAGCCCCGGAGCCGCAGAGCCTCAGCCTATAATTAGCTGGCAGAGAGATGAGGAGGGGCTGTGTGTAGATCAGGGTAGCTAACAGAAGATTGCAAAACTGTGGTTCTGTGTGTGAGTAGAGAGTTGCTGATCTACCCGTCTCCTCTAGAGGGAGCAGCTGAGCTGCTGAGAGGTAAACAGTGGTGGTGACTGGCTGGCCCACCGCCAAGGTTGTGACGGGACTCAACCCCATTAAGGTGTTGTGATAAGTGTCCAGTTGAGTTTCCCCTGACAAAATACAGGAGCCTCTCCCCGCCGCAATTTAGTCAACACGTTTCCACTGGCGACAATTAAATAGAGATCATGTGTGGGGTGGGCCAAAGCCGCCAGAGCCATCAAGTCCCCGTGCCACAGATACAGGCTCCACCCTGAAGCCTATATTTATCAGGGAGACAGAGACAGAGAGAGACAGAGAGGGGGAGAGAGAGAAAGGGAGCTTTTTGGGAGTCCGGTAGGAATTAGTGGGCCGACTCCACTTATACTGAATCAACAGCAGCTGAAGGTTTGGATTTTCTTTGCGTGAAATCAGATACGGGGCCCGACTCTGGTGCCTGGTAGACTCTGGAAAAAGAAACAACACCCCCAACCCTCCTCACTAACCCCCCTTCATCCGAAAAGGAAGAAATTTTCAACTGCAGAAAATAAATGTGTTCTTGAGAAAAGAAAGCAGGAGCCGTGGAAATTGCAAAGGAACATATTTTTTTGTTGCTGAAAATGGACCCAATTCTCCAGACGTAGGGGAAAGACATTTCAACAAGACTATGGCACGCAAGTTCAGCATCTTCCCCCCTCGGGGCTGTGGCGTGCAAGCGCTTGCTGTTTCACAAATACAGCCTGTCTTTTCTCTGCCATCCAAATCCACATTTTATACTAGAGTCATGTGGGAACACTGAGCCCATCCAAACCAAATCCAGTGGAATCAGACAAACAAATGAGTAGGTTCAGGGGGGGGGGGCTGTGTGCGTGGCAGGTGCAAGGAACCATGTCACACCTGTTGACAATCACAATGTAGGTTGAGCTCTCCCAAGCCACAGCAAAAGACAAAGAAGTCAATAAAATTCCAGAGCGTACATGCATACCTGCATGCCCACCTTACCCAATAACTAACTATTCATCAGTACACATATGCCATTCTTTCCTATGTACTAGAAAATCAACCATGCTACAGGCCACAAAAAGTTCTACTGACAAGATCAGCATCCAGCCCATTACCCTATGTACATCTAGATTAAAACATACACCGATTCTACAATACATTAGGAACACCTTTTGCCCTCAGAACAGCCTCAATTCGTCGGGGCATGGACTCTACAAGGTGTTGAAAGCGTTCCACAGGGATGCTGGCCCATGTTGTCTCCAATGCTTCCCACAGTTGTGTCAAGTTGGCTAGATGTCCTTTGGGTGGTGGACCATTCTTGATACACACAGGAAACTGTTGAGTGTAAAAAACCTAGCAGCATTGCAGTTCTCGACACACTTAAACAGGTGCTTAAATCTTAAAAGACTTCAATCTTTTGTCTTGCCCATTCACCCTCTGAACGGCCCACACACACAATCCATGTCTCAATTGCCTCAAGACTTAAAAGTCCTTATTTAACATCTTCATCTACACTGATTGAAGTGGATTTAACAAGTGACATCAATAAGGGATCATGGATTCACCTGGTCAGACTATGTCATGGAAATAGCAGGTGTTCTTAATGTTTTATACATCAATACACTGTGGGCAACAGCATATAGGGAAGGAACGGGATGATTTACATTGCAGTAGGATAGCAAGAGGGGGATGACTTACCAATGATAACACAGGTGAGCATGGGAAGGGTATTGGCAAAACCAAAATCCATAACAAAGTCTAAATGACAATGCCATCATAAGTCTCAGATATAGGCCTATGCTACATATTTAATGTCATAAAACATATTTCTTATTCCAAAAACCATGGCTTCAGTAACACGAAAACCGTGAGACGTGACCTAAGAGATGAGTGACAGTTGTCAGGTGTTCTATGGCTCCCGTTGGCCTACTTTCTCAGAGGTGATTGACTGCCGCACCCTGAGCAAACCTTCATTCCTGATTGCCTGCCAAAAAGAAGTGAAACTGATCGAGTAGAGAGTTAAGGTTTAATGTCACGTGCACAAGTACAGTGAAATGCCTTTCTTGCAAACTCAATGTAGTATTGAAAATAAAAAACGTAGAACAGAAACCACACAATAAGTACAAATTGAAAAACAGGGGAAAGTAAGAAGCTATATACAGGATAAACAGATTAGTAGCAGCGTAAACGAAGGGTGTGTGTGTGTGTGTAGAGTCAGTATAAATGTGTGTGCATGTCATGTGCGTGTTGGAGTGTCAGTGTGCGTGAGTGGGTCGAGTCCTGAGAGTGTGCATAGAGACAGTCAAAACCCAACTAAAATACAAGGGTAGTCCGTTTAACAGAGACATTAAACGTCAGTTTATTGGTTTACAGAAGCCTACATCACACGGAATGAAGAAGAAAAATCACCGTTGTCAATATTGGTAATTGTAAGTGGAGCCTTTATGGGTTCTCTACCTGACTGATCCAACAGGTAGGCTAGCTGAAGGCCTAGGTGCATACATTCAATGCATGGTATGTGGATCTGTCCCTGTATGTACCTATCAAACCCAGATACTACAGTACAGTAGGTGGCAGCATGCTGTAGCCAAAACAGCCAGCTACCAAATCAATGGTAGAGAGAGACACACACAAACGAACTGGCTGACCCTGTATATAGTATGCTTACTTACTTTCTCGTATTCTTATTTGTATTTCTTGTGTGTTTTTGTTCTCTTGTTATTTTTAGTATTACATTCTTATTGATTAGTGCATTGTTGGGGTCAGAGCTGGCAAGAAAGGCATTTCACTGTACGTGACATTAAAACTTGAAACACACACATTTGGAAAGAACTGCCAAATCAGCCTAACCCTGCAGTCATGCATGTTTTTTTGGGGGCGGTATGGTGTTGTGTTTAAGGAAATATGCTGGTGACAGGAGCTGCCCCAAATCCCAGCGAGAAAAACTGCAGAGTCAAACCCTTGAGCAAGATCAGTTGAATAAATCAGGGAATGTTTGGCTGTGAAATTTAAGTCAAAACAGCTGGCTTTTGTGTGCTGTGTTACCTATGTGACCACACTTCAGGATAGTTTAGCACTGACAAGAATGTGACATTGAGACGGCTTGCATTACTTTGACAAAATACACAAATACATAGAAATCTCTCCCTCTCCCTCCCTCTGTTTGTCTGAATGGGATGGTTACCTCTTTAGTTTCCTGTTCTCTCTCATCAGTTTGATGTACGGTATGTGGAGTTACACAACAGCACACGCTGCACAACAAGCTATCAGTGTTTACTCAAAGCACCACTCTGCTCTGACAATACCTCTTTTCATTCCTCCAAACAACAGAGAACGCTGTTCCTGTACATTACTCTAGTTCAGCTGGTAGGGTTCTGTAGGAGGGCTATGTTAAAGGCTGAGAGGGAGGACACTCATAACTTCATCTGGTTCACAGAGCTGTGTGGTGATGTGCTGTCACAGCTTGATGTCTCAGTTTATTACTTGTAGCTAGTGTTTGCAGGGTTGTAGACTGGAGAGCCCACTGTCAGTTGGGGATGTGGTACTTCACTACAGCTTCCTGTCAAAGGAAGGAACTCTGTCCCTATCTCACTTTGACTCTGAAACATTTCCATGAGTTTGATCTATGTGCGCCAGGAGTTTCTAAACCAAATCTGTCGTGTCTCTCTCCCTCGCTCAGGTCCCACCGCTGACCTCTTCCCCCAGAGGACCACCTTCCCTTCTCTGTCCCCGCTGACCGACCCCCGTTTCTCAGACCCACGTATGCACTACCCAGGGGCCTTCACCTACTCAGCCAACCCCTCCAGCACGGGCATCGGAGGCCTCAGTGTGACAGGCATGTCCGCCTCCTCCCGCTACCACACCTACCTGCCCCCGCCCTACCCTGGAAACCAGAACCAGGGCAGCCACTTCCAGTCCAACTCCTCCCCCTACCACCTGTACTATGGCACCGGGTCCGGCTCCTACCAGTTCTCCATGGTGGGCCCGGCCGGGACCGGGGGTGAGCGTTCCCCCACCCGCCTGCTGCCTTGCTCTGGAATCTCAGCCTCTGGAGGGGGCAACAGCCTGATGAACCAGGGCCTGAACAACCAGAGCGAGGGGGTGGAGGCAGACGGCAGCCACAGCAACTCCCCCACGGCCATGAGCGGCTCTGGACGCATGGACGAGTCTGTCTGGAGGCCTTATTGACTGTCAGACAGCTAGAGGAAATGCAGGAGAAAGAAGAGAGAGTAAAGAAGATGAACGAACAAAAAAAGATGAATCCTCCCCCAAAAAGAAATGCTGCATGTTTGTATTTTATTTCTCGCGCACTCGCTTCGTACCCTTTTCCTAGTTGACCAAAGACATTCACTGTCTGTCAGGATGCCATGGCCAGAGATTGCCTTTATGCAAGCCATGGGTATATCCTGCACTGTGACAGGGACTACTCTCTGAGGCTCTGAAACCATACAAATCTCATGCTTTTCAATTGATGAGTAAGAAATGCAAAATAACTGTAAATAGATGTTATGGTGTTACAACAAAAAGCCATAGTAATATATCAGGATCTTTTGAAAAACAGGTACATGCATACCAAAGACTATGAATGGCAAAACCTTCATAGCCATTCACTCTATGCAGCTGATGAACTGAAAAAATGCTAGTGCTATTGTGGTTAACTAGCCAACACGACCAAAATGATCCTTTTCCCTCAGATGACAGTACCTTTCTTGGCATTACAAGCTAAGCATCCAGACCAGTGACTGTACTGCCTCAACGGCCTTTCACTGTCAGGTGATAATAGAGGTCAAATATGATGTTTGCTTCACGAGTGTCTCAGAAACTGCCCTAGATGGCTTGTGGCTGTATTGCTAATGTAACATAACAGTTGATTCTGAAGCTTTTATTTTGTGTGAGGTTTGGAGATTCACCCTTCAGTCCATGAAACGTCATTAAAAACAATACATGGTCTCAAAGTAATTCTGCATTGCTTGACAATTTAATGTACTATTATGTACTGATGTCTGAGTGAAGCTCCCCTGTAAAGTTGTTAATGTATTGATAATCTATGCAGTAGAATAGCTGATATTTTGAAGACTGTACAGGACATTAGCAGATTTTTTTTTTTTTTTTTAAAGCAGGAATTTTATGGATTCCTTTTGTTTTAGTTTGTTGGACTGTTTTCTTTATTTTTACTTATGATATATACACTGAGTGTACAAAACATTAAGAATACCTGCTCTTTCCATGACAGACTGACCAGCTGAATCCAGGTGAAAGCTATGATCCCTTAATGATGTCACTTGTTAAATCCACTTCAGTCAGTGTAGATGAAGGGGAGGAGACAGGTTAAAGAAGGATTTTTTAGGCCTTGAGACAATTAAGACATGGATTGTGTATGTGTGCCATTCAGAGGGTGAATTGGCAAGACAAAATATGAAAGTGCCTTTGAATGGGGTATGGTGGTAGGCTCATCGGTTTGTGTCAAGAACTGCAACATTGCTGGGTTTTTCACGCTCAACAGTTTCCAGTGTGTATCAAGAATGGTCCACCACCCAAAGGGCATCCAGCCAACTTCACAAAACTGTGGGAAGCATTGGTGCCAAGCGTTCCAACATGGGAACGCTTTCAACACCTGGTAGAGTCCATGGCCCGACAAATTGAGGCTGTTCTGAGGCCAAAGGGGGGGGGGGGGTGCATGCAACTCAATATTAGGAAGGTGTTGTTAATGTTTTGTACACTCAGTGTTTTTTTTCATTCTGTATGCAAACTGTTTTAGTATAGTATGGTTGAACTGGATAGCACAGTTTACTTTTTTATATTTATTTGAGCCAAATTTAAGGAAATGTTCACTTATGCCCAAAATCATTTAGCATTCTCTCCAACTTCTCTTTTATATAACTATTTTGTTCATTTGTTGTTTTAATATAAAAATTTGAATCTGTGTAATATATTGCTCCTAAATTATGAAAAAATACACTTCTATTGTTATTATTTTGTATTCCAATGTAGCGTAGATGCACTAAAAACTTTCATGATATTCCACCATCAGAACCACAGATCTCAGCATTCATTTCACCAATCACATTACTTATAAAGATTAAAGATCCCCCCCCCAGCCTCCTTAAGGCCCCAAAGTCATCGCAAAAAAAATATTCATTTTTTTTCACTGTTCTAAACATTCAATTATCATAATAAACTTTTATGTACACAGATTTTCCTTTCAGAGAGAGAAAAAAATACCTAAGGCACACATTTGTCAATCCAACCCACATTATGTGGCTATGCAGATCTTGTTTCTTTGTATATCAGACAAAGATACTAACCTGCACGAAGAACGACTGAAACCTCAGACTTTAATTGGCTTCATCTCAAACCATTTTGGCATGTCTGAATAAACTGACTCACAAAACATTGGAGACGAAGTGAGCTCATTTTCAAATGCACACACACACACACACACACACACACACACACGCCGTTCATACGAGAACAAGCTTCTGATATCCTTACTAGAACCACAGTAGATTGAGCAGTGACGGAGGTAAAGGTACAGGTCTGCACATTCTCACAGTCTCAAGGGCCTTTCCCCATGCTGTCGCAGCCATGATCCCTGTACCCCAGGGGGACACCTAGAGTAGGGATGAAGATAAGGGAGGTCAAAGTGGGATCCTCTTACCAACAACATGGGCAATCCTAACAAAAAAACAAGCCCCTTTGTTCTTCATGAGCTGTGAGTCCTTTGAAGCCTTTATAAATTGGATCTCTCTCCATCCTATTGTAATTTACTGCTCATTAGTGCCAGCAGCTCAGCGCTCTGCCCAGGATTAAGATGTTGTCAGGACAGAGCATCTTTGTATGAGCTGTGTTAAAGCCACTTAATTAAGTCATGGTGTCAGGTGTCTCATGTTACAAACTGGCAGAGGTTGTTTTTTTTGGTGATAAGGAGGAGGATGAGACTTGTTGGGGCTTCTTGGGAGCCCATGTTCTACCATTTAGGGATGGTTAATCACATACAGTATCTACTTCCCTATGCCTTATTCTTGTTCAAGACCATCAATAATATCAATATTCATTCCTATCTCCTGGTGAGTGGAGGGAAAACATTGCATGTCCTAGACTGTGTTCCTACTCATCCCTTTGGGTTTGAAGGCCTAACTTTAGATTGGGCAAAATTCATGCAGCTATGAGAAACCAAAGATGTACCTGATATGATGTGGTTATATCAAAACCAAAGAAATGCCTGTAATATTGTTCCATTGCGAGTTTGGATCTGTTGTTTTACACAAATTGTTTGTGGTAACTTTTGTAAAGCCTTGGTTGGTTTCCAAGATCTGTCGAAAACATGTCCACAACTCTTGTGAAAGAGGTTGTGTGTATATCATATGACATTTGCAAAACAGGAAGGCCAAATGATACAATTTAATTGTATTTTATTTTCTGTTGGATCTTTTGATGTTTATTTTAAAGAAGCTCCTCTTCATTTTGTTATACCATAATGTTAATTCATTTTGCTCTCTTTCCTTTTTCTTAATGCTCAAAGCATGTATGTCTGAAGCTGATATGTTAATTTAATTTTCATCCATGTAATATCTTTAAAGACTGTATTAAGTGCTTGTAAAGTGTGCGGATAATGTAGTTTTTAACAATTTTCATTAAAAAAAACATCAATTTCAGCTTTTTCTCGTGATCGTTGTTTTTATTCTAATTATAATATAGCCTAGTAGTTTAGTGGTTAGAGCATTGGACTAGTAACCGGAAGGTTGCAAGTTCAAACCCCCGAGCTGACAAGGTACAAATCTGTCGTTCTGCCCATGAACAGGCAGTTAAACCCAATGTTCCTAGGCCGCCATTGAAAATAAGAATTTGTTCTTAACTGACTTGCCTAGTTAAATAAAGGTAAAATAAAATTTGAGAAAAGTTTCGTCAACACAAGTTATAACACAATAGCACCATTGAGTAATACTGGAGGGGTCTCAAATATTTACGACCAAATTCTTCAACATGATTAGCTTCACTGCAAAGACATTCCACTGGATAATACTTCTTCAGTTCTGACATTCAATATTGAAAAGTCTGGATTGTAAATACCTCTATGGTTAGCAAAGGGAAGGTGTTGAAAGTGAACACGGTAACACGTAGGCAAAGGTTATAATTCAACCCCTAGAAATACAAACAGGATCACCTCAGCAGACTAACTAACGGGTGCAGTATAATGGGTACAAAGCAGGAAAACATCTCAAAGTTTAATCAAACTCAATGCATTCTAATTCATTACTTTCTGGCAAATTATGTTCTCATCCAATGCCCTCTTAGGCTTAGACCCAGAAATACAAAACCCTTCTCTCTGTGTTGTCATCTCATCATCTCAATGGTGGTGCATTACCCAAGCCTACCCTCTTAATTATCCCCCAGTCTACCATCAGTACGCCTCTCATTGGCAAATTACCCACACTCCTCAGTGCCTCACAAACGCCATAGCTGTCAACACGGCAGTACCCAGGGCGTAAATAAAGCACGTCCCAGGAATCCGACACCACCCTGGCAATCTCAGCACAGTGCACCTTGGCAAGTTGTCACTTGTTAAAAAACAAAAGAGTCAAAGTTAGGAATGTCGGCGTTCTTTTCCACTGTAAGGTTGGGTGTTAATTTATGCAGTGCTGATGGCATCTATTTGGGCCATTTGATGTCTGCCCACAGGATTAAACACACTCTCTCATAGGGTGGTCTGATATCAGTTCTGTGGTTAACCTGAAATACAATGCCCACAATCCCTAACTCTTAAACTAGTTCTACCTTTTGAGATGCCATGAAAAGGTCCGCTGCTTCCTTCACTCCCTTGTTCCTTTCTCCCTCCCTGGTATGCTGCTTTCTCTCTCTTCCTTTCTACCTTTAAACTCTTTCTTCTCCTCCCAAGCTACTCTTTTCTCTCATCTCCTCTTTTATTCTCTCCTTTCTTTTCACCGTACAGATGTAGGATCTTAATTTGATCACCACGTTGAGGGAGAACTTTCCTGCTATGCGGGAAACTAAAAACTTGGTGTATTTGAGGTATAAAAGGGTTCTGACGTTTGTAATTTCTAATTAGAAATTTCAGACTTGATTTTCCCTTCCAAAAAATTATCAAACCCTACAAAAATATCCATTACTTACTCCCCATAATAATTCATATTTCCTGTTGCTGCAGGATAATTTTCCTGCTGTAGCAAACTGGCTCAAATTAAGATCCTACATCTGTATGGGTTTAGCTCTGTCAGGCCTTCTGTGGACAACAAAGCCTCAGGATGCGCGCACACACAGGCTCCAGACACCACTGCATTCAATTAACTCAGAACACCACACACACACACACACACACACACACACACACACACACACACACACACACACACACACACACACACACACACACACACACACACACACACACACACACACACACACACACACACACACACACACACACACACACACACACACACACACACACACACACACACACACACACACACACACACACACACACACACACACACACACAGAATCCCCGCTGACAGATCTCACAACCGGTTAGATTCTCACACAGAAAGAGTGGCGCTCCACTTCACAGTGTATGACAGATCTGTGCTGTCTTAAACACTCCCATCCACTTCCTTTAGTCTCATCACAAAGCCAGTGTCCCTCCACGCTGCTCCCCCACGGCTCAGGAAATACAAAGAGAAGATGGTAAGCTTTCAATTAGCTAGAGCTCTGGGGAATTTTACAGCTGTTTTCACACACTCTGTGAGCATGTGCTTCACATGTGAGGGCCAGAAGAACTCCCATCTGGTTTTGGCTTTGTCATAGACATACGACGAGAAGAGTTCATTGTTTTTAATGTTCCCTCTGTTCCTTCGTTGTTGCCCTCTTCCTAAAACTGTAGCTCTCCATGAAGACGGGAAACACACTCAAAGTTGAATGGATGTGATAGAAGTCAGACGGCTTGATGAATGGTCTTACAGTATGAGGAGATTGGGAGATTTATTCTTCAGTGAGCAATCCCACAGATACGTGGCAATCAAACATACTGGTACACAAACACCAAAATGCATGTGAGCAAACACACAACTCATCAGCTAGATGACAGTAATACAACATAACACTTTGGATTACGGTATGTAACCCCGGTTCTCTGAAGGAGACATCTCACCATTGGACATGCCCTCTTTTGCGGGTCATTGGTTATAGCCTTATTCAATCACGCCTAACAGGCCAATCAGGCCCTGCATGTCTATATAACACCCTGCACTGCTCTAGTTTCCTCATTCTAAGAACCACCTCTTACACGAGTTGTGAAAGAGGGGCAATCTTGTGAGATGTCTCCCTCATCTTCTTCTTTAAATACCGTAACCCAAAGTTCTCTTTCAGTTGACTAAGTTCGACATCTCACTATGGGACACTTGCAAAAATTCCCGATAGCCAATAGCCCGTTTCCTGAAAAGCCTGTTGTGGTACATAATAATGTACATAATCCATCCTACTCAGCTCCAGCGCCAAGGACTGTGTGTACCAGGGAGGGCGCAGTAACGTCCAGGCAATAGAACCTCACAAAAGTGTGAGGGGAAGCCCAACTAGCCGCAGCACATATCTCCAAGACAGATGCCTCTGAACAGTGCCCTTGACGTGGAAATTCCTCTAGTGGAATGTGCCTGGACAACCAGGGGAGACTGCAATCCCCGACAATTGGACGCCTTGGCGATAGCCTCCAATCGGAGAGGCATT
Organism: Oncorhynchus mykiss; assembly: GCF_013265735.2. NCBI lineage: Eukaryota > Metazoa > Chordata > Actinopteri > Salmoniformes > Salmonidae > Oncorhynchus > Oncorhynchus mykiss. The sequence goes on along the minus strand of NC_048589.1, from coordinate 16,316,179 downwards.
GTTTGAACCAGAGGCATTGTTTGAACCTGTTGTTTTGGCAAAGCAAAACAACAGTTGGTCACAACTCCAGAATGGCCTCGTCCTGTCCATGTAGATATGGAGGGTGCACACCGAACACAACGTGTTAATGCGTCGCTGCTCTGGAGAAAGGAACGGTGGAGGGTGGAGGAGAAAGAGGTCAGTGGCTTGACTACTATAAGTCATGGGAATGACCTTAGGAATGAACGCAGCGTTAGGACAAATCATAACCTTGGAGTAGTCAGGGGCAAACTGAGTGCATGAAGGATGAACCGAGAGTGCATGAAGGCCGCTAAACGCACTTGGCCGTAGCCAAGGCGAGCAACAGGGCTGTCTTATAAGACAGAGTCTTAAGATCCACTGTCACCAGGGGTTCAAAGTGATTGCCTGTAAGTGCATCCTGAACCAGTCCCAAGTCCCATGATGGGGCAAGTGGCTTGGAGACTGGATGGAGATGGCACGCTCCCTTCATAAAATGCCAAACCAGAGGGTGTGCCCCAATCATCGTCTCACCTCGTCCTACATGGCAGGCTGAAATCGCCACCAAGTAGACCTTAACGACAAAGGCCTGCCCTTGTCAAGCAATTCCTGTAGGAAGGAGAGAACGGCAGGGATGGAACACTGAAAGAAGACCAATTCGCGTCTCTCACACACTGCAAACTCAGAGGCAGTGACGAAAAGCCGTCGCTCTCGCCACGTCGAAGGCATACCTTAGATATCTCCTGTGTGCAGGATAAACTCTGATGTGGAAATAAGCATCCTTGAGGTCTGTGGTGAACCACTCATTTGGCAGCATGCGATGTGTTAGCATCAAAGCCCTGGGAGCTGCCTCTCTCAGAACCATTCAAACGGCTCTCTGAGGACTCAACCCGCTTACCCTTGTGGACTGCACTATTCCCATGAAACATGGGGGGCCCCTGCGAATTGTAGTCTGTACTCCTGGTCTACGGTGAGTAGGACTGCACACTCATGCCACTGCTCCTGTGAGGAGCAAGGGAACCCGCCTGTCCTCTGGGGGGGACAGGGGAGCCCTGTGGCAGTCGTCCCACAGGGGGCCTGCCAGGCCTGGTGGCCAAACAAGGACGCCCTCGAGAGGTTGATTGTTCAGAATGTTCCTATGCAAAACAATCATCCTGCTACACCACTGCCGTGTGTGACCTGTCGCAGGACTCCCGAGGAGACTGGCCTTTCTTTTCCTAGCCACCGTGCTTCTACACCTGCATTGCTTGCTGTTTGGGGTTTTAGGCTGGGTTTCTGTACAACACTTTGAGATATCAGCTGATGTAAGAAGGGCTATATAAATACATTTGATTTGATTTGGTCGGAAGGTCAGAGGAGCTCTGCCGGCTCCTTGAGCCTTGAGTCGAGCTTTGAGCCTTGAGTCGTTGCTTGGAGTGAGGACTGTGCCCTGAGGCACCATGTTTCTGGTGAGCAGACTGAGTCTGTCCCTGGGTCGGAGCTGCCAGAGAAGGCTGCTGAGGCTTCTTAGGGATCCTCCAGTTCTGTGAGGGAGGCCTCATGGTGACAAACTGGGAGAACGTGGGCTTCTGGGGCTTTGTTTCTGTGGTATCAGGAAGCCCCGAGCCTCAGTCTCCTTTTTCTTAGACTCAAACCTGGTGGGATCAATCTGTTCATTCAGGATCTTCCCCTTCTCAGACACCCTTGCGTTGTTCAACAAGAGGGCTCTCTGGCCGACGTTTGTGTGCGCCATGACCCTCCCAGAAGCCTCAGCGGTACACTTGAGGGTCCAGGTGGTATGGTCGGCAAGGTGACTTTGCTCCATTAGCTTCTCCTGGGTGATGGTGCGACCATTCACCAGGGAGTTGCACAGCTCCTTAGCCTGCACCGCCATGTAGATGGACAGGAGGGCAGCTGCGTTCACGGAACACCCCGCCTGAGCTGCAGATCGGTAGATTCTCTCATACATAGACACGGTGAAGCAGTCATTGGGATGAGTGAGCTTGGGGGCAGAGGAAGTAGAGCTCAAAGCCTTCGGGTCGAAGTGCTGAGCCAGGGAAGGCTCCACGAAGGCGGGCTGAGCCATCCCGATGATTCCATGCCGTGCCTTGAGTGGCTCCACCCAGGAAGACTGGTACACGTTGTCAGACGGATGTAGAATTTCTCTGAGAGGAGAATGTATCCATCCTAGTCTTCTTAGAAGTTGGGGAGGCGTGAGATTCTCAAAATATAATAAGGGGATGTCAGTTTTGACTCCTGCCCTACCTCTTCAGTCTGGCTGGGTAGCACAAACTGAGCAGAGAGAATAAATGATTCAAGGGCGTACTCCATCTCCTGGTCAGAGAGGCCTGATGCGGCAAGAGACATGCCGTCGTCCTCACTTCCGAATTCGTTGGAATTAAGGTCCACCCCCTGGGAAAGGTGAGGGTTCTCCAAAACAGCCTGAAGCACAGACAGAGGGGATGCCTGAGTAGCTTCTCCCTCCTCTGGGACTTCGTTGTCAGCAAAGTCGTCCTCGAGCAAGGATGAGGCCTGGGCAATACTTTCCGTGTACTTCGCTCTAAGGACACCGGAGCCCATACGAGCACAATGCACACAATTTGTGTGGTCGACGAGATCCTCCATAACGTGTTCAACGCCGAGGCAAGTAGTACAGAGCAGATGGGAATCCGTACCGGACATGTGATGCCCACAATTGCCAGAGCAAGCTTTGCTAGGCTTGTGCTGCTTTTTCTCCCCCTTCCCTGACAACTTGGCCGGTAAGCCTGTCGACATCTCGTTTTGCCCGGACAGACTAAAGCCAATCGAGTTACCGGGGGGCTAGCTAGCTACTCCATGCACTGCTACTACAACGGAAAGTCGGAAGAAACACAGGTTAATGTGCGCTTGAGCAAGGTAAGTAGAAACAGAAAACTTTATTTAACAGGGTGGTGGGAAACAAAATGCCGTATTCATACTTTCAGTGTAGTGAAAGTAGAGCCAACAGCGACGCTATCTTCACCTGAGTGATGATAGCCAGCTAGCCGAGCCACCGCTTGAGATACCAAGTGCCGACTCTGTGTGTAAACCAAGTATCTCGAGGTAGAACGGATGGCTGGGTTATCTTTCACAGGGAAATGTAAAAGGCATGGTGCTTCAATGGTGTGGTAACACACTGAAGAAACAATACTGCTCGTGCTAGCCAGACACACCGAATGGGGGTTTTGCCCAGAGATTGCTAGCTAAAACGCCAGTGGTGCTCAAGACACTCAAAAGTTTAGGTAGCTAACTCTGAATGATGGGAACCGACAGAGAGCTAGAGACCCTGGGTAGAAGTAGCTAAAATGTGTGGGAACCTGATATTAGCAGGATGATAAAGCAGTGGAGTTAGCTAGCTAACAATGCCAATTGTGAGTTGGCCAGGCAAAAGGTGAACTGTAGCTGGCTAACAACAAAAAGCTCTGCTAACAAGCTAATCCAGGTAACTTCACTCTGTAAAGTGAAGCTGAATTCCTGAAAATATAAACATTTGCCACTCAACGCTCCGTGGTGGGGTAGTAACCCACACCGAAAGGAACAGTTAAGTTGAGAGCTAAAGACACGTGAAGAACCAAAACATTAGGAAACCAGAGCAGTGCAGGGTGTTATATAAACATATAACATCCACAAAGCTCTGATTGGACTGTTAGGTGTGATTGCATAAGGCTTCAACCAATGACCCGCAAAAGAAGGTGTGTCCGATATTGAGATGTCAAACCGAGTCAATTGAAAGAGAAAATACTATTTTTCAGTTAGAGAAGAAGAAAAGACGAGAAATGCTATTTATAAATACAAACTGGGAAGAAGTAAGTAAAATGTTTTTTTTTGGAAAGAGTGCATGATCGTAAAGCCATAATTTCTCATGACCACAGCGGCCCAGCGGTACCTGCATACGAAACCCATTAGAGCTTATTCTGGAGCTGCTGATCTCTCCTCCCAGAACTCGTGAGAAGAGGCAAGCGGGCTAAAACTGGTTTGATTTGGGTTCTTAGTATGACTGGGTCTATTTTCCAACTGGACTGGTGGTGGGAAAAGCGGCTGCTGTCCAAAATCACAGTTCCCACACATTGACCGAGAACGGGAAGAGCCAAGGGCTCTTGGTCTATCAGAGTAGTGATACAACCCCTCTCACACTGAGGAACATGATATATGAGAGAGAGAAGGGAGAGAGTAGAGGAGAGAGAGAGAGAGAGAGAGAGAGAGAGAGAGAGAGAGAGAGAGAGAGAGAGAGAGAGAGAGAGAGAGAGAGAGAGATGGAGAGAGAGAGATGCAGAAGAAGAATGGGTGAGAATCTCCCACTTAAAGTAGTTTCTCATACAATGTAACCCTACAGAGACAGTTCTCTGTTTCTCCAAACACCATGCAGTTCCCACAGCGGAAGAACTCTCCATGGAGCTAAACCTCTGTTACCACGGAGACCCATGAGGATCATTGACGAAGGACCAGCTCAGAAAATAATCTGACGAAATCGCACTATCAGATGTAGATAAACGTAATGCCCCTGTGTGGAGAGATCAGAGCTTAGTTTGAAACAAAATGGTTGGAAAAGCTTAGAAACTCTGCTCTCATCTTTGATCAGACTGTCCAGTTCTCATTGTATATGGTGCAGGTGAAGTGCTGTTGAATAATTATGTTACAGTTTTTTTTATTTTTTTATTTTACCTTTATTTAACCAGGCAAGTCAGTTAAGAACAAATTCTTATTTTCAATGACGGCCTGGGAACAGTGGGTTAACTGCCTGTTCAGGGGCAGAACGACAGATTTGTACCTTGTCAGCTCGGGGGTTTGAACTCACAACCTTCCGGTTACTAGTCCAACGCTCTAACCACTAGGCTACCCTGCCGCCCAGTTGCATGCACTTCTCAATTTGCTACTTTTATATTAAAGTGCTGTAGTTCACACTACATACATCATCAACTGCCTACATGAATTTGAGTTGAGGATAAAAAAAATGTTATTTATAATAACTTAATGAGAAGCAGCGCTATTTTATAGACAAAAAGAGCTTCTCCCTTACTCCCCTGCAAGACCACTACAGCAGGACAGACAATCAGACCGCAAGTTCCTTAACTAAGACCATGCCTACTGGGCACACATGGTTGAATCAACATTGTTTACACATTATTTCAATGAAATTATGTTGAACCAACGTGGAATAGATGTTGAATTGACGTCTGTGTCCAGTGGGTGGTCATGGGGTTTACTGACCAAGACCACAACATATACATTCTTAATTATGACCACTTAATGGGTTTGAGTTGTTCTTTGTGGGTTCCTTCATTACATAATGTCCACATAGCTTCATATTTTCGTACCAAATTACCCTTCATTTGATTAGGCCACATTCATAGAGTAAAAATGACAGAAAACAGAACATTTGAAATAGAGTGCAAAGCAAATCTCTTTCAGACCATTTCAGAACAACACTGATGCACTGTATTAGGTTCTTGCATGAGTTAGATTCTTTATTTTGGATTCAACTTTATATATCTGTGCATCATCATTGACCTACAGTAGGACAACTAATTAGAGGGAGAAAAAAAAAGGTTTCCCAGAAATGTCTTAAAAAAACATCCACACAGTTGAACTGTTTCCAATACAGTTCCCTGATAATCCATACACATTGTCCTCTTTCTCACACAGTAAACTCTGAATAACAATCGCATGTTCATGTAAAGAGCTAGTGCTTCCTTCATACTACATTAAATTACACACGCACACGCACACACACACACTTCTAGCCTTTGCCAGGCTCTTCTCGGGCCTCCCTCCATTACCGTGGAATCTAGAGTTGAGTGGGGGGGAGCGAGGCGAAAAGGGGAAACGGGGATCCCTGTGGACCAGGTCTCTGTTCACTTCCTGCATGAGAAGTGAACATGCTCACTCTCTAGTTCACATACACAATCTCTCGCTCTCTTTCTTTATCTCTATCGCTTTTTACATCTGTGTGCACTGGCAGTGAGTAAAATGATGATTGTTTTAGTCTGTTTTCACTCCCATGGGAAAACAAAGGCTTGTTAAAACTGGATATGCGAGTCCTCCTTTCACTTTATGCTTCCCAGTGGAAGCTGCAGAGGCAATAACGACAGTGCCGTTTTCAATATAAAATGTCATACTGTACTCATGTTTACTGTTTAGTGTGCGTAACCTCATGTTTTTCTCTGTAGATAATCTGCGGTCACACTTTATTTGGATAGTCCATCTGTAGATGCTCTACAGACTATCAGTAACATCTACTAACCCTAACCTTAAACCTTACCCTACACCTAACCTATTCTAAACCCAACCCTAACCATAACCTTAGCAAGCAGTTGCTAATCAACAGATATTTTGTTGATAGTATCTGTAGAGCATCTACAGATGGACTATCTGGTCTATCCAAATAAAGTGGGACCTTATCTGCTCCTATGTAGATGTAGATAGATGCCACACAAGGGTGGTCTGTAGATCTATTGACCCGTGTCTTCTAATAACTGAGGACTGACACAGAGGGATCATTCCAAGCCAATCCACAGCCTCTGATAAATCATCATCACTCTGCTCTTCTTCATCGTCACCACTGTGATCATCATCATCTAGCACGAGCACAATTAACATAATCGTCATCATCCTCATGAGCAGCAGTATCACACAAACATCCAGACAACTTTGAGCCTGAATCTGCAAATATCAGACACTGCTGTGTAGCCCTCCTATCCACAACAGTGTTTCTGTTATTATAGAGTCCTATCTCATCATGTGGCCAGCACGTGACTGTGTTCCACTCCCCCTCGTCTGGCAGTTAAATCAAATCAAATTTCATTTTATTTGTCACAAGCGCCGAATACAACAGGCCTTACCATAAAATGCTTACTTACAAGCCCTTAGCCAACAATGCAGTTCAAAATTACATAAAAATAACGAGGCTATATACAGGGGATACCGGTACTGAGTCAATGTGCTGGGGTACAGATTAGTCGAGGTAATTTGTAAAGTGACTATGCTTAGATAATAAACAGCGAGTAGCAGCAGTGTAAAAACAAATGGGGGGGGGGGGTCAATGTAAATAGTCCGGTGGCCATTTGATTAAGATTAGTTGTTCAGCAGGCTTATGGCTTGGAAGCTGTTATGGAGCCTTTTGGTTCCAGACTTGTCGCTCCGGTACCGCTTGCCATGCGGTTAGCAGAGAGAACAGTCTATGACTAGGGTGACTGGAGTCTTTATCGCTGGGCTCAGAAACAGTTCCCATGGTTCCTCTGCAGTGACGTGGCGCATCCCCATTGTTTTGATCTCATCCTTAACGTGAGATCACATTACAACAACTCTTTTTTTGCAGCCGGGGAGTGAGATCTTCAGACACCAGACACCTTGACTGTCCTCCCTTTGATTTAGCCCATAAGGCAAAATGGAGACAGATGAAGGGAGGAAAAAATACTTTTGAATAGCAACGTCTGTTCGAAAGTATTCATATTTAGGGTATAATTGCTTTTAAGTGCTGAGATAAAAAAAAAAAATGTAAAAAGCAAAATGGGAGAGGCAACAAAGTCTGCTTTGGAGGAGGTAAAATTGCGCATTTACATTCTGGGCTCAGTCATGAGGGGATTTTCCTGAGAGATGACAGTGCGGAGGAAGATCAGAGAGAGAGAGCGCTAGAAAAGTGCTAATGTCCCCGACCAAGGTGGGCAATTACTGCTGATCCCAGACAAGCTTTCTGGCTCTAAAGATCCCCTCAGATCATCTCACACATATTACACTGCTTCAGACACACTCATACTGACAGCCCACTGGATCAGGCACCACTATCACACTCCATAGACACACTCCACACTCCTCCTCACTGTTCAGCTCCAGGGGGCTCTGTGCTTTCACAGAGGCCCCTCTCTTCCAACCAGGGGCTTAGACAGAAGAGCCAGAGTGGATTTGGCCCCTGTAGTGTCCTGGCTAGGCTCCATACACACATTATGAAGTGCTGCTTTCGGTCTATACTCTACACTGGGCCAGATCTCACAGCAGGCATGGACAAGAGGAGAGGAAAAGCAGCCATGCATCCTGGTCAGAGTCATTATTGAGCATCCATCTCTCCCTGATCCTCTGTTCGAATAAGAAACACCATTGCCAAGACCAGATTCACATGATTAATGGGTTATATTTAAACTCCAATTTGCCACAGCTAGAATTATACAGAGGATACATTTCTAGACAGACTTTTGGCACAGGGAACACTGTAATGGTAAAGAGTAAGAGACAAAGTATCACAGTATCAAAAGGGAATATCTACAAATATTTTCAACACCATCAACCCCCAAAAGTGCCATTCCATTTTTGTCCTGCAGCTATTCCATATTTTGCCTATGAGTGGCCCTGGACTTTTCCTTTTGTGGTTTTTGGAAAAGCCCCAACTTATCCGGCCTTGCTCCAATTTTCTTTAAATACCACCTTAATTGGGTTCATTTCGAGGGGGGGTGCTGGGGGTTCTGGTGGCAGGCAAGGGTGGGGTGGGTGAAGGAGAACCAGCCCACTGCAGGCGATCTGCACACTTGGGTGGCTTTACAGTCTGGGCCTCCATGGCAGCACTACCAGTCCTGTGTTTAAAGGCTGTTTTGGGCAGACCTTGGAACTAAGAGGTCTTCACGGATCCACCTGCACCAGAATACTCGAGACCTGATCCGAGACCCGAATTCTAGATAATGTCACAGGTCTGGGTCTGATTTGATTGGGTATGTGTAATCGGGTATGTGCAATTTTAACCGACTTGTCCGGAAGGGCCCATACAGATCCGAATGCGACAGCTGCAGACGAGCGAGAGAGAAATGTGATAACTTATGCTGCTGCTCTTGCTTTCCACGAGAGTGGAGAATGGCGCGTGTAGCTTGTTGTTGGCCAATCATAAGTCATCAAAGCGGCAATAGGCTACATTCATAGAGCCTCCGTGTGGGGCAAAAGTTAGGAGATATCTAATCAATGGGAGATTAAATTAAAATGACATTTAAAAGTTAAAAGAGAAGGATAGGCTATACCGACCAAGAGCCAACTGGGCTGCTACTTAATATTCTGAATGGAGTTGTTATTTGTAACTGTAGGGTGAGAAAGTGCATGCACTGCAGTCTCAATTACACTGGCAAAACATTAGCAGTGAGTCCCTGTTATGTCATTTCCGGGCCAGAGTATCTGCTGGCGTCGTGCTTGACTGCCGCTTCTCCCTGTTACCTGTTTAGTAACAGTGTTCACTCGTCTGCTTTTCGTTCAGTGTTGGTTTTGTCTACTTTTCGGCCTGTTGTTTTTGTCCACTTTAAGGCTACTGGAGTGTTGTGACTCTTAGAAACCGTGGAAGCTTGGATATTAGTGCTAGCTAGCTTGCTAGTTGGATGTTGGCCTACCTCTGAGTCTGGACGGCGCTGCTGTGATCACCTCCACCTGCCTGGATTCTTCCTCTGATCGCTGGGCTCTTGGTTCCCTGACCCACCTCTGGTTTATTGCCTTGGGAATTTATCTATTTTGAATTTCCCTCGCCATATACCTCCCTCTGGAATACCTATTGGATTACCCTCTTTGACTCTCCCACGGCTCGGTGTAGCTCCTGCCTCCTCCTGCTTATTCGCCGGCTAGCACTTCTCTCCCTGGCTCTCGCTCTGGTAACCCAGCCACCACTTTGCTATCGCGTGGGCCCCAGCCGTCAATGTCATTGAGTAAGTTTCCGCTCTCTCTTTGCTTTTGCTCTGCTGGCAAAACAGGTTGTGTTTCAGATGTGTTTTGACTGTGGGTTCTAATGCTAGCTGGTTATAAGTAGGTTAGTCCCCCTCCCTGTTCCCACTGTCTGACTACAAGATCCTTCATTTCTCTCTACCTCATCCTCACCCCACAACACTGACAAACGCCTCATCTCCTTCCGCAACATCAAAGCGGTTGACTTTGACGACCGCCCCCAGGTGCTGAAGGTAGGAAACAACATCTCCACTTCGCTGACCCTCAACACTGGGGCCCTACAAGGGTGCGTGCTCAGCCCCCTCCTGTGACTCCCTGTTCACCCACGACTGCGTGGCCATGCACGCCTCCAACTCAATCATCAGGTTTGCAGACGACACAACAGTAGTGGGCTTGATTACCAACAAAGACGAGACAGCCTACAAGGAGGAGGTGATGGCTCTGGGAGTGTGGTATCAGGAAAACAACCTCTCAATGTCAACAAAACAAAGAAGATGATCGTGAAACAGCAGCGGGAGCACCCCCCTATCCACATCGAAGGGACAGTAGTGGAGAAGGTGGAAAGTTTTAAGTTCCTCGGCGTACACATCACAGACAAACTGAAATGGTCCACTCACACAGACAGTGTGGTGAAGAAAGCGCAACAGCGCCTCTTCAACCTCAGGAGGCTGAAGAAATTTGACTTGTCACCCAAAACCCTGACAAACTTTTACAGATGCACAATCGAGAGCATCCTGTCGGGCTGTATCACAGCCTGGTACGGCAACTGCACCTCCCTCAACTGCAAGGCTCTCCAGAGGGTAGTGCGGTCTGCACAACACATCACCGGAGGCAAACTACCTGCCCTCCAGGGCACCTACACCACCCGATGTCACAGGAAGGCCATAAAGATCATCAAGGACAACAACCACCCGAGCCACTGCCTGTTCACCCCGCTACCATCCATACGGTGAGGTCAGTACAGGTGCATCAAAGCTGGGACAGAGAGACCAGAAAACATCTTATATCTCAAGGCCATCAGACTGCTAAACAGCAATCACTAACTCACAGAGGCTGCTGCCTACATTGAGACCCAATCACTGGCCACTTTAATAAATGGATCACTAGTCACTTTAAACAATGGCACTTTAAATAATGCCACTTTAATAATGTTTACATATATTACATTACCTATATCATATGTATATACTGTATTTTATACCATCTATTACACCTTGCCTATGCCGCTCGGCCACCGCTCATCCATATATTTATATGTATATTTATATTTAACACCATAGTACCCTCCAAACTCGTCATCAAGCTAGAGACCCTGGGTTTCGACCCCGCCCTGTGCAACTGGGTACTGGACTTCCTGACGGGCCGCCCCCAGGTGGTGAGGGTAGGTAACAACATCTCCACCCCGCTGATCCTCAACACAGGGGGCCCCACAAGGGTGCGTTCTGAGCCCTCTCCTGTACTCCCTGTTCACCCACGACTGTGTGGCCATGCACGCCTCCAACTCAATCATCAAGTTTGCGGACGACACTACAGTGGTAGGCTTGATTACCAACAACGACGAGACAGCCTACAGGGAGGAGGTGAGGGCCCTCGGAGTGTGGTGTCAGGAAAATGACCTCACATTCAACGTCAACAAAACAAAGGAGATGATTGTGGACTTCAGGAAACAGCAGAGGGAGCACCCCCCTATCCACATCGACGGGACAGTAGTGGAGAGGGTAGTAAGTTTAAAGTTCCTCGGCGTACACATCACGGATAAACTGAATTGGTCCACCCACACAGACCGCGTTGTGAAGAAGGCGCAGCAGCGCCTCTTCAACCTCAGGAGGTTGAAGAAATTCGGCTTGTCACCAAAAGCACTCACAAACTTCTACAGATGCACAATCGAGAGCATCCTGTCGGGCTCTATCACCGCCTGGTACGGCAACTGCTCCGCCCACAACCGAAAGGCTCTCCAGAGGGTAGTGAGGTCTGCACAACGCATCACCGGGGGCAAACTACCTGCCCTCCAGGACACCTACACCACCCGATGTCACAGGAAGGCCATAAAGATCATCAACGACAACAACCACCCGAGCCACTGCCTGTTCACCCCGCTATCATCCAGAAGGTGAGTGTCGTAGAAATTTCCTCTATTTACCAAATCATGAGAGCAAACCACACACAAGTCAGAGTTAGTTATCACAAAGTCCATCTTTAATTATATGAGCTCTATCACAACCCTGTGACTCTCAGATCAATTCAGTGTCTATCCATGAATTCTCTGAAAGTCCCTTCCACATTTCAACTGAGATCCTTTATAGCAAAGACACACACAGGATAAGACAGCATCGGCATAATTCATCGTTCAGCTTTGTCTCCTAAACTATGTTATTTTCTCAAACTCAGAACCATAAACCAATCCTCCATATCAACAGGCATATATCAAATCCATCCTATCTTGACAAGATCACAGAGACACACTGACTGGCACACAGACATTGTGGAGCCAAGAGATACACGCTTGACCTCTCCCCTCTCTCCGGCCCAAGCAACTTAGTCTTGACATAGAACAGATACTGCAACCCCGCCACAGTATTATACAAAAATAACATTCTGATGAGAAGTAATTTACAAACATATGATGAATGTAAAACATCTTACCTATGTTACCAACCAATTCTGATTATTCCCCAACACGAGGTCAGTACAGGTGCATCAAAGCAAGGACTGAGAGACTGAAAAACAGCTTCTATCTCAAGGCCATCAGACTGTTAAACAGACATCACTAACATTGAGTGGCTGCTGCCAACATACTGAATCAACTCCAGCCACTTTAATAATGGAAACTGATGGAAATTGATGTAAAAAATTTATCACTAGCCACTTTAAACAATGCCACTTAATATAATGTTTACATACCCTACATTACTCATCTCATATGTATATGTATATACTGTACTCTATATCATCTACTGCATCTTTATGTAATACATATACCACTAGCCACTTTAAGCTATGCCACTTTGTTTACATACCCTACATTACTCATCTCATATGTACAGTGCCTTGCGAAAGTATTCGGCCCCCTTGAACTTTGCGACCTTTTGCCACATTTCAGGCTTCAAACATAAAGATATAAAACTGTATTTTTTTGTGAAGAATCAACAACAAGTGGGACACAATCATGAAGTGGAACGACATTTATTGGATATTTCAAACTTTTTTAACAAATCAAAAACTGAAAAATTGAGCATGCAAAATTATTCAGCCCCCTTAAGTTAATACTTTGTAGCGCCACCTTTTGCTGCGATTACAGCTGTAAGTCGCTTGGGGTATGTCTCTATCAGTTTTGCACATCGAGAGACTGACATTTTTTCCCATTCCTCCTTGCAAAACAGCTCGAGCTCAGTGAGGTTGGATGGAGAGCATTTGTGAACAGCAGTTTTCAGTTCTTTCCACAGATTCTCAATTGGATTCAGGTCTGGACTTTAACTTGGCCATTCTAACACCTGGATATGTTTATTTTTGAACCATTCCATTGTAGATTTTGCTTTATGTTTTGGATCATTGTCTTGTTGGAAGACAAATCTCCGTCCCAGTCTCAGGTCTTTTGCAGACTACATCAGGTTTTCTTCCAGAATGGTCCTGTATTTGGCTCCATCCATCTTCCCATCAATTTTAACCATCTTCCCTGTCCCTGCTGAAGAAAAGCAGGCCCAAACCATGATGCCATGTTTGACAGTGGGTATGGTGTGTTCAGGGTGATGAGCTGTGTTGCTTTTACGCCAAACATAACGTTTTGCATTGTTGCCAAAAAGTTCAATTTTGGTTTCATCTGACCAGAGCACCTTCTTCCACATGTTTGGTGTGTCTCCCAGGTGGCTTGTGGCAAACATTAAACAACACTTTTTATGGATATCTTTAAGAAATTGCTTTCTTCTTGCCACTCTTCCATAAAGGCCAGATTTGTGCAATATACGACTGATTGTTGTCCTATGGAGAGAGTCTCCCACCTCAGCTGTAGATCTCTGCAGTTCATCCAGAGTGATCATGGGCCTCTTGGCTGCATCTCTGACAGTCTTCTCCTTGTATGAGCTGAAAGTTTAGAGGGACGGCCAGGTCTTGGTAGATTTGCAGTGGTCTGATACTCCTTCCATTTCAATATTATCGCTTGCACAGTGCTCCTTGGGATGTTTAAAGCTTGGGAAATCTTTTTATATCCAAATCCAGCTTTAAACTTCTTCACAACAGTATCTCGGACCTGCCTGGTGTGTTCCTTGTTCTTCATGATGCTCTCTGCACTTTTAACGGACCTCTGAGACTATCACAGTGCAGGTGCATTTATATGGAGACTTGATTACACACAGGTGGATTGTATTTATCATCATTAGTCATTTAGGTCAACATTGGATCATTCAGAGATCCTCACTGAACTTCTGGAGAGAGTTTGCTGCACTGAAAGTAAAGGGGCTGAATAATTTTGCACGCCCAATTTTTCAGTTTTTGATTTGTTAAAAAAGTTTGAAATATCCAATAAATGTCATTCCACTTCATGATTGTGTCCCACTTGTTGTTGATTCTTCACAAAAAAATACAGTTTTATATCTTTATGTTTGAAGCCTGAAATGTGGCAAAAGGTCGCAAAGTTCAAGGGGGCCGAATACTTTCGCAAGGCACTGTATGTTTGAAGCCTGAAATGTGGCAAAAGGTCGCAAAGTTCAAGTGGGCCGAATACTTTCGCAAGGCACTGTATATACTGTACTCGATACCATCTACTGCATCTTGCCTATGCCGTTCTGTACCATCACTCATATATCTTTATGTACATATTCTTTATCCCTTTACACTTGTGTGTATAAGGTAGTAGTTGTGGAATTGTTAGGTTAGATTACTCATGGGTTATTACTGCATTGTCGGAACTAGAAGCACAAGCATTTCGCTACACTCACATTAACATCTGCTAACCATGTTTATGTGACAAATAAAATTTGATTTGATGTACATATTCTCATTCACCCCTTTAGATGTGTGTATTAGGTAGTTGTTGGGAAATTGTTAGATATTACTGCACTGTCGGAACTAGAAGCACAAGCATTTCGCTACACTCGCATTAACATCTGCTAACCATGTGTACGTGACCAATCAAATTTGATTTGATGAACTAGTTGCCCAATCCAATACTACTCTCCCTCAACTCTCTGGCCCCCCTCCAAACTAAACCGGTCTCCTTTTCCTCCCCCTGGTTTACCCCTGAACTCCGCGCCCTGAAGCAAGCTAGCCGCTGCCTGGAGCACCTTAGCAGGTAGTCTGGGCTCAAAATGTCCACACTGAGGCCTATAAACTCTCCACCTACAGAGATGCCTTCAGTGCTGCAAGGTCCACCTACTTCTCCAACATCACCAACAGCTCCAAAAAGAACTCCCAGACTACTTCAGCCCAGTGACAACAGCTTCTCTACTACCTCCAAGATCACCAAAATAAACTCATCACTGATCATCATCTCCCTCAGCTGCCCCTCCCAGTCGTCACACCTAAGACCCGGCTGTCCGAATTTGCTCCCATTGACTCTCCCTATATCTCAAAACTCATCATGTCATCCAAGAGTACAACTTGCTTCCTGGACCTTCTCCCCACTGTTCTCATCAAAGCCTGCCTGCTCCCTGTTTATATATCACACACATCGTCAACCTCTCCCTCGCCCATGGAACCGTCCCCTACAAAACAGCTGCAGTTACTTCTTTCTTATAAAAGCCAGGCCTGGACACCGCCATCCTCAATAACTTCCGCCCCATTTCCAACCTCTCCTTCCTTGCTAAGACTCTGGAACGTACTGTTGCCAACCAATTACAAACCCACCTGCTAATCAACAACCTGTTCGAGCCCCTCCAGTCTGGTTTCCGCCCCCTCCACATTACTGAACCTGCACTCCTCAAAGTTGTCAATGACCTCCTCACCTCTGCTGACGCTGGTGCCCTCAACATCCTGATTCTCCTGGACCTGAGTGCCGCTTTTGACGCAGTGAGACATCAGATCCTCCTTGTCAGGCTTGAGGGTCTACAGTGGGGCAAAAAAGTATTTAGTCAGCCACCAATTGTGCAACTTCTCCCACTTAAAAAGATGAGAGAGGCCTGTAATTTTCATCATAGGTACACTTCATCTATGACAGACAAAATGAGAAAAAAAATCCAGAAAATCACATTGTAGGATTTTTAATGAATTTATTTGCAAATTATGGTGGAAAATAAGTATTTGGTCACCTGTTTGAACTTGTTATCAGTATAAAGGACACCTGTCCACAACCTCAAACAGTCACACTCCAAACTCCACTATGGCCAAGATCAAAGAGCTGTCAAAGGACACCAGAAACAAAATTGTAGACCTGCACCAGGCTGGGAAGACTGAATCTGCAATAGGTAAGCAGCTTGGTTTGAAGAAATCAACTGTGGGAGCAATTATTAGGAAATGGAAAACATACAAGACCACTGATAATCTCCCTCGATCTGGGGCTCCACGCAAGATCTCACCCCGTGGGGTCAAAATGATCACAAGAACGGTGAGCAAAAATCCCAGAACCACACGGGGGGGACCTAGTGAATGACCTGCAGAGAGCTGGGACCAAAGTAACAAAGCCTACCATCAGTAACACACTACGCCACCAGGGACTCAAATCCTGCAGTGCCAGACGTGTCCCCCTGTTTAAGCCAGTACATGTCCAGGCCCGTCTGAAGTTTGCTAGAGAGCATTTGGATGATCCAGAAGAAGATTGGGAGAATGTCATATGGTCAGATGAAACCAAAATATAACTTTTTGGTAAAAACTCAACTCGTCGTGTTTGGAGGACAAAGAATACTGAGTTGCATCCAAAGAACACCATACCTACTGTGAAGCATGGGGGTGGAAACATCATGCTTTGGGGCTGTTTTTCTGCAAAGGGACCAGGACGACTGATCCGTGTAAAGGAAAGAATGAATGGGGCCATGTATCGTGAGATTTTGAGTGAAAACCTCCTTCCATCAGCAAGGGCATTGAAGATGAAACGTGGCTGGGCCTTTCAGCATGACAATAATCCCTAACACACTGTCCGGGCAACGAAGGAGTGGCTTTGTAAGAAGCATTTCAAGGTCCTGGAGTGGCCTAGCCAGTCTCCAGATCTCAACCCCATAGAAAATCTTTGGAGGGAGTTGAAAGTCCGTGTTGCCCAGCAACAGCCCCAAAACATCACTGCTCTAGAGGAGATCTGCATGGAGGAATGGGCCAAAATACCAGCAATAGTGTGTGAAAACCTTGTGAACACTTACAGAAAACGTTAGACCTCTGTCATTGCCAACAAAGGGTATATAACAAAGTATTGAGAAACTTTTGTTATTGACCAAATACTTATTTTCCACCATAATTTGCAAATAAATTCATTAAAAATCCTACAATGTGATTTTCTGGATTTTTTCTACTAATTTTGTCTGTCATAGTTGAAGTGTACCTATGATGAAAATTACAGGCCTCTCTCATCTTTTTAAGTGGGAGAACTTGCACAATTGGTGGCTGACTAAATACTTTTTTGCCCCACTGTAGGTGTTGAGGGATCTGCACTGTCCTGACGACAATCATACCTCACAAACCGGACGACTACATCTCCCTCAATGGCCACACCTCAGACTCAGCTGCAGTTACATAGGGTGAGCCCCAGGGCTCTTTGCTGGGTCCCTTACTCCTCATTATCTACATCCTCCTTCTTGGTCAGATCCTCCGTCACGTCAACTTTGACTTCCACTGCGATACCGATGACACCCAGATCTACCTCAGCACCAAATCCCTCCTCAACCCACCTCTGGCCCACATTGAATCCTGCCTCTCTGCAATAAAAACATGGATGCAACAAAACTTCCTTGAGCTCAACTGTGACAAAAATGGAACTCCTCCTCATAGACAGGAAATCCACCCTCACCAAAGGTGGCAACCTCACCATTGACGATACCATGGTCTCTCCCTCCCTCCATGAACACAACCTTGGTGCCATCCTGGACTCCAACCTCTCATTTGACCACCACACACACTGTCAAATCCTCATTCTTCCACCTCCGCAACATTGCCAAAGTCAGGTCCTCCCTCTCCCGTCCTGCCGCTGAAATCCTCATACATGCATTCATGTCCTCCAGTCTTGACAACTGCAACTCACTACTCTCCGGCATCAACTCGAGCTCCCTCCATAAACTCCAACTCTGCAGCCCGACTCCTCACCCACACAAAGTCCTGGCAGCACATCACCTATGTCCTCTGAACTCCACTGGCTCCCTGTCTCACAATGCATTGATTACAAGATCTTCCTTCTGACCTACAAAGCCCTTCACCACCTAGCCCCCCCTTAGCTCTCAGACTTTCTTCTCCCCCCACCAACCCACACGCGCACTCCATTCCACCACAGCAGGCCACCTTGTGATCCCCAGGTCGTAGCTCCAGCGCTTCGGCCTTCTCCAGGGTTGGTCATAGCCTCTGGAACTCCATCTCTCCAGCCATCCATGACTCAGTGATGGACACTATCTTTCAGTCCCTCCTAGAGCCCCACCTCTTTGACAAGGCCTACCCTTAAGCTCCCTGAATGTCCTGAATACAAAGCATTATGTCCTGAATACAAAGCATTATTTACTGAACACAAAGCATTATGTCCTGAACACAAAGCATTATGTTTGGGGGAAATCCGACAACATCATTGAGTACCACTCTTCATATTTTTAAGCATGGTGGTGGCTGCATCATCTTATGTGTATGCTTGTCATCGGCAAGGACTAGGTCGTTTTTTAGGATCAAAAGAAAGCAACAGCAAACTCAGAGGCGGATGATGTCATGTCACCGTGTGGGACTGTGGGTCAATTAAACTTGTCGGAGTGGGCGCCCTGATTCTAGTTTGTGAGCTAGGCAGGCTACTGCCTGGGAAGGTCTCCCACTCAGAAGTACGAGATGGGGAGGGGGGCGGGGGTAGGTTGACCTCAGGTCTCCCCACAGGAAGCCCGAGGTAGGGGGAGCGGGGGAATCTATCAAATAGCGCACCTCTAACTTTGTACAATACTAATGCAATTATTAAAATCAGTCACAGTACGAAATGCCATCAAATAAACCACAATTCATTCATAATACTGTGAATATATAGTTTCACAGACATATTGTTGCATTTTTTCTAGTTTGTGCGAAATGGTTAAGAGTAATATAAAACCAGTGTGCACACCACCAAGGTGAATTGGTTCAGTCTTGACTCTTAGTTGACAGTGTTGGGGGATAGATAATGTATTGATGCTCGAGTGCCAAATTAGCACAAATGGATAAGAAAAGGTCTAAGCCATCAGGTGTCCAGTTTAGTAAAAAGAGGAAAGAAGAGGAGAAACGCGCTAAAGATAAAAGGTATGCAGCTATGTCATCTCTTTATGAGTATAATATTATGCATGTAATGATGTAGGCTAGTATAATACTTAGGTTTGTTAGCCTATGTTGCTTGCTATGCTATTACACATAGGGCAATAATATTCCGTTTTCTGTCCAACTAGCTTACATAACATTGGATATAATTTCACAGTTTCATCATGATAATGTGTGTAGCCTGCAGCAAAACAATTACAACCTAACTAGCACATTATTGATTTGGTTAACTTTCATTGAGGTGACATCATAAAGGTTTTCTGTGATTGTATTGACTAGGTCCTGAGCTAGGTAAGGGGAATTTCCAATGTTGTAGGCTAACTTAAAAGACATCTATATTATGCATATTGTGTGATATATTGAGTCTTTTGGGGTGTCTTATGCCTAGAATTAGCCAAGGAGATTGTATGGTTAATTTGGTTCCTATTCTGAAAGTTTGATAAATTATGCATAATGACAGGTATATTTAATTGTGCAACAAATGTATTTAGGGTGTCAGACTCATATATTGTATTTCAATGAAAATTCAGAGGCACACCTGAAATATTTGAAGCACACTCTGGCACTGGCCAGGATGAGGAGCCATCCACCTCCTCAGCCACACAGGCCTCTTCAGAAATCATCTCGGAGCCTCATCATGAGGAGCCATCTACCTCCTCAGCCACACAGGCCTCTTCAGAAATCATCTCGGAGCCTCAGCATGAGGAGCCTCAGCCCCACAGTTGTCTTCACAAATGTTGTCTGAGTCTGAGGAAGACCCATTTGCTTCCACTTCTCCCCAGCAGGATTCTTCAGCTGTGTTTGTGCGCACGTGTGTGTATGTGGGGGTACACGCACATGTGTTTGTGTATGCATCCCTGCATAACATAAAATAAAGAATTTCCCTTTCGCAAAGTTTTAAGTTTCGATATTGTAGGTAACAATGATGATTTTATGATTACTGTGTATGTATGTGGGAGGTTCCACCACTATAAATGCTATGAATAATGTGTGTAAACTAATGCCCATGTGCTCTCCATTAGAAATGCCTGTAGCAGCATCCCCACCAAATCCTGCTGCTGAGGATGAATCACTGTCTACAGACCCTGCTGCTGAGGATGAATCACTGTCTACAGACCCTGCTGCTGAGGATGAACCACTGTCTACAGACCCTGTCTACAGACCCTGCTGCTGAGGATGAACCACTGTCTATAGACCCTGCTGCTGAGGATGAACCACTGTCTACAGACCCTGCTGCTGAGGATGAACCACTGTCTACAGACCCTGTCTACAGACACTGCTGCTGAGGATGAACCACTGTCTACAGACCCTGCTGCTGAGGATGAACCACTGTCTACAGACCCTGCTGCTGAGGATGAACCACTGTCTACAGACCCTGTCTACAGACACTGCTGCTGAGGATGAACCATTGTCTACAGACCCTGC
Source organism: Oncorhynchus mykiss (assembly GCF_013265735.2). NCBI lineage: Eukaryota > Metazoa > Chordata > Actinopteri > Salmoniformes > Salmonidae > Oncorhynchus > Oncorhynchus mykiss. Next base: position 16,295,692 of record NC_048589.1, on the reverse strand, counting down.
TGCTGAGAATGAACCACTGTCTACAGACCCTGCTGCTGAGGATGAATCACTGTCTACAGACCCTGCTGCTGAGGATGAACCACTGTCTACAGACCCTGCTGCTGAGGATGAACCACTGTCTACAGACCCTGCTGCTGAGGATGAACCACTGTCTACAGACCCTGCTGCTGAGGATGAACCACTGTCTACAGACCCTGCTGCTGAGGATGAACCACTGTCTACAGACCCTGTCTACAGACACTGCTGCTGAGGATGAACCACTGTCTACAGACCCTGTCTACAGACCCTGCTGCTGAGGATGAACCACTGTCTACAGACCCTGCTGCTGAGGATGAATCACTGTCTACAGACCCTGTCTACAGACCCTGCTGCTGAGGATGAACCACTGTCTACAGACCCTGTCTACAGACACTGCTGCTGAGGATGAACCACTGTCTACAGACCCTGCTGCTGAGGATGAATCACTGTCTACAGACCCTGCTGCTGAGGATGAATCACTGTCTACAGACCCTGCTGCTGAGGATGAACCACTGTCTACAGACCCTGTCTACAGACCCTGCTGCTGAGGATGAATCACTGTCTACAGACCCTGCTGACTGAGGATGAACCACTGTCTACAGACCCTGCTGACTGAGGATGAACCACTGTCTACAGACCCTGCTGACTGAGGATGAACCACTGTCTACAGACCCTGCTGCTGAGGATGAACCACTGTCTATAGACCCTGCTGCTGAGGATGAACCACTGTCTACAGACCCTGCTGACTGAGGATGAACCACTGTCTACAGACCCTGCTGACTGAGGATGAACCACTGTCTACAGACCCTGCTGCTGAGGATGAATCACTGTCTACAGACCCTGCTGCTGAGGATGAACCACTGTCTACAGACCCTGCTGCTGAAAATGAACCACTGTCTACAGACCCTGCTGATGAGGATGAATCACTGTCTATAGACCCTGCTGCTGAGGATGAACCACTGTCTATAGACCCTGCTGCTGAGGATGAACCACTGTCTACAGACCCTGCTGCTGAGGATGAACCACTGTCTACAGACCCTGCTGCTGAGGATGAATCACTGTCTACAGACACTGCTGCTGAGGATGAACCACTGTCTACAGACCCTGCTGCTGAGGATGAATCACTGTCTACAGACCCTGCTGCTGAGGATGAATCACTGTCTACAGACCCTGCTAACTGGCCTTCAGTTCTGACTGACAGAATTCAGACACAACTAGTTTTCAGAAGAGGTACCACCTAACTTTGTCTTCCCAAGGAATGAGAGTGATGGAAGAAGTTGCCACCACCAGTATTTCGGGAAGACCTTGGTGAGTGGTGAAACAATCCCTAGAAGTTGGTTGGTGTATTCTGAAAGAAACAACAGTCTCTTCTGCTGCAAACTATTTTCTAAGAAGAACAATAGTTTAGCAAACTCAGGTCGGACGACGGCAGCCCAGACCACCAAAACTGCATGAAAACATGAAAATAACTGGCAATGAGGATAAAAAGAAGGGGAACAATTGATAAAGCATGAGATGGCACTTATGGAGGCTGAGAGGATAAGATGGAGAGAGGCGTTGACACGTCTGACTGCTATTGTGCAGTCTCTAGCAATTAGAAATCTGGCACTAAGACAACACACAGAAACACTGTACTCTCCATCAAATGGAAATGTTCTCAAAGAGGTTGAACTGATGGCACAATTTGATCCAGTCATGAAAGAGCACCTTAACCGAGTCCAAAAAGGGACCTCGTGTCACACCACCATCTACCTTGGCCACCAAATACAGAATTAACTCATTGATTTGTTGAGAAGCAATGTCATTTCAATAATGGTGAGTGACATCAAGCTGGCAAAATACTTCTCTATCATTCTAGATTGCACCTCAGATGTCAGCCACACTAAACAGTTGTCAGTTGTGATTAGAATTGTGTCACTGAAAGAAGAGCCCCACATAAAGGAACATTTTATGGGGGTTTTGGAGGCAGAGAAGTCCACATTTGGCGTCGCTGATTCTCAAAAGATGAAAGGAGCTAAAAATTCCTTTTGAGGACTGCAGAGGACAGTCTTGTGATAATGGGGCCAACATGAGAGGCAAAAACAAAGGTGTCCAAGCCAGAAATGAATCCAAGAGCTCTATAGGTGCCATGTGGGGCTCACGCGTTGAACCTGGTTGTGCCTGATGCTGCTAAAAGTTCTGTTGATGCCACAGGTTACTTTGGCATCTTACACAAACTGTACTCCTTGTTCTCAGCCTCCACACAGCGATGGGCCATCCTGAAAAAACATGTGGCCATCGTACCGCTTCAGCATCTGTACAGTGGTGTGGTATGACATCTTGAGCCAGATCCAACATGTGAGCAAGCTGACACAGTCTCCCAGTATGCATGTGGATGTTGCAGTCCGTCTTCTCAGAAAGACAGAGAGAGATCTCAACAACTACAGGGCAACAGGCTTTATGACCGCACAAACATCAGCTTAAGGATATTTGCGAGGGTATGAATGTAGAGGCCGTTCTACAACAAAAAAGGCTGAGGTCCACAAAGCTGCACTTTTCAGACAAATCATTTGATGAGCCTTTGAGTGATGTCCTGAAGAAGCTGGTGGTGACATTTCTCAATGTCGTTGTTGATGCTGGAACCTCAGTCCTTCAGGAAAGATTTTCCACATTGGAAAATGTGGGAGAGAAGTTTGGAGCGCTGTCATCCTTCCAAAGTCTCTCAAATGAGGAGCTGACAGAACAATGTGAGGCCCTTAGTATGACACTGCACTATAAAGAACACTCAGACTTGGATGGCAGAGAGCTTGCACAGAAACTGAAGAACTTGCCTGACTTGACGTCGAAGACCATGACCCTGCTTGAGCTGCTGATATTTATACACGAAAGGGAGCTCTCAGAAAAGTATCCAAATTTGTGGACTGCTCTCAGAATTTGTCTTACTCTTCCAGTGACCGTAGCTGAAGCAGAGAGGAGCTTTTCAAAGCTGAAGCTCATCAAATCCTACCTGAGCTCCACCGTGTCACAGGAACGCCTTAGTGGCCTTGCTGTCATCAGTATTAACCATGCAATTGATGGGCATATTTCTTATGATGATGTAATTGATGACTTTGCATCAAGGAAAGCAAGAAAGGTCCAGGTTTAGATGACAGTTGTGCAATTTAGTTTGTGTGTTTCTTGTTTGAAGTGCAGTAGTGCAATAATCAGGTTCTCTTCTTTATAAGTGTTTTATTCTATTTGTGTATTTGTGTGATATAGGATTTGTCATGTACGTGTGGAGAGACGGACCAAGGCGCAGCGGATGTTGAGTTCCACATAATTTATTAATAAAGTGAAACTTAGCAAAAACAATACATCAATAAACTAACAACGAAACGTGACTACCTGGTGCACATGCACAAAACCTAAAATAATATCCCACAAACACAGGTGGGAAAAATGTTACCTAAATATGATCCCCAATTAGAGTCACGATTATTAGCTGCCTCTAATTGGGAATCATACAAATCACCAACATAGAAAAATAAACTAGAACCCCACATAGAAATAATAAACTAGAATACCCCCCAGTCACACCCTGACCTACTACACCATAGAGAAACAAGGGCTCTCTATGGCCAGGGCGTGACAGGATTTGAGCAATTTAGTTTTATTTGTGTGTTTTTTGTTAGCAATAGGGTAATAGTGTAATAATTAGTTTCTCTTGAATTGTATTTATAAACTACAATTTGTTTCTATTTGTCTTTGTTACTTCTTGACATTTATGAGTGTCACGTTCTGACCTCTATTTCCGTTGTTTTGTATTTATTTAGTATGGTCAGGGCATGAGTTGGGTGGGCAGTCTGTTTGTTTTTCTATGTTTTGGGGCATTTCTATGTTTTCGGCCTAGTATGGTTCTCAATCAGAGGCAGGTGTCATTAGTTGTCTCTGATTGAGAATCATACTTAGGTAGCCTGGGTTGCACTGTTTGTTTGTGGGTGATTGGCTATGTTGATGGCTTGTTTCAGCACAGTCCATATGATTAGCTTCACGGTTGTTATTTTGTTTACTGGTTTTGTATAGTGTTCAGTGTTCACTACTTTCTTTATTAAAGATTGACCATGGACACTTACCACGCCGCGTATTGGTCCTCAGATCCATCTCGCCTCTCCTCTTCAGATGAAGAGGAGGACGGCCTTGACAATGAGTCTTATTTTTGTATATATTTTTCTATTTATATAGTTTTAAATCACATGATTATTTATTTGTGTTCCAAATATCTGAATAAAAATTACAGTTAGTGCAGAACAGTGCTTTTTTTCTGCTTTCCAACAGACATTCAAGAGACAAATTCACCTTTCAGCAGGTCAATAAACAACAACACAAAGCCAAATATACACTGGAGTTGCTGACCAAGAAGACATCGAATGTTCCAGAGTGGCCTAGTTACAGTTGTGACTTAAATCTGCTTGAAAATCTATGGCAAGAGCTTGTAGACGTTTTTAAAGAATGTGTAGATATTGTACAATCCAGGTGTGCAAAGTTGTTAGAGACTTACCCAGAAAGACACCTGTAATTGCAGCCAAAGGTATTTCTAACGTTGACTCAGGGATGTGTATATTTATGTAAATGAGATGTTTCTGTATTTAATTTTCAATCAATTTGAAAACAATTCAAAAAACATGTTTTCACTTTGACATTATGGGGTATCGTGTGTAGATAGGAGAAAAAGTATAAACGTAATCAATTATGAAATTGAAATTATAAATGTGGAATAAGTCAAAGGGTATGCAACATGATCACAAAAGTGTTCCAGCCTCAAAAATCTAAACCAGTCACTGACAAAAAGCCTCTTCTTTGTAATTTCTCTCACGGACAAACAGACAAGCCTGTGAGTGTGCCTACCGCTCGTGAGGCAGGCAAGAGTAATCAAAGAAGAAATAAGACGTAGCGTCTGGGCGGGGCCAAGCACAGCTCTACAGATCTGGAACCAGCCCATTGTTCTGGCCTGCTATTGTTTCCTCCACTGCCTTCAGAGTGGATACCTGCCCACCAAATATTATACTGTACTGTACAGGTCTCAGACAGGCTAGAGTGGGCAGGCGCTACCTGGCTGGGTGAATGACAGGGGAGAGTAGGACATTATGTCACGTCAGGTGTGTCACAGGTAGAGTAGCGGGGAGAAGAGGGAGGGTACTGGCACATCAAAATGATAGCAGAAAGACAATAATTACTATAAAAAGGAAAAACAGGAAATAAAAATATTGAAAATTGAAAAAAAGTGGTTACATGAGGCATCTCAACATTAAACAACATCAGTACAGTATATAATGAATGCCACTTTATGAGGGGTGCACAGCACAGTCTGTAATACCTACAGGTTTCATGCAGACCACCATAGTCCCTGTGCCCAAGAACTATCGCCCGTAGCACTCACATCTGTAGCCATGAAATGCTTTGAAAGGCTGGTCATGGTTCACATCAACATCATCATCCCAGACACCCTGGACCCACTCCGATTTGCATACCGCCCCAACAGATCCACAGTTGATGCAATCTCTACTGCACTCCACACTGCCCTTTCCCACTTGGTCAAAAGGAACACCTACGTGAGAATGCTGTTCATTGACTACAGCTCAGTGTTCAACACCATTGTGCCCTACAAGCTCACCACTAAGCTAAAGACCCTGGGACTGAACACCTCCCTCTGCAACTGGATACTGGACTTCCCCCAGGTGGTAAGGGTAGGCAACAACACATCCGCCACGTTGACCTTCAACACAGTGGCCCCTCAGTGGTGCGTGCTTAGTCCACTCCTGTACTCCCTGTTCACCCACGACTGCGTGGTCGCGCACAACTCCAACACCATCATTTAGGCAGGGTAGCCTAGTGGTTAGAGCGTTGGACTAGTAACCGGAAGGTTGCAAGTTCAAAACCCCGAGCTGACATGGTACAAATCTGTCGTTCTGCCCCTGAACAGGCAGTTAACCCACTGTTCCTAGGCCGTCATTGAAAATAAGAATTTGTTCTTAACTGACTTGCCTAGTTAAATAAAGGTAAAATAAATAAATAAAAAAGTTAGCAGACGACACGTTGGTGGCCTGATCACTGACAACAATGAGATAGCCTATAGGGAGGAGGTCAGTGACCTGGCAGTGTGGTGCCAAGACAACAACCTCTTCCTCAATGTCAGCAAGACAAAGAAGCTGATTATGAACTACAGGAAATGGAGGGCCGAGCACGACCCCATTCACATCGCCTGGGCTGAAGTGGAGCGGGTCAAGAGCTTTAAGTTCCTCAGTGTCCACATCACTAAGGATCTATCATGGTCCAAACACACCAACACAGTCGTGAAGAGGGCACTACAACACCTCTTCCCCCTCAGGAGGCTGAAAAGATTTGGCATGGGCCGTCAGATCAAAAAGTTCTATAGCAGCACCATTGAGAGCATCTTGACTGGCTGCATCACCACTTGGTATGGCAACTGCATGGCATCCAACCACAAGGCGCTACTGCGTACGGCCCAGCTGAGCTCCCTGCCATCCAAGACCTCTATACCAGGGGGTGTCAGAAGGCCCTAAAAATTGTCCAGTCACCCATCATAGACTTGCCTGCTACCGCACGGCAAGCAATACCGATGCACCAAGTCTTGAACCAACGGGACCCTGAACAGCTTTTTTTCATCAGCTGTCCGGGTGGCTGGTCTCAGACGATCCCGCAGGTAAAGAAGCTGGGTGTACTGGGGCTGGCATGGTGACACGTGGTCTGCGGTTGTGAGGCCAGTTGGACGTAGTGCCAAATTACCTAAAATGACATTGGAGGCGGCCTATGGTAGATAAATTAACATTAAATTATCTGGCAACAGCTCTGGTGGACATTCCTGCAGTCAGCATGCCAATTGGACGCACCCTCAAAAGTTGAGACATCTGTGGCATTGTGTTGTGTGACAAAACTGCACATTTTAGAATGGCCTTTCATTATCCCCAGCACAAGGTGCACCTGTGTAATGATCATGCCGTTTAATCACCTTCTGATATGCGTGTCATGGGGAATGTTTTATATTGGCAAATGAGAAATGCTCACTAACAGGGATGTAAACACATGAAGCTTTTTGTGCATATGGAACATTTGGAACATTTCTGGGACCTTTCATTTCAGCTCATTAAACATGGGACCAACACTTTACATGTTGCATTTATATTTTTGTTCAGTATAGTTAACCAAATAGATACCCGTTCTGCATTGATCCTTTTTGCAGTAACTTTGACTCATCACATACACTGCTGCTACTGTTAACCATCTGTCATTTTATTCCTAGTTATATGTACATGTCTACCTCAATTATCTTGTAGCCCTGCACATCGACTCGGTACTGGTACCACTTGTATATAAGCCAAGTTATTGTTACTCATTGTGTATCTTTTATCACTGTTTTACTTTTCTATTATTTCTCTATTTTCTTTCTCTCTGCATTGTTGGGAAGGACCTGTAAGTAAGCATTTCACTGTTAGTCCACACCTGTTTCTTTACAAAGCATGTGACGAATAAATGTCATTTGATTTGACAGCATCATCCATCAAATGCAGATAATTGTAAATTAGTATGATGCAATGGCTGACACTGTGGTCTACTACTGATGAGATGGTTCCAAGTCAGACACATGCTCATCAGCACGTTTACAGGGAAAGAAATACAGCCCCCTTTCTCAAACTCCCTTAGAGGCTGCAGTTACAGAGCTTCAGAGGTAGAGGAGAGTTTTGGCCCAGGCACTGGAGTGGCACACACACACACAGACCTGCTGATGATTGAGCAGAGATGGACACACACACACTGAAATGCCTCAGTCTGGGGCAGACGAGGTGTTGATTTTTTACTGTAACCACCGGCAACCAGGCCAATGGAGCTGTTTAATATGGGCTGAAGAGAACGGGGGAGGCTCTCCGTTTTATGATCTGTGGAAAAAAAGACACATTTCCAACCGATGCTCCGTCCCAGGTTATGCGGTTGAGCCACAGGAGAAATGGACCTGCTGGGCTTCCGTAGCTCAATGAGTCTACTGAGCATTGGGGCAGACAGAAAACAGGGACTCTTCCAAAAATGGCACAGACACAAGCACTCACACACAGACAAACGTCCCTTTCCAGGCAGACATCTTAGTGGAAAAATGTGGTCACAAAGTGAAGGCCCAGGAGCATGAGGGAGAGCAGGACAGAGTAAGAGAAGGAGCAGGGACACGGTGGCTCTCTTATGGACAGGCCTGGGGAGAAGGCACCACACCCACCAGGGACAGAACCTAGAGGGGCAAGCTTGGGCAGGATATCCCATCCCAGGTCTCTGAACTCTCTATAGAGGATTTACTGGGATAGTGAGAGAAGATCAAACCAATACACTGATTTTCTTTCAGTTCAATTTATAGGCACTACAACAAGGAAGTATCATGAAATGCAGGTGGACTGGTGTGTGTGTGTGTGCGGGGGGGGGGGGGGGGGGGGGGGGGGCATGCATGCGTCAAATGTGTGTTTCTCTGTGAGTCTGTGTGTCTAAGGCCTAACCCATGGATGTTGTACCATCAAAGCCAGACTTACCCAAAAATCGGCATGATTTGAAACAGTGAGGCTACAGCGCATTTCACTACAACCGAGCGGGACCTCACTCCTAATAAATAGTTATAAAAACAAGATGACCGCCTCTACGTCCCGGGAAACAGAACCAGACAAGTGAACAACAAAACCGGCCGGGCTCCTCCAACCTACGCTGCCTTTCAAGCCGCGCCAGCCCTGCGGCCCAGCTCAGGGTTCTTGTACCATATAACACTGATCCACTTCAGACCCTGTTCCAGATTAGCCCAACCTCTCCTCCATCGTTAAAGGTACTGAACCACACCATTGTTCAACCTCCTATTCTTTCTGTGCCGAGCCAGAGCCTTTACTGCAACATGTCCTATGAGATTATCAGCAGACAGGGTTGAGTCTGGCCACAGAGATCACAGCTCCCTGCAACAAAGGAGCAGGCTAATCTGGGCTTTGTGGAGGTCTTATGTTCAGAGCAGGCCTCCTGGTGAACTGACATCCTTCAGGAGTAACACTTTCCATCTTATCAATGGTTAAAGCATTTTGTCTAGCCGTCTGTTACTTACGTAAAGCCTGCACTGGGCCTAATTGAGAGCTAAAAGCCATTAGGAGAGACAACCTGCCTCAGACACTCACGGAGCTATTAAAGAGAAACGCGTATTGTCTACTGTGGTAAAGCGGCAGGGCAATGATATAGGCCGGGTTTTCCTTCCTTCTCCCCCTCCAGTGTTAATTTTAAATGCGATGGCATCCATTATGGCTCCTGGCGAGTAAAGTAGACACCTTGCTTTGGAGATCAGAGGACTGAGAAGCTGGGGGCGGAGGAGCACCTGCGGTAAGAGATCAGAGGTTCACTTTGGAGAGTGTCACACGGATCTCATGCGCCTGCTGTGACCTACTCCAGGGTTTCCCAAACTTGGTCCTGGGTGCACGTGTTGGTTTCTGCCCTCGCACTACACAGCCGATTCAAATAACCAACTCATCATCAAGTTTTGATTGTTTGAAATCAGCTGTGTAGTGTGAGGGTAAAAAAACAAACGTGCACTTAGAGGGACAGCCAGACTGAGTTTGGGAAACGCTGCTGTACTCTACTAACTGTGCTATGTTTGACTGTACTCTATTCCACTGAACAATGAGTCTTCTCTACTCTACTAACTGTGCTATGTTTGACTGTACTCTATTCCACTGAACAATGAGTCTTCTCTACTCTACTAACTGTGCTATGTTTGACTGTACTCTATTCCACTGAACAATGAGTCTTCTCTACTCTACTAACTGTGCTATGTTTGACTGTACTCTATTCCACTGAACAATGAGTCTTCTCTACTCTACTAACTGTGCTATGTTTGACTGTACTCTATTCCACTGAACAATGAGTCTTCTCTACTCTACTAACTGTGCTATGTTTGACTGTACTCTATTCCACTGAACAATGAGTCTTCTCTACTCTACTAACTGTGCTATGTTTGACTGTACTCTATTCCACTGAACAATGAGTCTTCTCTACTCTACTAACTGTGCTATGTTTGACTTTACTCTATTCCACTGAACAATGAGTCTTCTCTACTCTACTAACTGTGCTATGTTTGACTTTACTCTATTCCACTGAACAATGAGTCTTCTCTACTCTACTAACTGTGCTATGTTTGACTTTACTCTATTCCACTGAACAATGAGTCTTCTCTACTCTACTCTTTTCTATTGAACACAATATTGTGCTCCAACACTCTACTCCACTGTAGTTCTCTATATTGTGTTCTGCCCTACACTAAAGCATTCTGACAGTATAATCATCTCCTCGCCATATCTTTAAGTTGTTCTCCGAGTAAGTGGCCTAGTACTCTAGCTGTAGTTTCACCATGGAGACTTGGTAGGCAGGGGTAGGAGCCGAGTGAGCGTTTCTCTTTAATAGCCCTGGCCTCTGCAGTAGCTGGCGTGAAATGAAAGCCAGCAATTTGGAGATGGATGGCAGACCCAGCACTTCAAAGACCTCTTTCCCCTGTATACTGTATGCCACAGGTCTAAAAAGGGAACCTGCTCGTTCACTTTAGTACAAAGACACACACAAACACGCACTCCCAGACACACACACGCCTCGGATTATCTGTTTGCTAAACATACTGGTTCTTTTCAAGGGAATCACATTGATACTTTTAGGTTCTATATGCTAAACACACACATACAGGCTTCAATAAACGCACAAGCATGCACGCACAGACGCACACAGCAATAGTTTGCCACATACCAGACAGATATGCCCTGAGGGCAACTCTGACACACTAGCATAGCATATAAATTGCAAGGTAAATCTTCTCGTGGGGGCGGATAGAGGGGTGCTGACGGAGCGAGTCTTTTATGTCTAATAGTTTGTCACAGACAAAACAAAACAGAACGCTATTGTAATCTCATAAAGCCACCCACACAAATGACCAGACATACCAATCAAGAAGAAGATACTAAACTCATGTAGAAGGCATGTAACTTATACACAAACTTCCTACAAAAGTGCTGACCGTAGAGGAGATAAGAACAATGGCAGGTTTCCCAGTGGTAGTTTCTTAAGTATGGGTAACTGCTAGCCGACTAAACTCAACTCCACAATTTACAATGGAGTTGAGCGGCGACTAGTGTAGACGGACTCGAGTCCGACTTCACATAAAATTAAGTTTTAATCAAACACTACTGATTTCAGCACCCAAATAACATAGAACGTCAGCGCTCCAGGCCGCACACATTAGTCGCCACTCAACTTCATCGTAAATCGTGGAGTTGATTTTAATCGGCTAGTAACTGCATACTTGGAGTGTGTGTCTGAAAGCGGGTGTTACGAAAGAAGTGGGTAGATTAACAGCGATGGGTGTAACATCAGTGGGTGGATTAACAGCGATGGGTGTAACACCAGTGGGTGGATTAACAGCGATGGGTGTAACACCAGTGGGTGGATTAACAGCGATGGGTGTAACATCAGTGGGCGGATTAACAGCGATGGGTGCAACACCAGTGGGTGGATTAACAGCGATGGGTGTAACATCAGTGGGTGGATTAACAGCGATGGGTGTAACATCAGTGGGTGGATTAACAGCGATGGGTGTAACATCAGTGGGTGGATTAACAGCGATGGGTGTAACATCAGTGGGTGGATTAACAGCGATGGGTGTAACATCAGTGGGTGGACTAACAGTGATGGGTGTAACATCAGTGGGTGGCTTAACAGCTATGTGTGTAACAGCGATGGGTGTAACATCAGTGGGTGGATCAACAGCGATGGGTGTAACATCAGTGGGTGGCTTAACAGCGATGGGTGTAACATCAGCTCTCCATTATTGATTAGACCAGCCATAGCCCGGAGCATTGCGGTTCAGCTTAAATGTTTACATAGCAGTTTAGGAAAACTAACGTAGCAGGTTAGGAGACTCGTCGTGCAGCCCAATCAGCCACGAAAAACCGCCTGGAGCAGCAACAAATCTGTTGATCCACCCACTTATTTACCACATCCACTTTCACACACACTCCATGTATGCAGTTATCCATCGGTGAATCCCAACCACCACAACCCCCCCCCCCCCCCCCCCCCCCCCCCCCCCCCCCCCCCCCCCCCCCCCCCCCCCCACTCCTACCAACTCGCTCAGAGAGCCCTCTGTTTTCATATGTTGCTGACGAAACTCAGAGGAGTGGCGATGGGGTCACTAAACTCATCAACCTCAGGACACACTCCTGACTTGAAGGATGCAATTCATGTTCCACTTTCAAATAATAAAACAAGCATGAAATTCTAATAAACAAATCACCACTGTTGTTTTTACAATATAATAACCTCAGTAACGTGTGTCAAGTCTCACAATCAGAGATAAACAAATGCATGTGGCATAATTAGGCACGCCTATCCATTATTTTGTATGAAATTACACAAACTCGCTCTGAAGCCTCGGTTGAAGTCGCTGAGAGTCTAATTAGCCCCTACACCCTCAATCATTTTCACTCCCTCAGCTTTGGGACACTTGTGCAAATGGCGTACATGAATGCGCAAATGGGAGGCGAGGGGCAACGGGAAGTGGGTGAGTTGGGATTCAGGCCATGACTCCAGTTTCTGCCAGGTCAGGAAAACTGTTCCCTCCAGGCTTGGTGTGGTACAGTGTCCTCTAGTGGGGCCTGAGGGGCTGGCCAGCACAGAGCCACACTCACCACAATGTGTGAGTGAAGGGGCCAGGGGGGTGACACCAGACCAGCTCACTGGGCAGCCCAAAGAGACCACCACAACTCCCTATCTTCCACAAGAGTCCCCCATGCCCTGCTGAGAAACCTACCCTCTCTCCCACATCTTAATGAACCCTCAAACAAACAGTGTGCACACAAACCCGCCATGGTTAACTGCAGGGAACACGGGGAACGGCTCCTCTGAATAGAATATAACTCTTTCCATTCGTAGACCGCCCTGTTAAGAGGATGGAGGGGTGACACGGCGCCACAATGCCATAAGCTGTGTGGTAACTGGCACAGACCTTGTATGTACATGCTCTTTAATGCTGTTGGCAGCCTGCTGTACCCCAATCACATCTACAGTGCTATGTGTTGCTGAGCCACTGGCACATTGTCCTCAATGGGAGACTGCAGGCCTGTAAAGTAACTCACTGACACTATCACATTGCCAGAAACTGTCAACCATCAGAAGAAACATGGAACCAGTCAGTCAGCTGCAGCTAACATCTGATAGCCCAATAATAAAACATTGACTTCTGATATAAACCAAAACACATGCAAATTAAAACTTAAAACACTTCATATGAAGATCTTAGCAGCACAGCAGAGAGACATACAGTAAATAGCCTACCCGCAACCCCCCAGGGGAAATGATTATACCTCTGCTATTTAAGGTGATTGTGGCTGTATTTCTTGTAGAGCAGTAGGCCTGTGCAAACAGACAAGGCCTCTAACACAGCCAAAAACGAATACGTAAGTCATAGGAGCACGATACATTGTGCTTGTGACTTTCATAAAGCCGGATAGAAAGACACACCTTGCTGGAGGATCAACATGTCCAACTCCCGGCGCTTTTCTTTCGCTAACAAGTCACAGACACAGTGTTTTTCTATAGGGACGTGTCGGATGCCAAAATATTTTCTCCATAAAGCCAACGCTGCCGAAGATGTAAGGCGCAGATAAAGTGCATGGAAAGCATTATGGGGCTGTGAGATTTACAGAACTGGAGTCCGGGAGGAATGTTTCTGCCCCGTCGCCTTCCAAGAACAACAACACACCGCGTGCCCGCCTTGCCAGAAGCGGGCGCTTTTCGCGTCTCGGGTGGGTAGGTGCGTGTGAGGGGTACGTTAACATTTTTCAACAGGACAGCCTGGGCCTATACAGTGAAAGCTAAACACTGTGCTTTGTATTGCGGCCCGTGGCACAAATCAACAGTGAACAGCTCTTGGCAGTCAAAGTGGCAGCGCAAAAACGATCATGAAAATAATATTTGTCCATAAAAGTTAATTTAACACCAGTCTCTAATATAAGCATGTTCTTCATCAGGAGCCATGGGATGCGAAAGGCCAGATAATGACTATGAATGGCATTTTGTTTCTTCAAGACGACAGCATAAATCCACTTTAGACTGTCTGGCTCTATCAAAGTAAATTGGACTCGACATAATTCAACTCTATTCAGTATAGAGAAGTGTGTAGGTTTTTAAGATGGCCTGCTATCCCCTAATGTTGCCTTCCCATCAGCAACCCGATGTCCCATTCTAGGGCTAAGGGAGCCAGAGGGTTGCAGGTTTAAAGCCCAGTTGGGACATCACTATGTATTTTTGAGTGAGATACTTTGCTAGGGTAAATATTTATCTAGCTGTATAAATGGGTGTTGTGTGGAACGTGTAAACCTCTGGCGCTGCCCTGGACGAGGTCTAATGCCAGGTAGATAATAATACCTTACTGTGCTCTGAGATACCAGTCAGTCACTATGCCAACAGACATGAATTGTGAAATATGGGAAATTATATTTTTTTCTATTGGATTCTTGTGACAACAGATAAACACATAAACAAGACATTCAGTTCTAAAGAACAAGGGTATTGGCTGAACAATTATCTTAAGTGCATTTAACATTGTTTGGTAAAAAAATAAAATAAAATTCAACCACTTGCTCAAAAACATAATTTAACACTATTCATATGGCCATATAGTAAGCAACCAGACACATGCCATCTTCTCTCAGGAGACAAGGCCATTGCAGATCTTGGTGACTGGCTCCCCCTGTTGGTCTTCTGGTTCCTGCCTCCCTGTTCTCACCCGGAGCAGAGCAGGGACTGGAACACAGCACGGGCTTAACATTTCGGACACACAACAACCCCTCCCTCACACAAATGACACAATTACCCTAATACACTATACCAACCTCCCCCCTAATGAATGTGTGGTCTGACTCTAAATGATAGCCAGCCTTGTTTTAGTCAGACAGAGACACAGGCAGACAGACACACACACAGCTCCAGTCCATCCATCTGTTTACGTCTGGGTGGATTTCCTCTGTGTGAGTTATGAGGAGAGACTGTGTGGCAATGCTATTCGGTTAAAAAAGAGAATGTCTGGGAGTGAAACACAATACTTGAATGATCTGGAGGGCACCCAATTGTACGCCCCCACACGTCTTCCTGCTTGCACAACTTTGGGAATTATCTGCGAGTAGAATTGATTTGTTTGTGCAGTGGAACAGAAGAGAATAAGAAGCAGACAGGCTCCAAAACTTGAAGCTGGAGGCTGATTTTGAAGGCGTCTTCAGGGGGGGAAGGAGGGGTTGGACATTCATTCCACTATAGTGAAAACTACGAAGAGGTCAATTAGTTAAACAAGAAACTGGTCTTAGTCCAGCTCCTCTGTCTACCATCAATAACACATACTGTGACCAGTGGTGGAAAAAGTAGACATACCTTAAAACCTCTTAAGGATACAACCCTTTTTTTCAATTTTTGCCTAAAATGACATACCCAAATCTAACTGCCTGTAGTTCAGGCCCTAAAGCAAGGATATGCATATTCTTGGTACCATTTGAAAGGAAACACTTTGAACTTTGTGGAAATGCGAAAGGAATGTAGGAGAATAACACACAATAGATCTGGTAAAAAATAAACATTTCTTTTTTTGTACCATCATCTTTGAAATGCAAGAGAAAGTCAAATGAATGTATTATTTCAGCCCAGGTGCAATTTAGATGTCCACTAGATGGCAGCAGTGTATGTGCAAGGTTTTAGACATCCAATCAACCATTGCATTTCTGTTAAATGTATCAAGACTGCCCAAATGTCCCCAATATGTTTATTAATAACTTTGTTCAAAATTACGCACTCCTCAAACAATAGCATGGAATTATTTCACTGTAATAGCTACTGTAAATTGGACAATGCAGTTTGCTTAAATTCTTGTTAATCTTTCTGCCAATATCAGATATGTCTACATCCTGGGAAATTGTTTTGTTACTTACAACCTCATGCTAATCGCATTAGCCTACATCAGCGCAACCGTACCATGGAAGGGACATCGATCCCAAATACGTTTTAAATAGAAAGCTACAAGTAAAAAGTCACCCAGTAAAATACTATTTTTGTTCTAATTATACTTAAGTATAAAAAGTTAACATAATTGCAAAAATATACTTAAGTATCAAACAGTAAAAGTACAAATAATTTTAAAATCCTTATATTAAGCCAAGCAGACGGCACCATTTTCTTGTTTATATATATATGTTTATATATATACCATGTGTTCTCTTGATAAGCGTGTGAATTGGACCATTTTCCTGTCCTGCTAAACATTCAATATGTAATGACTACTAAATATTTATGGAGTAAAAAGCACAATATTTTCTTTAGGAATGTAAGGAAGTAAGTAGTCCAAAAATATAAAATAGTAAAGTACAGATACCCCCAAAAACAACTTAAGTAATACTTTAAAGTATTTTTACACCACTGAACATAGCACAAGGACATACACAGTAACTGTAGGCCGCTAGGTCATTAGCCCAGAGGGGTGTTCCAGAAAGCAGGATCATATAGTTAGCCAGCTAACTATTATAAGCAGTTAAATATCTCTTGATTGTCTGATTCATTTAGGAAGCTTGTCTAGAATATGAGTTGTTGATTAATGAGTAAATTATAGCATGCCAATTCTATATTCCTCAAAAATATGGTTATTTTTGCATTTTTATGACAGTTAGCTGGTTAAAACTCATTGATCCTCTTATCTGGAACAACCCACAGGCAAATCACACCCACAAACCAGAGTGCCAATAATAGGTTTATTTCAATAATGTCAATATTGTTTTAAAAAAAAGCCATGACATAGCCTGGATCTTTTCTTCTGAAATTGACATACACATGTCGTAATTGCAGTGATTTTTGAAAACAGTCTGAGCAAGAGAAAACAAATAAGGCCAGAGGAGATGTCTTCTAGTACTAAAACCCAAGCAGGTAGAAAAGGCTTACACCCCTCCCCCCAATTCAAACCAACCAATGAATGTATACAATTTACACATTGAACTCTGAATAATCAAAACAAATATTTACAAATCCTTTTATCAAATTTGTATTACAACAAATGTCTGAAAGGATAGCAAAACCAGGGGAGAAAAACAAAACATATTTTTGCTTTATCCACACTAAAGCATTCTGAAACTATGACAGAATAAACTCACTACCTTTGAAAGCATTCTAAATAATGAGAAAATGAAATCCTAAATGACAGTCATAACATTACCGGTCTCCTCTCCCCGATGCCTATCCTCATAAATATCTTTAGTGTCACCTTTTCTGATGGCTGATTGGGGATCTTCTGTATGCGATAGGAGAACGATGGCGAGTGTGTGCTTTTGTTACTTCACTTGTTTAGATAACAGGAGTCATTCAATCCACAGTGAGACCCGAATAAAATGTCCCCTTTTCGGTGGCTGAAGTGTAATATAAAACTACCACTGCTGCCAGCACAACACAAGCTAAAGATTTCCCTTCGTACTGTACAGCAGAGAGCGAAAAAAACCATGTTCATTTTGGGCAAATTGAGCATTACTGCCAAGAGTGTCAGTGTCTATATGGAGCAGTGATATGAGGCAATGCAGTGATGAAGGACAGTTTGTATTCCCATACAAGTCTAAAAATGGTTGGTTTTGTTTGCTACATAGCATCTAATATTTCACACATCTTAAGTTCCCTTGTTCTGAGCTGAAAACATCTAATCTAAGGACCTGGCACATCTGAGCCGACTGTGTCCACATACAAGGTTATGGAGTAAATGGTATCAGAGCGTGGACAACAGGTAGCCTTACCTGTATTATAGTTATACCAATTGACTCAAGCAACGCAACAATAAAATTAAGCATATCGCGCTGATATGTCAACTGTGGTTTGGCCTAGCGTCTAATGCAGTACATGTAGTAAAACCTGCCCTCATTTACTCTCTAGAGCCAAAAACACTGAAGCTTTCAACACCGTTTAAACCAAATCCTTAGCCAACACACAAAATCAGTCTTGTAATGGTTACTTTCATAGCAAGCATGTAATGCAAATCAATATTGAACAGACAACAGAAAACAACCGCTTGTGACCATATTCCCTTGTGGAAACAGAGGGTCAGCCGGAAGGCCACTTTATAGTGTGTGTGTGTATCGATGGCCCTCCAAAACTGATAAGCTCGGATACACACTAGCATGCATCCAATCTGGCAGGTAGCTCGACCAACTCGCCAGTCAGACGCCTCGAAACAATCATAACAAAAAGAAAACAAAAAAGCAATAACCAACGGACCTTTGAGATTCATGTACTCAAGAAATCTTCCCAAAAATAAAAAGGGAACGGAAGGAACAGATATTTATGCATTAGGTTTGCTTTAAATGAGCGAAGGAAAGGTAGTTCTGTCTCGTGTCTGAACCAGTCCCAGTGCTGGGGGGGGGGGGGGGGGGGGGGGGGGGGGCGGGGGGGTGGCATGGAGTAGCCCTATTTGACCAGCCTCTTGGCCACGTCTTGGTAGGCGATCTCAATCTCTTTGTCGCTGGGGCAGGTGTTGGTGAACTCCTCACGCGTATAGACATTCTGCAGGTACTGCCAGATGCCCGTCATGTCCTTGGGAATGTCAAAGCCTCTGTACTTCTTGGTCACCACCTGTGGATGGGAGGTGGACATTGATGAAGTGAGTTAGTCTCAGAACAAACATCTAGAGAACATGTCCCTCTACAGGCCAAGAGTGGTACAACATGACTTGGTCGCAGAATGGCATATGCTACCAAGATACCCATACATAAGATGTTTTGCAAACAGCAGCATTCCAGCATTGGGCTACCTTATCAGCAAAAGGTAGCTTTGATAAGTGATCACTATAATAGTCGGTCAGGCTGACTTGGGGAATAACGGCGCCGGAGGAGATGGCGGCCCTTTGACGGGCTCCTAACCAATTCTGTAAGTAAGCATTACACAGTAAGGTTTACACAGGCTGTATTCGGCGCATGTGACAAATAAAAATTGATTTGGGGTGACGATGTGGCAGTATGTATGACAGCAGTGCAGTTTCCCAAAGTCATGTCTTGCCCGTGGTTGCACGTGGTCTGCAGTTGTGAGGCCGGGTGGACGTACTGCCAAAATTCTCTAAAACGACATTGGAGGCAGCTTATCTAAGCAAAATTATCATACATTCTCTGGCAACAGCTCTCAGCGCGCTCACACACACTCCTGGGTCATTTGGTTATATATTCTACATCACTATGAACTTAAGATATTGGGCATACTACAATAATATTTAATGCAGGCGTGTGCCTCTATCACCAAAGTTACAATACAAAAACATAGCTGCCCCACTACATGGAATTCTATGGCTAACCTTAAATTATTCTCTCAGTGGCATAATATGGGTGATTTTTAAATAGTTGCAGCTGTGGCTTTCAAAGTTGGTTATATTTCCAGAATCACTTGTCAAACAATGTATCAGGGTTTCCTTTTTAAAGCAATGTATACTGGTCATTCCAGAGGTCAAAGTTCTGTTGACCTGAACATTCAGAAAAATTGTTCTGATGAATAGTTGTGAATCAAAACTTTCCAATTGCACATGGTTATAAAAAGGGTACACGTAACCAAATACTTCAGTAATAGGGAAAAAACTAATGGGAAGGAGGGAAGAAAGTGATAACCGGAGAAAGCTCCACTTCTCGCAACGACTACCAGACATTTTCCAACTCAAAGAACTCACTATGAGACATTGTAACCCCAAGTGAGCCCAAAGGCCCAAATTTGGGGGTCTGGCTCATGGACTACATGGACTCTGCTAATGTGTGTAGAATATCCTGTTTTGATACCCTCAGTCTCACCTTGACGATGTGCAGCTTGGGCAGGAGGTTGCAGTCAGCCAGTGTCATCTCGTCACCGTCCAGGAACTTGCGAGTGGAGATTTTGATGTCCTCGATGCTGTTGTGGTCAATCTCGTCAGGCAGTGGGGAACGCAGGTACTCATCCAGCTTCTGCAGGGTCTTCAACAGCCCACGCTCCAGACCTACAGCACAAAAAGGAACATTCATCATCTCTCATTACACTATCGCAACAACTGTCAACTGCATTATAGCATTCACAAACCAGCCTGCCTGCATTGTGTTGAATATTCTGGACCCCTTCCCAAACAGACACTACAGGAAACCCACAGCAGAGGGCAGCATTTCATAGCAAGATGGCAGAACTAGAGCTGCCGATAAGTACTTTCACAGACATTCCTCACTGACAGTTTTTAGCATTTTCTTCGAGACGCCAAATAAGGCATGGTCCACTCAGCCAACATAGATAGCAGGGGTTGGACTCTGGTTTATTGAGCAAATTCTACTGATTTCATTTGTTTGTAGAGTATGTAGCCAGTTGGAGAGAGTGTGACGAGGCATGCGTTTTACATGTTAAAGTCTTATAAACAGGGCATGCTTATCATTCAGATAGGACTGTCAGCAGTGGTGTTGACATAGCCCAGAAGGAATTCAAAGCCAACCATCACGATGGGTCAATATTACAGCAGGGTGGAGAATAGAAACCATACCATCCAAGATACAGTATCAGTTCATGTCATAAAACAGCTGACCCCAGATTAACATAGCATACAGACAGAGAAACATTAGCCAATTGGACCGAGGCAAAGCTACAGTATACAGTCAGTCACCTGTTGTCGTGTCCAAATCATGTCTTCCCATGGTCACAACACAATATGATAGGGAAGAGAGGTGCTTTGAGCTCACGTCCATCTCTCTCGGTTGTTTTTACCAGGCTGTTTGGATGTTTTTTTTTTTTTTTAAAGAGAGCCCAGCCAGGTGACATGGGGGACAGGGGAAGGAATGGGCCTGGGGACAGAGAGGCCACCCCAGAGAACAAAAGCCCTGTGTTCCCATGTCAGACCCCCACTCTCACCCAGCCACCAATCACCTCAGGCTACCACTGTCGCTTAGCAACCACAGAACTCTTCCTGCACCACCAGTGTAACTCCATTTCTAAGTATTGCTTCTTCACTGACTTCTGAGTAGTAACCTGGAACTAAAATGTGTGTGTGTTATAGATATATACACATACATCTATCTATCGTGTAGGGATGGAAAGCTCACCCTCGTTGGCATCTGGTTTGGAGTTCTTGATGAAGGCTGAGAACTTGGCAAAGATGTCCATCCCAGCTGTGTTGGACTCAGGGTGTCTGGTGCCAAGCTTGGTGAACCTACACACACAAAACCGATGATCCACCTGGTTAGATCTGACAATCAGAGTGTATACTGTATCGTAGGTATCTACTCGTGGAGGCAGTCTGATGTGAAGTGCCTGGTGGGTGTGAAATGCTGTTGCCAACCAGACCAGACGACTCACTTGGGTGGGCTGAGGACATCCTCTAGGAACTCCTCGATCTTGTTGACGTCGGTTTTGACCTCCCCATTGAAGGTGATGAAAGGAGGGTGTGTGCCTGGGGCCAGGTTCTGGAGGTCTGCAGGCTTCCTAGGGAGCAGAGAAGAGAGGGGATTTAGTGGGCATGTCACAACGCACTGGTAAATATTCCAATCAACCAAATGATTATCTTATACTGTGTTAAGAGATAGCCTGGCAGGTAGGAGCGTTGGGTCAGTAACCAAAAGATTGCTCGGATCGAATCCTAGAGGTAAAAATCGGTCATTCTGCCCCTGAGCAAGGCAATTAACCCACTGTTCCCCAGGGGCCAATGACGTGGATGTCGATTAAGGCAGCTGATTCAGAGGTGTTGGGTTAAATGTGGTAGACACATTTCAGTTGAATGCATACAGTTGTACAACTGACAAGGTATCCCCCTTTCCCTCTCCTTGATGTTGTTGAAATGTCTGTCTTGTTTGTACAGATGACTTCACTGCAAAAACCAAGTTTCCCCTAGGGATAATAAAGTTCTATACTCACTGAGCCATCACAGATTACTCACTATTCTATCATTTTATATCCCTATAATCCATCTAGTCTATCTACTCTTTTAAATCATCAACAATCATTAAAATGTTATTCTGTGTCTCCCAGGGCCCAGTTCTATTGCAGATCAGTGGAGGGGGCTGTGGCCAATAGACAGGACACAAATCCCTGTCCCATGCTAGACGGTTCCAGACCACTCTGGCCTTCCACAGTCCTCCCCCTCACACACCCTGGGTTGGACTTTATTTTCAACAGGGTCATGTATGCGCATGTCCTTGTGCATTCTTCTGTCCACAGTGATTTTTTTTGTTTGTTCCAGATGTCTCTGGGAGGTGAGATGAAGAACACACAGAACATAATGAGTGAGTGATGAATGACCAATCAACAGCACGGAGCACCGAGTCATGTTCCATAATCAGCCACAAAAAAAAGACAATTACAAAGTAAATTGTAACATTTTTTTTGTGTCTGCTAGTTAGTTATCAGGGTTTGTCATGTCAGAGCAAAATTTACAAAAAAAAAGTGAGGCGCAAATGAACTTTGATGCAGAGAACAGCCAACCACTAATCTAGCCATAGAGACCGCGTCACATGCAGGCCAATGGTATGTGCAGAGAACAGCGGTTACGGTCTCCCTACAAGGGGAGCTGTGAAACAGACTCTTAAGACCAACTAGTCACAGGGGCACCAAAACAGGAAGTGACCTCAATCCTTTGGCATGAGCACAGGAAGCACCCTCACCCCATGGCAACATTAAGGAACAGTGGGAGGGGGTAAGTGTACTCTCAAAAAGATAACTAAAATGTTACTCAAATTCAGCCAAAGGGGCTTTTTGAACAGTTTTCCAAAGCAAGGTCATAACATTAAAGGTTAGAAAATGTACCGTCCTCGAGTTCCATACAACAGGATGAAATACATTTGTGCAGTACTTTGCCTCGTTCTGTTGACTGGAGCGTGAACACACTACTTAAAAAAAAGGTAAAAGCAGTATGGTGGTCAGAACTGAACAAAGACATGTTTGACAAAAGAGGGGAAAACAGACACTTAAGTGGGCGGACATCCTCCACTGCCTTTTACAAGACCTCTGGAAGCTCGTCTCGTCGTACACACCCTCACACAGTTATAGATACATATGCAAATACATTCACAGATAGCCAAAGACAACTTCCCTGTGCTTCCAAATGTAAAAAAGAGAAGGTTGCTCTGTGTACTACCCAGTCTTGTTTTGTTTCCAACTCTAGATTACCCACAGGTCCAACCCTGGCAGAGGTAGCAGTGTTTGAGATTTCTCAGGAGAAGAGATGCTAAGCGATGCATACGTATCTGCATGGCTGAGCTATACCCTCTAAAACACTTCATCAGAGCCTCCTGTATACTATACTGTCAGTCAATGATTTAAAAAGGCCCATGGAAATCAAGTCCATTACTATATCTGAAAATAATCACACATACTGTATTGCAATAGCCCTGGCCTGGAAAGAGGAAAAACAAATCAGGAAGTGTTCAGATGATGCATTGAGGAATATAATGGTTGGGCAAGGAGTTGCCAGGCAGCCTTCTACAGAACATGGACAAGAACTTTTACTGCACTTTCAGCCAAGACTAAATCGACTTCAAATGACTTTGGGAGGGGAAGCCGGTCCTTTTAGATTCTGCTTTGATTTTAGAGTAAGAAAAATACAATTTACCCCCAAATCTAGGGAGGAAGTGAGCACAACCTCAAACAGCGTCTCTCGAATGCAGCTTGTTTATTTTCCAGATTTCTCCAGGTTAGGAAAGGTCATGGGAAAAACAAATAAGCCATAAGGGTGGTGAAAATGTTTGAGGTGGGGTTGGATCAGAGTGTTAGTGGAGAGCCCAGAAAAGCTCTGAGAGACAGAGACAGCGAGAGAGAGAGAGAGAGAGAACATTCCCCTGGCTCTCCAGGAGCAGAGGAAGTGTAGAAGGCTGACCTCTTCTGGGGGAAATGAGCTAGCTAGCGTGATGTGGTGGTGGAGTGAGCGAGAAGGCTAGTGTAACGTGGTGGTGTGCATTCTCCCTCACCTCTTCAGGTCCACTGTGGTGACGTTGAAGACCACTCCCTTTAGCCACAGGATCATGAAGAGTCTCTGTGAGAACGGACAGTTTCCGATGCTCTCGCCATCACTTCCCGCCTGAGAGAGATCGGGAAGAAGGTCAGATTACATCAGCATTATTTACAGATAATGGATGACTCGAATGACATTGTGTTTGTATGATAGGCTCCTGTAAAACCAAATAAAATGCACCAGGCTTAATTGATTAGAGAAGTGGTTCTCAAACTTGACCCACAACCCCCCCCCCCCCAAAAAAGAGTGGTTCAAACCTCACAATCACCGCACAAGCAAACAATCTCTGCGCAAATGTAGCCTGTCATTATAGCTAACGGTGATGCATTTTCAAAAAGCAAGATAAAGACTGTTTTACACCTGCATTTTGAGCTGAATGTAATTCATGTTTGCGGCCAATATCAACTAGGGATATCATGTCATTTCTCTGGAGTCCAGAGCAGGATCGGACAGAAAGCATGGTCCATCTGTAGCCTTTCTTCCTCACAAATAATACAGTGACCAGAATGTTAAGTCTTCATCCCTTAATTATTAAGGCAGTGTGATGTTACAAACACATGTGAATTATGAAAATGATCAATGAAAAAAAGTGGCAGGTACCCCATTGTTCTGGTAAAGATGCATCTGTAGCAGACTGATACGAGTGCTTTCTGGTCACTAATCTGGATAACAGTCAAGATGCGGTTCTGAACCTCAGATGTTTTTTTTACATGAATTTGGTGCAGTACCGTAGTTCAATGCTATTAGCCAGATCGAATAGGCAACGGTATGAATATAAAATACAAACACACACTGAGTGTACAAAACATTATGAACACCTGCTCTATCCATGAAAGACTGACCAGGTGAAAGCTATGATCCCTTATTGGTCACCTGTTAAATCCACTTAAAAATCAGTGTAGATGAAGTGGAGGAGACGGCTTAAAAATCCTTATTTAACCTTTGAGACAATTGAGACATGGATTGTGCATGTGTGTCATTCAGAGGGTGAATGGGCAAGACAAAAGATTTAAGTACCTTTGAAAGGGGTATGGTAGTAGGTGCCAGGCGTAACGGTTGGAGTGCGCCAAAAACTGCCACGCTGTTTGATTTTTCACTAATAGTTTCCAGAGTTCATGCCCCAATTTAGGCTGTTCTGAGGGCAAAAACAGGGTGTAACTCAATAAGGTGTTCCTAATGTTTCGTATGCTCAGTGTATGAAGCCGATTAAAATGCTAATGTTTCATTAGCTCAGTGTATGAAGCCTAATAAAATGCTAATGTTTCATTAGCTCAGTGTATGAAGCCTAATAAAATACTAATGTTTCATATGCTCAGTGTATGAAGCCTAATAAAATACTAATGTTTCATATGCTCAGTGTATGAAGCCTAATAAAATACTAATGTTTCGTATGCTCAGTGTATGAAGCCTAATAAAATACTAATGTTTCATATGCTCAGTGTATGAAGCCTAATAAAATACTAATGTTTCATATGCTCAGTGTATGAAGCCTAATAAAATACTAATGTTTCATATGATCAGTGTATGAAGCCTAATAAAATACTAATGTTTCATATGCTCAGTGTATGAAGCCTAATAAAATACTAATGTTTCGTATGCTCAGTGTATGAAGCCTAATAAAATACTAATGTTTCGTATGCTCAGTGTATGAAGCGGATTAAAATACTAATGTTTCATATGCTCAGTGTATGAAGCCTAATAAAATACTAATGTTTCATATGCTCAGTGTATGAAGCCTAATAAAATACTAATGTTTCATATGCTCAGTGTATGAAGCCTATTAAAATACTAATGTTTCATATGCTCAGTGTATGAAGCCTATTAAAATACTAATGTTTCATATGCTCAGTGTATGAAGCCTATTAAAATACTAATGTTTCATATGCTCAGTGTATGAAGCCTAATAAAATACTAATGTTTCATATGCTCAGTGTATGAAGCCTAATAAAATACTAATGTTTCATATGCTCAGTGTATGAAGCCTAATAAAATACTAATGTTTCGTATGCTCAGTGTATGAAGCCTAATAAAATACTAATGTTTCATATGCTCAGTGTATGAAGCCTAATAAAATACTAATGTTTCATATGCTCAGTGTATGAAGCCGATTAAAATACTAATGTTTCATATGCTCAGTGTATGAAGCCTAATAAAATACTAATGTTTCGTATGCTCAGTGTATGAAGCCGATTAAAATACTAATGTTTCATATGCTCAGTGTATGAAGCCGATTAAAATACTAATGTTTCATATGCTCAGTGTATGAAGCCTAATAAAATACTAATGTTTCGTATGCTCAGTGTATGAAGCCGGTTAAAATACTAATGTTTCATATGCTCAGTGTATGAAGCCTAATAAAATACTAATGTTTCATATGCTCAGTGTATGAAGCCTAATAAAATACTAATGTTTCATATGCTCAGTGTATGAAGCCGATTAAAATACTAATGTTTCATATGCTCAGTGTATGAAGCCTAATAAAATACTAATGTTTCATATGCTCAGTGTATGAAGCCTAATAAAATACTAATGTTTCATATGCTCAGTGTATGAAGCCTATTAAAATACTAATGTTTCATATGCTCAGTGTATGAAGCCGATTAAAATGCTAATGTTTCATATGCTCAGTGTATGAAGCCGATTAAAATACTAATGTTTCATATGATCAGTGTATGAAGCCTATTAAAATACTAATGTTTCATATGCTCAGTGTATGAAGCCGATTAAAATACTAATGTTTCATTAGCTCAGTGTATGAAGCCTAATAAAATACTAATGTTTCATTAGCTCAGTGTATGAAGCCTAATAAAATACTAATGTTTCGTATGCTCAGTGTATGGAGCCTAATAAAATACTAATGTTTCATTAGCTCAGTGTATGAAGCCTAATAAAATACTAATGTTTCATTAGCTCAGTGTATGGAGCCTAATAAAATACTAATGTTTCATATGCTCAGTGTATGAAGCCTAATAAAATACTAATGTTTCATATGCTTAGTGTATGAAGCCGATTAAAATACTAATGTTTCATATGCTCAGTGTATGAAGCCTAATAAAATACTAATGTTTCATATGCTCAGTGTATGAAGCCTAATAAAATACTAATGTTTCATATGCTCAGTGTATGGAGCCTAATAAAATACTAATGTTTCATATGCTCAGTGTATGAAGCCTATTAAAATACTAATGTTTCATATGCTCAGTGTATGAAGCCGATTAAAATGCTAATGTTTCATATGCTCAGTGTATGAAGCCGATTAAAATACTAATGTTTCATATGATCAGTGTATGAAGCCTATTAAAATACTAATGTTTCATATGCTCAGTGTATGAAGCCGATTAAAATACTAATGTTTCATTAGCTCAGTGTATGAAGCCTAATAAAATACTAATGTTTCATTAGCTCAGTGTATGAAGCCTAATAAAATACTAATGTTTCGTATGCTCAGTGTACTGAGCCTAATAAAATACTAATGTTTCATTAGCTCAGTGTATGAAGCCTAATAAAATACTAATGTTTCATTAGCTCAGTGTATGAAGCCTAATAAAATACTAATGTTTCATTAGCTCAGTGTATGAAGCCTAATAAAATACTAATGTTTCATTAGCTCAGTGTATGAAGCCTAATAAAATACTAATGTTTCGTATGCTCAGTGTATGAAGCCTAATAAAATACTAATGTTTCATATGCTCAGTGTATGAAGCCGATTAAAATACTAATGTTTCATATGATCAGTGTATGAAGCCTAATAAAATACTAATGTTTCATATGCTCAGTGTATGAAGCCTAATAAAATACTAATGTTTCATATGCTCAGTGTATGAAGCCGATTAAAATACTAATGTTTCATATGCTCAGTGTATGAAGCCGATTAAAATACTAATGTTTCATATGCTCAGTGTATGAAGCCTAATAAAATACTAATGTTTCGTATGCTCAGTGTATGAAGCCTATTAAAATACTAATGTTTCATATGCTCAGTGTATGAAGCCGATTAAAATACTAATGTTTCATATGCTCAGTGTATGAAGCCTAATAAAATACTAATGTTTCATATGCTCAGTGTATGAAGCCTATTAAAATACTAATGTTTCGTATGCTCAGTGTATGAAGCCGATTAAAATACTAATGTTTCATATGCTCAGTGTATGAAGCCGATTAAAATACTAATGTTTCATATGCTCAGTGTATGAAGCCTATTAAAATACTAATGTTTCGTATGCTCAGTGTATGAAGCCTAATAAAATACTAATGTTTCATATGCTCAGTGTATGAAGCCTATTAAAATACTAATGTTTCATATGCTCAGTGTATGAAGCCTATTAAAATACTAATGTTTCATATGCTCAGTGTATGAAGCCTATTAAAATACTAATGTTTCGTATGCTCAGTGTATGAAGCCTAATAAAATACTAATGTTTCATATGCTCAGTGTATGAAGCCTAATAAAATACTAATGTTTCATATGCTCAGTGTATGAAGCCTATTAAAATACTAATGTTTCGTATGCTCAGTGTATGAAGCCGATTAAAATACTAATGTTTCATATGCTCAGTGTATGAAGCCGATTAAAATACTAATGTTTCATATGCTCAGTGTATGAAGCCTAATAAAATACTAATGTTTCGTATGCTCAGTGTATGAAGCCGATTAAAATACTAATGTTTCATATGATCAGTGTATGAAGCCTATTAAAATACTAATGTTTCATATGCTCAGTGTATGAAGCCGATTAAAATACTAATGTTTCATTAGCTCAGTGTATGAAGCCTAATAAAATACTAATGTTTCATTAGCTCAGTGTATGAAGCCTAATAAAATACTAATGTTTCGTATGCTCAGTGTATGGAGCCTAATAAAATACTAATGTTTCATTAGCTCAGTGTATGAAGCCTAATAAAATACTAATGTTTCATTAGCTCAGTGTATGAAGCCTAATAAAATACTAATGTTTCATTAGCTCAGTGTATGAAGCCTAATAAAATACTAATGTTTCATTAGCTCAGTGTATGAAGCCTAATAAAATACTAATGTTTCGTATGCTCAGTGTATGAAGCCTAATAAAATACTAATGTTTCATATGCTCAGTGTATGAAGCCGATTAAAATACTAATGTTTCATATGATCAGTGTATGAAGCCTAATAAAATACTAATGTTTCATATGCTCAGTGTATGAAGCCTAATAAAATACTAATGTTTCATATGCTCAGTGTATGAAGCCGATTAAAATACTAATGTTTCATATGCTCAGTGTATGAAGCCGATTAAAATACTAATGTTTCATATGCTCAGTGTATGAAGCCTAATAAAATACTAATGTTTCGTATGCTCAGTGTATGAAGCCTATTAAAATACTAATGTTTCATATGCTCAGTGTATGAAGCCGATTAAAATACTAATGTTTCATATGCTCAGTGTATGAAGCCTAATAAAATACTAATGTTTCATATGCTCAGTGTATGAAGCCTATTAAAATACTAATGTTTCGTATGCTCAGTGTATGAAGCCGATTAAAATACTAATGTTTCATATGCTCAGTGTATGAAGCCGATTAAAATACTAATGTTTCATATGCTCAGTGTATGAAGCCTATTAAAATACTAATGTTTCGTATGCTCAGTGTATGAAGCCTAATAAAATACTAATGTTTCATATGCTCAGTGTATGAAGCCTATTAAAATACTAATGTTTCATATGCTCAGTGTATGAAGCCTATTAAAATACTAATGTTTCATATGCTCAGTGTATGAAGCCTATTAAAATACTAATGTTTCGTATGCTCAGTGTATGAAGCCTAATAAAATACTAATGTTTCATATGCTCAGTGTATGAAGCCTAATAAAATACTAATGTTTCATATGCTCAGTGTATGAAGCCTATTAAAATACTAATGTTTCGTATGCTCAGTGTATGAAGCCGATTAAAATACTAATGTTTCATATGCTCAGTGTATGAAGCCGATTAAAATACTAATGTTTCATATGCTCAGTGTATGAAGCCTAATAAAATACTAATGTTTCATATGCTCAGTGTATGAAGCCTATTAAAATACTAATGTTTCATATGCTCAGTGTATGAAGCCGATTAAAATGCTAATGTTTCATATGCTCAGTGTATGAAGCCGATTAAAATACTAATGTTTCATATGATCAGTGTATGAAGCCTATTAAAATACTAATGTTTCATATGCTCAGTGTATGAAGCCGATTAAAATACTAATGTTTCATTAGCTCAGTGTATGAAGCCTAATAAAATACTAATGTTTCATTAGCTCAGTGTATGAAGCCTAATAAAATACTAATGTTTCGTATGCTCAGTGTACTGAGCCTAATAAAATACTAATGTTTCATTAGCTCAGTGTATGAAGCCTAATAAAATACTAATGTTTCATTAGCTCAGTGTATGAAGCCTAATAAAATACTAATGTTTCATTAGCTCAGTGTATGAAGCCTAATAAAATACTAATGTTTCATTAGCTCAGTGTATGAAGCCTAATAAAATACTAATGTTTCGTATGCTCAGTGTATGAAGCCTAATAAAATACTAATGTTTCATATGCTCAGTGTATGAAGCCGATTAAAATACTAATGTTTCATATGATCAGTGTATGAAGCCTAATAAAATACTAATGTTTCATATGCTCAGTGTATGAAGCCTAATAAAATACTAATGTTTCATATGCTCAGTGTATGAAGCCGATTAAAATACTAATGTTTCATATGCTCAGTGTATGAAGCCGATTAAAATACTAATGTTTCATATGCTCAGTGTATGAAGCCTAATAAAATACTAATGTTTCGTATGCTCAGTGTATGAAGCCTATTAAAATACTAATGTTTCATATGCTCAGTGTATGAAGCCGATTAAAATACTAATGTTTCATATGCTCAGTGTATGAAGCCTAATAAAATACTAATGTTTCATATGCTCAGTGTATGAAGCCTATTAAAATACTAATGTTTCGTATGCTCAGTGTATGAAGCCGATTAAAATACTAATGTTTCATATGCTCAGTGTATGAAGCCGATTAAAATACTAATGTTTCATATGCTCAGTGTATGAAGCCTATTAAAATACTAATGTTTCGTATGCTCAGTGTATGAAGCCTAATAAAATACTAATGTTTCATATGCTCAGTGTATGAAGCCTATTAAAATACTAATGTTTCATATGCTCAGTGTATGAAGCCTATTAAAATACTAATGTTTCATATGCTCAGTGTATGAAGCCTATTAAAATACTAATGTTTCGTATGCTCAGTGTATGAAGCCTAATAAAATACTAATGTTTCATATGCTCAGTGTATGAAGCCTAATAAAATACTAATGTTTCATATGCTCAGTGTATGAAGCCTATTAAAATACTAATGTTTCGTATGCTCAGTGTATGAAGCCGATTAAAATACTAATGTTTCATATGCTCAGTGTATGAAGCCGATTAAAATACTAATGTTTCATATGCTCAGTGTATGAAGCCTAATAAAATACTAATGTTTCGTATGCTCAGTGTATGAAGCCGATTAAAATACTAATGTTTCATATGATCAGTGTATGAAGCCTATTAAAATACTAATGTTTCATATGCT
Source organism: Oncorhynchus mykiss (assembly GCF_013265735.2). NCBI lineage: Eukaryota > Metazoa > Chordata > Actinopteri > Salmoniformes > Salmonidae > Oncorhynchus > Oncorhynchus mykiss. The sequence continues at coordinate 16,264,063 of NC_048589.1, read as the reverse complement.
CAGTGTATGAAGCCGATTAAAATACTAATGTTTCATTAGCTCAGTGTATGAAGCCTAATAAAATACTAATGTTTCATTAGCTCAGTGTATGAAGCCTAATAAAATACTAATGTTTCGTATGCTCAGTGTATGGAGCCTAATAAAATACTAATGTTTCATTAGCTCAGTGTATGAAGCCTAATAAAATACTAATGTTTCATTAGCTCAGTGTATGAAGCCTAATAAAATACTAATGTTTCATTAGCTCAGTGTATGAAGCCTAATAAAATACTAATGTTTCATTAGCTCAGTGTATGAAGCCTAATAAAATACTAATGTTTCGTATGCTCAGTGTATGAAGCCTAATAAAATACTAATGTTTCATATGCTCAGTGTATGAAGCCGATTAAAATACTAATGTTTCATATGATCAGTGTATGAAGCCTAATAAAATACTAATGTTTCATATGCTCAGTGTATGAAGCCTAATAAAATACTAATGTTTCATATGCTCAGTGTATGAAGCCGATTAAAATACTAATGTTTCATATGCTCAGTGTATGAAGCCGATTAAAATACTAATGTTTCATATGCTCAGTGTATGAAGCCTAATAAAATACTAATGTTTCGTATGCTCAGTGTATGAAGCCTATTAAAATACTAATGTTTCATATGCTCAGTGTATGAAGCCGATTAAAATACTAATGTTTCATATGCTCAGTGTATGAAGCCTAATAAAATACTAATGTTTCATATGCTCAGTGTATGAAGCCTATTAAAATACTAATGTTTCGTATGCTCAGTGTATGAAGCCGATTAAAATACTAATGTTTCATATGCTCAGTGTATGAAGCCGATTAAAATACTAATGTTTCATATGCTCAGTGTATGAAGCCTATTAAAATACTAATGTTTCGTATGCTCAGTGTATGAAGCCTAATAAAATACTAATGTTTCATATGCTCAGTGTATGAAGCCTATTAAAATACTAATGTTTCATATGCTCAGTGTATGAAGCCTATTAAAATACTAATGTTTCATATGCTCAGTGTATGAAGCCTATTAAAATACTAATGTTTCGTATGCTCAGTGTATGAAGCCTAATAAAATACTAATGTTTCATATGCTCAGTGTATGAAGCCTAATAAAATACTAATGTTTCATATGCTCAGTGTATGAAGCCTATTAAAATACTAATGTTTCGTATGCTCAGTGTATGAAGCCGATTAAAATACTAATGTTTCATATGCTCAGTGTATGAAGCCGATTAAAATACTAATGTTTCATATGCTCAGTGTATGAAGCCTAATAAAATACTAATGTTTCGTATGCTCAGTGTATGAAGCCGATTAAAATACTAATGTTTCATATGCTCAGTGTATGAAGCCTAATAAAATACTAATGTTTTGTATGCTCAGGACCCCCAGTTTGATAACCACTGGAATAGAGTTAGAGAACCAAACCTGGCTGACAGATCTAAATGAGTCTTGTAAGCTGATCCCAATAAAGTCAAGGTTGAGCCTTAAAATGCAGAAGGGTCTTGGAACGCTGATATTATCAGACCTCGATTGTACAATTTCCAATGACCAGCGGTGTTTTACTACACTGACCCAGCACAGGCCTATTTAGAGCAGAAATGTATTCTACCACACAGTTGAGACTAGCTCCCTGACACCCAGAGAGCAGGCTGACCTTTGTCTCAAACACTTTAGCACACTTCCACAGCAGCCTCCATTCTTCCACACTGGCAGTCAGCCAAGTGGAACACAAACCCCAGATGTGACTAAGACGGAGCAGGACAGCGCTCTTGCGTTTCATTAGAACATGTACTTGAGTGGGAGGGGAAGGAGGATATGTCTGACAGTGCTTAAATCAACCTGCTTGTCCTTCACATATTTTGAGTTGTAAAACAACATTTAGTTCTTAGAAGAACTGTTATCAGACCATCTCTGGGGGAGGGGAACAAGGAACTGCCCACTAGTAGAGATCCACCACCACCCAGGGGATTTTCCCTTCCTCAAATAGATCTGTTACTTTTACCTCCACTGTATGACAAACTACTACTGTGCATTGGAATAATGTACACACAGTCCTCCAGTCCAAACAGTAAAAAGGAGGCAGTGATGAGAACATACTAAACACTCCACTGGCAGACAGTGTCCTATAAAACACACCAGAGATATCTCCAACTTCCACTGCTAGCAAACACTCCCCCTCACCCACTTCCCCCTCCTCAAGGGGTTCCATATCAATAGGGCTCTTCAGTACAGGCAAGTGCCAGTATCCAGCGAGTGAGTGGGGTAATAGATGTGGGAGAGAAGAAGAGACTGGATCCCAACGAAGGAGTTTAATGCAACTAGCCTCTCCTCATGTAATATGTTACACGTGTACAGTAATTACTAAATTAGGAAATTGGGCAAGACTTTATTTCGATAGAGCGTCTACAGATGGACTACAAACTATCAGAGTAACATTTTAACTAACCGTAACCTTTATCCTAACCCCAAACGTAACACTTAACCTAACCCTTATTCTAAACTGTAACCTTAGCAAGCAGTTGCTTATCAACAGATTGTCTATCCAAGTGTAACTGGAAAGTGAAATTAAAATATTCATGAGTAAAGACCTTGTGTAAGCAAACATAGTATAGCTAGAAAGGTTTTTAGCCTTTGATTTCACTCTAGTAAATAGAGTATTTTCAGTTAATGCCAGCTCATTCCGAGTTTGTGCTTGGATTTCTGGCATTGACAGCGATACCATACGACTCACATCATCTTGCTACTCTCACTATTGATCGCTCTACAACTGTATTTTCTGACATCAGTCCAACTTCATGATGTTTTTTCCTCTTAAGCAGATCAACTCAAGCAGTCTTCCACATGGTCCAAATCTTCCCCCTTCCCAGATTTACACAACTGGTTATGGAGTGCTCCATACAGACAGAGGAAGGCCATTCTCAGAGCCAGTTCATTCTGAAGAATGCCCAGTATTCATCCATTCAGAAGGGCAGGGACGAAAGGAATTTCTTCCCTCTCCAACTGTAACAAGTCTTCACTAAACTGAATGGTTGCACATTCCCTCTTGGATCCGTGTACTTTTCAGCCACTTTGTATCTGTCGATATCCTCTCGCCTATCCATCCTCTTCATATTTCTCTCTTGTGCCCGCTCTCCCTCTGACCAGCGCAGAGGGTATCTCGAGGAAAACTCCTCTCAGATTCAGCCCCATTCCAACATCAAAGACACGCATACACTAATTAAAATAGCATACCACAGACTTGAGTTATGGACTAACGGACCTGTGCCAAGATCGGGCTTTCTGGAACATGAATAAAATCATATTACTTCTCATGGATCTAACGTCCCCCTCCACCACTAGAAATATGTCCCCCCAATTTATTTATTTTTTTAAACATGTAGCCAAAAATCTAAAAAATATTTTTCTTTTAGTTTTTTTTGGGGGCCTAAAGTTATGCTATGAATGAACAGGGGACTTTCCAGACTGTTCCAGGCAGTGTGTCCAGCTAGCAGCGCCCTGCTGATTCGCTCCCTCTTTGCTGTGGAGGTCCGGTGTGTTCTCTGATCTGCCTGCTGCTAGAGGCTGGAGTTGCTGTTCTGTTCTTCAATATCTCAAAAAAGGTTGAATTCGATCACAGCCTTTGTTCAATGTCCCCTCCTTCTGATTCCATTACTGTCCTGTGTATGAAAGGTTTGCTATCAAATCGTCGTATTACTCAGAGAGATGAGTTCTTGTTGGTTAATGTGTCAGGGGTAGGGAATGACAGTATGACATGGTGACTGTTCCCATGACGATGGAGGACAGACTCACATGACAAGCAGCCCATAATAAAGAGGTGATTATCATGTCAGAAGTTTCCATGTGAAGGGCATCTCTGAGAATAAAATTCTAAGTAGACATAAGACATGGATTTCAGCCATGTTCAGAATACAGTGTATTTTCCCCCCTCATCAATCTACACACAATACTCCATAATGACAAAGAAAACAGGTTTAGAAATGTTTGCTAATTTATAAAAAAATTAAACAAATATTACACTCACATATGTATTCAGACCCTTTACTCAGTACTTTGTTGAAGCACCTTTGGCAGCTATTACAGCATCAGGTTTGATTGGGTATGCCGCTGCAAGCTTGGCACACCTGTATTTGGGGAGTTTCTCCCATTCTTCTCTGCAGATCCTCTCAAGCTCTGTCAGATTGGATGGGGAGCGTTGCTGCACAGCTATTTTCATGTCTCTCCAGAGATGTTCAAGTTCGGGCTCTGGCTGGGCAATTCAAGGACATTGAGACTTGTCCCGAACCCACTCCTGTGTTGTCTTGGCTATGTACTTGGGGGTTGTTGTTCTGTTGTATGGGTGAACCTCTGCCCCCAGTCTGAGGTCCTGAGCCCTCTGGAGCAGGTTATCAATAATCTCTCTGTACTTTGCTCCGTTCATCGTCCCCTTGAGCCTGACTAGTCTCCCAGTCCCTGCCGCTGAAAAGCATCCCCACAGCATGATTCTACCACCACCATGCTTCACCGTAGGGATGGCGCCAGGTTTCCTCCCGATGTGACACTTGGCATTCAGGCCAAAGAGTTCAATCTTGGTTTCATCAGACCAGAGAATCTTGTTTCTTAGGGGTTTAGAGTCTTTAGGTGCCTTTTGGCAAACTCCAAGCGGGTTGTCATGTGCCTTTTACTGAGGGGCTTTGGTCTGTCCACTACCATAAAGGCCTGATTGGTGGAATGCTGCAGAAATGGTTGTCCTTCTGGAAGGTTCTCCCACAGAGGAAATCTGGAGCTCTGTCAGAGTGACCATCGGGTTCTTGGTCACCTTCTTACATTTAAGACTGATGGAGGCCACGGTGTTCTTGGAGACCTTCAATGCTGCAGGCATTTTTTGGTACCCTTCCCCAGATTTGTGCCTCAACACAATCCTGTCTCATGGGCTTTACAATTGCTTTGACCTCGTGGCTTGGTTTTTCCTCTGACTGTGGGACCTAATATAGACAGGTGTCCAATCCAAATCATGCCCAATCAATTGAATTTACCACAGGTGGACTCCAATCAAGTTGTACAAACATCAAGGATGATCAACGGAAACACGATGCACCTGAGCTCAATTTCCAGTCTAATAGCAAAGGGTCTGAATACTTATGTAAATAGGTATCTGTTTAAACATTTTAATACATGTCGAAAAACCTTTTTTCGCTTTGTCATTATGGGGTATTGTGTGTTGATTGCTGAGGAAATGTTGATTTAATTTTAGAATACGGCTGTGACGTAACAAAATGTGGAAAAAGCAAGCGGTCTGAATACTTTCCAAATGCACTGTATGAATGGAGTGAGCAGCAGCTTTAGGGGTGAGCTCAAGCAAAGCCAGTGCTCAGATAGTAGAACAGATGAGAAACTGGGGCTGGCTATCAGTCAGAACATGACAGGGATCTTCTCCACTGGAGGCTGCAGACTGCTAAAGAAGACATCAAAAACAGGCCTTGTCTGATCTTCCAGGTACACATCAGAGCTGCAGAGAGCCAAGCCCTAGTCTGCTACTGCCACAGACTCCCTGCAGCCCTGCCTTCTCTGAGATGGAGGTTGGGAGGGAGAGAGAAATGGTAGAGAATGAGGGAAGACAGAAATAGACTGGTGGAATTAGCATAAATCTAGTTAAGGAGAAAGGGAGACAAAAATAATAGATAGACCCTTTTCACCCACTCTAGGGGAAAAACAAGCAGAGCACAAGCCAACTAAGCATTATTGGCGGGCTGCTTGGTGCTCTCCTCATACCCCGCGCTCCCCATCCTGGGCCCCTCACTAGGGGCAGGGGGCAGAAACTAGTCCGGAAATGAGGATGCTTGTAGCATTGCATTTCTGCTGTACGTCCCCTCTGACACAGCTGTATCTTCAACACACAAAGAAACCCTCTTAAGACACATACGAAGAAGCTGATTTACAGCGAAGTCGTGTAGATATTCACAAAGACACAGAAAAAAGGACATTCAAAAAAGGAAAAAAGACATTCAAATCCATAAGATTACTTATTATTTACAAAAATATATTTATGAGCTACAAACTTTAAAAATACAAGCCATCAGATTTTGGGGTATTTGACAGACACAGTAGCTGTGACACTAGTCGTGTCTGTTAACTGTCATAACTAAATCATGGCTTAGTTCTGTCTCTTTGAGTGGTGTAACAGGCCCTCCAACACTGTTCTCTCTCTCAAGTGTCCATTGCTTTGAGCAGTGTCCCAGAACTGTTGCATTCAGCATTGTGAATAGAGAGCTCCTTTTGAGGAATACCCAGCAGAAACTGTTTGTGGACGGTTCTGTGCGTGTTACTGGATTAAAAAAAAGACCAATAAAATTTCATGAGGTAAGAAATGATTTTGGGCCAGCACCTAATTTGGTCATGAGATCACACTGATGTACGTTTATTTTCATTTTCAGTTGTTCAGCAGTGCTCATAATTTCACATTTTATATGTGGTAAGAAAACTGCAATCCCACAGTACTTACTGAAAAATATTACTTAACAAGTCGGCCATCATTCACTACATGACTTAGCCTTGCACTATTCATGTATCTTATTCATTTGCAGGTTAAAATTAGTCAGGAGATGTTGATGATTGCATCATATTCCAAATAAATTGTGCCAATGTTCCTATTTTACTTACATCAAGCAATACATGTTACTAGAACACTAGGCTTCTGATATAGAAGTACAGAGAAAACCAGATTTTTAATGGAACCTTTACTTAACTAGGCAAGTCAGTTAAGAACAAATTCTTGTTTACAATGACGGCCTACCGGGGAACAGTGGGTTAACTGCCTTGTTCAGGGGCAGAACGACAGATTTTTACTTTGTCAACTCGGGGATTTGATCCAGCAACCTTTCGGTTACTGGCCCAACGCTCTAACCACTAGGCTACCTGATTCAACACAGAGACAGAGTTTTCCGTCCAGTGGAGAGGATGACTCATGCCGAAGTCACTGAAGGTCCAGGGAGGCCCATTGGAGCACATTGGGACCGCAGTCATCCCCCTCCCTCACCCATCTACAGGAGACAAGCACAGCCACGTTACCAGTGTTGCGTTGACCTCAGATCATGATATCACGTTCACCCTCATGGAGCTACTTCTATAATGACCATCTTGAAGCACGTCAAGCCTGATGACACTGTAGGTTTTAAGCGTCAAGATGTTGTAATAGATTGGCTACTCAGCATTTTAACTGGCATTTAAAAAAAAAAAAATGGGTATTCTTCCTCATGTCCCATAACATTTTATGGCTAAGAATAATCCCAGCAATAGAATCATGAGCTGTACCACTCTGCCTCCCTCGCTCACAAACACACTTTAGGGAATGTATAAAATACCAGTTTTCATTAGTGCCTTTAATAAAGATCTAACCTTTTTAAAAAGTCCTCATCATTGAGGCCAAAACTCTCCACCAGAGTGGTGGCTGATCAACGCTTCAGACCAGGACTGGTAACACATCTATTGTTTTTCTTTTGGAGAGTTCTGCCCTGGCTGATCCAGGCCTAATTTTAGTAACATGACGGTCATGTCCTCCCCTCCACTCACAGTTAACATTCTAAATTGGGTGGGCTCGAGTTCAGGCCACACTTTTACCGAATAAGGAGCTTGGTGGGGGTCAGCCAACAAGTGTTCCGCTGCCCTCCTCTCGCCCCGTGACACAGGCGGAATGTCCTCCGGGAAGGGTCACGTTATGTTACGCCTCCCCTAGGCTGGACAAGCATGCAAACTGGGTGTGGCTGGGCTGGGATGACTGGGGCAGCTGGGACTGACTGGGCTGGGATGGCTAGAGTTGGGCTGGGCTGCCTAGAGTTGGGCTGGGCTGGGCTGGCTAGAGTTGGGCTGGGATGGCTAGAGTTGGGCTGGGCTGGCTGATGTAAGGCTGTTACTTTGAAGGGAAGGGACTGATGCTGACTTGGCTAGGTTTGTGGTCAGAAGGATGATGGTGGTGGAGTCCGGCCCTACAGGAAAGGAAATGCATCACACCCTGGTGTGGCTCTGACTCATGTGGACGACATGGAGTGGAAACCTAACGTCTCCCAGACAGACAGGCCGACAGAGGTAGAGGACTTTAAACTTGCAACATGAAAGTTTCTTTGGGACACTAACCAAAGGGTGGAGAGGGATAAGATTTAGCTCACGTCGAGTCATCAACAACGTGACCCATTACTCTCTCCAGGTTAAGAATTATAACATAGAAAATATAAAGTCAGGTATGAATTTGAGTGAAACATGATTCAGGTAAAGTTGGAAGCAAATATGACAGAAGGGAGAAAGACAGGCAGGTGTGTGCAGGAGAAGTAAAGATAAAACAATTCCTGCTGATCTGTGTGGCGGTTGTTTAAAGAGTGTGTGTTCCAACACAAACTCCGCCCTGGCCGGCTCAATCTGAGAGGCAACTTTAACACTAAATGTAGTGATTCCCTCAAAAGACTACTGAAGTCCAGACCATTCTGAACAACCCCTTGGCTCCAGTATTGTGCTTTAGGTGTTAGTTCACATGGCAGCAAAGCCTGCACCATCACCATAAACCAACACCAGCCTCATTTGACATTTGAACTACACTAGGCATGGCTCGCTATCGCTCATTTTACCAGTGTAAAGCAGGATGTCAAACATAAGCAGATGGAATTGAATTGGGTTACACTGCCTGCCCTCAGGGTAGATTCCTTACATTTGAGGTCCAGCACTCAGGCACCCTGTTAGCCAAGTTGATGTAACAGATCTAAATATGTCAGGAGCAATGCCCATCTGTAAACTTGATTAAAACTGATCTTTAAAAAGTTGTATTTCTGTCCAAATTGATGCCTGCCCTATCCCAACACATCCTGAACACCTCTCTGTTCCTCCTTTCTCCATTTTCTCACTGCCCATCCATCCTTATACCTCATTCCTTGTCATTCAAGTAAGCATAATTTCCTGACATTGGTCTACAGGAGAAATACCTCATTAACAGAGGGCTTCCTTAGGAGCAGAAGGATTAAAACGTCAACTTCCTAACAGGCACCAAGCCTTTCCTCTGAACAGAATGGCATGAGCACACAGCATGCTTTTCATTCACCAAGAGAGTTAAGTGTCCAGAACATTTAAACAAACGTGACTGTTGAAACTCAACAATATAGAAATAAAATATTCATCTGGTACGACACAGAGTGTATTAAACATTAAGAATACCTGCTCTTTCCATGACATGACCAGGTGAATCAAGGTGAAAGCTATTATCCCTTATTAAAATAAATCAACTTTAAAATCAGTGTAGATGAAGGGGAGGAGACAGTTTAAAGAAGGATTTTTAAGCCTTGAGACATGAATTGTGTATCATTCAGAGGGTGAATGGGCAAGACAAAAGTTAAGTGCCTTTGAGCCGGGTATGGTAGGTGCGCCAGGCGCACCTGTATGAGTCGAGACCTGCAACACTGCTGGGTTTTTCACGTGCAACAGTTTCAAGAATGGTCCACCACCACCCAGAGGACATCCAACGAACTTGACAACTGTGGGAAGCATTGGAGTCAACATGGGGAAGCATCCCTATGGACCTTGTAGAGTTCATGCACCAACGAATTGAGTCTGTTCGAAGGGAAAAGGGGGATGCAACTCAATATTAGGAAGGTGTTGCTAATGTTTTGTACACTCCGTGTATACGGTCAGGTCTCTTGAAACATCACTAATATAGTGCATTATAACAAGTGGCAACCTGTCATTCAGGTGTTTCAGCCTAGATCAATGCTTTCTGTGGTGGTGGGGCAGCCAGCGGAAAACACGTAGTGTAGGTGTTGGTAATGTTCTCTAGTTGCACCATGATTATCTCTGTGTTCTGTCCCTTGAGGGGACAGTATGTCACCGCCAAGTCTAAGGGTAGACCTTGAAAATCCAAGCCCCATTGTGTGCTGCCATAGAGTTACATTAGAAGTGCCCATCCAAGAAGGCTCAAGGTCATTGGCCACAGATAAAATGACGTTTAGATCTACCTTAGTTTTGATTGGACTGTCAATATCATACTTTAAAAATCTTAGCTAGCAGTCATGAATCAAGTCGACAATCTATTGGCAAATCCTTTTTAATCCTTGTCATATCAAGAGAAATTATGAAGAGAAATTATAAATAAAACGTATTGGTGCCAATTGGCCAAACATTACACAACAAGCTGGAAATTCAACAATGAGTGGTTTGAGTGGAATCAGTGACAAAGGCTAACTGCAAGCATTGCAAAGCGATCACTAGCCTGCTATTCAGTGAAGTGGCTGTGTGGTCCCAAATCTGGGATTAAGTGTCTCTTTTCCAAGTTTAAAAATAATAAATATTCATGCTGTCAATTAAGCATGATTTGTGCCGTGCTGAAAACTGAAACTTGGCATTGGGAAATCAGACTTCAGACTGAATTCCGGAATGTTTTGAACGGTCATTCAACTCGGAATTGTAAGTCGGGAACTCTTTCTAGAGCTACGACCTGAAGATCAATGAAGTCATCATGATTGGACCTTGTTTTTTTCCAGAGTTTCCAGTTGTCTTGAAAGCACCATAAATCCAGAGAATGACAGACTTTGATGACAAAACTTGCCCACGAAGGACCACCGTGCCACCTTCCTGTTCAAGTGAGCACACCAAGGTGAGTACAAAAATGTATTGTATGCTGCTGCATAAATTATGTAATATGCCAGGGAGATATGTATACTGTAGCCAAGAAAGTATTACTAAGTGTATATTGTGTAGTAAGTTGTTAGTAGCCCATGTGCATCACCCTAATAATTTGGTCTATTTACCCCTCATTTCACCTACTGTTCTGACTTGGTTGTTTTAGAAAAATGTAATCGTTGAATTTTGTAAAAGCTTTCATTGTCTGCTTATATGCCCCCTACGGTTCTGACTTGGTGTACAGGGAGAACACTAAGAACGAGCCATGTTCTGAATTCTGCCGCTGTACATTTCAAAAGTGCTGAACAAATAGTTATATTGACTATGTCCATCCTAGCGCGCTCATTAATGTCTTAATAGAAATGACGGATGGCCTCTTATCCACTCGTCCTCCCCTTATGCAATAGTTTGTACGTCTCAATTGTCAGTAGAAACCACATTTGTTTAAGCAAGTCAGCCATATCAGCTATGTTTTTTAAAAAGGCAGTAAATGAGGCTGAATGAACTGTAGCAGTGGTAAGGTGTTGGGATTGCTGTTGGGACAGCTTTATGTAGGCCCTAACAGTTTGTCACTGTTATAGTGCAATTAAAAAGTATTGTTTAGAGTTGTGGCTTTGCTGGCAAGCATCCCACTTTTTATTTTTTTTTACCTCACCAAGATGTACATGTTTTAAATAAATACATTTAAATACATTTTAAAAGATTGACACTGATTAGAACTAGGATTAGAACTAGGGAAAAGGGGGATACCTAGTCAGTTGTACAAGTGAATGCCTTCAACTCTAATGTGTCTTGCGCATTTAACCTAATCCCTCTGAATCATAGGGCTGACCCCAATTAGCGAACTGGTCGATTGTTAAGCTGTTGGGTCGACCAATATTATTTTTTAGTCGAGCAATAACAAATAAAATAAATATACGCACACACACACACACACACACAGTGCATTCGGGAAGTATTCAGACCCCTTGACTTTTTCCACATTGTTACATTACAGCCTTATTCTAAAATTGATTAAACATTTTTTCCTCTTCATAAATCTACACACAGTAATGACAGACAAAAAGTTATTTTTGACAAGTTACAACAAAATATATATCTCCACACATGCAGAGATCCGTTAATCTACTCTGCTTCTCAAAGACAGTGGTTGAAACAACAAAAAACGCACATTTGGACTCAGACCAAAAGGACTGATTTCTACCAGTCTAATGTCCATTTCTTGTTGTTTCTTGGCCCAAACAAGTTTCTTCTTATTATTGGTGTCCTTTAGTAGTGGTTTCTTTGCAGCAATTCGACCATTAAGGCTTGATTTCACACAGTCTCCTCTGACCAGTTGTTGAAATGTCTGTCACTTGATCTCCGTGAATCATTTATCTGGCCTGCAATTTCTGAGGCTGGTAACTAATGAACTTATCCTCTGCCGCAGAGGTAACTCTTCCGTCCTCCTTTCCCGTGGCGGTCCTCATGAAAGCCAGTGTCATAGCGCTTGATGGTTTTTGCGACTGCACTTGAAGAAACTTTTGAAGTTCTTGACATTTTCCACATTGACTGACCATCATGTCTTAAAGTAACGGACTGTCATTTCTCTTTGCTTATTTGAGCTGTTCATGCCATAATATAGACTTGGTCTTTAACCAAATAGGGCTATCTTCTGTATACCACCCCCACCTTGTCACAACAACTGATTGGCACAAACACATTAAAAAATAAATTCCACAAATTAACTTTTAAGAAGGCACCTGTTAATTGAAATGCATTCCAGGTGACTCATGAAGCTGGTTGAGAGAATGCCAAGAGTGGCTATTTGAATATAAAATATATTTTGATTTATTTAACACTTTTTGGTTACTAGATGATTCCATGTGTTATTTCATAGTTTTGATGTCTTCACTATTATTCTACAATGTAGACAATAGTAAAAATAAAGAAAAACCCTGGAATGAGTAGGTGTTCTAAAACCTTTGACCGGTAGTGTAGTTGTGCCCATTTGGGGATCTGATAGTATTTCTGATTGGCTTAACGCACAACCACTATTGACCTGTGGAGCTTCTCAAAGTAAATGCCATCTTCTCTTCAAACAGAAAGCAAAGCCAGTTTTTACATTCATTGAGAACTACAAAAGTCTCTCAATGCATTTGAAAAATGTTCAAGCGCTCTCCCTTTCGAAAACCACTCAGCGTGAAAGTGGAAAATGTCATGGACTAAAATAGGTTCCAGTACTCATTTTGGGTGCTGCTACTGTTATATATTTTAGGTGCAGGGCAATAATTTTGAGCCAATATTCTATAAGAGGAACAGGAGCTCAAGCACTAGAAAATGAGGTGCTGGTACTCAGCTCCGGTGAGCTCCTGCCCAAGTCAAGTGCTGCGTCGTATCCCTTGCGCGAATAGCTTACAGCTGTGTCTATCCCAAGCTCACTGGCATGGGAAACTGAGGGCCCAGAATTTGTTATACAATGTTGCAAGTTTGCTAGGCAAGGTTGGGCTGGACCAAGAAGTTGATACAATGTAGACAGGCCATGTGCAGCCAATGTGACTTATAGAATATACATATACACACACACACACACTTTTTTAAATCATTTTTTAAAATTAAAATCAGGATGTTTTCTACCTGCAGGCTGCAATGTTTTTATTTGTTTGCTTTATGTAGGCTATTTTTACATAGTTGGCAATAGAAGTTACTTTTTAGGTATCTATTTTTATTAACCACATGACAATGATTGAGATATGAAGACATTCTTATAATTGTGCATCTGAAAACCTTGATTGACACGCAGATCGGTAGAAATGGTAAGATAAATGGTCGTTCCACATGAGAAAGTTAAAGTTAAGGTTAATGTTTTTCCTCTTCTGGTTATCTAGATGGCGCCCTCAATGCATTTTTCTTATTTCATCAAACCATAAGCTCAATGCATATAGTTGATTTTATTATTTATTTTAAACATGGGGAGTGTCCATACGGAAAAAAAATACACGTTCATATTTTTCAAAAGAACAGACAACTTTCGGTCGACAAATAGTTTTTTTTGGGGGGGGGGGGGGGGACAGCCCTAATTATAATACCCCCCTCATCTTGTGTTACATTGCTGTGTCCATTTGGCCGAGGCTTAGTCCTAACAGGTTTTAATGGTGAAGCATTCTCACCGCTACAGTACTGCACAACAGACCAGTTACAGACCATTAATCTTTGTCCCCCAACTCATGATGCTGACTGCAGCATTACAGTGCTTGGCGAGAATAAACTGCTATATTGATTTTACTATAAAAAAATAAAATGTAAAACGGGCTACTCAATTGCCTTTGTGCCACTCTGGGGAGAAAGAATGTGTTATACTCAAAGTAATTATGCAAACAAGTGGCAAATGGAGATTGACGTGTAGAATGCTACCAGCTGAAGTCAAGTTGACACGGGTATATACTTGTGACACAAGTTAAAGTTACTGCAGGGACACAAACAACTTATTGATGGTTAACCCAGAGCGTGTAAACTGTGGATCTTGCATTTTTAGACAATTACAACAGAAAGGCATGACTAAGCAGAGGCAAAAGAGGACAGAGTTGCCAAGACATCAAGAAAAAGTCAACTAAACATATCCTGTTTTTGCCCATGTACAAGCTGTTCCTAATAATTCTCATACCAAACTATTATTATCCTATGATGGCATATCTCACATGACATGGAGTCACACAGCCATACAGTACAGGGAGGGAAGTGTAGGACGTGAGCAGCTCTTTTCGTGATGTCTCTTTGGCCTGAGACTGAGGGAGAAGTGTGTTGACCTTTAGGATTTTGTCCTGGGTGGACATCCCTGCAAGGGGTTCTTTAAAAACCAGTGACTGGTACATAATTGGTCTCTGTCGCCATAGTTTCCATGTGATTCTCTCAGAGTAACACAAAAATACAGACGGACCCCCTTCCAGCCACGGGACATAAGAATGGATTACTTTCAATGTCTATTTGCACTGCATTCATCCATGGAAATAGAATCCATGGATTCTATGCCTTCCTCATTGGTGGGAGGTGTGCCTTCATCCCAGCCTTGGCACACTTGCTGGCAGAGCAACAGCATACAAACTAAAGATGAAAGCATGTCCTTTCGGAGTTATCTGTACTGCTTCCTGTTCCATACAGTAATTTAGCATGATATTGGGGTGCTGGGTCATTGTGCATTAGTGTGCCTATCGATGAGCGATGCCCTAAGTCTTATGGTAATGTGGGTCATCAAGGAAAGATTACCACACTTCCTGTCCAGTGCTGGAGGGTCAAACCAAAGTGATTATTGCATATAATGAACAGTGCAGTCTCCTAAAAGGAACTTCATAATCAGCTAGTCATTACTCTAGCACCATCTGTCACAGCGTTCAAAGAAAACCTTTACAGTCTACAATGCCTTCACCCGGAACGTTTAGCTAGTGGGTGATTCCTCACAAAACCAGACCATGATTTTGGCATATCATAAGTTCTAGAGTGGGATCTCTGCTAGTTTGAGTTATGTTCCAATTTGTAAGCATTTCCAACAGAGTGAATGTGAAAATGGATTCAAAATGATCACTGCTGATAATTTACAATATGTGCAATAATGCAAGTAAAAAGAAGGCTGTGAATGGTTAAATTGCCTAGTATGCCAATTTCTCTGTACACAATGGTCCATAACTTGAAAACTAGCAGAGATGACACATTGGAATGTTGACATACACCCACAGAGCAGGGATGGGCAACTTGTGGCCCATGCCCCCATTTTGTAGGCCCGCCATCTGGGTTTCAACTTACTGTTGACAGTTATAATAGAACACACAAAGTGCAATTTCAAAATGTAGTTGTGTATCAGCAGTTTCTCTTGTTATGTCAGTCACTAACCACATTTCCATCAGGTTATGTGAGTAAAGTCATACCGGGGGGGGGGGGGGGGGGGGGGGACAAACAGTTGTGATGGAAACAGGAAGTTTTGGTACAATTTTATAAACGCCAATGGATAATTTGTTTGTTCGACATGGGATTTTTTGTGTCTGTAAAAATAAGTATGCGAGAAATGGCAGCGGAAACACAATTAAGCGCAAATACTGATATAACCATCATATTGAAGTAAACTTCACACAATATTACTGTATGGTGTGTGGTCCTCCCACTGCGACTCCGAAAACCATGCAGTTTATTGGGCTACAGATTGAATAAATTATGAACTTCACAGGGTGGTGAAAGTGCACAGCGATGAGCTTGATGCTATTTTCCAATATAAATATCGACAGTCTTATTCTGGTGACATGATGAGCGATGTTTGACTGCCGTTTGACAAACAATCTCTCTTTTATCCATAATAATCTCATCATGTAGACTAGCCTAACCGCACAGTATCTATGAGCTGTTGGCTAGAGCGTATATCGCAAATGTGCCTGCCAGAGTAAGCACATTTGCGATACCACGTAACAGTTTGTGACAAAACTATTGGTAGAGTTGAAAGCTGTCGCCAATTGGAAGGAAACCTAGCTACTGACAGTCACTCAATTAGCCATGTCAGCTAACAATTTTGATAGTTAAATTAATCTAGCCAGTTATCATGGCCGAATACTTCGATTTTGTTAGTCACTCTCACTCAGATATATTAACAATGCATAAATCATGGCAAATGGTGTAGAATTGCAGGAAACTAGCTTTAAAACTGCAAATAATTATCTCCACCCCACGGCAAAATGGATAGAAATAGAGCACCCTTGATAAATAAATATCATATAAAACTGTATTGCTTCTATGAGCGGACAAAAATGATCCTCTTTACTGATGGATTTTCAAATTGTAGACTGGCACCAGCCAGGCTACAGTCGCAGGGGCACAAGGGTTCTACAACTCACCTTTACAATCAAAACTGTTTCCATAGAAACCTTGTAAGACAACAGTACACACTGCAGCAGGGAGATTTAAAGCGGGCAATAACCTCATATCATCATCACAATCTAGGTGGGTCAGCTAGTTTCAAAAGGCACTAAAGTCTCTCCCCTCAGACGCTATCAGGATGATGAATGGGGATCAGGAGCCACTACGCCAGTCCATGCAGAGAGCACACAGTGAGCCTTATCAGCTGTTCCCAGTAGCCACCGTTTGTGTGGTGCCTATGGCAACGTGCACGCCTGCCTCATTGCCTAAGAAGTCTGCCAGTGTTAAAAGCAGCAGAGCGGGAACAATGATGGACATCCTGGAGCATCAATAATGGGTGAGTTACATGTCTGCCTCTACACAGAGCAATAGATAGGATGTAGGGAGAGAACGTGGCACCTATCAACGCCTCCCTTGCTGTGTGCACACGCTGACAGAAACAAACACGGACAATGGGAGACGATCTTGTGTACACAAGCACTACAGAGAGAGCACACATAGCACAAGAGAGGGTTGGGCTGGGAAGCGGTTGTAGCAACATATAAAGTCACCTGGGATTATGTACCTGCTCCTGTATGCAGCGAGGGATGGCTGACTGAGGTAGGTAGCTATCACCTCCCTGTTAGTGGTGCGCAGGTTGACTCATAACACGCAGTACCCCAAGGTTATGTCCTTGAAGCGGGCTGGCTTAGGGTCAATCACCAAATGCTTTTGGGAAAGGGCAGATAAAGTTCATGTCTATCCACTGAGGCAAAAAGATCCACTGGCAAAAAGGACAATGTCAAAGTTCAATTCAATAAGAGAAAAGCTGCAAAATTAAGAGAGTTGAAAATAAAGAGATTATACAAATTCGACAGTCACGAGACAGGGACTTCAAAATGGGCCTATGGCACATCAAGGGAACTGTAGCCTGACGCAGAACAGAGCCACGTGTATCTAGATCACACTGTCAACATCATAACCAGAGACGATCATAATCGCCAGTGAAATACTGCTCAGAGGGGGGCAGTGAGTTTACATCACCAATAAAGCTTGGTTTCAAGATCAAGGCCTCGTAAGTTTTTTTTCCTAATTTAATTCAGGCCCCCAAACCCTCACCCCACTGGGGTTCCACCACCTCACCCCGTTTTCCCTCTCCTACTCTGCCAAACAGGCAGAAGAAAATAAAAAGCTTTCCGGATTACAAACAGGATTGATGGGAGTCAATAGGTGTCTCAAAATGCATACTACTGTGCTCCAAGCACCCAAATTGGAGCATGGGAGAGTCTGAATCAAAGTATGTGAGACGGGGCACAGAGGACACTTATCAAATGTTACTCCATTTGTACATATTTTGAAGCATGCATCGATGCAAGCTTCAACAGAAAGTATACAAAGAAATATGACGCAACCATGTAAAATGGGGAGATGCAGTGTGAGGTAATACAGTAGGGGGAGTGTGAGTGCTTCTCAATTATATATGTTTAATGCGTTCTCCACACCCTTGTCCTAACAAGCTAGCTAACAAGCTGGCTCCTGAGTGGCGCAGCAGTCTAAGGCACTGCATCTCAGTGCTAGAGGCGTCACTACAGACCTTGGTTAGATCCCGGGCTGTATCTCAACAGGCAGCAATCGGGAGTACCATAGGGTGGTGCACAATTGGCCCAGCGTCTTCCTGACATCAGCGCCTGTGATGTCCCAAACTTTCTAGTGCATAATATACCTTTTTCAATTGAGTAACTTAACAATACTGAAATGCAAGGTCAAAGAGCTACCTATAGCTTCCTTACAGACACCATCACTACAACAAGCTGTATTTCTTCATCCCCAATACATGCCAACTAAAGGGGGGGAATCCTCATGAATAGGGAGAAAAAATGAAACATTTAAGTGTGGAAGCCAAATACTTCTGAGTCTTTTCTGTGAAATTTCCAAGATATTGGAGTCACCAATTTCTTATAAACTTCAGGGGAAAGCCTGTTTCATTGCAGTTATTTGCACCACACCCCATTATCAACCTAAACAGGACAAAAGGCCAGTAATTGTAAATATATTCCAACTCTCTCCAATTGACAAATATCAAAAGTGTTTCATCCATATCCCATCTCCTTCCAAACCTTACAGATACCCCCTTTTTGACAGGCTGGAAATATTGTATTTCAATAGGGCGGCTACATTGTTTCGACCAGCGTGCGACCACCCGGTGGCGGTGCTACACTATCGTTTCGATAGAGTATGCTACAATGTCGCGCAGGTTAATAAACTATCGTTAATCTTAGCATGTATAATTCACGCTTAGTTTTACATAAAATCGAGGCACACTTAAAAAGTAGGATGGATGCTTTGTCTCCTTCTCCTCAAGATGATGGGAAGAGCACAGAGCCGCGGTATCCGCCCTAAGTCTGACAAACTCACATGGCCACACTTTGGGAGGGTCTCAAACTAACCTATGCTCGAATTGTTAAAAATCGTAAAACGTTTGGGAAAACTGATCACCTACGCAATTTTAAGGACTAGTTGACTTCTGTATGCGCAGTACTTCAATAAACAGTTTTTGAAAGCAAATGTCAACAATATAATACAACCAAATGGTACATCAATAACGACAGCACACGTATTCACTGTCCTATGCACCCCAAGAAAGAAAAGTAGCTTATAGTCTTACTTACCGGTATCCCCCCAAAGAAATCTGCCCGACTAAATGCATTTGTTAATGTAGGCCTAATATCTACGTTAAATTTTTATTTAGACAAATACAGTCAAGAACAAACTTTTCCCAATGCGACAGACAGCCTGCTGGAGAATCTATTCTGGAACGTACCTTCACAAAGAGCTCGATAACGGGCTCGTTATCCGCCTTGATTCCGTTCTGGGGTACAGACAAAGACATTGTGAACTAAACTTTATAAACTTTTCCAACGAAATCGACACCAAACGGGTATCTTCAGCCTAATCGCTCTTCTTTGCCACCCCCTTTCCACGGAGTATTCGGATAACCGATTTTCCTAGGCTGGTGGCTCGCTGCAATTCTCACACAAGAGTGGTGGGAGGAGAAAGTCAAGCACAAAGATGGCAAGAGCTGTGTGCTATTGGTGCAGCCCGTCCACAAAACTAGATGTTGCAGAACAGCTCCCTTTGACTCTTCGGTATCTCTACAGGATTTCCGTGCACAACAAATTATTGTCGTTCATCAAACTGTTGCATGCAACATAATCATTGATAAATCAGAGGCACACTATATTCCTGCCCTCGTGAATGACCGTTACAACCCCGCATGGAAAACGCCCTCCAGTCACCTTTTATGGTAACAAAAACGCCCTCATTTACTGTATGATTTGTAGATGTTGGTACTGGGCCATGACCGTTTCTAAGAGAGCACAATGGCAAAATGTTTTAATTTTCTGTAGAGGTGTGTGCAGAATGTATAAAACCTTTTCAGTGACTTAACAAAAGTGCATGTATACAGCCAGTTCCAAACGCTGGCGGCACATTTTGGTATTGTTTTTTTATTAGGACCCCCATTAGCTGTTGCAAAAGCAGCAGCTACTCTTCCTGGAGTCTACACAAAACATGAAACATTACATAATACAGAACATTAATAGACAAGAACAGCTCAAGGACAGAACTACATCAATAAAAACAATAAAAAACTATGGGAAGCAAGCATTAGAGTCAACATGGGCCAATTGAATATACATACAATATCATTGCAATAGACATAGTGCTGTCCATTATTCCCAATATTTATATCTAAAGTCAATGCAGTCTAACTGCAGACACTCTCAGGCCGATCGTATCTCAGGCAGGCCCATCTCCAATACCAGGACCCGGAGTTTTCAGTGTTGAATGAAAATGGCAGAATTAATGTGTAGCATAGTGTGACAATCTTTTCTCGTTTCTCGTTCTATCTGTGATATTACACTTTAGTAGGGATCGTAATGCTTGTGTTTAACTGACACTTTGATATTCTGGATTTCCCCTGATTGTCTATGCGATTAAAATGTGGGTCAAAAGGGAAATACAATTATTTATTTTTCATTTAAACTATCATTGTAGTATAATTCGTGCAACGTTTTAGCTTGACATGTATATGTAATCTGTTGTGTTGGATAGCAGATGTAACACGAACAGAACTGCAGAGCTAGGGTCCTAGCTAGCCACTTCCTCCGCCGTAACTTTAACAGGACCGTGGGAAAACAGTGTGTACGGTTCATATCGTGAGTTGTCAGTAGTTTGGACGCTATCCTTTCTGTGGTAAACAGAAGAAAAAAATAGTCTGCTCCTTGTGTTAGGCCCGACGCACCCTCTGCGGGGTTGAACGCAACCGTTTTCAGGGGAAGTGGAAGAGCGCCTTTGCTTTTGAACATTAACTCCTCCACATTTACTGGATTGGTTGAACAGTGCAGAAGATAAACTGGCCGGAGGTTCTCTTTTCAGGACCAGAAATTAGGACACGCCACCCTGGCGTTTTGTTTAGGCCTGGAAGTGACGGCCCTGGCATTGGAGGAGCTGAGACGTCTAAACTCATCCAACCAGTAGGTGGCAGTATAGAAGGACCTGAGATGTATCTCCAGTTAGAATCCTCTCAGAAATGGCCAGTGACGTGACATTTTTATTGATAATCTATAAGACTGGGTAGCTGGCTCAACTCCCCCTGGCAGCAATTCTGGTGTAGCAACAGCTTGCTCAATGTCCTCACACTGCCTGTGTCGGGCCGCCTCTGGAGCGGGTGTTACAACAAAAGCATTAACCATAAGAGACGTTTTTTAGTTACTGTAAAACCCTTACAAGACTCACATCTAGTACATCATCAAATTCAGAATAGACATGTCCATTTACTGTATTTTTTACATTTGTATAAAGGTCATATGAGTTATAACTCAAAGATGAGAGAAAATGGCACTATCAGGTAATCAGGCTCTCTACAGTGGATAGCTTTCGATCTCGAGTTGAACTAGTACAGCATGGCATTGTAAAACTGTAATAGAAGAAATGTACCACTTATACAAATCTATTGGACAGGACAGGCAGTTTGGCCAAGATGCCTAATAGGTCTACATGGTGTGTCTATCCGGTTTGTCTATATATCAACTGTTCTGCCTGCAGCTATGGAACCCTGACCTGTTCACCGGACGTGCTACCTGTCCCAGACCTGCTGTTTTCAACTCTCTAGACAGCAGGAGCGGTAGAGATACTCTTAATGATCGGCTATGAAAAGCCAACTGACAATTACTCCTGAGGTGCTGACTTGGTGCACCCTCGACAACTATCGTGATTATTTGACCATGCTGGTCATTTATGAACATTTGAACATCTTGGCCATGTTGTTATAATCTCCACCCGGCACAGCCAGAAGAGGACTGGCCACCCCTCATAGCCTGGTTCCTCTCTAGGTTTTGGCATTTCTAGGGAGTTTTTCCTAGCCACCCGTGCTTCTACACCTGCATTGCTTGCTGTTTGGGGTTTTAGGCTGGGTTTCTGTACAGCACTTTGAGATATCAGCTGATGTAAGAAGGGCTATATAAATACATGTGATTTGATCAGTGCTGATTGTAAAAACCATTCAATGTATCTGCCCCCAGCATGCTTGAAGGTGCATTCTACCTAGGACTCCCAAAAAATCTAGAGCAGCTGCACAGACCCAACAAGCATCCCAACAGGACAAAAATGAACAAGCCAAGGGAACAGCAGTCACTGCCCTGGCTGTCTTTACTAATACACACTATGGCCTTAGTGTGGTGGGGGATTAGAGTGGGGCAAAAAGTATTTAGTCAGCCACCAATTGTGTAAGTTCTCCCACTTAAAAAGATGAGGCCTGTTATTTTCATCAAAGGTACATTTCAACTATGACAGACAAAATGAGAAAAAAAATTCCAGAAAATCACATTGTAGGATTGTTAATGAATTTATTTGCAAATTATGGTGGAAAATAAGTATTTGGTCAATAAAACGTTTCTCAATACTTTGTTATATACTCTTTGTTGGCAATGACAGAGGTCAAACGTTTTCTGTAAGTCTCACACACTGTTGCTGGTATTTTGGCCCATTCCTCCATGCAGATCTCCTCTAGAGCACTGATGTTTTGGGGCTGTTGCTGGGCAACACGGACTTTCAACTCCCTCCAAAGATTTTCTATGGGGTTGAGATCTGGAGACTGGCTAGGCCACTCCAGGACCTTGAAATGCTTCTTACGAAGCCTCTCCTTCGTTGCCCGGGCGGTGTGGGATCATTGTCATGCTGAAAGACCCAGCCACGTTTCATCTTCAATGCCCTTGCTGATGGAAGGAGGTTTTCACTCAAAATCTCACGATACATGGCCCCATTCATTCTTTCCTTTACACGGATCAGTCGTCCTGGTCCCTTTGCAGAAAAACAGCCCCAAAGCATGATGTTTCCACCCCCATGCTTCACAGTAGGTATGGTGTTCTTTGGATGCAACTCAGCATTCTTTGTCGTCCAAACACGACGAGTTGAGTTTTTACCAAAAAGTTATATTTTGGTTTTATCTGACCATATGACATTCTTCCAATCTTCTTCTGGATCATCCAAATGCTCTCTAGCAAACTTCAGACGGGCCTGGACATGTACTGGCTTAAGCAAGGGGACACGTCTGGCACTGCAGGATTTGAGTCCCTGGCGGCGTAGTGTGTTACTGATGGTAGGCTTTGTTACTTTGGTCCCAGCTCTCTGCAGGTCATTCACTAGGTCCCCCCGTGTGGTTCTGGGATTTTTGCTCACCGTTCTTGTGATCATTTTGACCCCACGGGGTGAGATCTTGCGTGGAGCCCCAGATCGAGGGAGATTATCAGTGGTCTTGTATGTCTTCCATTTCCTAATAATTGCTCCCACAGTTGATTTCTTCAAACCAAGCTGCTTACCTATTGCAAATTCAGTCTTCCCAGCCTGGTGCA
Organism: Oncorhynchus mykiss; assembly: GCF_013265735.2. Taxonomy (NCBI): domain Eukaryota; kingdom Metazoa; phylum Chordata; class Actinopteri; order Salmoniformes; family Salmonidae; genus Oncorhynchus; species Oncorhynchus mykiss. The sequence goes on along the minus strand of NC_048589.1, from coordinate 16,240,653 downwards.
GGTCTACAATTTTGTTTCTGGTGTCCTTTGACAGCTCTTTGGTCTTGGCCATAGTGGAGTTTGACTGTTTGAGGTTGTGGACAGGTGTTTTTATACTGATAACAAGTTCAAACAGGTGCCATTAATACAGGTAACGAGTGGAGGACAGAGGAGCCTCTTAAAGAAGTTACAGGTCTGTGAGAGCCAGAAATCTTGCTTGTTTGTAGGTGACCAAATACTTAAATACTTTTCTCATTTTGTCTGTCATAGTTGAAGTGTACCTATGATGGAATTTCAGGCCTCTCATCTTTTTAAGTGGGAGAACTTGCACAATTGGTGGCTGACTATACTTTTTTACCCCACTGTATTAGCAATGCACACCACTCAGTACCCCTACTATAATTTCATGCTGCACAATTCAAATTTACATATAAAATACATATATTTTTTATCTATGCAATCCCCGAAAGTAATAATCACGAGGGTACCATAAACATTAACTAGTAATGCGGCATACTCCAAGAAAGGTTAAAATCTCACCTTTCTGGTAAAAATAGTTATAAAATGCTGATGTGTAGTCACTTGAGGACACAAGCTCAAGTACACAGTACATACAGTTGAAGTCGGAAGTTTACATACACCTTAGCCAAATACATTTAAACTCAGGTTCACAATTGCTGACATTTAATCAGAGTAAAAATTCCCTGTCTTGGGTCAGTTAGGATCACTAACTTATTTTAAGAATGTGAAATGTCAGAATAATAGTAGAGAATGTTATTTCAGCTTTTATTTCTTCCATCACATTCCCAGTGGGTCAGAAGTTTACATACACTCAATTAGTATTTGGTAGCATTGCCTTTAAATTGTTTAACATGGGTCAAACGTTTTGGGTAGCCTTCCACAAGCTTCCCACAATAGGTTTAATTTTGGCCCATTCCTCCTTACAGAGCTGGTGTTTCCTCCAGCATCTTCACATGGTCCTTTGCTGCCGTTATTGATTTGCACCAAAGTACGTTCATCTCTAGGAGACAGAACGCTTCTCCTTCCTGAGCGGTATGACGGCTGCGTGGTCCCATATTGTTTATACTTGCGTACGATTGTTTGTACAGATGAACGTGGTACCTTCAGGCGTTGGAAATTCATCTCAAGAATGAACCAGACTTGTGGAAGTCTACCATTTTTTTCCCCTGAGGTCTTGGCTGATTTCTTTTGATTTTCCCATGATGTCAAGCAAAGGGGCACCGAGTTTGAAGGTAGACCATTGAACTACATCCACAGGTACACCTCCAATTGACTCAACTTATGTCAATTAGCCTATCAGAAGCATCTAAAGCTATGACATAATTTACTGGAATTTTCCAACCGGTTTAAAGGCAGTCAACTTAGTGTATGCAAACTTCTGACCCACTGGAATTGTGATATAGTGAATGTGAAATAATCTGTCTAATCAATTTGTTGAAAAACTACTTGTGTCATGCACAAAGTAGATGTCCCAACCAACCTGCCAAAACTATAGTTTGTCAAAAAGAAGTTTGTGGAGTGGTTGAAAAACGAGTTTAAATGACTTCAACATAAGTGTATGTAAACTTCTGACTTCAACTGTATAAAATAGATGCATTTCATATTCAACAAAACTATAAGGCTTAAAATGACGTACGCTTTTTAAATATATCATAATCAAATTATAAAACTCAGTTCACGTTCCTTATAACTGTAAAATACATGTTTGTTTAGAGTTAGAAAAAATGTGCATATTTTCTCAAGGGCCCTTGATCAAAACATCTGCCAGCACAGCTGTTAACATCTGCGCTCTAGCTTGGCTTCCAGAACTCATTAGGAACTCACCTTCAATCTCATACAAATCTTGTCCATCTATGAAAGTGTTTCTGCTAAAAAAAAGAACAATTATTTAGATGAATGACTATTAATCAATCTCAATGTGCTAGTGATGAAATTCTCTCCTGCTGCGCTACAATGTAAGGATTGCAGGCATGTGCTTTGTCAGTGGCTGTGACGTAGGGTTCAGCAAGGAGTTGGACTGTCGGAAGAGCGAATGAAAATGGTAGGAGGGACATTCCATCGATCTGTGGACATCCCAGCTGGTTTCAGATTTTGCATCCTTAGCAAAAAAAAAAAATAGACTAGCGTGTCAGTGGGAACCAGGGCTATCGCCCAATGAAAGTCATTTTGATCTACGGTGTCCACAGATCCATTTAAGCGAAAATGTCAGCGAGAACTTGTACCAGACCCTCTAAAAACATGGGATTTAATATCTAAGATTTCTTTTAAGTGGCCAACCCTGTTTTCTGAGAGGCCTTAACCATGAATTTAGAATACAACATAATCACTTTAGTTTTAATATAAAAAAATCTTTTAATTCTGAAAGGATGACAAGAGCACAAGTTTTTAAATACAAGTCAAATAGCAGTCCCACAAAAATGAATAGCTCAAAGCAAGAGTGGACCAGTGTGAACTCAAAGTATGACTGCATATCAACCCATGTGGGAAATCAAACCCCGGCTCTCTGGTGAGGTCAGAATCCTCATGAAAAATCCAGTTCTTTTTAAACTTGTGTAGACTTTTTCTAAGACAGAATTTTATGGAAGGCCAAACACCTCTATTACATAACAAAAAGGGGGAAAAGACTGCTTGGATTCATTCCCCATTTTAGAGAGCAAACAGCATAGCAATGCCATACAATGCCTGCTGACAAAAGGGAAAAGTGACAGCTTTGATCGGTGTATTTGCTTTTTACAGTCCATTTCATGCACATCAGAGCAGAGACACGCTAGCTGCACATGCAATCCTAAATTCCCAAAGTCAAATCTTTTGAATGTCATAGTATGAGAAACTTGTACAATGCAAGCATCATAATGAAACCGTTCCCATCCCTGATATTATCTTGAAAATTAAGGGGTCCAACAAAGATAGTTTTACAGTTTGGATATAAGCAATAACACACTTTGGGTAAAATATTAGAAAATAATATTAATTGGGAGATCTCGTGACATACCAAGCTCTTGATAAAAAATATATTTCAATAGATTACCAAACCCGTAAAAAGAAAACAAAAACTAAAGAATAAACAATTTGTACATTCTAAAGCTGAACAAGGTTAACGAAAAATTCTAAACAAAGGGAATGGAAAATCAGGAAAGAAGAAAAAGGGAGGAGAAAGAGGGAGGGGAGTGACCGGGCTTCTCAGGACAGTGGAGGGGACAGCTTTCCAGCTTTCCTCATGGAACGCAGTGCCTTCTCTCTCAGGTGCTTCTCCAGGTCGTCCAGACACTCTTCTACTTCACTGTCTGATTCCTTAAGGAAAGGTAGCATTAATTATATCATATTTCGGTTACGTTGCAAGGTAGGTGGTATGATGCTGCAGCATGCTTCATCATAGTAATAGAATAAAGGAATACATTAGCTGATGGTGCACAAGTCAACTTCTACAACCTTGTCTGACTTTGTTAATCTTGAATGAAATGCTTAGATGATATGTGAAGCATGCTAAAACCCCTCAGTAAATCAGAAGAGTAGACTTCACCTTTTTTGAGTTGGAGGCTGCGTCGCCCTCCATCCCCTGGTTCTCCTGGTCATCCCCAGCAGCAACCGGCACATCACACTTCTCCTTCTTGTGTTTCTTGTGCTTCTTATGCTTCTTCTCCTTCTTGTGTTTCTTTTCCTTCTTCTTCTTCTTGTTTTTCTTTCCTCCAGGCTCAGTGTCAGAATTCTGAGAAAGGGATTACAAAGCAATACCACGAGTGAGTAAGTATTTCGTTGGCATTTAGTGAGAAGGGCCAAGCAGAGGGCATGATGGATGACCTTCATTGGTTAAACCTCTTCACAGTCTTGCAAAATGTTATGGTATTGGTGCCCAGAAACACACACCAGCTTTTACTCACAGGTGAACTCCCCTATCTAGCCACTTAGTTGAGTCAAACAAAATGTTTAATCTCACATCGTACTATTAACAAATAGCAGCTTTAAAAACTCACCTTGTTTGGAGAAGGGCTGCCAGAGCCGCTGCTGGCCTTTTTAGCCGGGGGTGCAGGTGGGGATCCACTGGCTGAGTGGCCTGGAGAAGGGGAGCCTGAAGCTGGCCGTTTCAGGGCTCCTGGTTTAGGGGAACCAGACGGTGACCTTGATGACACTCTCCTCATCGGCTGGGGGCTCTGAGAGGCTCTGATAAGGAGAAACCGGAGAGAAAAGGTGTGATATATCTGGAACGTACACTGAATGTACAAACATTAGGAACACCTGCTCTTTCCATGACAAACTGACCAGGTGAAAGCTATGATCCCCTTTTGATGTCACTTGTTAAATCCACTTAAAAACCAGTGTAGATGAAGGGGAGGAGACAAGTTACCTTCTTATGGTTGGGGGGGGGCAGTATTGAGTAGCTTGGATGAATAAGGTGCCCAGAGTAAAGTACCTGCTCCTCAGTCCCAGTTGCTAATATATGCATATTACTATTTGTATTGGACAGAAAACAGACGTTTCTAAACTGTTTGAATGATGTCTGAGTATAACAGAACTCATATGGCAGGTAAAAACCAAAGGTTGGTCGATTTTTAACTCGGCCCCTATTGAAGTTACAGTGGGATATTGGTCATGTTGCACTTCCTAAGGCTTGCACTAGATGTCAACCGTCTTTAGAAACTTGTTTGAGGCTTCTACTATGAAGGGGGGCTAAATGAGAGGGGAATGAGTCAGAGGTCTGCCAGCAGTCAACAGCTGGTCACGCGCATTTCACATGAGATATCTCCCATTCCTTTGCTTTCTGAAGACAAAGGAATTCTCCGGTTGGAATATTATTGAAGATTTGTTAAAAACATCCTAAATATTAATTCCATACATCGTTTGACAAGTTTCTACGGTCTGTAACGGAACTTTTTGACATTTCGTCTGCAGCTAGTGAATGAGCTTCGTTAGTTTTGATTTGTTTACCAAAAGCGCTAACAAAAGGAGGTATTTGGACATAAATGGACATTATCGAACAAATCAAACATTTATTGTGGAACTGGGATTCCTGGAAGTGCATTCTGATGAAGATCAAAGATAAGTGAACATGTAATGTTATTTCTGACTTCTGTTGACTCCAACATGGCAGATATCTGTATTTGTTTGTCTGAGCGCCGTACTCAGATTGCATGGTTTGCTTTTTCCGTAAAGCTTTTTAAATCTGACACAGCGGTTGCATTAAAGCATTTTTAAGCCTTAAGACATTTGAGACATGAATTGTGTAGGTGTGCCATTCAGAGGGTAACTGGGCAAGAAAAACTACTTAAATGCCTTTGAACGGAGTATGGTGGGTGTGAGGCGCACCGGTTTTGAGTGTGTCAAGAACTTCAACGTTGCTGGGTTTTTCATGCTCAACAGTTTCACGTGTGTATCAAGAATGGTCCATGAACCAAAGCACATCCAGCCAACTTGGCAACTATGGAAAGGCATTGGAGTCAACATGGGCCAGTATCCCTGTGGAATGCTTTCGACACCTTGTGGAGTCCATGGCCCAACGAATTGAGGATGTTGAGGACAAAAGGAGGTGCAGCTCAATGTTAGAAAGGTGTTCCTAATGTTTTGTACACTCAGCGTACATCTAATAGTGGTGGGAGTTATTGATGTGCAGCAGAAGCTATTGCGTTAATAAGGCCAATTAGAGGCTGCTTACCTCTGGTTCTTGCGGGGCTCTGGTGTCCGGGACACCCTGCGGATTGCCCTGTTGCCGTGTGAGGGGGACACCTGGCGCCTCTGTCCAGGTGGAGAGGTGTCAAAGCGCCCCTGAGGACTGGTTCGGCCACGGTTGGCAGGGGAAGGGGACAGGCGGTTACTGTGAGCAAGGGGGGGTGAGCGAGTGTCCCGGCCTGGTCGGTTGGATGGGAGCATGGGGCTTCTCCTGTGTCTGGGGGGAGAGGTGGATGAGGGAGGTGTGCGTCTCTTTTGGGGAGGGGGACTCCTGCGCTTAGGGGACCTGGAGGGACGGCGCTTGGGCACCGGGGATAGGCGTTTGGGAGAGGGAGACCCTGACAGCCTTCTTTTCTGTGGGCCCAAAGGAGTGGGGCTGTATCGCCGCTGGATGGGTGGAGAGTACCGTCTGGGGGAGGGGGAGCGTCTGCGAGGTGGTGGAGAGGGAGACCTGGGGAAACAAAGGACATACGAGACAAGTTATTTTTTGAATCTCAGGTGTGGTGCACTGAATTCTGGAGAATTCTCAGTAATGAGGGAACCTAAAACAAGAAGGCGTCAAGTCTTTTACCTGCGCCTAGGAGGAGGAGAGGGAGATCTGCGACGCCTTGGGGGAGATCTGCGTCCTCCGGGGGAAGGAGAGCGTCTTTTTCTGTAGAGGGAAAACAAAGACTTACACGAGGAATGCATGTGGGACAGACAGTGTGTGTGTCTTGTTGGTATGGGAAAAACGTCCAAAATCTATAATCATGACTGCATTAGAGAACTGTCCGTAGCTAACCTGGGGGAGCCATCCCGGTGTCGTCTCCTGGGGGAGGAGGGCGAGTGACTACGCCGCCGCCTGACATCCCCGTTCCTCGCCACTGGCCCCCTGCCCGGCCTCTTGGACCCCTCACCTTCTGAGGATGATGATGATCCAGCCTCTGTTACCAATCCGAAAGAAAACAGCACACGTCATTTCCCAGTAGCAACATGTGGATGTTTCAAAGGGGGGAAAACCCCACCTAGGTGGGGCTTAGGACCCACAAGATGAGGGTGCAAGACGAGGATCCTCAAGATGAGGGTGTAAGACGAGACGGACACAGAGTGGGTTAGAAAAAAAAAGATGGGGTGAGGTGGGGAACACAAAATAAAAACGCTTGTAACCTGAAGACGTTTCCCGATTCTGCCTGCGATACTGACGTCGCTGCTGCACAGAATCGGCTGTAGCCCCCTCTGAAATGCAAAGCATTGAGTCCCCATTCAGAGCTATAGAAAACCGCTAAAAACCCAACCATCCACCCACGGTGCATCACACCAGACCGAGACAGACAGGCACTAGAAGGCAAACACACCTGACTCTGATGCCTCAGACTGCCTGGGTTTCGGAACAGGGGACGGTGAATCGTTCCTCGTTCCTGGTTTCTTCTTTGACCCTGAAAATCAAAACTGTTTTAGTTGCCAGAATCTTTCCAGCAAGAACACTCATTCACAAATACAAATGCTTGTATAACACTAGTAGTAGGAGTGACATCATGCTTGAAGAGGATGCTTGCTGCAGCCTGAAAAGAGGTTTATGATTCAGCAGTTTCCATTAGCCACGGCCTGCCAGTAAGGCCACAAAGTGTCCCACTTCTGTAACCAGGCCAGCCTAGGAATAGTTATCCAGGGATTTGAGATTAAGTAATGTAAACAGTTTCCAGGTCACTGATTGTATAGACATAAACCCTTCCTCTAAAAGAGCATCCAGGAATGGTTGTGTATCACACTCCCACTGACTGATCATGTGACAAGACGGTCACTATGAGGTGAGGGAGTCCCATGTTTGAAAGGTGAGGAAGTTGGATAGGGCTGAGTTCATTACAGACCATTGTTGATACAGTCCCAAAATGTTTGGCATGTCTGCAGTCAAGTTAAAGATACTCTAATAAAAATAAAATTAAATGTAAAACTGTCACGTCATCATAATGCAAAATGCTGTATCAACAGTGGACTAATGAAAAAAAAACACCAAAAGATAGAATATCCACCCGGAAACTGTTTAAAGCTGCACTATGTAGAAATCGCACCGCCATTTCCTGGTTGCTAAAATTTGAATAGTTTGCCTAATTTCAGGTTGTGTGACAAAACAAGCACGTATAGCGTAGAGAATTATTGAACCATCTAAACTGCTGTATACAAAAACAGTATTTTCAGCCGGTGTACAAAACTGAACGTAAAAGACTCAAACTTGACATAGAATTGGCGCACATAGAACATATATACCGCTTCTTAGACTTGCTTTCAATGAGAATGACACAGCTATAACCAGTGGAGTAAACTACTTAATACCTTCAAGTTCTTTTTACTTAAGTCATTTTGGGGGGTACCTGTAGTAGAGGTCGGCCGATTAATTAGGGCCGATTCCAAGTTTTCATAACAATCGGAAAATGGTATTTTTGGGCGCCAATTTATGTATTTTTTTTACACCTTTATTTATCTAGGCAAGTCAGTTAAGAACACATTCTTATTTTCAATGACGGCCTAGGAACGAATGGTGGGTTAACTGCCTCGTTCAGGGGCAGAATGACAGATTTTCCCCTTATCAGCTCGGGGTTCCAATCTTGCAACCTTACAGTTAACTAGTCCAACGCAATAACGACCTGCCTCTCTCGTTGCACTCCACAAGGAGACTGCCTGTTACCTTGGCTTACTGCATTTGCGTAAGTTGCTAGCTAGCATTAAACGTATCTTATAAAAACAATCAATCATAATCACTAGTTAACTACACATGGTTGATGATATTACTAGATATTATCTAGCATGTCCTGTGTTGCTTACAATCTGACTGAGCATACAAGCATACAAGTATCTGACTGAGCGGTGGTAGGCAGAAGCAGGCGCGTAAACATTCAGTCAAATAGCACTTGTGTGTTTTGCCAGCAGCTCTTCGTTGTGAGTCAAGCATTGCGCTGTTTATGACTTCAAACCTATCAACTCCCAAGATGAGGCTGGTGTGACCGAAGTGAAATGGTTGGCTAGTTAGCATGCGCTAATAGCGTTTCAAACTTCACTCGCTCTGAGCCTTGGGGTGGTTGTTTCCCTTGCTCTGCATGGGTAACGCTGCTTCAATGTGGTGGCTGTTGTCGTTGTGTTGCTGGTTCGAGCCCAGCGAGGAAAGGGACGAAGGCTATACTGTTACACTGGCAATACTAAAGTGCCTATAAGAATATCCAATAGTCAAAGGTTAATGAAATACAAATGGTATAGAGGGAAATAGTCCTATAATAACTACAACCTAAAACTTCTTACCTGGGAATATTGAAGACTCATGTTAAAAGGAACCACCAGCTTTCATATGTTCTCATGTTCTGAGCAAGGAACTGAAACGTTAGCTTTCTTACATGGCACATATTGCACTTTTACTTTCTTCTCCAACACTTTTTGCATTATTTAAACCAAACTGAACATGTTTCATTATTTACTTGAGGCTAAATAGATTTTATTGATGTATTATATTAAGTTAAAATAAGTGTTAATTCAGTATTGTTGTAATTGTCATTATTACAAATACATTTCCCCCCGGCTTTTTTGGTCCTCCAATAATCGGTATCGGCGTTGAAAAATATTAAAATCGGTCGACCTCTAATCTGTACTTTATTTATATTTTTTTACTTTTACTTCACCACAATCCTAAAAAAAATAATTTCCCTGACAGCCAAAAGTACTCATTACATATTGAATGCTTAGCAAGACAGGAAAATGTTCCAATTCACACACTTAAAAGAAAACACATGGTCATCCCTACTGACTCTGATCTGGTGGACTCACTAAACAAATAAATCTCCTGTAAATAATGTCTTGAGTGTTGGAGTGTGCCCTTGGCAATCTGTACATTTTAAAAACAAGAAAATTATTTATACTTTTTTCCCTTTGAGCATGGTGAAGTTATTAATTTGGCTTTGGGTGAGTCATTACAAAAAAATACAGGTGTCCTTCCTAACTCATTTGCCGGAGAGGAAGGAAACTGCTCAGGGATTTCACCATGTGGCCAAGGGTGATTTTAAAACAGTTACAGTTTAATGGCTGTGATCTGAGGATGGATGAACATTGTAGTTACTCCACAACACTAACCTAAAATGACAAAGTGAAAAGGAGAAAGCCTGTACAGAATAGAAATATTCCAAAACATGCATCCTGTTCGCAACAAGGCGCTTAACTTCTTGGTGACAGGGTAGCTTGGATGAATAAGGTGCCCAGAGTAAACTGCCTGCTACTCTGTCCCAGATGCTAATATATGCATATTAGTAGTAGTATTGGATAGAAAACACTGAAGTTTCTAAAACTGTTTGAATGATGTCTAAGTATAACAGAACTCATATGGCAGGTGAAAACCTGAGAAAGTTGTTTGAGGCTTCTATTGTGGAAGGGGGTCAAATAAGTGCTGTTTCAACAAATGGACTAGGCTGTGGCCAAATCAGTTGTTTACTGCACGGTCATGCGGACACGCCGTGCCTTCTTTTTCCTCTGTAATGAATACTCTATTGTCCGGTTGGAATTTTATTGAAGATCGATTATAAAAAGACCAAGGATTGATTGTAAACATCGTTTGACATGTTTCTACAAACTGTAATGGAACTTCACTTTTAGTCTGGATTTTGTGCTCGCGCATTGTGCCTTTGGAATAGTGAACTAAACGTGCAAACAAAACGTTGGTATATATCGAACAAAACAAACATTTCTTATGGAAGTGGGAGTCCATTCCGACAAAGATCAGCAAAGGTAAGTGAAGATTTATAATGCTATTTATGACTTTTGTTGACTCCACAACTTGGCGGGTAACTCTATGGCTTGCTTTTGTGGCTGAACGCTGTTCTCAGATTATTGAACAGTGTAACAGTTTTGCCGTAAAGCTTTTTTGAAATCTGACAAAGCGATTGCATTAACCTTGTGACTAGGGGGCAGTATTTTCATTTTTGAAAAAATAACGTTCCCGTAGTAAACAGGATATTTTGTCAGGACAAGATGTAATGTGACAAACCTGCACATTTTAGAATGGCCTTTTGTGTAATGACCATGCTGTATAATCATCTTCCTGATATGCCACAGCTGTCAGTTGGATGGATTATCTTGGCAACGGAGAAATGCTCACTAACAGGGATGTAAACTAATTTGTACACAACATTTTAAGTAAGCTTTTTGTGCATATGGAAACATTTTTGGATCTTTTATTTCAACCCATGAAACATGGGACTAACACTTCACATGTTGCAATTATAATTTTGTTTATTATGGAATGGAGAAAAGTAAGTAGAGCTAACATACCAGCTGATCTGGATGGGGAGGCTGAGGCCCGGCCCTTTCTGGCCCGCGGGGAGGCAGAGCGTTGTGTCTTCCCAGAGGGGCTGCCATTGGGGGCTCTTCTCCTGGAGGGGCTGAGGGAGGGGTCAGCTGCATGGCCGCGGGGCTGTTTTCTGGGTGGTGTGGTTGACGTTCTCTTCATTGCCTTCTTATGAGGTGAGTGAGACGTGGAGCTGCTCCCAGAGGATGATGGGGAGCGAGAGCGCCGTCTATGGGATACAAACAGAACAAATCAACCACAACTGCTGTTTGGTAAGGTAGCTAGTTAATTCCGAAAGGCTGTTCATGACAGCTTCAGTGACAGGCACTTCTGCTATACTTCTATGGCCCTCCACTCACCTGCGGACAGGGGAGCGACTGCGCCTGTGTCTGGGGCCTGGGGGGCCACGTCTGGGGGGGCTCCTACGACGAGGGGACAACCGTCTCCTGGGGCTCGGCCTCCGCCGGGGGGAGTAAGACCTGGAGCGTGATCTGGGTCGTCTGCGGGAGCGGGAATGGGAGCGAGAGCGGTGGTGGGGCCTGTCTCTCCTGCTGTCCTTCTCCCTTTCCCTGGGCTTGAGCCTATCCTTTTTAGGAGCCTTATCTGGGGAGGGTTCTTTGACCTCAGTCACAGAGTCAGGAACCACAACCACAGTGTCCGGCTTTACCACATCACTGGAAAATTAAAACATACTACAAATTAGATTACATTTTGTCAAGAAGTCAAGAATGGAATCAACAATCTGGACAAATCCCATCCCTGCATATTTCCAGATACAGTCGGTGCCCAAACCTTTCCCTTACCTGGTGGAGGAGGCCTCCTGAATGACTGGCTCAGGTATGGTGCTCTCTGAGGTGTCTGGCTCAGGCTGGGGCTCCTCAGTGTTCTGGGGCAGGGTAACACTGACAAGGGTGACAGCTGGGGCTGGTGGTGGAGGGGAGCTGCTGGGACTTGGCTTACGCCTCGGTGAGCGGGAGTGACTGCGCTTCCTCTCCCTCTTCACTGGAGATCGTCGCCGTGGAGACTGTGACCTTGACTTCCTCCTGTACCACAACAACAAAAGCCAATGCCATATGAACTCTTTTACATTTTGATTGAGGTCGACTTCCAAGTGCTTTTATTTACTGCCATTCTCACCTTCTGGGGCTCTCCCTTTCTCTGTTTTCCTTTTCCTTCTTCTCATCATCAATCTTCTTCAGAGAAGCGAGCTTCTCTTGCTCAATCTGCAACAGACAACAGCATGCGAGGTCAAAGCAGTAAAACACTGAACAAATTAGGGCTGCACGATTAAATCGAAATCAATTCAAAATTGCAATCTCTCTCGCATGAAGCTGAGATTCTCTGATAAAACAAAAACTAGACTATGGTGCCTCCTCCAATGAGATGCGCTAGACTCCGTTCACACGCAGAGGATGCTGACCAATCACAAGCTTGCGCTCACTCTCACACATGCTGGTCAATCTTTAAGTGTCCCCTTAAAACATCCAGTTAGCTGCAGGTGAGGAGAGAAAGTGCTTCCCCTCCAAAATGTGTTGGAAACACGAGTGCTGCTAGTGCTAACGAAAAGAAAACAGCCACCCGTAGACCAGGGTTTTCGTTAGGAAAATTTGGCGGCCGGCAAGATTTTAACTTACCAGACATCCATATGCTTTAACCTTGTGACTAGGGGGCAGTATTTTCATTTTTGGAAAAATAACATTCCCGTAGTAAACGGGATATTTTGTCAGGACAAGATGCTAGAATATGCATATAATTGACAGCTTAGGATAGAAAACACTAAAGTTTCCAAAACTGTAAAAATATTGTCTGTGAGTATAACAGAACTGATATTGCCTGCAAAAGCCTGAGAAAAATCCAATCAGGAAGTGCCTCATGTTTTGAAAGCTCTGCGTTCCAATGCGTCCCTATTGAGCAGTAAATGGGCTATCAACCAGATTACTTTTTCTCCATATTCCCCAAGGTGTCTACAGCATTGTGACGTAGTTTTACGCATTTATGTTGACGAATACCCGTAAGCAGCTACATTGCGCAACTGGTCACCTGACCGCAACTGGTCACCTGACCCAGAGTGATTCTCGTGTAAAATACAGAGGTAGCCATTATTCCAATCGGTCCTACTGAAAAACCAATTGTCCCGGTGGATATATTATCAAATAGATATTTGAAAAACACCCTGAGGATTGATTATAAACAACGTTTGCCATGTTTCTGTCAATATTATGGAGCTAATTTGGAATATTTTTCAGCGTTTCTGTGACTGCAATTTCCGGGCGATTTCTCAGCCAAACGTGAAGAACAAACTGAGCTATTTCGCCTACAAAAATAATATTTTTGGAAAAAAGCAACATTGGCTGTCTAACTGGGAGTCTCGTGAGTGAAAACATCCGAAGCTCATCAAAGGTAAACAATTTAATTTGATTGCTTTTCTGATTTCCGTGACCAAGTTACCTGCTGCTAGCTGGACAAAATGCTAAGCACCGTGGGTGGATGCCCTAGTGCATTGTGTGCTTAAGAGGAAAGCTCTTTGTATCTGGCCATTTTGAGCCTGTAATCGAACCCACAAATGCTGATGCTCCAGATAATAAACTAGTCTAAAGGCCAGTTTTATTGCTTCTTTAATCAGAACAGTTTTCAGCTGTGCTAACATGATTGCAAAGGGGGTTTCAAATGATCAATTAGCCTTTTAAAATGATAAACGTGGATTAGCTAACATAGCGTGCCATTGGAACACAGGAGTGATGGTTGCTGATAATGGGCCTCTGTACGCCTATGTAGATATTCTATTAAAAATCACCCGTTTCCAGCTACAATAGTCATCTACAACATTAACAATGTCTACACTGTATTTCTGATCAATTTTATGTTCCTTTAAAATTGACCAAAAATGTGCTTTCTTTCAAAAACAGGGACATTTCTAAGTGACCCCAAACTTTTGAACGGTAGCGTTGGTGTAATGATCCTATCTATCAACCATGTTGGAAAATATTTGTCTCATTTAGTTTTGTGTTTAGTTAGCACCGTATGTATTCATTCATTCATATGATCTCATTTTAGAAGTGATGTTATCTACCCCGACACTTGTTTTAACCATGAATAAAGTGTTAGAAAATGTCAATATCGTGCCAAAAAATTATCACGCGTCTAAATCGTTCAGCCCTAATACAAATGCCTGACAAGGTTGTGATTGTGTCTGGTTGCTTACCTGTCTCTGTTTGATCTCCTCTTTCTTCTGCTCTAGGAAGGCGGAGGGGATACCGGCGATGTTGTCCTGAGCGCTGAGCAGCAGAGGCCACAGGTCCCTCATGAACTCTCGGGCATTCTTCCCATTCAGGAAGCCAGTCAGGTTAATCTGCATCATCTTACTGTCCGGGTGCTGCAACACACACACACCAAGGGAGAGAGAAAGACAACACACCAATTTAACACAGAGGGAGAACTCACAAGAGTGAAAGGAGGGGGAGGGGGGGTCTCGCTCAGGCGACTGCCCCCCCCTTTGTTTCCTCACTAAGCTACACCTGCCTGCTAAATAATAGCAGCCATCCTCATAACAAAACAATAGCTACAGTATGACCCCTGTGCCCCAACACAGACTGCTTCATGGCAACAAACTTTGTTCTGTTGACTTGAGGCTGTGATAAAATTTTGCAATTCAAAAATTTTATCACCACCCCATTAGTTAGGTAATTGAAACCTGAAACTGAGAATATCTGAGGGGAGACAAAAACTAGATCATCCATGTATAAGCACCCCCACTGCATGCATTAAGGTAGTTTCCTTAAAATATTCTGAAAAATAAATCCCCCACCCATCACTAAAATGTTCATCAATTGTGATAGTTATTTTCTATCAGATATCTTTCCCTGCCAGTCTTCCCACTAGTTACCCTGCCCTGTTGTTCTCGGTCTCCCCAGTCTACTCTGAGAGATTAACAGATATCCACAAAACAGAGTGCATCAAAACCCAACACTGCGAGTACAGTCCCGGTGTCCTCAGCGTGTCCCGCAGGATCAGTGGGTATGGAGCGCCCGAGTCTCCTGCAGAAAGAGACGCTCCCTTGGCTTGCTTCCGACTCCCTAGTGCTTGAGACTCAACCACCTTGAGTTTATTGTTATATCATTTATCTAAATTGCAAGAGACGAACAAGCAATAATGAGTGCACAAGACATTTGAAAGGGGTTTTATTTCAACATGTAGGTCAAGAATTAAAGTCAGATACCCCTTTACCTTACTAACAATGACGATTAAGGACTTTGCTTATTACTGTGCTGTTAAAGCATTTAGCTTAAAAAACCCACCCCTCAAAAGATAACAGCACAGAAAAGAAATCAAGTCGGTAAGAGGTAGCTGAATGTTATTTTCCCTCCCAGTATTAGGCTAGGTTCACTAAAACAGATAGTAAGAGAACTTACAGGATTCCAGCAACACCTTTGTATGAATATAAAGCATCCTAGGGTTGTTAGGAGTCATTTGTTCATAAAAAAAAAACCTGTTGTTTATCAATACCCTTGAACATTTCCTCTGGGGTTTCATCCAGTTAATTATATGTAATTTCCCCTTGAAGTCATGTTTTATAGGCCAAATGCTAGTTAAGCTGGGGGGGGGAAATGTGGTAGAATGCACAAGTATTATTTTAACCATGCGATTAGATTTCCCAACTTGAGGGCAATTTTAAGGAGGAGCAAATGACAATGTAACAATGTGGAAACAACGTTGGACATCTAGTGCACTGATTTATTTATGCAGAACAGGGTCCATGTGCATTATAGTATTCAAAAATCACTTAGTGGGCTAGGTAATGTTTAAAGCACCGTTTTGCCACAGCCCAGATTGAAGATACTACAGATGTAATTTTAATATAAACTAATTAAATGAGGATCAATAGTCTAAAGTTCAACTGTATTCCCAGTCAATTTTTTTCACCATCCAAAAACAGGCTAGAGGAGATAAAGAAAAACTAGCGGTGCGATTCAAAAGTATATGGAGAAAGTGGCATTGTCCAAGTGTTTCTATCACTAGCATGTTGATCCCTGAACATAACTCACCTCAAACCACACACTGCATCAGGGAGAGTTGGGCTCAGTGACACTTTGGGCTCAGCAGAGAGCTAATAAGGTGTTGGTGCTATACTTCTGATGCAAGGTATAACATCCATATTGGTTCAGGCCTTTTGAATCATAAATCACATCATCATTAGAAAACTGTGGCACAAAGGCACTGTCACATATTACAGCAAAAACTTTGGGTCATTCAAATTATGTATATTGGACACCGGTAGTCGCTCTTTCCCCCATCTGCATTTATATTGTGTCTTATCAATACACTAGATTAAATCAACCTCTCTTTGCCTTGTATTAAGTTAACAAATAACATCTGATACATACAGATGATACATACAAGAACAGGAAGGAATTGGAGTCAATAGTATTACCTTTTCTTCCAGCTGGTTAAATATAAATTCTATGACGACGTCATCCTCGAACCCCAGGATCTCTGTCACTCGCTGAGTGATCCAAGGTTTGACGACCTCCAGGTTCACCTTGGTCATATCCACCTAGGGGAGGAAGAACCAGGAAGACGTTCAAACACGTTCCTAACTTCAACCCATTGCACACTTAAAGGGATATGTAGAGATTTTGACAATGAGCCCCTTTAGCTATTTCTCCAGAGTCAGATGAACTTGTGGATTCCATTTTTATGTCTCAGAGTCTAGTATGAAGTAAGTTTGAGGTAGTTTCGTGAGCCAATGCTAACTAGTGCAATGACTGGAAGTCCATGGGTATCTGTTAGCATGGATACCCATAGACTTCCAGTCATTGCGCCAACGCTATTTAGCAACTTCCTTCAAACTGCATGCAGACTTAAAAATGGCATCCACCAGTTCATCTGACTCTGGGGGAGTAGGTAAAGGGCATCCCTTTAAACCAAATTAGGCAAAATATATTAGTTATGGCTATTACCATATTTACTTGTGGGGGCATTTCAATTCAATTAAAAGATGTGCTTTGATGGGTGTTATTTATACCTTCTTTTCCAGACATTCTGCAAATTTCAGTTGCTTTAGAAGTTTCTTCTGCTTGTTGCTGAAGCGATTGTCCTGTTCTGCACTTGTGCCCTGTAAGAAACAAAAACATCAACTATTACAAAATGTTTGTTCTTGTCCATGCCGCACTTAGCTGAGGAACGCTAAACTCCGTTTTCTTATATCGAGGCAGAGTAGTCGCGCGATTTGCTAGCAATAACATTGCGCTACGTGTACATGCACAGGAATAATTCTATATCAAACTGATTATGGCAGTAGGCAGATTATGCAAGTCATGTAAACATACTTTGCTCATCGTAAACTGGCGTACAGTCAAAATCTAAGTAAGCATACACCAATTTAAACAGCTGGTTTTCTGAGCAATCTGAAATTATTAGGACATGTAAACACCTTAAAATCAGCGCTCCAGCAGTGTATTTCATCTGCGCACATGCACAGCAGAAGTTGTGCACGCCTGCCTCTTTAGCACAAGTTTACGGAGTTCGGAGCAATGGATGACTCTTATAAAGTTTGTAGGTGGAGACTATTTCTATGTCCAAACTCAATCATATATACTTCCCAAAAATAACCTGGTCACTGTGGTATAACGTTTATTTTGAGTGGCAATTTTCTGCATTTAACAGTGTGCCATCAGGTAGCTTGATTTCGTAAGTGTTCATGTAAAGAGGATTTTTTGGGAATCAGTTCTTCTTGTAAAGTATGGTAACGTTTAAAAAAATATTATATTAATCTGACTATCCACAATAATCGCATTATTGTGTGCATGTAACGTTAACCGTAGTCATTGAGTCACCATCGGTCAATAGGCTTTCCTGTACCTGTTTGTCCTGTACAACTGCGGTCCATAAGCGGGGTGCTGAAATTCATACTTTTAATATAAACGTTTACTTAATACAACGGACTTTTTACTAATTTGTGTTAAATTAGTGAAAAGACGGCAATTGTATTTTATTAATGTTTTATTAAAAAAGTATGACTTTCATCATCGCGCGGAAGGACAGCAGTTGCACTGGACAAACATTTACAGGTAAACGTTTTCAGAATTGACATTCTTACAATTATCTACTGACGGTGACTCGATGTTTTTCGCAGTAAAGTTAAATCGCGCCACCAGCAACACTCAATTCCGCCTCGATGTAAGAGAACGTCAGCTAATGTTAGCTACGTCACAACAGTTGAACATAACGTTAGATAGCCGACTTTAGAAACATGTGACACGTATAAGTAAATTATGTAGAAATGAAGTCCCTAATATGATCACTTATTATGGAGAATAAACGTCAGTTTGTTGCTAGCTAACGTTAGTGTTAATCTCGATGTGCGATAAGGCCCGAGTACGAGTACTGTAACATACTCAGCCCGACTAACGTTACAGTAGTATGGCTAGAATTATACAAACCCATTTTGAAACCAAGTCTTATACTAGGTAACACATTATTGTAGTTATCACCCTTAACTACATCAGTAATGACAATCATTTGAAAATGGGAACACACAACATACGCACAATTTATCGGCTAGCTTCAATCCAACATATCTATAGCTAAGCTAGTTTGCTAACAGTTAGCTGGATAACTTGCAGCCGCCATCTTTACATTAGCTCCTCATTGCAGCGGAATGGCGCACGAGCTCGTCCGTCTACAATGGCACATACTTACAAATACAAACGAATATATTATACATTTGGAACACAATTTAACGAGTAATAGTATAACTTTAAATATCTTACGCGGAAGAACCCCGCGTCCATGTTATACGTTGAGAAAGATGTAAAAGTGGGTGTTGGTGGAGTCTAGAGAAAGACGTGCTCACAGCGCTGTCCACGACCTGCTAACAAAACCCCAAGATACAGCGCGCGACAGGACTCCTCCTTCTCAGCAGAACGGAAGCAGCGATGACGAGAACAACAGGTTCTTCTACACTTTTTCTGAAAGACGCTAGTCAGATTCTCATAAAGATTAATGTGATTAGAATCCTTTTCCAACGCATCTGGTCTGCATCACAGTGCTAGAGACGTCACCACAGACCCGGATTCGATCCCCGGCTATATCACAACCAGCCGTGATTTCAGTCTAGAGGCTTACAAAATGTTAACCCTCTTATTAAAAACCCAGAGAAGAAGCTTAATCAATGGCTACAGAGGGACTTATCTTTAAAAGGAAGAGTCCTAATAACAAAGGCTGAGGGTATCTGTATGCTAGCATATGCCGTTCTATCTTTATATCTTGACGATAAAATAAGCAAAGAGATAGACCAGATGCTTTTCAACTTTCTGTGGAGAAACCGTACACATTACATTAGGAAAACTGTTGTAATGAACACTTATGAGTATGGTAGGGTGAATTTTCTGATCAATTGGATAAAACAATTCCTAAGGAGACACACTTCTATGTGGAACTTTATTCCTCATCATGTCTTCTCTACTTTTGGTGGCCTTTACTTCATGTTGATTTGCAGTTATAATATTGACAAAGTTCCAGTGAAACTCTTGTTTTTCATCAGAAGGTTTTCTTGTCATGGTCCGTAATTTCTAAGCATAATCTTTCTCCACACAGATATTATATATGGAATAAACGGGATATATTGTGTAAAAATTATTCTTTGTTTTTAGAATATTGTTTCCGAAATAATATCCTATTGGTGAGCCAACTTGTAAATGCAGAGGGTCTTTTACTGAATTATAAGAAATTCTTATCACTTTACAAGATCCCTGTAACACCTAAAGATTTTTCAATTGTTTTACATGCCATTCCCTCAGGTGTTGCTTTATTATTCAGGAACGTGTCAAGACCTGACCCTCAGGACCTGCCTACGATTAACCATGTTGACTCATCAGTAGGAAATATTTGTTTTTTTTGGTCCATTCAACAACAATAAAGCTATATGAGCCTTGTTTCAACAGGATGTTGTATTATGTCATGCCTTATTAGAATGGTTTTATTAACAATATCTGTTGAAAAAAAGTGTGGATGTTGCCACACACATACCTACTTATTAACAACATTAAGGACATCTATTTTTAAATTATTCATAAATATTATCCTGTCAACCACTATATGAAGAAGTTTAGGAAAAACATCCATTCAAACCGTACCTTTTGTATTGACCTCCCAGAAACAGTGTTGCATATTTTTGGGCATTGTATTCATGTAAGGAAACTGTGGCAAGACATCAGTAGATTTATAATGGAATACGTTTATGAAGATTTTACACTATTGTGGAGAGATGCACTGTTTGGATTCTTTACCTACAATAGAAATAAGTTGAAACAATTTTATGTAATTCATTTCATTATTCTTTTGGCCAAATTTCATATTCACAAATGTAAATTTACAAACAAAACACCACGATTTATTACCATACCATGTTTTTTTAAACTGTATTTTAAGACAATGAAATACTCTACCAACAAAAAAGCTATTAGAATTGTAAATGTTTGTATATCTCCCTTAAGGTCCATGTGTAATGTGATGTTGTACCCCCCCTTTGTATATTCTTTATATATACTTGTGTTCCATGTACTTTGTGTATTGATTAGTTGTTAATTAAAATAATAATAATAATAAAAACAGGTTCTTCTTCTTCGATAAGGTTTAACGGCTGTTGACATCCAATAAATGTTGCATTGCCGCCACCTACTAGACTGGAGTATAACTCCCTTCTACGTTGCTTGAAAAATAAATAAACAAATAACCTACCATCTAACTACACTCACAAAAAAATATATTATAATAATAAAATTAAAAAAATAAACACCACCCTACTCCACTATTTGAATCTATTTAGTCCTACTTCAGGCCAACAGCCTGAAAGGATGGAACACCACCACTCAACACACCCTGCAACTCTTCTGACGCAAAATCTCGCACACCCAAATACCTCTCTGCAGCTGCCACCACCACCTCAATTCTCTGCGACTTACGTTCCATCCTTGCAGTACAGTTGATAACCATTGCTATAAATGCAAAAAATCTAATCTTAACTGAAACATATATCACTTGTTGGTTTACCCCTCTGTACTGGTACAGATCTACTATTCACACCACTCCTCTCAGGATCCCTCCCCCTTGACCCATCTTCCTCAACTTTCTTCACTGCCTCAGCATATGACAATTTCTGCACTACTCTTACCCTGGAAACCTCAAACTGCCTCTCTCGCACAGGACATTTCTGATCCCCAGCCCCATGGGCACCCCTACAATTAACACATACCAATACCTTCCCCAATGCTGGTTGAAATAATGCCAAGAGTGTGCAAAGCTGTCATCAAGGCAAAGGGTGGCTACTTTGAAGAATATCAAATGTAAAATATATTTTGATTTGTTTGCACTTTTTTGGTTACTACATAATTCCATATGTGTTATTTCATAGTTTTGATGTCTTCACTATTATGCTACAATGTCGAAAATAGTAAAAAATAAAGAAAAAAACCCTTGAATGAATAGGTGTGTCCACACTTTTGACTGGTACTGTATGTATTGTCGGTAGCCTGATACTGTTACGGTGAGTGAATGAGGACCCAAAAGCGAACTAACTTAAACAGAGCTTCTTTAATAACCAAACATAGGTAGGCTCAGATAGACCGGCAGATTCCGACAGGACAGGACAAGGTTACAGCAAACATGACGATAGTCTGGCTCAGGCATGAAACACAACAAACAAGAATCCGACAAGGACAGGAACAAAAACAGAGAGAGATATAGGGGACTAATCAGAGGGAAAAGGGGAACAGGTGGGAGAAGGGGTGACGAGGTAGTCAAGAGGAGACAAGGAACAGCTGGGGGAAAGCGGGGGAGAAAAGGTAACCTAATACGACCAGCAGAGGGAGACAGGGTGAAAGGACAGAAAGACACAACATGACAATACATGACAGTACCCCCCCACTCACCGAGCGCCTCCTGGCGCACTCGAGGAGGAAACCTGGCGGCAACGGAGGAAATCCTCGATCAGCGCACGGTCCAGCACGTCCCGAGAGGGAACCCAACTCCTCTCCTCAGGACCGTACCCCTCCCAATCAACGAGGTACTGGTGACCACGGCCCCGAGGACGCATGTCCAAAATCCTGCGGACCCTGTAGATGGGTGCGCCCTCGACAAGGATGGGGGGGGGGGGGGGGAAGACGAGCGGGGGCGCGAAGAACGGGCTTAATACAGGAGACATGGAAGACCGGGTGGACGCGACGAAGGTATCGCGGAAGAAGAAGTCGAACTGCGACAGGATTAATGACCCGAGAAATACGGAACGGACCAATGAACCGCGGGGTCAACTTGCGAGAAGCCGTCTTAAGGGGAAGGTTCTGAGTGGAGAGCCAAACTCTCTGACCGCGACAATATCTAGGACTCTTAGTTCTACGCTTATTAGCAGCCCTCACAGTCTGCGTCCTATAACGGCAAAGTGCAGACCTGACCCTCTTCCAGGTGCGCTCGCAACGTTGGACAAAAGCCTGAGCGGAGGGGACGCTGGACTCGGCGAACTGAGATGAGAACAGCGGAGGCTGGTACCCGAGGCTACTCTGAAAAGGAGATAGCCCGGTCGCAGACGAAGGAAGCGAGTTGTGGGCGTATTCTGCCCAGGGGAGCTGTTCTGACCAAGACGCAGGGTTGCGAAAAGAAAGACTGCGTAAGATGCGACCAATAGTCTGATTGGCCCGTTCTGCTTGACCGTTAGACTGGGGGTGAAAGCCGGAAGAGAGACTGACGGAAGCCCCAATCAAACGGCAAAACTCCCTCCAAAATTGAGACGTGAATTGCGGACCTCTGTCCGAAACGACGTCTGACGGAAGGCCATGAATTCTGAAAACATTCTCGATGATGATTTGTGCCGTCTCTTTAGCAGAAGGAAGCTTAGCAAGGGGAATGAAATGAGCCGCCTTAGAGAACCTATCGACAACCGTAAGAATAACAGTTTTCCCCGCTGACGAAGGCAGTCCGGTGACAAAATCTAAGGCGATGTGAGACCACGGTCGAGAGGGAATGGGAAGCGGCCTGAGACGGCCGGCAGGAGGGGAGTTACCGGACTTAGTCTGCGCGCAGACCGAACAAGCAGCCACGAAACGACGCGTGTCATGCTCCCGGGTGGGCCACCAAAAACGCTGGCGAATGGAAGCAAGCGTACCCCGAACGCCAGGGTGGCCGGCTAACTTGGCAGAGTGAGCCCACTGAAGAACGGCCAGACGAGTAGGAACGGGAACGAAAAGAAGGTTCCTAGGACAAGCGCGCGGCGATGGAGTGTGAGTGAGCGCTTGCTTTACCTGCCTCTCAATTCCCCAGACAGTCAACCTGACAACACGCCCCTCAGGGAGAATCCCCTCGGGGTCAGTGGAGGCTACTGAAGAACTGAAGAGACGAGATAAAGCATCAGGCTTGGTGTTCTTAGAGCCCGGACGATAAGAAATCACGAACTCGAAACGAGCGAAAAACAGCGCCCAACGCGCCTGACGCGCATTAAGTCGTTTGGCAGAACGGATGTACTCAAGGTTCCTATGGTCAGTCCAAACGACAAAAGGAACGGTCGCCCCCTCCAACCACTGTCGCCATTCGCCTAGGGCTAACCGGATGGCGAGCAGTTCGCGGTTTCCCACATCATAGTTACGTTCCGACGGCGACAGGCGATGAGAAAAATACGCGCATGGGTGGACCTTGTCGTCAGAGAGGGAGCGCTGAGAAAGAATGGCTCCCACGCCCACCTCTGACGCGTCAACCTCGACAACGAACTGTCTAGAGACGTCAGGTGTAACAAGGATAGGAGCGGATGTAAAACGATTCTTGAGGAGATCAAAAGCTCCCTGGGCAGAAACGGACCACTTAAAGCACGTCTTGACAGAAGTAAGGGCTGTGAGAGGAGCTGCCACCTGACCGAAATTACGGATGAAACGACGATAGAAGTTCGCGAAGCCGAGAAAGCGCTGCAGCTCGACGCGTGACTTAGGGGCGGGCCAATCAATGACAGCTTGGACCTTAGCGGGATCCATCTTAATGCCTTCAGCGGAAATAACAGAACCGAGAAATGTGACGGAGGAGGCATGAAAAGTGCACTTCTCAGCCTTCACAAAAAGACAATTCTCTAAAAGGCGCTGGAGGACACGTCGAACGTGCTGAAGATGAATCTGGAGTGACGGTGAAAAAAATCAGGATATCGTCAAGGTAAACGAAAACAAAGATGTTCAGCATGTCTCTCAGGACATCATTGACTAATGCCTGAAAGACAGCTGGAGCGTTAGCGAGGCCGAAAGGAAGAACCCGGTATTCAAAGTGCCCTAACGGAGTGTTAAACGCCGTCTTCCACTCGTCCCCCTCCCTGATGCGCACGAGATGGTAAGCGTTACGAAGGTCCAACTTAGTGAAAAACCTGGCTCCCTGCAGGATCTCGAAGGCTGAAGACATAAGAGGAAGCGGATAACGATTCTTAACTGTTATGTCATTCAGCCCTCGATAATCTATGCAGGGGCGCAGAGACCCGTCCTTCTTCTTGACAAAAAAAAACCCCGCTCCGGCGGGAGAGGAGGAGGGGACTATGTGGCGTCAAGAGCTACAGACAAATAATCCTCGAGAGCCTTACGTTCGGGAGCCGACAGAGAGTATAGTCTACCCCGGGGGGGAGTGGTTCCCGGAAGGAGATCAATACTACAATCATACGACCGGTGTGGAGGAAGAGAGGTGGCCCTGGACCGACTGAACACCGTGCGCAGATCGTGATATTCCTCCGGCACCCCTGTCAAATCACCAGGCTCCTCCTGTGAAGAAGAGACAGAGGAAACAGGAGGGATAGCAGACATTAAACATTTCACATGACAAGAGACGTTCCAGGAGAGGATAGAATTACTAGACCAATTAATGGAAGGATTATGACAAACTAGCCAGGGATGGCCCAAAACAACAGGTGTAAAAGGTGAACGAAAAATCAAAAAAGAAATGGTTTCGCTATGATTACCAGAAACAGTGAGGGTTAAAGGTAGCGTCTCACGCTGAATCCTGGGGAGAGGACTACCATCCAGGGCGAACAAGGCCGTGGACTCCCTTAACTGTCTGAGAGGAATGTCATGTTCCCGAGCCCAGGTCTCGTCCATAAAACAGCCCTCCGCCCCAGAGTCTATTAAGGCACTGCAGGAAGCTGACGAACCGGTCCAGCGTAGATGGACCGACAAGGTAGTGCAGGATCTTGAAGGAGAGACAGGAGTAGTAGCGCTCACCAGTAGCCCTCCGCTTACTGATGAGCTCTGGCTTTTACTGGACATGAAGTGACAAAATGACCAGCAGAACCGCAATAGAGACAGAGGCGGTTGGTGATTCTCCGTTCCCTCTCCTTAGTCGAGATGCGGATACCTCCCAGCTGCATAGGCTCAGCTCCCGAGCCGGCAGAGGAAGATGGTAGTGATGCGGAGAGGGGGGCAACGGAGAACGCGAGCTCCTTTCCACGAGCTCGGTGACGAAGATCAACCCGTCGCTCAATGCGAATAGCGAGTTCAATCAGGGAATCCACGCTGGAAGGGACCTCCCGGGAGAGAATCTCATCCTTTACCTCTGCGCGGAGACCCTCCAGAAAACGAGCGAGCAAAGCCGGCTCGTTCCAGCCACTGGAGGCAGCAAGAGTGCGAAACTCAATAGAGTAGTCTGTTATGGATCGATTACCTTGACATAGGGAAGACAGGGCCCTGGAAGCCTCCTCCCCAAAAACAGATCGATCAAAAACCCGTATCATCTCCTCCTTAAAGTCCTGATACTGGTTAGTACACTCAGCCCTTGCCTCCCAGATTGCCGTGCCCCACTCACGAGCCCGTCCAATAAGGAGAGATATGACGTAGGCGACACGAGCAGTGCTCCTGGAGTAAGTGTTGGGCTGGAGAGAAAACACAATATCACACTGGGTGAGGAACGAGCGGCATTCAGTGGGCTCCCCAGAGTAACACGGCGGGTTATTGATTCTGGGCTCCGGAGATTCGAAAGCCCTGGAAGTGGCCGGTGGATCGAGGCGGAGATGGTGAACCTGTTCTGTGAGGTTGGAGACTTGGGTGGCCAGGGTCTCAACGGCATGTCGAGCAGCAGACAATTCCTGCTCGTGTCTGCCTAGCATCGCTCCCTGGATCTCGACGGCTGAGTGGAGAGGATCCGAAGTCGCTGGGTCCATTCTTGGTCGGATTCTTCTGTTACGGTGAGTGAATGAGGACCCAAAAGCGAACTAACTTAAACAGAGCTTCTTTAATAACCAAACATAGGTAGGCTCAGATAGACCGGCAGATTCCGACAGGACAGGACAAGGTTACAGCAAACATGACGATAGTCTGGCTCAGGCATGAAACACAACAAACAAGAATCCGACAAGGACAGGAACAAAAACAGAGAGAGA
This sequence comes from Oncorhynchus mykiss, assembly GCF_013265735.2. Classification (NCBI taxonomy): domain Eukaryota; kingdom Metazoa; phylum Chordata; class Actinopteri; order Salmoniformes; family Salmonidae; genus Oncorhynchus; species Oncorhynchus mykiss. The sequence goes on along the minus strand of NC_048589.1, from coordinate 16,214,311 downwards.
TATAGGGGACTAATCAGAGGGAAAAGGGGAACAGGTGGGAGAAGGGGTGACGAGGTAGTCAAGAGGAGACAAGGAACAGCTGGGGGAAAGCGGGGGAGAAAAGGTAACCTAATACGACCAGCAGAGGGAGACAGGGTGAAAGGAAAGGACAGAAAGACACAACATGACAATACATGACAGATACTGTAAGCAACATTCTATTTCAATGTTACATTCTAGCAATCAACTGTATGTTATGTATCAATCAAACCTAATGAAATGTGATATATTTTGCACCAACGTTGTCTTTGGATTGTAGCTCAAAATATTGCTGGAGTTATGAAACCCTATGATGACATTCAAAATTATTGAATGATCAAATCAAATGTTATTGCTCACATACACATATTCAGCAGATGTTATTGCAGAAGTAGCGAAATGCTTGTAGGCCAAGGTCTGTTCATCAACACACAGTAGGCCTACCAATTAGTAGCCTAGAATACCGCCATAATAAATCAGTCCCCCAACAGCAAATAGCAAAACAGAATGAGCAAATTAAGAGATTTATTCCATTTCTGATCGAAAGTACACTGCAATTTTGCTCATTGCCCACAAATATATTTCTAATAAGTCTTTAATTAAAAATAAGGCTTCAATTCTGAATTTATTTGGTACCCATTTGTACCCAAAATAACACTGTGCCTGTAAAGAAATATGAAGATATTTTAACATCTTCTGAAGTTGTGTTGTAAAGGCAGGCCTTTTTATAAACATTGTGGATTTTCTGTTTCTTCTGCATCCATTATGCCTGATAGGTTTTCCTATATCTCTCACTGCTGCTGTGTCATGTCACTGTGCCCTCTATACTACCCTAATGCAGCAGGCCAAGAGGGAAATGAAAGCCAACCCCTTAAGATACTGTAAACTGATGGTAGGGGTACTCTACCTACATGTACATATTACCTCAATTACCTTGACTAAATGGTGCCCCCACACATTGACACTGTACCGGTACCCTCTGAATATAGGCTCGCTATTGTTATTTTACTGCTGCTGTTTAATTATTTGTACCTTTTATTTTCATTTTTTTTTTACTTATCTATTTTTTACTTAACACTTATTTTTCTTAAAACTGCATTGTTGGTTAAGGGCTTGTAAGTAAGCATTTCACTGTAAGGTTGTTGTATTCGGCGCATGGGACAAACATAATTTGATTTGACTTAACTATATGTCAAATAATTTGCCTGAAGCCTATTTCCCCCAGAGGTTTGAAGCTTATGTTAAACCTGCTATGATACTTAAATGATCTCTATCACAATTAAAACAACAGAAACTGAAGAAAGTCACAACAGAAGAAAATGATTGACTGTAATGAGTAAGGCTGCTACTATGAGAGCGTGTGCTGCCTACCGTGTGTGTGTGTGTGTGTGTGGTTTCAGTGTCCACTGTCGTGGCAAGTTGAGTGGTTCTGGCTGAAGACTCCTGGTTTGAAAATAGTCCCTGGTTTATTGGTAGAATATTCCTGACATACAAAAGGTTCCTGGTTTGGAAATTATGCTAAGGTTAAAGAGGGTCTGTTGTGATAGGCAGACCCAGAATGAAGTGGATTTAAGGGAATAGTGATTGGCAGGTCAGTCTCTGTGAGTGGGGCCTGCTAGCTGACTGGCAGTCCGGCGTTGGTCTTCTTGTCATGGATGGTGCTTAGCATGTCTGAGACGAGCTCCTCAAGCCCATAGGTCGACTTCCAGCCCCAGTCTCTCTGTGCATTGGAGTCATCAAACCTCACTGGCCAGCTGTCTGCTACACACCAGGGGACAATCATGGTCAATAGTTATTTTACACATCACAACTTTCATAAGACCCAATGATGACATCATTCATGATTGGGGACCGTGTGAAGCAAACCCAGAGCAAATAAAATTTGATTTGATTCGATTTGAAATAGCAATGCTGTAGGAGGTCAAGGATGAGAGAAAGGCTGACATGTAAGGCTTACAATATTTAATACAAAAATACAATGCATATCTACTCCAGCCTATACACTATGAAGGAGAAAATGTTTCATATACTTCTGCTATGGCTTAATTCAAATCACACATCTTGAGGTTCAATAACAATTAAAAACACTCCACAGACAGTCAGACACACACCAATAAGGTGAACAATGAACATACCAATGGTCTGGCGGACAGAGTCAGGGTTATAGGTGACCTTGAGGTGGGGCAGGTGCTTGCGTATTTCCGTGGAAACTTCCTCGGGGGTGAAGCTCATGGCAGCGATGTTGTACGTGCGCAGCGACAGTTGGCATTCCGGGGCATGCATGAACTCCACAGTCGCACGGTGGCAGTCACCAATGTGCATCATGGGCAGACGTGTGTCAGCGCGTAAATAGCACTCGTGGTGACCTGTGCTGAGTGCATCGTGAAAAATCTGGACAGCATAGTCTATAGGAAACGAGAGCAAAAAAGTACACAGAATGTATTGGAATATATCCCTATGGCATTAATACCTTAATAAATGATTATATGATAAATATGGGTTACCTGTTGTTCCTCCCCCAGGCTGTGTGTTAGCTGAGATGATGCCAGGATAGCGTAGGCAGCGGAAGTCCAGTCCATACTTGTGATGAAGATACTAACATTGAGAGATTTAACACAATCAAAGCAAATAACCAGCAAAAGCATATTCCACTTAATCTGCACTATGTTAATTAATTGACTTACTTTCTCTGAAAAATCTACATGTGAAAACTCTCTCGCTTTAAGAGAGGACCGGCAGGTTGTGTGCTCTCGCTTTAAGAGAGGACCGGCAGGTTGTGTGCTCTCGCTTTAAGAGAGGACCGCCAGGTTGTGTGTGTGCAAGAGTGTGCATTTGACAGCAATGTGGTCGCATTATGACTGCATCTATGACTGTTTGTGTGTTGATGTGTGTATATTTGTATGTATGAACATAACAGGTCACACCTCCCCCATCAGTTCGGCGTGCACTTTGGACACCCCATAAATGGTGTGAGGCCTCTGGACACACAGGTCAGGTGCGGGGTCACGGGGAGAAGAAGGGCCAAAAGCTCCGATGGTGCTAGGGACAAAGAGACGTAAGCAGCTCTCCAGAGCCAGGTCCAGCACATTATGAAGGCCTAGAAAGAACAGCAAGGAGTGAAGCTTTAGACAAAAACATACAAACCTTGCAAAAAGGGATACAGTGATACTGCCCTGGATACTGCTGTAGCGTGTGTGTGAATTTGGAGCTGACCTGTGATATTAATCTTGCGTGCCAGGGCCACATTGGCCTCTCCTACAACACTGAGTAGAGCGCTGTAATGCACCAGCCAGGTGATGCGGTTATTCACCACCAACTCTCTGAGGTTCTTATAGTCCAACACGTCAGCATACACAAACGGGCCTGAGGGAGAGGAGAAGAGATTGACAAACTACGAATTGCCCCTTCAAGGCAGGGAACATGTTATTTTCTGCAGAAAAGAAGAGGATTTGAGAAGCGCAGTATGGAGATGTGCAGGGACATTGAGATCAATAGAGAATTGCTGATCGTGCCAAATAAGAAAACTTACCACTTCTGTACACTTCTGGTGGAGCCTTTTTAATATCCGATAGGATAACGTTTTCTGTTCCGTACTGTTTCCTACACATTGATATTCAATTAATGTATGACATTTCAGTTAATTCCTGGAATTTACGGAATTGAATTGGATAGGAGCCCAACCCCAGAAGGTAAACTAGATGTTAAGTGAGAATTCGACAACCTGGGGAATATTCAGGCTATCAACATCGAAGAAATCAGCATTGAAGAAAAGATTGCTCTTTAGTTTTTTTCTTACCTCAGGATTTCTGCAAGCCCCACACCTAACTGGCCAAGGCCTCCTTAACCACAAAGAGAAAAATAATGCACAATACAATGTAGAATTCATAAGCATTCATGAAACAACACCATCTCAATTGTTCTTGTTCATTTGTATTTGCTAAAAGGTCTCAGAGAATATATGGTGAAAATGTGTTTCTTATGTACAATTTCAGAAAAAAGTAGGGCTGGATGTTTTGTCATATTCTGCTTCAACCAGGCTGCAACCTTTTTTGTTTTCACCAAAGCTTTATGTACAGACAAAAACTGGCCTCAGGCCATTATTCTGCCCATGGTCACTTGCTGGGGCCTTTTTGTCCCCAGTCTACTCACAGCCTATTGTACTAAGGAAAAGAGGATGGCCACTTACTGAACAGTGAAAACAACTCGAAATGACAAAGAGAATGACAGCATGCCTATGCGTGTATAAAAAAAATGTGAACAGATTTGACTCAATTTCATAAACACATATACATCCTATAGGGCCTATCTATAGACTATGGGCCATAAAGTGTTATTTGCTACTTGAGATAATAAAAAATAGTTAACCTGTGATGAGAATTCGTGGGTTCTCTGCAGTAGATTGAATTGAATCCTGACTGTTCCGCCGGCTGTTCTGTCGAGGCGACCAACTACAGCCCCGGAATGACAAACTACGCGCCCGGCTGCGACAGCCATGGCACAACGATCCGAATAGAGCTGCCGCGGAGGGCATACAGAACCGCATACCCGGTAGCATGTGGAGCTGTTGACCCTGTGGAAAAAGATGGATCAAAGACAACAGGCTATGTTATCTATTTCATCCGGAAAATCAATCTCACTCAGTAGGAATGACACCATTTAGGCCACAGGCACGGTTCATTCTATGGATTAATTCAAAAATTACAATTTGAACAGTGCAATGGAAAAATCCAATCAAATTTTATTGGTCGAATACACATATGTAACGTTAGCAGATGTTATTGCGGTTTTAGCGAAATGCTTGTGTTCCTTGCTCCAACAGTGCAGTACTATCTAACAATACACAACAATACACATGAATCTAAAAGTAAAAGAATGGAATTAAGAAATATAGAAATATTAGGACGAGCAATGTAGGAGTCCAGAGTGTGTATAAATATCAAATCAAACTGTATTTGTCACATGTGCCAAATACAACACGTGTAGACTTTACTGTGAATTGCTTAACCCAACAGTGCAGTTTAAGAAGAGTTAAGAAAATATTTACCAAGTAGACAAAAATAAAACGTAATGATAAAAAGTAATAGTAAAATGTAACACATTAATAATAACAATAACAAGGTTATATACATGGGGAACAGGTACCGAGTCAGTGTGTGGGGGTACATATTATTTGAGCTAATTTGTACATGTAGGTGAAGTCACTATGCAGATATAATATACAGCGAGTAGCATATATGTATGTATACATGTATATATATGTGTGTGTCTGTGTTTGTGTGTGATGGGCTGTAATATACATTATGGACCGTGTGTGGATAGAATATGTAGTATATCTGAAGAATACGTGGATAGAATAGTAAATGTACAGCATTAGTTGAATAGGATGGCCTTGACTAGAGTACAGTATATACATTTGAAAATGGTTAAACCGTATGTAAACATTATTAAAATGACGAGTTTTCCATGTCTATGTACATATGGCAGCAGCCTCGAAAGTGCAGGGGTGAGTAACCGGGTGGTACCCTGCCTGTAAATTCAGGGCAGGGTACTGGATGGAGGCCAGCTAGTGATGCCTATTTAACAGTCAGCCTTGAGATAGAAGCTGTTTTTCAGTTACACATCCGTACAACAATGAGTAGGTTAGTTATGTAACATTGTTGTTTAGCCCATTTAAAACATCAATTTTATACAGTTCATATTGACTGAAACACCACGCGTTATCTTTCAGAAGTAGAATGGATACAAAACAACATGTTACCTGTGTGCTGACAAAAACCTGCAATCAGTCTCTGTTCGTGCCAACCACTTGTTGCCCAAACTGAAGACTTTACAGATCGCACAATCGCGTTTCACGATATGTTACAAAACGAATTTATGAAAATTGCGCTGGTAAAACGGGTTTCATGGTAGTTAACTCTTGGAATTAAAAGATTACCCTCCGATTGGTCACGGATTAAGCGCACCAAGCATCCATTGGGTAAAACTAGATAAACGGCTGATGAAAGTCATGCTGGGATATGTGGTTTTCCTTGTTGTGATGTAAGAGCGCAAGAGGGCGTGACTCAATTGTAAAGGACTACAATATCCAGCCTGCAAGGCAATACATGTGGGCAAACATGCTGACTAGCTGCTCACAGTGGATTTGTATTGTGTAGAAATGTTTAGCTGAGTTTGGCTTGAGCAGGACTGGAGCGTAGAAGCTTACTCCAGTCAGAGAAGGGATCAAAAATATATTTGACAAGTGACAACAAGCATTATGCTACTTACTACAGTTTAGTGTAATGTATGTCACCTCAGGTGTAGTGTGTTGTCTATGAGTCAAATGCTGTGAAGAGGACTTCTGATTCCTGTCTTTAAAACCCAACAGAAACACACATCAACCAACCAAATCAGAATACAGAAACAATTTATTAACAAAAACAATATGATACAATACCTGTCAAATGTTTTAGAAAAACTACTCATTATTTTGACTATTTTCTACATTGTAGAATAATAGTGAAGACATCAAAACTATGAAATAACACATATGGAATCATGTAGTAACCAGAAAAGTGTTAAACAAATCCAAATATATTTTACATTTGAGATTCTTCAAAGTAGCCACCCTTTGCCTTGATGACAGCTTTGCACACTCTTGGCATTCTCTCAACCAGCTTCATGAGGGAGTCACCTGGAATGCATTTCAATTAACATGTGTGCCTTCTTAAAAGTTAATTTGTGGAATTTCTTTCCTTCTTAATGCGTTTGAGCCAATCAGTTGTGTTGTGACAAAGTAAGGGGGTTGTGCAGAAGATCGCCCTATTTGGTAAAATACCATATTATGGCAAGAACAGCTCAAAAAAGCAAAGAGAAATGACAGTCCATCATTACTTTAAGACATGAAGGTCGGTCTATACAGAACATTTCAAGAACTTTGATAGTTTCTTCAAGTGCAGTCGCAAAAACCATCAAGCGCTATGATGAAACTGGCTCTCACGAGGACCGCCACAGGAATGGCAGACCCAGAGTTACCTCTGCTGCAGAGGATAAGTTCATTACAGTTACCAGCCTAAGAAATTGCAGCCCAAATAAATGCTTCACAGAGTTCAAGTAACAGACACATCTCAACATCAACTGTTCAGAGGAGACTGTGTGAATCAGGCTTTCATGGTCGAATTGCTGCAAAGAAACCATTGCGATAACAACACCCACCCGTAGCACGCGCTCCAGCAGGTATATCTCACTGGTCATCCCCAAAGCCAACACCTTTTTGTCCGCCTTTCCTTCCAGTTCTCTGCTGCCAATGACTGGAACGAATTGCAAAAATCGCTGAAGCTGGAGACTTATATTTCCCTCAATAACTTTAAACATCAGCTATCCGAGCAGCTAACCGATCGCTGCAGCTTTACATAGCCCATCTGTAAATAGCCCACCCAATCTACCTACCTCATCCCCATATTGTTTTTATTTACTGTTCTGCTCTTTTGCACACCAGTATTTCTACTTGCACATCGCCATCTGGTCATCTATAACTCCAGTGTTAATTTTTTAAATTTTAATTAATTTGCTACTATGGCCTATTTATTGCCTTACCTCATGCCATTTGCACACACTGTATATAGACTTTCTTTTTTTTCTATTGTGTTATTGACTGTACGCTTGTGTACCTCTGTGTTGTTGTTTGTGTCTCACTGCTTTGCTTTATCTTGGCCAGGTCGCAGTTGCAAATGAGAACTTGTTCTTAACTGGCCTACCTGGTTAAATAAAGGTGAAATACATCTTTAAAAATACTAAAGGACACCATAAGAGGAAGAGACTTGCTTGGGCCAAGAAACACGAGCAATGGACATTAGACCGGTGGAAAAGTATCCTTTGGTCTGGAGTCCAAATGGGAGATGTTTGGTTCCAACCACCGTGTCTTTGTGAGACGCAGTGTGGATGAACTGATGATCTCCGCATGTGTATTTCCCACCAAAAAGCATGGAGGAGGAGGTGTTATGGTGTGGGGGTGCTTTGCTGGTGACAATGTCTGTGATTTATTTAGAATACAAGGCACACTTAACCAGCATGGCTACCAGAACATTCTGCAGCGATACGCCATCCCATCTGGTTTGGGCTAAGTGGGACTATCGTTTGTTTTTCAACAGGACAAATGACCCAACACACCTCCAGGTTGTGTAAGGGATATTTTACCAAGAAGGAGAGTGATGGAGTTCTGCATCAGATCACCTGGCCTCCACAATCCCCCTACCACAACCAAATCGAGATGGTTTGGGATGAGTTGTACCACAGAGTGAAGGAAAGCAGCCAACAAGTGCTAAGCATATGTGGGAGCTCCTTCAAGACTGTTGAAAAGCATTCCAGGTGAAGCTGGTTGAGAGAATGCCAAGCGTGTGCAAGCTGTCCTCAAGGCAAAGAGTGGCTATTTGAAGAATCTCAAATATAAGATTTGTTTAAAACTTTTTTTAACACTTTTTGGTTACTACATAATTCCATGTGTTATTTCATAGTTTGATGTCTTCACTATTATTCTACAATGTAGAAAATAGTCAAAATAAATAAAAAACCCTTGAATGAGTAGGTGTGTCCACACATTTGACTGGTACTGTATGTGTTGTAGGTAGCCTGATACTGTAAGCAACATGACTAGGTGTTCCAAAACTTTTGAACGGTTGTGTACATGTGTTTTGTCCTGAAATGCATCATAGTACTAGGCTAAGGTTAAAAGGACATCACATTCGTCCTGCACGAAATAAGCTATGAAATCGTTTGAATTCATCTTGTGAAATGTTTGATTGTCAACAATAATATACATTACATTTTCCCTGATCTCTTAATTCTAGAAAACAAAATCTGGACTTGCAGTGAAAACAGTGTTAAAATGGTAGTTTGAGTAGATATGTGTCATAGAGAAACATTTTTAACAATGAGGAACTTTCACAGTATGCGATGCAATTTGATGTCCATAGGAGCAGCAATCTCTTGCAATAAAAGTAGATTTGTTCTCTCCCTCAACAGTCAATCAACCAGGATGAGCCTCCAGTGTCTCTGTGTGTCACTGTATTGTTGTCCTCTCTTCATCAATGTTTTCAACTTTCCTCACGGCACTCAATGACAAGGTTCCGTATCTCCCCCTGTGTTCCCTCAGGTGAAGAGCATGTTGGGTCCCCCGCAGGAGCAGATCTTATACACATCCAGAAAAAGACATGTTCTTCGGAAATAATGCAATATTTTTCGGTGCGTATTACTCAGCGATTAACTGTTTTAGTAAATACTCTTCATGTAATAGCTATTTCGATTCACCCATCCAACATTCAGCGTATGTCAGAGGGCTGCTGAAGGGGAGAGCAGCCCCAGATCTGCCTGTAGTACTGTAACTCACCTCTCCAGAGCTGCAGGGACTGTGGCTGGACGGAGGGCCAGATTACCAGCTCAGTAGGCTCAAACAGGGGGTAGAGTAGTGCTCCTCTCACAGGGCCTCAGGAGGGACTGGAACAGACAGTGCGTACTCTCCTTTGCCCCTGCAGCACACCTAACAATAGAGAGAGACAGATGAAGAGCAAGTGGAAAGGTACAGACAGATGCGGATTTAGTGTGGATAGACTATATTCTTGGACAAGGACTGTGGATATAAGGAGTCTGGACAACGGATTAATCCAGGTGTCACACGTCTCAACTCTCCTGATCGCTGTTGCAGAGGAAGGTGCCATAGTCTGAAGCGTAGACCTCATTGGCCAGCCGCAGCAGCAGAGGCTCAGAGAACTGCCGGGCCAGCTGCAACACACAGTCCAGCAGCATCATCAACATATGAGCTCCATCACTTGATCTAAAGAAATGATGAATTACCAGACACTGACAATGATTTACTGATGATGAGAAGCACATTTCTTTATTGATAATAATGTGGGGTAGAGATGTCCTCTTGATTGTTGCTGATCACCTGCAAACGAGAGTAGACATGAGAGTTTATGGTCGCACGCTGTCAATAGGTTTGTGCGCTCAAAACCCATTGTTGTGCATTGCTCAGTGTCACGTTCTGACCCTAGTTATTGTGTTCATTGTTTGTTTTAGTTGGTCAGGACGTGAGTTGGGTGGGCATTCTATGTTTTGTGTTTCTAGGTTGTTTTTCTGTGTCCGGCCTAGTTTGGTTCTCAATCAGAGGCAGGTGTCGTTAGTTGTCTCTGATTGAGAATCATACTTAGGTAGCCTGGATTTCACTGTTGTTTTGTGGGTGATTGTTTCCGTGTCTGTTTCACCACACAGGATTGTTTCGGTTTTCACATTTATTGTTTTGTAATTTGAAGTGTTCAGTTTGGATTTATATATTAAATAAGATGAACACTCACCACGCTGCGCTTTGGTCCTCTCCTTCCCAGGAAGAAAGCCGTTACACCCAGTATGTAACTCATGTATTTATGATCAGGAAGTACAACTGATGTATTCATGTTTGACTATTAAATCATGAGGGTTAAGCTTAAGAAATGGAGCTGCTTACCTTGTTTTCCTCATTAATTGAAGAGGGTTATCTGTTAATTTCCTGGTCTGAGAATTGACGGAGAAATGGGGCGTGTTTGAGCGCATAGTTTCTTACGTACAGTACATGTTTATATCCCTGGTTGTATTTATGCTTAAAGCATTGTGTAAAATCTTTATTGAACTGTGTGCACTATGGAAATACATTTTATGTTTATAATATGAACAGGTGTATATTGTAATGGTTGCCCTTGATTCTGAGTATGCATCCTGGTAATCTGTCTGGACCTGCGGCCTTGCGAATGTTAACCTGTTTAAAGGTCTTACTCACATCGGCTATAGAGAGTGTGATCACATAGTCGTTCGTAACAGCTGGTGCTCTCATGCATGGTTCAGTGTTTGCCTCGAAGTGAACATATTTGGTATTTAGCTCGACTGGTAGGCTAGCATCACTGGGCAGCTGGCATTGTATTGTGTGACAAAACTGCACATTTTAGTGGCCTTTTATTGTCTCCAGCACAAGGTGCACCTGTGTAATGACCATGCTGTTTAATCACCTTCTTGATGTGACACACCTGTCAGGTGTATGGATTATCTTGGCAAAAAGAGAAATGCTCACTAACAGGAATGTAAACAAATGTGTGCAATTTGTTGTTGAGAAATAATATTTTTGTGCATAGGGAACATTTCTGGGATCTTTTATTTCAGCTCATGAAATATGGCACTGACATTTTTGTTCAGTATAGTTTTCAAGCCCTGCCACGTCTGATGAGTGTCAGAGCCGGTGTAGTAGGATTCGATCTTAATCGTGTATTGACGCTCTGCCTGTTTGCTGGGGCTGAGCTCCCTGCCATACATGACCTCTACACCAGGCGGTGTCAGAGGAAGGCCCTAAAAATTGTCAAAGATTCCAGCCACCAAGTCATAGACTGTTCTCTCTGCTACCGCACGGAAAGCGGTACCAATGCATCAAGTCTGCCCCCAATCCATAAGACTGCTAAATAGTTTGGTTGAATAGTTGTTCACGATGCATGTAACGAATACAATTTGATTTGATTGTTAATTAATCATTGTGTGAAACATATTCCCATTGGCGGATGCATTGTGGGTATAAGAACCCTGCTATTTCATTGTTTGAGAGAGGCAGGGATCAGGTCAGCATGCCTCCAGTTTTAAAGCTATACTTGACACCTGGGTTTTTCTTTGATAGAGTTCCACATATTTTGATTCAGATTGTCTTTGATCATCAACCACTTTTGTTGTAAATACAGTTTTCGCCAGTCTATTTTCTCCATCTACATATAACAAGGCAAGTCAGTTAAGAACAACTTCTTATTTACAATGACGGCCTACGCCAGCCAAACCCTCCCCTAACCCAGACGACGCTGGATCAATTGTGCGCCGCTCCATAGAACTCCCGATCACGGCCGGGTGCGATACAGCCCGGGATCGAACCAGTGACGCCTCTAGCACTGAGATGTAGTGCCTTAGACCGCTGCGCCACTCGGGAGCCCACACATGAACACGCACATAAATGGAGTTGCAGTCACACACAGATACATTCATGTCACTACAATGCCATACTTTTGTCTGTAGATGGCATCTACGGTATCAAATAGCAAAATTGTGTTTCCCAGGTCATCATGTGCAGTAGCCGGACCCTGACGGAAGCCAATAGGAAGCGCTGTAGGGAGGATGCGCTCCTCCTCCAGTCGGTAATTGACAGCTCTGGGCTAGGTTACATCGTTGACATAGGTTCCAAGCAATATGTTCAGCAGACCAGGATGACAGAGGACAGGTTGGAGTCCAGATCTAGCTACAGCTGTTGGAAGAGACTGCACTGCCAACTGGAAAGGTGTCTGTGTGTTTGCCTGTTGTGTGTGAGTTCTTTCATGTGTTTGTGGCTACGTATGTCTAACGTAGTTGCCAGGCTGTTTCTGCTTTAGCCAACCCCTTTTTTTGTCATGCCAAACAATGACACATTTGTTTGGCTGAATAGCTCTATGCCTATTGACTGAATAGTTGTATGTGTGTATCCCCAGGAGAGTCTGATAAAGCTGGTGGAGGCCTGTGGGGATCACTCCCACAGTGTGGACTGCTTACTGAGCAAGCTGGAGAACTCCCAGTTCTTCCATGGCCTGCATACTCACCCATTGAGCATGTTTGGGATCCTCTGAAAACGATGTGTATGACAGCGCGTTCCAGTTCCCACCAATATCCAGCAACTTCCCACAGCCATTGATGAGGAGTTGGACAACATTCCACAGGCCACAATCAACAGCCTGATCAACTCTATGCGAAGGAGATGTGGTGTGATGCATGAGGCAAATGGTGGTCACACCACATACTGACTGGTTTTCTGTATTCCCAGTCATGTGAAATCGATAGATTAGGGCCTGATTAATATATTTCAATTGACTGATTTCCTTACATGAACTGTAACTCAGTAAAATATTTGTAATTGTTGTGTTTATATTTTTGTTCAGTGTATGTTATGTAATACCTCTATGGTGCTCTGTGGCTGTGTCCAGGGATGGCCACACTGTTCTAGTCCATGGTTCAAAGGTCACAGACACCACCCTTCTGGTGAGCTCTTTGGCCCAACTCATCCTGGACCCAAATACACGCACACTGGCCGGCTTCCTGTGTGTGTATGTGTGTAAAGTTGGCCATGCCGTTGGATTATAACAGTGAGGAGGCAACAGCAGATATTGACTTCTCTTTCCCAGAGTGAGCCTTTTTAAATAAAGGTTAAGACACACAGTGTAGTCTCTGTTCACATGACTCAGTCTCTACCTATCCTGCTGCAGGGGGAGATGAAAGTTGGAAGACACAACAACACAGATACATATACAGTGCCTTGCGAAAGTATTCGGCTCCCTTGAACTTTGCGACCTTTTGCCACATTTCAGGCTTCAAACATAAAGATATAAAACTGTATTTTTTTGTGAAGAATCAACAACAAGTGGGACACAATCATGAAGTGGAACGACATTTATTGGATATTTCAAACTTTTTTAACAAATCAAAAACTGAAAAATTGGGCGTGCAAAATTATTCAGCCCCCTTAAGTTAATACTTTGTAGCGCCACCTTTTGCTGCGATTACAGCTGTAAGTCGCTTGGGGTATGTCTCTATCAGTTTTGCACATCGAGAGACTGACATTTTTTCCCATTCCTCCTTGCAAAACAGCTCGAGCTCAGTGAGGTTGGATGGAGAGCATTTGTGAACAGCAGTTTTCAGTTCTTTCCACAGATTCTCAATTGGATTCAGGTCTGGACTTTGACTTGGCCATTCTAACACCTGGATATGTTTATTTTTGAACCATTCCATTGTAGATTTTGCTTTATGTTTTGGATCACTGTCTTGTTAGAAGACAAATCTCCGTACCAGTCTCAGGTCTTTTGCAGACTCCATCAGGTTTTCTTCCAGAATGGTCCTGTATTTGGCTCTATCCATCTTCCCATCAATTTTAACCATCTTCCCTGTCCCTGCTGAAGAAAAGCAGGCCCAAACCATGATGCTGCCACCACCATGTTTGACAGTGGGGATGGTGTGTTCAGCTGTGTTGCTTTTACGCCAAACATAACGTTTTGCATTGTTGCCAAAAAGTTCAATTTTGGTTTCATCTGACCAGAGCACCTTCTTCCACATGTTTGGTCTGTCTCCCAGGTGGCTTGTGGCAAACTTTAAACAACACTTTTTATGGATATCTTTAAGAAATGGCTTTCTTCTTGCCACTCTTCCATAAAGGCCAGATTTGTGCAATATACGACGATTGTTGTCCTATGGACAGAGTCTCCCACCTCAGCTGTAGATCTCTGCAGTTCATCCAGAGTGATCATGGGCCTCTTGGCTGCATCTCTGATCAGTCTTCTCCTTGTATGAGCTGAAAGTTTAGAGGGACGGCCAGGTCTTGGTAGATTTGCAGTGGTCTGATACTCCTTCCATTTCAATATTATCGCTTGCACAGTGCTTCTTGGGATGTTTAAAGCTTGGGAAATCTTTTTGTATCCAAATCCGGCTTTAAACTTCTTCACAGCAGTATCTCAGACCTGCCTGGTGTGTTCCTTGTTCTTCATGATGCTCTCTGCGCTTTTAACGGACCTCTGAGACTATCACAGTGCAGGTGCATTTATACAGAGACTTGATTACACACAGGTGGATTGTATTTATCATCATTAGTCATTTAGGTCAACATTGGATCATTCAGAGATCCTCCCTGAACTTCTGGAGAGAGTTTGCTGCACTGAAAGTAAAGGGGCTGAATAATTTTGCACGCCCAATTTTTCAGTTTTTGATATGTTAAAAAAGTTTGAAATATCCAATAAATGTCATTCCACTTCATGATTGTGTCCCACTTGTTGTTGATTCTTCACAAAAAAATACAGTTTTATATCTTTATGTTTGAAGCCTGAAATGTGGCAAAAGGTCGCAAAGTTCAAGGGGGCCGAATACTTTCGCAAGGCACTGTAGTTCACTGTTAAACAATGAGGGTGATTTGTGGTTCTATATGTACACAACCTTTTGAGGGCCATATATGGAGCGAGCCATTGAACCCTTTTTGGTTTGAAATAATATGATTTCTTCTAACAGGGCCTACACTGGGTCTATTAGGTTGTCTTGACATAGCGATCCCCAGGTTATCATATATTTTAGAACTACAGTAGCCTAAATGTACCATGTCAAGGGTTTCACAGGAAGCTGACTATATAGCTTAGCAGGGATTCATGTTGTTTCCCACATGTACTGTACACACTACACAGTCATAATGTAGTAAGTGAAACCACATGCAGAGCTGGTATTGTGGGCTCAGCAGGATGAATTGATCTGAATCTTGACCCTTCCATTGTGTCTGCCCAGTGACCCATAGGCATGTTGCTCTGTTCCCAACCCCCTCTGTGGACTTCCTGATCCCAGCGCTCTGTTTTCCTGTCACATGTGAAGACCTGGATTATAGTCTGTGATGATTGTCTCTGATTTTAGATTTAATGCAACAACGACGGGACATCTATGTGTGTGTGTGTGTGGCACTTACTAGCTCCTCCATTTGAGCGTAGGCCTGTGGAGGCGATGAGATACCCCACTGGTCCTGGAGACTGAGTTTAAACGGTCTGTAGAAAAATGGATACATATCGGACACACTTACCAGAGAAGAGAGAGACCACAGAGAGCGAGAGCAAGAGAGGGGGGGGGGGGGGACCAGATTCATCACTGCTGCAAATGAATGCAGAAAGTCCTCAATTCTTTGCAGTTCATGACAAAAAGCATGTGGAGGAAAACAATAAGAATCCTCTATTCCTTTCGCACAGTAATTGTCGTGGCAGAATCAGAATTATTTAGGTAACATTTCTAAATAAAATGTTTTATTTATTTTATTTCATGCTTATGTGAGATACACTGCTCAAAAAAATAAAGGGAACACTTAAACAACACAATGTAACTCCAAGTCAATCACACTTCTGTGAAATCAAACTGTCCACTTAGGAAGCAACACTGGTTGACAATAAATTTCACATGCTGTTGTGCAAATGGAATAGACAACAGGTGGAAATTATAGGCAATTAGCAAGACACCCCAAATAAAGGAGTGGTTCTGCAGGTGGGGACCACAGACCACTTCTCAGTTCCTATGCTTCCTGGCTGATGTTTTGGTCACTTTTGAATGCTGGCGGTGCTTTCACTCTAGTGGTAGCATGAGACGGAGTCTACAACCCACACAAGTGGCTCAGGTAGTGCAGCTCAGCCATGATGGAAAATCAATGCGAGCTGTGGCAAGAAGGTTTGCTGTGTCTGTCAGCGTAGTGTCCAGAGCATGGATGTGCTACCAGGAGACAGGCCAGTACATCAGGAGATGTGGAGGAGGGCAACAACCCAGCAGCAGGACCGCTACCACCGCCTTTGTGCAAGCAGGAGCACTGCCAGAGCCCTGCAAAATAACCTCCAGCAGGCCACAAATGTGCATGTGTCTGCTCAAACGGTCAGAAACAGACTCCATGAGGGTGGTATGAGGGCCCGATGTCCACAGGTGGGGGTTGTGCTTACAGCCCTACACCGTGCAGGACGTTTGGCATTTGCCAGAGAACACCAAGATTGGCAAATTCACCACTGGCGCCCTGTGCTCTTCACAGATGAAAGCAGGTTCACACTGAGCACGTGACAGACGTGACAGAGTTTGGAGACGCCGTGGAGAACGTTCTGCTGCCTGCAACATCCTCCAGCATGACCGGTTTGGTGGTGGGTCAGTCATGGTTTGGGGTGGCATTTCTTTGGGGGGGGGGGGCGCACAGCCCTCCATGTGCTCGCCAGAGGTAGCCTGACTGCCATTAGGTACCGAGATGAGATCCTCAGACCCCTTGTGAGACCATATGCTGGTGCGCTTGGCCCTGTGTTCCTCCTAATGCAAGACAATGCTAGACCTCATGTGGCTGGAGTGTGTCAGCAGTTCCTGCAAGAGGAAGGCATTGATGCTATGGATTGGCCCGCCCGTTCCCCAGACCTGAATCCAATTGAGCACATCTGGGACATCATGCCTCGCTCCATCCACCAATGCCACGTTGCACCACAGACTGTCCAGGAGTTGGCAAATGCTTTAGTCCAGGTCTGGAAGGAGATCCCTCAGGAGACCATCCGCCACCTCATCAGGAGCATGCCCAGGTGTTGTAGGGAAGTCATACAGGCACGTGGAGGCCACACACACTACGGAGCCTCATTTTGACTTGTTTTAAGGACATTACATCAAAGTTGGATCAGCCTGTAGTGTGGTTTTCCACTTTAATTTTGAGTGTGACTCCAAATCCAGACCTCCATGGGTTGATAAATTTGATTTCCATTGATAATATTTGTGTGATTTTGTCAGCACAATCAACTATGTAAAGAAAAAAGTATTTAATAAGAATATTTCATTCATTCAAATCTAGGATGTGTTATTTTAGTGTTCCCTTTCTTTTTTTGAGCAGTGTATGTCATTAGAATGTCTATTCTTGGATAATACTGTTGGCCGGTTGCAGTTATCTGTTCTCTGTCAGGGTTCAGTTACTTGGGCCGCAGAGAGGGGAGAGGTCAAGCTTGTCTTCATGTGTAAACATATCTTTTAAACCATGTGAATGGATCGATTGAGGGGGAACCAATTATCTCTTGGCTTCACAATGTCTGTGTGCCAGTCACTGTGTCTCCGTGAGCTTGTCCAGAATGGGAGTGTCTAAAACGACAATTGATATATATCCTAATGTCCTGTTGTACCAAGAACGAGAAGTAGAACCTCGTTTTAGGAGAGCAAACTGAACGATAATTTATAGCTAATGCTGTCTGGCTATGGGATACTCCTCTCTCAAGTAAAGTCTTCCTTTGTAATGTTCCTAAGATCTGTGATTCGTCATGTGAGTTGAGAGGGGTGTGTCTTGGCTATAAATGATACTAAGAACTGTTTTGTAAGGACTCTCAGAGAATTCATTTATAGACACTGAATTGATCTGAGAGTCAAAGGGTTGTGATGGAGCTCATATAATTAAAGATAGACTTTATGATAACTCTGACTCTGTGTGTGGTTTGCTCTCATGATTTGGTAAATACAGGAAATTTCCACTACATACTACGGACATGGAAAGCAGCATAGTGCAAAACACAAAAAACACATCCAGACTCACACACAAGGTATCTCACAATTATGTAAATCCTTTGTCTCTGGCCTGTACTAGAGAAGAGGCCAATAGGTTTTCCATAATCGGCAGGGAGGGAGAGAGAGTTAGGAGGGGGCTTTGGTTAGTGAGACATCCTTATCAACAGCAAACTTAATAATAATAATAATAACAACAACAGTAATAATAATATATTCCGTTTAGCAGACGCTTTTATCCAAAGCGACTTACAGTCATGCATGCATAACCAGAAACCCTGACCCAACATTCACTGAGTGATTGTAGGCAGGGCCAGATTACAGAACAGACAGGCAGGGCACGTTCCCTGGAGCCCCCAACCTCCAGGGGGCCGCCAACCCCCTCCAATTTATTTATTTTTTATAAATATGAAGAATTGCGGGAAATTAGGTTGGAAACTGCTAAATGTTCTCTCAGCCTAATGGCAAAATGTGTCGAATTGCAGGACATTTGCTTTAAAACTGCAACATTTTATCTAAGCCTCATGAAAGAATGTGTAGAAATAGCATTATATAACTGCATATATTTCTCTCTGCACCATGGCAAAAACTTTTTTCCCAAAAAAATATTGTTTTCTTCTATTTTTTTTTATAGAATGGCCCCGGAGTCAGTGCCCCAGGGCCCCAAATGTGGTAATCCGGCCCTGTGTATAGGATGGGAAAATGTTAACAGGTTAAACTTTATTAGTAACTATTAGTAGACCTATGCGCAATATGTAAATTGGCTGTCAACACGTTGAAATATGGGGTTTAAGCAATATGGCAGCAGTTCTGTATTCTAGGCTATATGGTCCATCAATCCGACTTTGAATGTTAGTGACATTGGTAGGCTATACTCAGTGGTGTAAAGTACTTAAGTAAAAACTACTACTTCAGTAGTTTTTGCGGGTATCTGTACTTTACTAGTCATATGTTTGACAACTTTTACTTTTACTACGCTACATTCCTAAAGAAAATAATGTACTTTTTCCTCCATACATTTTCCCTGGACACCTAGAACATTTTGACAGGAAAATGGTCCAGTTCAAGAGAACATCCCTGGTCATCCCTACTGCCTCTGATCTGGCGGACTCACTCAACACAAATGCTTTGTTTGTAAATTATGTCTGAGTGTTGGAATGTGCCCCTGGCTATCCGTCAATAAAAAATAAAATAAATAAAACAAATCTGTCTTTCTGCCCCTGAACAAGGCAGTTAACCCACTGTTCCTAGGCCGTCATTGAAAATAAGAATTTGTTCTTAACTGACTTGCCTAGTTAAATAAAGGTTAAAAAAATTATAAAAAAATAAACATGTGTGTTATTTCATAGTGTTGATGTCTTCACTATTATTCTACAATGTAGAAAATAGTAAAAATAAAGAAAAACCCTTGAATGACTAGGTGTGTCCAAACTTTTAACTGGTACTGTATATTTACTAAAACCTCCTGTGTTGTGTGCTTGTTCATTTACCAGGTACTGTATGAATGTCTACCAATGGCATGCCTGGTGTGTGACTGGTGAGAAATTGAACCAGTAACTCAAAACATTTATAAACTATTTAAAAAGTATAAATAGTACTCACTTTAGATTAAGGACTGCAAAACGACTTCACTAATGATTTGTCATAGAACGATGCCGGGACTAGTTTATGTGGGTGAGGATAGATTTCCAGCGTTGTGCTTCATTTGACAGTGCAGTGCGCAAAGGTTATGTGTAACCTTCTGCCAAGAAGTGACAAGCCTTTCAGCGAGTGAAATAAGCAGGAGATAGGTGGGACTTTCCACCCTTCAGTGGCTGTAGCAATGTAATGTAATCCGACACCACAGTCACTCATTACTACAGCATATAAACACAATTCCTGGGCTGAAGAGACGGATTTAGAAGCTTCTAAATATTTATAAAACAATTCAAATACACAGACAGTCCCCGAATTGACCTTTACTGTAATCAAATAAAATAAAATGTTATTTGTCACATGCACCAAATATCAACAGGTTTAGTAGACCTTAACATGAAATGCTTATTTACAAGCCCTTAACCAACAATGCAGTTAAGAAAAATATGTTTATATAGCACTGTATAAATGTCTATTAGACGGCTATTGCCTTATTGTTATAAAAGCCAATTTAGCGACTTGTTAGGCTAAATTGCAAGTAGTAGCCTATTGTATAAATGTTCTCCCAAATCCCCCATTTCCCTAATTAGCCTATAGTAGGTATGAAATATATTTCATACAATACACAGCTAAAATATGAGGCCTAGCTGGCAGCAGTAGGCTACATGATCTGTGTCAGTGTGCATGAGTGTGTCTTCTCTGTTTTCTTCCTATACCTCGACTGCACCACAGCAGCTGATCTGTCATTTCTGCACCACAGCAGCTGATCTGCCGTTTCTGCACCACAGCAGCTGATCTGCCGTTTCTGCACCACAGCAGCTGATCTGCCGTTTCTGCACCACAGCAGCTGATCTGCCGTTTCTGCACCACAGCAGCTGATCTGCCGTTTCTGCACCACAGCAGCTGATCTGCCGTTTCTGCACCACAGCAGCTGATCTGCCGTTTCTGCACCACAGCAGCTGATCTGCCGTTTCTGCACCACAGCAGCTGATCTGCCATTTCTGCACCACAGTAGCTGATCTGTCATTTCTGCGCCACAGCAGCTGATCTGCCATTTCTGCACCACAGTAGCTGATCTGTCATTTCTCACAGACACAGCATTAGGACCTGCTGAACCAGAACTTTCAGCAAGTAAGTCGGTTCATTTCACAAATGTAGCAGCTTCGGCCTCAAAAGCCCTTTTTTCGTCTAACTTTTTCGGTACTATACCTTTCTGTTTTTCTGTTCTGACTTAGTGACTGACGGAGAGTCAGAGCAGGTCTCGCTCTCTTTGATTATGTGTTCTTTACTTTGAATGTTAATTCGCACCACCTCAGCTCAGCTAATCAGAAAACTGGGCTGACCCATCTTCGTAGGTGCCCAGCCTTTGCCCACTGGTCAGCCAAATGCTTAATATAAATTATTATGGAAATCTGAAGACATAACAACTAGGATAGGTTGCTAATAAGACTAGGATTATGCCTTTGGCTTCTGGACAAAGAAAAAAAGTTGATATGAAACCAATAGAACAGGAGAGAAATGACATGAGGAAGTGTTTAGGCCTATAAAGTAAGTCCCTAAATGTTTCTATGGTCAGATTTTGGCTAGGCTACTTTGAAGCAAGGTAAGAGTACCAATTATACCGTGACATTTGGGGGACTCTTTTTCACAGGGCCAATTTTTATAAAGACATGTACAGTGCCTTGCGAAAGTATTCACCCCCCTTGGCATTTTTCCTATTTTGTTGCCTTACAACCTGGTATTAAAATATTTTTTTGTGTGTTTTTTTATCATTTAATGTACACAACACGCCTACCACTTTAAAGATTCAGAATATTTTTTATTGCGAAACAAACAAGAAATAAGACAAAAAAAAACAGAAAACTTGAGCGTGCATAACTATTCACCCACTACTTTGTAGAGGCACCTTTTGCAGCAATTACAGCTGCAAGTCTCTTGGGATATGTCTCTATAAGCTTGGCCCATCTAGCCACTGGGATTTGTTGCCTATTCTTCAAGGCAAAACTACTCCAGCTCCTTCAAGTTGGATGGGTTCCTGCTGGTGTACAGCAATATATAAGTCATACCACAGATTCTCAATTGGATTGAGGTCTGGGTTTCGACTAGGCCATTCCAAGACTTTTAAATGTTTCCTCTTAAACCACTCGAGTGTTGCTTTAGCAGTATGCTTAGGGTCATTGTCCTGCTGGAAGGTGAACCTCTGTCCCAGTCTAAAATATCTGGGATGGTATTCTCAGGGGGGTGAGAGGTGTTGGGTTTGTGCCAACGTTTTCCTTGATGGCCAAAAATGCTACATTTTTGTATCATCTGAGCATAATACCTTCTTCCATATGTTTGGGAAGTCTCCCACATGCCTTTTGGCAAACACGTTTGCTTATTCTTTTCTTTAAGCAATGACTTTTTTTCTGGCCACTCTTCAGCAAAGCCCAGCTCTGTGGAGTGTACGGCTTAAAGGGGTACTATGGATAGATACTCCAATCTCCGCTGTTGAGCTTTGCTGCTCCTTCAGGCTAATTCCTTGGTCACTTTGATGCCTCTCTGATTAATGCCCTCTTTCCTGGTACGTGAGTTTTGGTGGGCGGACCTCTCTTGTCAGGTTTGTTGTGGTGCCATATTCTTTAAATTTTTTAATAATGGATTTAATGGTGCTCTGTGGGATGTTCAAAGTTTCGGATATTTTTGTATAACCCAACCATGATCTGTACTTCTCCACAACTTTGTCCTTAACCTGTTTGGATAGCTCCTTGGTCTTCATGGTGACGCTTGCTTGGTGGTGCCCCTTGCTTAGTGGTGTTGCAGACTCTCGGGCCTTTCAGAAAAGGTGTATATACAGTTGAAGTCGGAAGTTTACATACACTTAGGTTGGAGTCATTAAAACTTGTTTTTTTAACCACTCCACAAATGTCTTGTTAACAAACTATAGTTTTGGCAAGTCGGTTAGGACATCTACTTCTACTTCAACTGTATCTCCCAGGCATATTACATAATTTATGCAGCAGCATACAATACATTTTTGTACTCACCTTGGTGTGCTCACTTGAATAGGAAGGTGGCGCAGCGGTCCTTCGTGGGCCAATTTTGTCATCAAAGTCAGGCATTATCTGGATTAATGGTGCTTTCAACACAACTGCAAACTCTGAAAAAAACAAGGTTGAATCATGACGTCAGTGATCTTCAAGTTGTTGCTCTAGAAAGAGCTGTGCCTAAGAACAGCTCTTAGCCCTGGTATATTGGCCATGTACCACACCCCCTTGGGCCTTATTGCTTAATTCGATCATTGGAGTTGAGTATGTATAAAAATCATATTAGAATTTATGAGTGAAATCTGCTGTCTCTTTCAAGCTGTTGTTGAACCATCCCAGACTAGTTAGTTTACATTACTCATCTAGTAACTTCAGGTCACCAATCCAAAGCAAGCCACTGTATTGGTCAACATTTGTGAATACCATTCTCATTCCCAGTGTCTGAAGGTCTGAAGGTCAAACAGTAGGTGGCAGAGAGTAGAAACTCACATATAGTGTAAAACGTGCAGCACGCTGCTTGCTAGCCCATCCATATTTCCATCCGATAATTGAGCAAGTCGAATTGATTCCCCGTGTGTTAGACCATCACCACTAGATGGAGGCATTGCCCTAAATGAAAACATTCCAATCCTATTTCTGAGGAGTTAACGTTTGCATTTAGCAGACACTTATCCAGAGCGACACACAAGCGAGGTAAGACAACCACATATCACAGTACGTGAAACCTTCTTTCAGTTTGTCAGCTGTTCCAGTACTGTTCCATCATGCACTGATACATAATTTGTATGAATAGCTACTGTACCTGTCCTAATAAAAATGAATTGGTAACACCAAAATAATTCACATTTTAATTACAAACATTGCATATAAATACAAAATATATCTAGGTGTCATCTTAACTTCACAAGTTTCAGAGATATGGATAAATCAATGTCACTTTTATCCCATTGCCATTTTCGAGTAGGATTTGTTAAAGCCTTTGATCCATTGACATGTCAAATCAAATCCTTGCGTTCCAATGTTAAAAGTTGCACCTGAGTGCTGCCATAAGTAGACACCGCTAACTCTTTATTTCACCAACGTGTGGTCACATGAATACTTGAGGGAGGCTGCACACTTGCATGGCCTACACCTCTTCTCCCTCGCAGCCTCGCTCAATAAGGGGCGGTAACTTTTGTTTATCCTTATCACTCTATAAATAAAGTAAGGAACACCAGTGCACTCCAATCCAGAACTGGCAAGCCCACTGACTGAACACTCAAGGGACATATCCTGCGCTGTGAATAACTCATTCAAAAGTTTTTGCAGCCTCTATGATGACTTTTTACGCAGATCCATTTAAAACGTCTAGTGCACTTGCAATGGACTTCAAGGAGCTGGGAGGCGAGGACAACTGCGAAGGAGATACAGAGGGAAACGCTGAGGATTTGAACAATGTGAAAGTCCTTACCGAAAAACTAAAGTTACAAACCCGCAGACCATCCTACTTTGAATGGCAGGAGCGCTTGCAGAGCCGACCGTGGAAGGACAACCCAAATGGTTTAGATAATAGTCAAGAGACTGCAGAGAAATATGTGTTTTTGCCTGAAATTATGCGGGATGAGAACTCAGATCTAACCATCCGCAACATCTGTGGCTTCGATACCATTGATGACGCGTTGGATTTCCTTAGAAAAGAGCTGGTGAGTGCACTTATTTTAATGCAGATATTGTCTCTTTTTCTCCAACTCAGACTCAGTTATGTTTACTTGGACATGTTAGAAATTAATAAGGCTGCAATATTTCTGCATAACGTCCTTTAGAATCAAATATACAATGAAAACACTCAAGTCGATTTAAATAGGACACAATGAGACTATTTGGCAAACATAATTACCAGGTAGGTAGTTTCATTGGTTTGGTTTGCCTGGTTTGTGCATCCTCATGATGCAAGTGTGCCATAGTGCAGAGTCTATGTGCCAGCTACCAGTGTCATGTGATGGAGACATCTATGGAAAATAAACCTGTTTTCAGGTTGAGCTCTGAGCACAAAGTCATGCTGTAATATCTTTCCATCCAAAACAATGCAAACACACTAAAACCACAGGGACCTTGTTAATTTCAGAGCTGAAAAATCCTAAAATAGAAATGCACTTTTTTTTTGTTGCACAGATCATGTGTTGGTGTCTTTACACACAGCGCTTGAATTGATATTTGATTGCTAATCTCTTCCCTCTCTCTTTCCCTTCCTTGTCATACAGAGGGAGATGCGGTTCCAGGATAACCGTCTGGCGCGCCAGCTGATCCGTCTGCGTGTGGAGATCCACCGGCTGAAGGTGGAGCAGGTGTGTCACCGCCACAAGGAGATGCTGGACGACGCCACCTACGAGCTGGAGGAGTGTGGCGAGGAGTCCGACCTGCTCTGTGATATCCCCATGAAGGCTGCCTTTGCTCTGTCCACCCCCCTCAAACACCTTGGCCTCACCAAGATGAACATCAACTCCCGACGCTTCTCCCTCTGTTGAAACATATACCACCCTGCGAGGCTTGATTTACTGTATTAAAGCCTCTATCTAATCTATGCAGGGTAATCAGGGGTTTTCCACTGCACAGGTTTCTGTTATGACATGAGAGGGAAGAAGAATGGCTGGCAGAGCGTGCAGACTGTAATTAGCCAAGTGGGAGGAAATGGAAATGACTCCTCTGATCCGTGCCCTAGTCCTGACGTGAGAGAGACACAGGCCTCCATAGTAGAGCCCTGTAGGCGCACGGCATACACCCATAGCAAAGCAGCACCTTTCCAATGAACCTCAGGGAAGGTGCAGACTGATAGGTCAGAGTAGATGGACAGGGAAGCTAGTGATGAGGTGTGGCTCTGGAATGGATATGGTTTGAGTTTGGATTGCCATGGTGTCAGATCAATTGCACTGTATTCAGATAATTAGTTATGATGACCCCCTGACATACAGAATAGGCCTGACTGCCATGGTGGTACTGTAACTAGAGATGTCTCTTGAGCGTTGCACAGGGGAATTGTCTTTCTTCAGACAAAGAAAAAATGGTCACAGCAATAACACTCATTAACACGAGTCCCGTACTTTAATCACAACCCAGGAGGAAGTATGTATCTCTTCATACAGACACCTTAACACTAGTCACACCCCCAGGGACATTTGACAGCCCAATGGGAAGCATTTCTCTCCCCTCTGCATTGGCAGAGTCCCAGTCCACACTCCCCAGGAAGCTGTAGGTCACATTCCAGCATTCTGTCACCTCTTCTTCTGAGACCAAAAATAGCAAGGACCTCCATGGGGTCATGGCTTCCGTGATAGGACATTATTGGAGGCGATGCCTTATGGAGTAGTACTCCATGCGTTTTATTGTCCTTTAGATGATCCAGATGTTGTAGACAGCCCACAGCCCAATGTGCTGCCATTGTGTTTTACAGTAGATTAAAGGCTTGGCCTACTGCAATGTTGTCCAAGTAAAAAACTGTATCAAAGTTTTATATGTATTTAAAGATATTGTTCTCAGGAAGAGAGAGGAGAAACTGAAAGTATTTTGGGGGGAAATTTGAGGGAGTGAATGTTGAACAGGATTTAGTGGGTGTTAATCAATGTTACAAAATGTTTGCTGAATATACACAAAGCAAAATGTAGATTTGTAAGTGCTTTTTAATGATTACGTACTGAGTTCTACTCTGCTAATGCAGGAATATCTCAAGGCCATCCATTTAATGTATGAGGGAAATGACTAGAGGCAGACTAGAGCGGTTTTCAAGATGTTTGTTTTTCAATGTATTTGTTTAAATGCACAAAAAATTGCAACAAACTTGAAAATACACTTGAGAAAGAAAATTGTTGTCTTGTCTGTCCATTAAGGTAGGCCGTCGTTGTAAATAAGAATTTGTTCTTAACTGACTTACCTAGTTAAAGGTTAAAGTTAGAACAGGTTAAATGACCGGAGTCATTACGCAAGACCTCAATGAGTGCTCAGTCAGCTATAACCTTTCACATCCTGAAATACCTTCAATGCACAGTTTCCTCTTTCAACTACATCAGGCGTTTGTCTCTTAAACATTCCGTGGTGTAAGCTGATACTATCAGAACAACTCCTAAGGCAGAATTCCCCAACTGGTTGTTTTATTTGCGCCCCCAAGTTTTCTGAGCCATTAAAAAAAAATACTTTTTTTTCCCATTGCACATAAACTGTAAAAAAAAAACAGGAAATCAGCTCCAAGTGATTTTAATTTGGGAAATCTGTTCCCAAGTATTTCCACCCATAATAGACAGACACGTGATCATATGCAAAGGTTTGAAATTATTACGTTTTAGTCAAATATTATATCTGTTTGTGCTTCTTGCGTTCAATTTGCAGGCTACAAATTATTTGTAATTATATTCCGGCCCCCCTACCTTCCTCTCAAGAAAATATCTGCTCGCGGTTGAATCTAGTTGATGATCCCTGCCCTAAGGGGTACAGCATAAATGGATGAACTCGTCAAGATGTCATCAATTATTCTACAAAATGGGTAGACATGACATACTAGTTTACACTGAGATTACCTCATGAATGACGTGAGAGCGAGAGATAACTAATAACTAGGCCAAATGGAACCATTGTAATTAATTATAGGATATACAGTGCATTTGGAAAGTATTCAGACCCCTTCCCTTTTACACATTTTTGTTACATTACAGCCTTTATTCTAAAATGGATTCAATAAAATAAAAAATCGTCATCAATCTACACACAATACCCATAATGACAAAGCAAAAAGAGGTTTTTAGAAATGTTTGCAAAGGTATTCAAAATTTAAAAAACAGATACCTAATTTACACAGGTATTCAGGTGCATCCTGTTTCCATTGATCATCATTGAGGTATTTCAAGAACTTGATTGGAGTCCACCTGTGCTAAATTCAATTGATTGGACATTATTTGGAAAGGCACAAACCTGTCTATATAATGTCACACAGTTGAAGGTGCTTGTCAGGGCAAAAACCAAGCCACGAGGTCGAAGAAATTGTCCGTAGAGCTCAGAGACAGGATTGTGTCGAGGCACAGATCTGGGGAAGTTTAGCAAAACTTTTCTGAAGTATTGAAGGTCCCCAAGACCACAGTGGCTTCCATTCTTAAATGGAAGAAGTTTGGAACCACCAAGACTCTTCCCAGAGCTGACTGCCAGCAAAATTGAGCAATCGGGGGAGAAGGGCCTTGATCGTGGAGGTGACCAAGAACCCAATGATCACTCTGACAGAGCTCCAGTTCCTCTGTGGAGATGGGAGAACCTTCCAGTAAGACAATCATTTTTGCAGCACTCCACCAATCAGGCCTTTATGATAGAGTGGCCAGACAGAAGCCACTCAGTAAAAGCACTTGACAGCCCGCTTGGAGTTATCCACTCTCAGACAATGAGAAACAAGATTCTCTGGTCTGATGAAATCAAGATGGAACTCTTTGGCCTGAATTCCAAGTGTAACATCTGGAGAAAACCTGGCTATATGATCACACCGGTAATAGATCTGTTGTTGTATTACTTGTGAAGCACAGCTGAGTAAGCATACAAATAATTCCCTTTTTATTTTTATTTAGCACGGAGTGGAAATAGGAAGAACGCACATTTTATGGCTTATACAAATGTTGAATACAAAGTGTTGACAGTACTGAGTAAGAACTTTAAACATGAACTAACTCATAAAAACAGCATCTCTTTGTTATATTCAATGACAGTCTCTCTTGTCATGGTTTTAAACTAGGGCTGTCAAAGTTAACGCATTAATAACGTGTTTAATGCTTACATTTTTAATGTCATAAAAAAAAAAAATCACACCATCAGCGCATTTTCGTAGTTTGACCCCGTGAACCATCCATACAGTGGCAATTTTAGCATGCAAATCTTTGTGGGGCAAACTGCAAAACATGGTTTTAGATGCTTTCCAGCAAAGCCACAGCACAACACTAAACAATACATGAATTGCACTATAACGGTGACAAACGGTGCTCACAAAGTGTTAGGGCCTTCTTTTCAGCCACTGCTACACCTGGCTTTCACCAAAACAGTTCATTTACTGCAGTTTAAAAAAGAACATAACTGATATGGCTGACTTGGTTAAACAAATGTGGTTTCTACTGACAATTGAGATGTACAAACTATGGAATAAGGGGAGGACGAGCGGATAAGAGGAAACCAGTCAGTTTGATTAAGACATTAATGAGCGAGTTAGGACGGACGTAGTCAATATAACTATTTGCTCAGAGCTTTTGAAATGTACAGCGACAGAATTCAGAACGTGGGCCGTTCTTTCGGTATTCTCCCCGTACAACAACTCTGAACCGTAGGATAAATAAAGGGGGCATATAAGCAGACAATGTTCGATGATGACATTTCTCTAAAACAGCCTATAGGCTACATGTGCACCAGCAAGTCAGAACAGTAGGCGAAGTTAGGAGTGTGAAAGGGACCATATTATTAGGGTGAGGCACATCTGGCTACGAACAGCTTACTACACAACATGCACTTAGTATTAATTTCTTAGCCACAGTATACATATCTCCCTAGCATATTACATAATTTATGCAGCAGCATACAAGACATTTTTGGACTCACCTTGTTGTGCTGTACTCACTTGAACAGGAAGTTGGTGCGGCGGTCCTTCATGGGCAAATTTTGTCATCAAACTTTGTCATTAAAGTCTGGCATTCTCTGGATTTATGGTGCTTTCAAGACAACTGGGAACTCTGGGGGGAAAAACCAGGGTTGAATCATGAAAACAGTGATCTTCAGGATCGGAGCTCGAGTTCCCGACTTGGAATTCCGAGTTGGATGACCATTCAAAACGGATTTTCCCAGTTGGAGCCAGTTTTTTTTTTTTTTTGTTCCCAGTTGTCTTGAACTCATTGTCTAATAAGTCTAGTATTTCCCAGTTCCGAGGTTCCAGTTGTTTTGAACAAGCAAATGTATTCAACCTTTTCTGGCCCATCATGCTGAATGTTTAACAAATCAAATCAAATCAAATGTATTTATATAGCCCTTCGTACATCAGCTGATATCTCAAAGTGCTGTACAGAAACCCAGCCTAAAACCCCAAACAGCAAGCAATGCAGGTGTAGAAGCACGGTGGCTAGGAAAAACGGTGGAAAGGCCAAAACCTAGGAAGAAACCTAGAGAGGAACCAGGCTATGTGGGGTGGCCAGTCCTCTTCTGGCTGTGCCGGGTGGAGATTATAACAGAACATGGCCAAGATGTTCAAATGTTCATAAATGACCAGCATGGTCAAATAATAATAAGGCAGAACAGTTGAAACTGGAGCAGCAGCACGGTCAGGTGGACTGGGGACAGCAAGGAGTCATCATGTCAGGTAGTCCTGGGGCATGGTCCTAGGTCTCAGGTCAGTTGAAACTGGAGCAGCAGCACGGCCAGGTGGACTGAGGACAGCAAGGAGTCATCATGTCAGGTAGTCCTGGGGCATGGTCCTAGGGCTCAGGTCCTCCGAGAGAGAGAAAGAAAGAGAGAAGGAGAGAATTAGAGAACGCACACTTCGATTCACACAGGACACCGAATAGGACAGGAGAAGTACTCCAGATATAACAAACTGACCCTAGCCCCCCGACACATAAACTACTGCAGCATAAATACTGGAGGCTGAGACAGGAGGGGTCAGGAGACACTGTGGCCCCATCCGAGGACACCCCCGGACAGGGCCAAACAGGAAGGATATAACCCCACCCACTTTGCCAAAGCACAGCCCCCACACCACTTATCCTTTAAGTCTGGAAAAGAGACCCTTAAACCCCTACTTGGACCACACACCCACTCTACTGAATAGCAGTCTAGTGATTGCTTTACAATGCTTGCAGTTTTTATTTATTTTATTTTTTATTTCACCTTCATTTTTCCAGGTAGGCTAGTTGAGAATAAGTTCTCATTTACAACTGCAACCTGGCCAAGATAAAGCAAAGCAGCACGGCACAACACACAGTTACACATGGGATAAACAAAACATACAGTCAATAACACAATAGGAAGACAAAAAAGTATATATACAGTGTGTGCAAATGAGGTAATAAAGGCAATAAATAGGCCATAGTGGCAAAATAATGACAATTTAGCAATAAAGTTAGTGAGGGAGATATGAGTCTCCAGCTTCAGTGATTTTTGCAATTCGTTCCAGTCATTGGCAGCAGAGAACTGGAAGGAAATGCGGCCAAAGCAGGAATTGGCTTTGGGGGTGACCAGTGAAATATACCTGCTGCAACGCGTGTTACGGGTGGGTGCTGCTATCGTGACCAGTGAGCTGAGATAAGGCGGGGCTTTACCTAGCAAAGACTTATAGATGACTTGGAGCCAGTGGGTTTGGCGACGAATATGAAGCAAGAGCCAACCAACGAGAGCATACAGGTCGTAGTGGTGGGTAGTATAAGGGGCTTTGGTGACAAAACGGATGGCACTGTGATAGACTGCATCCAATTTGCTGAGTAGAGTGTTGGAGGCTATTTTGTAAATGACATCGCCGAAGTCAAGGATCGGTAGGATAGTCAGTTTTACAAGGGTATGTTTGGCTGCATGAGTGAAGGATGCTTTGTTGCAAAATAGGAAGCCGATTCTAGATTTAATTTTGGATTGGAGATGCTTAAAGTGAGTCTGGAAGGAGAGTTTACAGTCTAACCAGACACCTAGGTATTAGTAGATGTCCACATATTCTAAGTCAGAACCGTCCAGAGTAGTGATGCTGGATGGGCGGGCAGATGCTGGTAGCGATCGGTTGAAGAGCATGCATTTAGTTTTACTTGCATTTAAGAGCAGTAGGAGGCCATGGAAGGAGTGTTGTATAGCACTGTAGCTCGTTTGGAGGTTTGTTAACACAGTGTCCAAAGAAAGGCCAGAAGTATACAGAATGGTATCGTCTGCGTAGAGGTGGATCAGAGAATCACCAGCAGCAAGAGCGACATCATTGATGTATACAGAGAAAAGAGTCGACCTGAGAATTGATCCCTGTGGCACCCTCATAGCGACTGCCAGAGGTCCGGACAACAGGCCCTCCGATTTGACACACTGAACTCTGTCTGAGAAGTAGTTGGTGAACCAGGCGAGGCAGTCATTTGAGAAATGAAGGCTGTTGAGTCTGTCAATAAGAATGTGGTGATTGACAGAGTCGAAAGCTTTGGCCAGGTCTATGAATACAGCTGCACAGTATTGTTTCTTATTGATGGAGGTTATGATATCGTTTAGGACCTTGAGCGTGGCTGAGGTGCACCCATGACCAGCTCGGAAACCAGATTGCATAGTTGAGAAGGTACGTGGGATTCTAAATGGTCGGTGATCTGTTTGTGAACTTGGCTTTCGAAGACCTTAGAAAGGCAGGGTAGGATAGATATAGGTTTGTAGCAGTTTGGGTTTAGAGTGTCTCCCCCTTTGAAGAGGGGGATGACCGCGGCAGCTTTCCAATCTTTGGGAATCTGAGACGATACGAAAGAGAGGTTAGAATGAGAGGGTCCAGATGGTCTAGTCCTGCTGATTTGCAGGGGTCCAGATTTTGCAGCTCTTTCAAAACATCCGCTATCTGGATTTGGGTGAAGGAGAAATGGGGGATGCTTGTGAAAGTTGCTGTGGGGGTGCAGGGCTGTTGACCAGGGTAGGGGTGGCCTGGTGGAAAGCATGGCCAGCCGTAGAAAAATGTTCATTGAAATTCTCAATTATCATTGATTTATCGGTGGTGACAGTGTTTCCTAGCCTCAGTGCAGTGGGCAGCTGGGAGGAGGTGCTCTTACTCTCCATGGACTTTAGTGTCCCAGAACTTTTTGGAGTTTGTGCTGCAGGATGGAAATTTATGTTTGAAAAAGCTAGCCTTTGCTTTTCTAACTGCTTGCAAATATTGGTTCCAGTTAGCCACTGATTCCTTCAAAACCACTCATTGTTGAATTTGCGATTTCCAACATGTTGTGTAATGTTATTGTCCAATGGCCGATGAGCACTGATACGTTTTATCTATAATTTCTCTTCATATGACAAGGATGGAAAAGGATTTGCCAGTAGATTGTCGTCTTGATTCATGATGAAGACCTTAACATTTTGAAAGTATGACGTTGACATGATCAGTTCAATCAAACTCACCAGCAGCTCTTGCTGCTGGTGATTCTCTGATCCACCTCTACGCAGACGATACCATTCTGTATACTTCTGGCCCTTCTTTGGACACTGTGTTAACAAACCTCCAAACGAGCTACAGTGCTATACAACACTCCTTCCATGGCCTCCAACTGCTCTTAAATGCAAGTAAAACTAAATGGTAGATATAACGTGACTTGACGTAATTTTATCTGTGGCCAATGACCTTGAGCCTTCATGGATGGGCACTT
This sequence comes from Oncorhynchus mykiss, assembly GCF_013265735.2. Taxonomy (NCBI): domain Eukaryota; kingdom Metazoa; phylum Chordata; class Actinopteri; order Salmoniformes; family Salmonidae; genus Oncorhynchus; species Oncorhynchus mykiss. Next base: position 16,181,229 of record NC_048589.1, on the reverse strand, counting down.
CTAATGTAACTCTATGGCAGCACCCAATGGACTACCTGTAGATTTTGCGTTGACGTAGTGTTCCCATGACAGAACACTGAGCCAATCATGGTGCAACTAGAGAACAATACCAACCCCTATTTTCTGCTGGCTGTCCCACTACCACGGAAAGCACTGAGCTAGGCCGAAACACCTGCATTTTGGAGCTGCCTTATTCAAGAAAGCAAAAAAGAGACCATGTTTGTATGTGGCTTTATTAACTCAATGATATATTTTTTAACATTGTTTGCAAACTGATAAGTGCAGGGTTGGGTAGGTTACTTTCTAAATGTAATCTGTTATAGTTCCTAGTTACCTGTCCAAAATTGTAATCAGTAACGTAACTTTTGGATTACCCAAACTCGGTAATGTAATCTGATTACATTCCGTTACTTTTAGATTACTTTCCCCTTAAGAGGCATTAGACAACAACAATTGAACAACATCTATAACATCTACATCTATTACAGGATAAATCAATGTTAAAGTTGACATAGCTGGCCATATATGGATGTTAAATTTTACTTTATGGGTTGGTTATGTCGGCTTCTTCTAACACATTGCTTTTTAATTTTTGTATTTTTTAATTTCACCTTTATTTAACCAGGTAGGCCAGTTGAGAACATTCACAACTGCGACCTGGCCAAGATAAAGCAAAGCCGTGTGACAAAAACCACAACACAGAGTTACACATGGGATAAACAAACGTACAGTCGATAACACAATACAAACATCTATATACAGTGTGTGCAAATGCTTTCTACTACATATAATACGATTAAATGATATCTTTACATTAAAAACCAAAGTCTATCAGAATTCCAGTCATTCCAATAAATGTTATGCACCTTGATCTTCAAGAATAGGACTTAGTATAGATTAGCCACATTTTTTTACCTGAGCACAAACCCAGAACTAAGGCCTTTGATGTCTTGATAACATGCAGCTGTTTAAATGGCAAATCCACAGATGAAACAATAACAAAACGGTTGCCCAGCCTCTGTTTTGGTAAAAAGCTGTGGGCCTGGAGAAATGTAACTACTCTCACATAAATAGACAGAGCTATGAATGCAAGGACTGACCATCCATGATATTAAAATTACAGTTTTAACCATGTTATGAGGCTATACAGTGGTTGTTTACATTTACAATGTTTACAAACATTGGAGAAAAACACACTTATATTTTGGGTTCTCATGGAGTATGACAGTTGAACTAAGCTCATGAGGCATTTATAAGTTATTTTCTTCAAGAATCAATGGATATACAGTACCAGTCAAAGGTTTGGACACACCCACTCATTCAAGGGTTTTTCTTTATTTTTACTATTTTCTACATTGTAGAATAATAGTGAAGACATCAAAACTATGAAATAACACATATGGAATCATGTTGTAAAAAAAAGTGCTAAACAAATCAATTTGAGATGCTTCAAAATAGCAATGACAGCTTTGCACACGCTTGGCATTCTCTCAACCAGCTTCATGAGGTAGTCACCTGGAATGCATTTCAATTAGCAGGAGGTGTGCCTTGTTAAAAGTTAATTTGTGGAATTTCTTTCCTTAATGCTTTTGAGCCAATCAGTTGTGTTGTGACATGGTAGGGGTGGTATGCAGAAGATAGCCCTATTTGGTAAAAGACCAAGTCCATACTAAGCAAACGACAGTCCATCATTACTTTAAGACGCAAAGGTCAGTCAATCTGGAACATTTCAAGAACTTTGAAAGTTTCTTCAAGTGCAGCCGCAAAAAACATAAAGAGCTATGATGAAACTGGCTCTCATGAGGACCACCACAGGAAAGGAAGACCCAGAGTTAGCTCTGCAGAGGATGAGTTCATTAGAGTTTCTAGCCTGCAGTCCAAATAAATGCTTCACAGAGTTCAAGTAACAGACACATCTCAACATCAACTGTTCAGAGGAGACTGCATGAATAAGGCTGGTAATGGTTGAACCGCTGCAAAGAATAATGGTTGAACCGCTGCAATGAAACCACTACTTTGAGAGATGCAGAATTGGTGAACGGATGATCTTTGCATGTGTGGTTCCCACCATGAAGCATGGAGGAGGTGGTGTGATAGTGTGAGGGTGCTTTGCTGGTGACAATGTCAGTGATTTATTTAGAATTCAAGGCACACTTAACCAGCATGGCTACCACAGCATTCTGTAGCGATACGCCATCCCATCTGGTTTGCGCTTAGTGGGACTATCATTTGTTTTTCAACAGGACAATGACCCAACACACCTCCAGGCTGTTTAAGGGTTATTTGACCAAGAAGGAGAGTGTTGGAACGCTGCATCAGATGACCTAGCCTCCCCAATCACCTGACCTCAACCCAATTGAGATGGTTTGGATGAGTTGGACCGCAGAGTGAAGGAAAAGCAGCCAACAAGTGCTCAGCATGTGGGAACTCCTTCAAGACTGTTGGAAAAGCATTGCAGGTCAAGCTGGTTGAGAGAATGCCAAGAGTGTGCAAAGCTGTCATCAATAGAAAGAGTGGCTACTTTAAAGAATCTAAAATAGATTTTAATTTGTTTAATACTTTTTTGGTTACTACATTTTTCCTTATGTGTTATTTCATAGTTGTGATGTCTTCACTATTATTCTACAATGTAGAAAATAGTAAAAAATAAAGAAAAATCATTGAATGAGTAGGTGTGTCCAAACTTTTGACTGGTACTGTATATATAATTTATAAGTCCACAAATGGATGTAGCAACTACAGAGTTCCCCTTTAAGTCTATCAAAAGTGTGCAAGTTTGAGTATGTGTCCATTAGGCCTATGGATTGTTCTTGTATCAGTATAAATTAGATTGAGCAATAAAAGCCCCACTTTTATTCCATAGGCTTGGAACCGCACCGTGCAGCTTTTGCAAGAGCACATTTTTCGCTGGCTGTCCACTGGTTTCAAAAACAATGATGGGTAGGCAGCTTAAACTTCTTGAATTCAACCATTATTGTGTTCAAATACACATTTAGATTTGTGAACAGCCATCCACAACAACCACAATCCGTAAAGCGCAAATAGCTAAATGAGAGAGCAGCAGTGTGATTCACATCAATGCGCTATGTAAATATCAATAATAAGTTATATCCGCATCGCTGTATGTTACACCAGTGCTGTCATCCTTACCTACAAGCGTTTATTCAAGTCAGATAATCTTTGGATGCCGACAGCAGTCGCACCATTGGAAGACATTGCTTGGACTGTAGCCTACAAAAGCCTATTCCTGCTCTTTTCATGCGATCCATCAAACACATTTGTGGTCACTCACTCAGGTTGGAACACATTTAAATGTGCGCCTCTTTTCAATGCTGAGTTGAATGTCATTGAGAAAACAGAGAAGTGTCAAAGATTTGTTTTCACAAACATCCTTTTAAAAGTAATCCTCAAAGTAATCATCGAGTTTTTCGAAAGTATCTGTAATCTGCTGACAATATTTTTTCTGGTAATGTAACGGATTACAGTTACCGGTTTTTGGTTATCCCTTACATGTAACAGATTGCATGTCATCCGTTACTCCCCAACCCTGGATATGTGACAGGTATTTATGCCAAAATAACATGCAAAAAGAGCCCTACCTGCTCTGAATGACGGGTCGCCACTGCATCATCCATAGTTCAAATTCAAGCCCTGGCAGCCAACGGGCTAGTTTGACAATCACTTTACTAGCTAACGTTGGCTAATTATATGCATTAATGATGGAGAATGCTAGTAAATGGCTAATTACATTTCAAATCCGTCCCAGATGGCTCTCTGGATAAAACCAAAGTAATTTGCGTCTACTGCAGGCTGAATTGATTTATCACAAAGTACATTGAGTCTTTGTTAACATTTACAAGCGAAACATACTGTTGACGCCAGCAATACAAGTAACGTTACAAGTAGCAATGGAGGAATATTGGCAGGTTAAGCTAGAAGAGTGTGCGCGCGAGAGGCCTATGGACAAGTCAATGAGTAGCAAGCTAACACAAGCGATAGCTTCGTCTTGCTGGTCAGTTCACATTGTGGGGAACGAATGCTTGGGGGATATCATTCGGATAGCATCAAACGACTCAACGTATGAGTTGCCCTCGAGAGCCACCGTCGTTACAAGAATACACCAGCTGTATGAAAGCGGAGGAGTTGAAACATGCAACAGCTGTTGCTCTCATGGGAGAGCACTGGACTTCGGCCAGTAACCACAACAACCTTGGGGTTCTGTGCACCACATTGATGAAAACTGGAAACTGCATTCACATGCTCTGGCCGTAATGAAGACAAGAGAGGCACTATGCTGAAACGTGCACCGGGCATTTCATGGATCTAGCAAAGCAGTGGAACATTGAAAACAAAGTTACCACCGTTTGCACAGACAGTGAACACAGAGATGCTCTGGCCCAGCAGAATACTAACATCACCATGCCAACTACGGCTGAATTGGAGAAACTGTAGAGGTTGGAGGCACTGCAGGTAATATTTTACCTCTCTTAGTGTTACAATACAATTTGTTGTGTGAAAAAGTGTGTGTGTGTGAGAGAGAGGGAGCGAGGGAGTCTGTGTATAACAAGTTTCTCACAATTAACTGAAGTGATTTTGAATGATCTTTCACTGCAGGTACTTGCCTGAACTTCTGGGAGGAGAGAAGTAAATTTCCTGCTCTGTGGTGTTGCCTGCTTTCTGCCATCTCCTTCAGGTGATGGAGAGCTCCGATGATGACCTTGTCTAAATGGTAAGATTCAAGCTGACATTCACAACAGACCTGGAGAAACGCAACACCAACCTCACATGGCTGAAGAACGCCACAGCACTCGACCCAAGGTTTAAGGACCTGAAGTGCCTTCCCAGACCTGAGAGGGGTGAGGTGTGGGCTTTGGTCAGCAACTTGCTGAAGGAAGAGAGGCCTGCACAGCAACCTGATGAAGCAACAGAGACAGAGCAACTAAAGAAGCAAGCTGCCAAAAAGCTACAGAATATGTTTAGTGTTTCAGTCCTTACATTCCTATAACTCAATAAACTGCTTTTTTAAAATGGAAATATCTTAATTTAGCACCAAATTTGAGCAAAAAAAAGTGTGATTAATCGCAATTAACTACAGAATTTAATGCGATTAATTATTTGAATCATTTGACAGCCCTATATTAAATGTTTTGAAATCTCACAGTATCAACTTCGCTGTAGCTTTCTTTTATGCCTGCTACAGTACATTACTGCAGACACGGTCCTCTGAGCCACCCGATTGGCCAGCGGTAGGCCTATAGTCTACAGTGCACTTGATTTGCTCTCTGGACCGGCCGGGAAGGCAGAGTTTGTGCCTTCAGACAAATCAAATGGTTCAAAATTGCAACAGTTGACTACCCGGCGAGCAGGGCAGCTGAATCAGGTGCAACTACCCCCAACAGCCCTATAAAATGAAATAAAAATGGGAACATAAGGCTTTATTGTTGTTTTTTTTACAGAAATGTTTGGCGATCAACTAGGAATGCCTTGGGAGATCAGTGAACACTGCTCTTGAAAGTTGAGTGAAGTTCAATCTCTGTTGGCTGATATTTCTGCTTCTCGGGGCTACTGCACACATGTTACTTGTCTCCACATAAACCTGATTAAACATGTTTACACTGAATCAATGACTCCTACTCTTCTGAAAACTGCTACTCATAACTGAAAATGTACATGATGTGTCTGTATGAGGGTCTTTCTAAACGAGGGTACCAGTGAGGATTTCCTACACTGGACAACTTGTTCCAGCTGCTGATAAGTCATTGATAATAATCTGGCTATTTTTTTTCATGTCATTACATATTGGGGGGGGGGGGGGGGGGGGGGTCGGATCATAGCTATATTAAATCTTGTTCACGAGTTGATTTAAAACCTATATGTTTAACCCTTTATCATGTCTTGAAGGATTTGTCAAAAAAAGCATGTGACATAACCCATTACTTGTCTGTCCTTGCAATTAATGGCAGTGTAAATTGTCATTTATATAATATATTAAGCAGTAATCAGTTAAATTACATTGAACTTGAACCCTGTAAGAATCCTGGATCTAGCTGTTGAAGTTTTTTGTATAGAGATCTCAGAAATGTTTTGGCCTGGCTACAGGTCCTGCTTATACACGACTAGTAAAGGCCCAGTGCACTACTTTTGTGATTATTTTATTAAATATATATATAGAGAGATTTTTTAAATATTCTAATTTTTCAGGGGGTGCTGCAGCACCCTCAGCACCCCTACTTCCCGTGGCTAGGTATGCTTAATACCTTTTGAATGCGCATTTGGTATCCATCTGATTAGTTAAGGTGTGATATTTTCACACATCATCTGATTGAGGATGGAATTTTCCAAATGACAGTGAAGTGATGAACAAGCTGTAAAGTGCTGTAAAAAATATGTTCACGAGGAAATGTCAAGGACATTTTGGTGTCTCACTCATTACACTGGTGAAGACAGTTGTGCCTGGATCCAGGTTGGATCTAATATCCCCAGCAAATTGATGTTGATCATATGTTGTTGTCTGCTTGATTTAGAACAGGGCCTCATTAGATTTAACAGAGAAAGCATTATTAAGGAAATCAGTTCATGTTTCTGTGCCTAGGACTGGACACCGAGTCTAGTGTGCACAATCGTGTAGGATAGACTGTTGCGCAACACCCAATTCTATTCCTATGAATTATTCTAGATATGACAACAACACATTAGGCTACTGGATTAGGCATATCTTGAAAATCAAATCCTCAATTTGGTGCTCGAGAAGTCCTTGTAATTATTGTAGACAATTTACAGTGGGGCAAAAAAGTATTTAGTCAGCCACCAATTGTGCAAGTTCTCCCACTTAAAAAGATGAGAGGCCTGTAATTTTCATCATAGGTACACTTCAACTATGACAGACAAAATGAGAAAAAAAATCCAGAAAATCACATTGTAGGATTTTTTATGAATTTATTTGCAAATTATGGTGGAAAATAAGTATTTGGTCAATAACAAAAGTTGATCTCTATACTTTGTTAAATACCCTTTGTTTGCAACGACAGAGATCAAATCTTCACAAGGTTTTCACACACTGTTGCTGGTATTTTGGCCCATTCCTCCATGCAGATCTCCTCTAGAGCAGTAATGTTTTGGGGCTGTTGCTGGGCAACACAGACTTTCAACTCCCTCCAAAGATTTTCTATGGGGCTGAGATCTGGAGACTGGCTAGGCCACTCCAGGACCTTGAAATGCTTCTTACGAAGCCACTCCTTCGTTGCCCGGGCGGTGTGTTTGGGATCATTGTCATGCTGAAAGACCCAGCCACGTTTCATCTTCAATGCTCTTGCTGATGGAAGGAGTTTTTCACTCAAAATCTCACGATACATGGCCCCATTCATTCTATCCTTTACACGGATCAGTCGTCCTGGTCCCTTTGCAGAAAAACAGCCCCAAAGCATGATGTTTCCACCCCCATGCTTCACAGTAGGTATGGTGTTCTTTGGATGCAACTCAGCATTCTTTGTCCACCAAACACGACGAGTTGAGTTTTTACCAAAAAGTTATATTTTGGTTTCATCTGACCATATGACATTCTCCCAATCTTCTTCTGGATCATCCAAATGCTCTCTAGCAAACTTCAGACGGGCCTGGACATGTACTGGCTTAAGCAGGGGGACACGTCTGGCACTGTAGGATTTGAGTCCGAGGCGGCGTAGTGTGTTACTGATGGTAGGCTTTGTTACTTTGGTCCCAGCTCTCTGCAGGTCATTCACTAGGTCCCCCCGTGTGGTTCTGGGATTTTTGCTCCCCGTTCTTGTGATAATTTTGACCCCACGGGGTGAGATCTTGCATGGAGCCCCAGATCGAAGGAGATTATCAGTGGTCTTGTATTGTCTTCCATTTCCTAATAATTGCTCCCACAGTTGATTATTTCAAACCAAACTGCTTACCTATTGCAGATTCAGTCTTCCCAGCCTGGTGCAGGTCTACAATTTTGTTTCTGGTGTCCTTGACAGCTCTTTGGTCTTGGCCATAGTGGAGTTTGGAGTGTGACTGTTTGAGGTTGTGGACAGGTGTCTTTTATACTGATAACAAGTTCAAACAGGTGCCATTAATACAGGTAACGAGTGGAGGACAGAGGAGCCTCTTAAAGAAGAAGTTACAGGTCTGTGAGAGCCAGAAATCTTGCTTGTTTGTAGGTGACCAAATACTTATTTTCCACCATAATTTGCAAATAAATTCATAAAAAATCCTACAATGTGATTTTCTGGATGTTCTTTTTCTCATTTTGTCTGTCGTAGTTGTAGTGTACCTATGATGATAACTACAGGCCTCTCTCATCTTTTTAAGTGGGAGAACTTGCACAATTGGTGGCTGACTAAATACTTTTTTGCCCCACTGTATACGTCTCCTACTCCCTTATAATTAACCGTGATTTAATTTGTGATATGTTTTTGTGAGAGATGGTGATACTTTGGTTTGTTTCCCACTGCTTCAGTTGAAGGGTATTGCGCTACTCTGTTGCGGTAAAATTATGTGTGGTTATTATGAGGAAGAAGACAGCATCTGTTGGCTTCAACATGGCGTTACATACAAACACTTCCATTAAAAATATTACCTGTTTTTTGATCACTTTCTCATTATAAAAACAGCGATGGTGAGATGAATGCTAATGTGTCCCTGCGTCAGCCACATAGGCAACAGGAAAATCGGCATGTATGCATCCAATATATTTAGTCAGGCAATGTCCACATTATTCTCACATATATTAGAATGTACTAATAATTTGAATATCAATATATTGACAAGGCCTACATTAAAAAAAATATTCTTATTGTGTTAAAGGCCTACTTTCTTGAAACTTTTTGCATGCTTCTTTGGGGGGGGGTTCTATATTAGGCCCTATGTGTACAATTATATAAATAATACAATTGTATTACATTGAGATCCTTGAAAATTACAATGAAGTGCTTTATAAAGTTCCTGAAAGTCCTTGAATTTGACTTGCCAATGTCTTAAAGAACCCTGCTTAAAGGATGTATAGTCCTAGTACTATGTTGTTGTCTAGGTGGAGGTATGTTCCAATCTGCATACATTCACTTTTATTCCTCTGAGCACAAATGTGGAGCTGCATGAAAATCATTTTATTTTTTGTTTCAAACCATTTTGAAATGTTGATCCCAATGTCGCACATCTTTATAGAAAGCCCTATGAGCACAAATCTGCTTCTCTCTTTGATAACCTGGCACACAGAGAAGACGCCAGCCACATAGGTCACCTTAGAACTTGAAAGTAAAACTACAAAACGATGTTTCCTTAATTTGAGTGGTTTAATGTGTGTATTAATCTCTCCTGTAGCAGTCACACTTGCACCTACTTCAGTGCACTTCCTGCACATGTATGGGCTGACTTCCTGTCAGTACATGCTATAGAGTCTAGAGCTGCAGCCTGCCACATCAACAAAGATCTATGTGGTCCGCAACACTCCCTACAAGAGAGGGGGATGTGACTGGAGCTTCATATTCATCACATGCTTCTACACCTTTGTCATTTGACAGTGGAACAGGGCCGTGCTGTGGTCACAGACGTGCACATCACAGAGATGGTGTGTAAATAATTATTTATGGGAGATCATCTGAGGGTTTGTGTAGGTGTGTGGATGTTTGTAAGCATACCAACCAAGAAATGAATGGTGAAAATCAAAGCCGTTTTCAGATTGTTTTGTGACCAAGTAAACTAATCAAAACTGACTGTCTGTGGATCAGTGATAAACCACACCATTGACCAAAATAACTTGAAATAACATCTGTCATCCCAGACCAGAGCACAGAAAATATGATGTGACTAGAAAATAAACAAAATGACCTTGAGTGTGAGTCATTGTTGATTTCCTAAGACTAAACAAACCAAACAATTAATGGGTTTAATAACTCCCAGGGAATCACTCTCCATTTGAAAATGAACATGACAGCACTTTTCTGCATAGTCAATTGGGGGGGGGGGGGGATGACTAATTTGGTAATTACAACTTAATGTTGATGACACAGATTTCCCCGTAATCAGTCTCATTGCGATACACAGACTCAAAGATCTGAATCAAAATGGAGTCTTATCAGCTGCCTGAGACTACATCACCAATACTACCCAATTGTGACTGATGGAACATTCACACGTATTCACGAACTAGGAGAGAGGTACTGTCCTGACCCATTTACAGAGGAGGCCAACGTTCCCTGTGAAACACACAGCTGCATGGGTAGCACCTGTCAGAGCCACTGCAGAACAACCCTCAACCTTTCAACGACAGGAAGCCCTTTGGGTGGCTTTCTCTCCACTGAGGTGTGTGTACGTGCGTGCATGTGTATGTGTGTGCGTGTGTGTGGTGTGCGTGTTCTGAAGGTACTGCATGAGTAAGTGATGAGATCTTCACATACAAAACTCCCGGCCTGAAAACCTCACTCAACATCCTATTGTTTCTTATTTTCTCTCCAAAAGTAACGTTATATTTCTAGTTGCTGTTTTTGATAAGATTTATATTTGATGAAGACTAGGTCTCTTAGTCATGGATAAAGCTGCTCTGGCTGCAGACCAGTGACATTGCTGACACCCTGTTGAAGAGCATTATATTAGGCTTAAGGTTTAATGAGGTAGGTCTTAAACTTTCTACATAATGCATCTATATTGACGTGGTCTCCCTTTGAGAGCGTCATTTGAATCAGGATGTACAACAATGTATACAATTGTGTTTTACAATACATGAGCAGTCAACAAATGTTTAGGCTATAGTCAATATTGAGAAGAAGTTGAATGTACTGAAAAAATTACATTTAGCTTAAAAGACAATACAAAATACAGGGGGTAACAGGTAAATTTGGTAAAGATTGATGAAAATGAACATCTGGTTTGGTAATTGCAATTCTTGTGGTTATTATGCTTTTATTACAGTTTGACGGACAACTGTTTAAGGTTTAAGTTTGTCAGGAAGGGATCTGGTGAGCACGAAGGTCCTTGTGATTTAGTATCCATCTGTATAGCACATAATTGAGTATGCATAATATGCATTTGGAAAATGTGATGATTTCATGAAAGCAGAAACGCTCAAGAGGGCTACTATTTTCAGAGCAGTTTGACAGATGGAAGGACATCATGTTGATGTAATGCATTAATACAGGTTCGTCATACCACTAAAAGGTAGCCTAAAGAGCAGTGTTTAGTGTCTACCTCTGTGTAACCCTTCTCCAGCCTTCATTATAATGACCTTCAGGGTGGATCACACCACACATAGCATTTCATGTGAAAGAAACATAAATGCCTCAACAAATGCAGCACAATGTAATGATAATAAAGCCAACCAACCAAAGCCACACACTGGGCCTTGTGAGGAGGGTAGCCCCTCAGCAGCTTAATATGATTAAGAGATTAAATCAAGAGGGCATTCACTCAATGGAAAATATTGACTTTGTTTAGATGACTTTCTCTGAGAGCCTGTCAGACAAAGGCAGGAGAGATGTCACCCAAAAGCGACCCTTCTCGTCCCCCTCCATTCCGTCCCAGTGTAGGGGTGGACTGTTGCTAACGGGGTCAGGCTTTTCCGGGCCCGTCAGATTTTCTCACGGATTTGTGCCCTCGGGACATGCGGCGACTCCAACTAGCCCACTGACCCTGTTACGTGAGCCAACCAATGGGATTGGAGCATGGAGCGGGCCTGAGAACACAGGGTCATACTGTACTGCTGAGGGGTAGAGTGCTCCATCCGCACTGAGAGCATGGTTTAACACTGGATTAGTTTTATTTGAAATATAATCAAATTTTCTCAAAACAAATCTGGACTATGATTCATTCCCAAATGAAGACAAATAATTATAACACGAAATGTAGATCACTTTGTGAAAAGTCTAGCAATTTGGTTTCTCAACAAAAAAGGTCACATTGAATTATATCAAAAGCATTTCTCTTCACTCTATCTGTCACCAATGTAAGTCGGTCATATCCCAGCAAGCTGCACAGTCTATGAATTAGTTCTTAGTCCCATGCAGATCCTCATCACACTACTATGAGACGAGGCGTACATGCCAATGTGTTGGAGTATTTGAATTTGCGGTGGGGGATTTTTGACATCCTGCTAAACTCCGCTGGTTGTTGTGTATTGATGTGAAGCTACACAGAAACAATAATGTAGGTTAACATCCTGACACAATTTCATATTTTTGTCTGGCCAAGATTATTACTTTATTTTCTCACTTCAAAGATTTAGTCATCTCAGGACATCCTGAGTTGTTTTTCCAGGGCTGGGGATTTAAGGGATATTAGATGTTTACAGGATGTTAACATAAAATACATGTTCTGGGCAAAAAAGTTCTGCTTATTAATGTTAATTCATTTGTTTATGTACACTCTTCATTTGATTGATTTGAGTTTACATTTCCAAGTGATTTGAGGTTGAACAGCTTTTCACTTTTAAAGAAGGTAATATAATAAGCTACAGCTATCTAGTGCACGAACTCTCTTGGGAGCCAAATCTAAGTATGGGGCAATAAGCAACTATTTTGTTTCAATCAAACACATAAAAAAAAAAAAATCATACTTTGTCAATCAATCTCTTCTATTATGTAGTGATGTAAACTGACAAACTCTTGACTATGTTTCAGGTAAAATGGGATGCAACTGTAGTTCAGATTATGATGATGACTGGGTAGAGAACCTAGATGAAGTGTGTGACAACTGCAACTGCCCGATTCCCACCCAGTCGGCTAAACCGGTGAGTGTGTGTGTGTTTGTGTGTGTAGACAGCGGCATAGCGTCGACGTGGCTGGGGAAGTAGTGTGGAATGCGAGGAAGAGGGTGTGATATTTTTACGTGGTCTCACAAAAAAGAAAACAACACACAAACATCTCCGATATGCATTTAATTGACATATCAATGAATATAAGTTATGCAACCACGGTCTACCTAAAAGTGCAAGTCAATGCTTGGGAATTGTTGCCTGTTGACTCACACTGATCACAGGATCATATCGTAATATTGTTTTTGGACGATATTATATCGATAGTTGACTCTGAGAATACATTTTTTAGGTAGTGTTAGCTAGCGCTAGTTGGCTGTACCTGCTCCAAAAAAGTCATTTTCATTCAATAGCTTGTTCTCCATCTGCTTTTTAAATAGGGAGCCAACGTGTTCTCAGCACTTTTATTTCCCTGACTGATCAAAACTCGTTTTTACATTTTAGTCATTTAGCAGACTTATCCAGGGCGACACAGAAGAACAATTAGGGTCTTGCTCAAGGACATAGACAGATTTTTCACCTAGTCATCTCGGGGATTTGAACCAGCGACCTTTTGGTTACTGGCCCAACACCCTTAACTGCTAGGCTACCTGCCGCATGCTGTCTCTTGTCTCTCTGCATCAGACATATACAGTGCCTTGTGAAAGTATTTACACCCCTTGACTTTTTACCAAAACAATTGCGTTACAAAGTAGGATTAAAATTAATTTTTGCCAATGATTTACACAAAATACTCTGTAATGTCAAAGTGAAAGAAAAATTCAAACATTTGTAAAAAAAAATATATACAGTATATATAAAAATAAAACACTTATATAATTTAATATTACATAAGTATTCAACCCCCTGAATCAATACGTTAGAATAACCTTTGGCAGTGATTACTCCTGTGAGTCTTTCTGGGTAAGTCCCTAAGAGCTTTGCACACCTGGAATGAACAATACTTGCACATTATTATTTTCTTCAAGCTCTGTCAAGTTGCTAGACAACCATTTTCAAGTCTTGCCATAGATTTTCAAGACGATTTAAGTCAAAACTGTAACTAGGCCACTCAGGAATATTCAGTGTCGTCTTGGTAAGCAACTCCAGTGCATATTTGGCCTCGTGTTTTAGGTTATTGTCCTGCTAAAGGGTGTATTTGTCTCCCAATGTCTGAGACAGGTTTTCCTCTAGGATTTCACTATGCTTAGCTCTATTCCGTTTCTTTTCATCCTAAAAAAAACTCCCTAGTCCTTGCCGATGGCAAACATCCCCATAACATGATGCAGCCACCAGCATGCTTGAAAATATGAAGAGTGGTACTCAGTTATGTGGATTTGCCCCAAACATAACGCTTTGTATTAAGGACATAAAGTACATTTCTTTGCCACATTTTTTTCAGTTTTACTTTAGTAACTTATTGCAAACAGGATTAATATTCTTTATTATTTTCACTCTGTCATTTAGGTTAGTATTTGCGTTAGGAAGTACCACTGCATTTTTGCACTGACTGGGTGTATTGATACACCATCCAAAGTGTAATTGAATAACTTCCCCCAAGACAGTACCAATACAGGCGCCCTTATTTGCAAGGCATTGGAAAACCTCCCTGGTCTTTCTGGTTGAATCTGTGTTTGAAATGCACTGCTAGACTGACAGAAAATGCATGGGGTACAGATATAAGGTAGTCATTAAAAAATCATGTAAAACACTATTATTGCACACAGAGTAAGTCCTGCAACTTATTATGTGACTTGTTAAGCAAATGTTTACTCCTGAACTTATTTAGGTTTGCCATAACAAAGAGGTTGAATACTTATTGACTCAAGACATTTCAGCTTTTCCTTTTTAATTCATTTGTACAAATTTCTAAAAACATAATTCCACTTTGACATTGTGAGATATCGTGTGTAGATCAGTGACACAAAATCTCAATTGAATCCATTTTAAATTCAGGCTGTATCACAACAAAATGTGGAAAAAGTCAAGGGGTGTGAATACTTTCTGAAGGCACTGTAGTGAGCAATATGTTTGGAAAATGAAAATCGCAATAATAACGCCGTATCGGCACCTAAGTATCATGTTAATATCATATTCTGAGGTCCCTGGCAATTCCCAGCCCTACTGGAACCAAGCTGCTTCTATGGCGTGAGCTAGGTGCCCCGTTTTAGATGACGGCGAAGTCGGCTTAAAACAAATGTCATGTAGGTTAAGCATGTGGAGTAACAAGTAGGATTCTGTGTTTTCACATACAGAAGTAATTGATTTTGATTAAAAAACGGCTTTATCTGTCGACCCAATGAAAACTAGTTTGAGAATTCAAACATATATTTATGGAAACGAGATGTTGTATGTTTCTGAACGATGCTGCCTTGTTGACAACATGACCGAGCGGTGCAGATTACTGTTAGATTTGAGAAGGGCACTCCTCCCTCACTGCTTTTGCATGTTTACATCACGGGCCATAGCCCGCTGTACTTAATCAAACTCTCTCAATGATTCTGGGTAGCTAGCAATGGGAATTGGCAATTTACATAATTTGGGGGAAGTTGGCTTTTGTGTGTGCAATTAATTGGGACTGTAACCATTCACTAAATGTTCTGTTTCACTTCCTCCCTCTGAATTACAGGAGATATACTAGTAGATTTGAAGTAGAGAATAGCACATGTCAATGCTATGTTGTTGTTGGCCAGTGTGTCAGCACAAAGTAAACATGAAGTAAAACCTAGGGTGTTTTTAAAAATATTCTCTTAATATCGTTCCTCACTTTAAGGAATGTATGGTTTTTACCTCAAGTCAAATTTCCCATCATGACAGTGTAAACCCCCAGACTTTTCTCTTTACTGTTTTCATGCAAGTAACAACTTGAACTTCTATAGTTTGTACTCTGAATGAGAATCTTTGAATTCAGGAGTGGAAACCCAGGTTATTTTACTGACCCTGCTTTGGTCTCATCAGTACACAGATCAACTGATCCCCTACCCCTCTCATCTCACGCCTCCCTCTTCCCCTCTACCAGGTATGTTCTTATACATAAATACGTGGATAATTATGTGCCTTCTTCTGGTGGATCAAATCTAATCATTATTGTTTCTGTTTTCCTCACCCATGCTGGTTATGGTTGTACAGATAGCCTGGTGATTGCCATATACAGCTATGAACCAAACCACAATGATGACCTGGGCTTTGAGAAGGGAGACAAGCTGAAAATCCTCAATAAGTAAGAATAGGGATGGGAGGGTTGTGTGATGCAATTGACTTTTTAGAGGATGTGATATATTTGTGTAGTTGTGCAAAAGTGTGTAGTTGTTTGATGGAGTATGACACATTGCCACTGCTTGAAAAGTATGAGATAGTGAGTAAGTGTTGCTGTTATGTCTGCTGTCCAGGGATGACCCGGAGTGGTTCATGGCAGAGTCTCTCATCACAGGCCAGAAGGGCTTCATCCCATACAACTTTGTTGCCCCCCTGAACTCAATGGAGATGGAGACGTAAGTAAATACAGTTGAATTCAATTCAAACTCAAATAACTGCATTTCATTTCACTTTAACTCATGCAGGAAGCACACACATACATTACCCAACATCGTCTCACTCAACCAAAACCATCTCCCCATACTCAACCACCTTCAAGGGAAAGGGATGTGGTTATGTTTGAAGCTCTATGCCTGTTTTTGTGCTTCAGATGGTTTTTCAAGAACCTCTCCAGAAACGATGCCATGAGGCTCCTGCTAGCTCCGGGGAATACACAGGGCTCCTTCATGGTCAGAGAGAGTGAGACAGCCCAAGGCTCCTTCTCCTTATCTGTCAGGGACTTGGATCCCAACACTGGAGACACAGTCAAGCACTACAGAATCCGGAACTTGGATACTGGTGGTTTCTACATCACCGCAAAGATATCCTTCAACTCCCTGAAAGAGCTGGTCCAGCATCACTCACGTACGTGCTATGACTCACATCCTGTCTGAACTCCTGGAGCGATGCCTCCAGTCAGAACACAATACATCAGCCAAACAATACAGAAAGCCTTGGTACCAAATACCATTATCATACCATCCATAGTGCACATACACCTTAGCACAGTCTTTCTCAAAAATGTGAACTGTATAACTTGACGTTATTCAACCTTTAACCCTGCCTGTGTTGTATGTGTCTGCAGGTGAGGCGGACGGTCTGTGCACCCGGCTGATGAAGCCGTGCCAGTCCCGCATGCCCCAGAAACCCTGGTGGCAGGACGAATGGGAGATCCCCCGAGAGTCCCTCAAGATGGAGCGCAGGCTCGGGGCCGGGCAGTTTGGAGAAGTCTGGATGGGTGAGCACCTTCACAAAGTATTCATACCCCTTGACTTATTCAACATTGTGTTGTGTTGCAGCCTGAATTCCAAATTAATTAAATATATTTGTTTTCTCACCCATCTACACACAATACCCTATATTGACTAAGTGAAAACATTTTTTTCAGAAATGTTTGCTAATTTATTTGAAAATTAAATACAGCACTATATAATTTACATAAGTATTCCCACACATGAGTCAATACTTTGGAGAAACATTTTTAGTGGCGATTACACCTGTGAGAATTTTGGGGTATATCTCTAAGAGCTTTCCACACCTGGATTGTACAATATTTTCTCTCTATTAAATCTTCAAGCGCTGTCAACTTGATTGTTGATCATGGCTAGACAGCCATTTTCATGTCTTGCCATAGATTTTCAAGCCGATTTAAATCCAAAAATGTAACTAACCCATTCAGGAACATTCAATGTCGTCTTGGTAAGCAACTCAGGTGAAGATTTGGCATTGTGTTTTATTTAGGTTATTGTCTTGTTGACAATTTCAATAAATGTGCAAAAATGTCTAAAAACATGTTTTCACTTTGTCGTTATGGGGTATTGTGTGTAGATGGGTGAGAAAAAAACCTATTTAAAGTCAGGCTGTAATACTACAAAATGTGTGAATACATTCTGAAGGCAATGCACAGCCACAGTGGTTGATATTTTCAGATTACCAATGCGTGTGTTGGTTTGCATAGATGCACCTGATATAAAGCAACCAGTTGCTCAATTGGTCCGGTCTCTCTCTGTGTCTGCCAGAACAGCTTTAGTTTAGGCTTTAGTTCTGCAATGTGTGTAATTTCCTAAATACTGCCATCACTGCAGTGCTTGTTTGAGCTGGTAGGGCCCGTTTGGGATTGATGTCAGGTATTAGCTGCATTACGCAAGAGAGCCAGTGAGCATGCTGGGCTGAAGTTCTAGCCACACCAGAGGCTCTCTCTATATTAGTTCATATTACAATATTTGCTATCACCTCCCACTGTGACCCTAAAATCAACCATTAAAAAATAAACTCCAGTGTTTTGATTGTGATAATATCTGCTGATGTAATCTGATCACTTCACACTAGTTTTCCAGTGGAGGGGGAGATTTCCCTATTGTCCAGCTCCATGTGTGTGAACACAAAGCGACATTCAAAACTATCCTGCTGTGGGACTTTTTTATTTTCCAAATCACTCCTTCATGCGGTCTTGGCAACATACAGTATTTGTTTCTCTCAGCGAATGAATACACCAACATCATAGGGGTGATTGTTGTTTGACAACAACAAAAAGTATCCATGCATGTCAGATTGGAAAAAACAAACCCCCATTCCTTTTCTCTAAATTATTTCAGTTATAGATAAAAGTAGGGAAGAATGCTTTCAATAACAAATAAAGTTCATTCTCACCATTACAGCATATGCTATAACTCGGCAAATTGTGACCTATTGCAAACTTGAGTGTCCTCAAATCACTCCATCTTACACATTGTATACTACACTACTGAGTAAAACCACTGTGATATTACTGCAGTAAACTGTATATTTACTGTATCACCAATGACCTTCCTCCATGATGCAGGTCTGTACAACAACCATAGGCGGGTTGCCATTAAGAACCTGAAGGTGGGCACCATGTCCATGGCTGCCTTCCTGGCCGAGGCCAACCTGATGAAGGAGCTGCAGCACCCGCGCCTGGTCCGCCTCTTCGCCGTGGTTACCCAGGAGCCCATCTACATCATCACAGAGTTCATGGAGAACGGTGGGTGTCACTGTCTAGGATTACATTGGTATTAGGCTAATGGTCAATGCTCGTCTTTCAGGGTAAGACCAACTCCTTATACAAAAGGTCAATAACCCTGATCCTATTCTATTCAGTTGTTCTTCTATTCTATTGTACTCTATTCCATGACAGCTGCTCGGCAAGCCTATGCCTATGTCTGTGCCTGTCAACATAGATGACTCTCAATCCCGGCGCTGAAAGAGTGAACAGCTAAAACAGAGTCATCAAGGGAGATTCTAGAGAAACACCTGGAGCAGACAAAAGAGTGTTTTCAGCCAGGATATCGTCATCGGCTTTCGTGATCAAACATGTTAAACTGTTATTGGGTTTGCATGTTGATAAGAGTGAGAATAACAAAAGAGTGGCTTGGGTGTTTACCAGAATGCGTTTCATGAGTCAGAGCCTTTTCCCAGGCATACTGCAGTCCACTGACAATGTTAAATGGTCCAAAAAAGCATTTTATTATAGATGCAAGATTAAAATGTAATGTTTTCTCATTCAATTATTAGATGAACACTCCTAGTTCTGGCTTAACGGTTATTTACTGAAATGCTCATTCTGCAGAAACGCAGTACAAATTTAACCTTTGTTTTTCCATACATCTCCTACTTCAGATCTTCTTAGAGGCTATTTTCAGCCTATTTTGGTGACCCTGCTGCACTTTCCTCAACTTAAATAATCAAATCAGCTAACGTGAACTTTAACTCTCGTTTCCCGTACTAGCCGGTGCCTCTTATGTCAACACACCAAAGGGAAGTCCGTTCTGACTGGAAAAGAGAGACGTCAAATAGGGGAGTGGTGATTCACTGTCTCATTGTTCAGTGATGGGACCTGTGTCCACCCCCATGGGCACGTGGCTCCATTCCAGTGTCAGCACAGACAGACCGCAACACAGCCCCCCCTATTCCCCCAGTCAGACTAGGCTATTCAGCCACTGTCCAGTGACTACTCTCTTTCTCTCTTCACACAAGAAAGAGAGAGGCTGTCTGTAAAAGGGTAGCAAAGCAAAGCCAGACCAATAAAATGGCACCATGGTTACAGGTGCACTGCCCTGTACACAGACTAGCTGACATTGAAAACACAAGTCTTAATACCAGTGGCGTAGCTAGAAATTTGTTGGTGGGTGAGCCTGCAAAAATGTTGATGGGCAACTAACTTCCTGCAATTGTACACATTTTGCCTTGGGGCAGAGAGGAAAATGTTTTATAGCTCATCTAATTCTATTCTACACATTTTGCCATGAGGCTGAAAGACAATTTTACATTCATACATAATTTTTTATTTGACCTTTATTTAACTAGCATATAGCTATAGAAGCACAGTGACATATCCTCAATGCGGTCACATTTGTGGCTTATTGGGGGTGTGGATTTAAGTTAGTTATTTTTGGCAACCCATCCCATGATAGTGAATGTCATTAGAGGTCATCGGTTCTGTTCAATAATTTATATAAAGACGAGATGACTGATATAGGGCACTGTGTTGAAGCCACCGTGCCTCCATCTTGGCACTCGCCCACTATTGTAAATATATTTTTGGGAAGCTATAGAAATGCATTTATTAATGTCTACATTTGTTTGCCACATTTATTCTATTACAGACACCTTTAATGCACTTCTTCGGGATCGGTGTCCCATCCACAGGACGGTTGAGCTAATGTAGGCTAATGCGATTAACATGAGGTTGTAAGTAACAAGAAAATCACCCAGGACGTAGACATATCTGATATTGGCAGAAAGCTTACATTCTTGTTAATCTAACTGCATTGTCCAATTTACAGTAGCTATTACAGTGAAAGAATACCATACTATTGTTTGAGGAGAGTGCACAATTTTGAACATGAAAATTATTATTATTTTTTTTATTAGGCACATTTGGGCAGTCTTGATACAATATTTTGAACAGAAATGCAATGGTTCACTGGATCAGTCTAAAACTTTTCATATACACTGCTGTCATCTAATGGTCAAAATCTAAATTGCACCTGGGCTGGAATAATACATTATAGACTTTCTCTTGCATTTCAAAGATGATGGTACAAAAAAAATACAAAAGAATGGTTAGTTTTTTCTTTGTATTGTCGTTTACCAGATCTATTGTGTTATATTCTCCTACATTCCTTTCACATTTCCACAAACTTCAAAGTGTTTCCTTCAAATGGTACCAAGAATATGCATAGCCTTGCTTCAGGGCCTTCAGTTAGATTTGGGTATGTCATTTTAGGCAAAAACTACTATAAAATTCCATTCATTCCTATGGAGGACTGCTTGTACTGGGGAGTGCCAATATGGCCGGTGGCTTCAAAGCCTCTCAATGGCCAAAACATAGCATCAGCAATCCACATTGTCTTCCATCAGATAGCGCGTCGATTCTGCACGCACTGTTCTGTCGTATATCTTGCAAAGGCTAATGGGATAGATCAAAAGTATTACAGCTACAATGGGCTGCCATAACATTAGAAAATATTACCTAGGTGACATCGTCTGCTGTGAACCTAATTTCTGCCTCAAAATGGTCTGAATTAATCTAAGCTAAAACAATAAATATGTCAATAATGTTTATGTTTTGTTGGTGAGGAAGTCTTAGTCGCCCCATTTTAAATCTAGCTAAGGATTATTTTGCTTCAATGAGCAGTATTTCTGAAGTTTGACTATGAAAACACAAGTCTTAATACCAGTGGCGTAGCTAGAAATTTGTTGGTGGGTGAGCCTGCAAAAATGTTGATGGGCAACTAACTTCCTGCAATTGTACACATTTTGCCTTGGGGCAGAGAGGAAAATGTGCAGTTTTATAGCTCATCTAATTCTATTCTACACATTTTGCCACGAGGCAAGAAAGCTATCATAAATTTGTCCAACATTAACGTTAGTTTGCTAGCTTGCTGAACAAGTCACTGAAATCATCTTTGACTGAAACGATGCTGCTAACCTACCAGCAACCTACTTCGTGCTCCACATACAATGTTTTTCTTACAACAACAGCTAGCCTGCAAGCTACTGTAGCTAGTAGTGCTAATGCTTACATTATTATGAGTTTTCATGAAGCAACTGTTCTTGCCACG
The DNA here is from genome assembly GCF_013265735.2 of Oncorhynchus mykiss. Lineage (NCBI taxonomy): Eukaryota > Metazoa > Chordata > Actinopteri > Salmoniformes > Salmonidae > Oncorhynchus > Oncorhynchus mykiss. Next base: position 16,159,344 of record NC_048589.1, on the reverse strand, counting down.
AGTCATTGCAGTAGCCTCCCAAGTCAACTGCTGTGTACAGCAGACCCAACGATAAGATCGTGGAGAAACATGCTGATCTATCTACGGACTGATTTCTGATAACATTCAGTTCCTCTTAATTGTGGGGCTGCATTTCTACAACTTCAGGGCATTTTAAACAGGCCAAGCAAGTTTTTTTATGTGCGTGAAGGAAGTAAGCTAGCTAGCTACAACAGTTAGCTACACAGCTGATCAAGCCACTGCACAGACGACCAACGTCCTTGCACAGAATTTGTGCAGGCAAAAGCCACCGGTTTAATTTTTATTTTATCACAATTGCAAACTATTAAATCACTGTCACAACATTTGTAATAATTTAACTAGCTAGTTATTATTTCTATTCGATGGAGAGTCATACGAGAGCACAGTGATTAGGAATTAGGAACTGTTTTCATTTTTAGAATGTTCAATATTCAAATTTGAAAATGAGTTCCACGTCCAACAATAAAGATTGGTTTAGGGACGAGCGTTGTGGATGAGTGACGCCATCTGACGTGAAACAATGCAGCAATCCAGGGTTTATATACATCATTGGTTCTGTTATATTTATTAATCAAATCTAACTAAACCAGTGCACGGCTTGCTATGAATTATATCCAATGGTGTTTGGGCCTGGCTCCCCAGTGGGTGGGCCTGGTCCCAACCGTGCCTATGCCCCTGCTTAATAAAACAACTTATTTTGATACCAGTATGCTCTCTCCAAAAGCCTTTGTCATAATCTCTGACTACAGTTACTATGTCACCTGCATGTTTTTTAATGTGACCCCACATTCCCATCAAAGTTTGTTGTTGCCTTTTTCAAGACCTGACATTAGGAGGGACAGTAACAAAGCACATTGAAAAGGCTCTGTCACTGGTGCAACAACAGCTTCAGTATGTAAGTGCTCTGAGCCAGTGAATGGAGAGCCTTTGTATTGTCCTCTATGAGAGGCCTGTAGAGCACCAACAGTGCCTTAACATGAACTGTTTCTTTGTTTGTGATTCACATGCACAGACACAATTGTTGCCTCTGTTGTCACTAGAAAGGAAGGCTTGATGTTCCCATCCTCTCAATTTGTCCCTCGTTTTTTATCATTGAAGACAATACAACTGGAAAATAACAGGTGTGGCATGCTTAACTTTCTTCGCAACCTTGGCTTATACCGTTCCTTTGGCGCACAGACATCAAAGGAGTCCTTCTTTACTAAAGCACAGGAGCCTGTTGCCCTTCTTTCCTGGAAGAGTCAATCTTCTTTTCTAAACGCATTTCCTGCTGCTTGCCTTGGCTGGCTGAGGTATTGTTCGGTTTTAATCAAACACAATGTCGAGACGGAGGAGCCATGGCCTGTCAAATAGAGGCCATGCATCACGTTGACTGAAGGTGAACGCACTTCCTGAGAATGTTATTTTCCTAATTTAAACATCTATTCTGGGTCTAAGGCCAGCTATTTATGTCTGAGACATATCTAAATGTAGTTTTAATGGCAGTGTCATTAATCTTTCTCACAAAACCTTTCACTGAACATAGAGTTTTCTGACTTAAAAGTATTTGTATCTTAAAATAATTCCACCTCCATCAATATTGCATTAAGTGCTGGTGACTGGTAACATCTGTTTATAATTAAACAAATGAGATCTGATGTAATGCCGCTCAAAACATGTCATTTTAATAACTTGATCACATTTTGTTACAGGCGCTCTGGTAGATTTTCTCAAGTCGTCTGAGGGATCCAACATACCCATCAACACCCTCATAGATATGGCCTCTCAGGCAAGTTCCCTGCTCTTTACGTCAATCCCAATAGCTCTCTACACTTTTAAGTGTAGAGTGTCTGTCTCCAAAATTCTCTCTCACTCTTTCCCCTTCATTCGCTCTTTCAGTTTCTATTCTCTGTATGGCCCCTCATCTACAGGAAACAGCTCTTGCTATTATGAGGCTAACTATAATCTCCCGGTAACAATGGAGACCACTGTGTGAGGTTTACGAACAACCATAAGTCTATACACCTTGTCACAAATCAACACCACTGAGGTGCTCACCCCTATCACAGTGCAATGCTATAGGTGTAACACAAATCAAAGTGACAGATATCCCGATACCTGAGAGACATAATGCATATTCCATTATAAAACAAACCTACAGCCTACTCTAAATCACACTTGCACCAAACTTCATAAGATCAAGAAAGCAGTTGTATTGCTGTTTGAGCCTCTCGTTCTAGAAGAACAACTTACTTAGAAGTAGTTTACGGCCAAAGATGGGGCCAAATATCGGGCCAAAGATGGGAGAACATCTAATTACACCAACATCCTATCTAATTGGGTTCCACTAACGTAATGTTGTGGTTAAATTATATAACTCTCATTTAGTAATGAGACATTGAACCACATGGATGTGTAATGGGGTTACAGGGATTTAAACTAACAAAGCTGGCAAAGGAACAGCCGACTCTATGGAGGCACTGTGAACGTATTACGGCAAAAGTATGTTCCTGAGTAATGGCTAGAACACTGAACGACATTCAGCACCATACATTGCGGTAAGCATGTAGATAGTAAGAACACTGAAACAACATTGACCCCAAGAGCTAATGAGTGAAAATTGAGATTTGTTTTACTTCCAGAGTGATGCGTAATGATGATATGAAGTTCATATCACATACGCACCTCTCGGTTTTCTTCCAAGGGATTCAGGGCCACATGACACATATCTGTGAGATTCTTACATCTGAAATATGCACTAATGTCTGCCTAAACACACACACACACACACGCACACACACACACACACATTGACACACACAAAAGCGATGTAGATAGCACAGCTGGGGCATTAGGGTGGGCCGGAAAGAGAGCTGGTTGTTAGGGGTTCATAACCTGCCGGTGAAAACTGGGTGGAGCACTGAGGTGAGAAGCAGAGATCTGACCTGGGGAAGTGGGAACCTCCTTGTCACAGGAATCTACTGCTGCCCTGTCTGTCTCTTATACACACACGAACACACACAGTATGTATCCTTCATAAATTGTGCCTTCCTGTATTATACTTGTGCCAAAATGTGTATTCTATTCTACTGAGCCAGTTACGTTATGTTCCTATTCTTATCTTTATTATTTCTTATTGTTGTAACATTGTCGAGAAGGAAGTAAGCATTTCATTGGACAGTGTATACCATGTGTACCCTATACGACTAATACAGCTGTACACAGCCCATCTGTAAATAGCCCATCCAATCTATCTACCTCATCACCATATTGTTTTTATTTACTTTTTTGCACACCAGTATTTCTACTTGCACATCATCATCTGCACATCTATCACTCCAGTGTTAATTTGCTAAATTGTAATTACTTCGCTACTATGGCCTATTTATTGCCTTCCCTCTTCACTCCATTACCACACACTGTATATGGACTTAATTTTTTTTCTATTGTGTTATTGACTGTACGTTTGCTTATTCCATGTGTAACTCTGTGTTGTTGTTTGTTGTCTTGTCCAGGTCGCAGTTGTAAATGAGAACTTGTTCTCAACTGGCCTACCTGGTTAAATTAAGGTGAAATTATATATATATATATTTTTTTTAACAAGTATGATTAATTCTTTATGATGTACTGCCTCCTGAAGGTGGCTGAGGGAATGGCCTACATTGAAGCGAAGAACTACATCCATCGGGACCTGCGAGCAGCAAACATCCTGGTGTCTGATGAGCTCATCTGTAAAATCGCTGACTTTGGACTCGCAAGACTCATTGAGGACAACGAGTACACAGCCAGAGAGGGTAGCATGACTTTCCTTTAAACTAGAAAAAAATGGATGTGCTTGAATGTTCTAAGCACTTTCTGCAAAGCCATGACCTCTATATACTATAGCCCCACCAAGTGTTCATGTAGAATCCATTGGGTGCTGTTGAAATGAACATGAACCCAAAATTAAACGCATTTCACTTTTCCTTATCAGGTGCTAAATTCCCCATAAAATGGACAGCACCTGAAGCTATAAACTATGGAACCTTTTCCATCAAGTCAGATGTGTGGTCGTTTGGGATCCTCTTGACAGAGATAGTGACGTATGGCCGTATCCCATATCCAGGTATTTCACTGATGCACCTCCACAATAATCCAATATTATACATGTCTATTTCATATGCAATGCATGTAGACTTCACATACAGCACCTGTATAATCCACAAACATCACATACTCTCTACAAAGGTGTTGCCCACAAAACCCCAACACATCGGCCACATTATTAACAAGGCTGCATCCCCATCTCTTGTTTCTTCCCACTGTCAGGAATGAGTAACCCAGAAGTGATCCAAAACCTGGAGAAAGGCTACCGGATGCCCCGACCTGAGAACTGCCCTGAGGATCTGTACAACATCATGGACCTGTGCTGGAAGGAGAGCCCAGAGAACCGGCCAACCTTTGAGTACCTGAGAAGCGTTCTGGAGGACTTCTTCACAGCCACAGAGCGGCAGTACCAGGAACAGCCATAAGACAGACAGACATGGGGAATGGAGAGGAGAGGTCATTAAGGACATTAACTCCAACTGTTAAGACACAGAGAGATATGGTCCCAGCATATATGCTTTTGATACTGTCTATCGGAGAGCCATACCTGATCTACTTTCAATACACACCTAAACATTTGTAGGATTTAATTAAAGCATTTAGAGTGTGACATTTTTTTAAGCTCAAGGGAGATACCACTGTACTTTTATATACTTTGCATTCCTTTGTCATTTCATGTTTTTTGTTCGATTTGTACTGTTTCGATTTTTCTATTTGTATATTTTTTCTATGCGTTTGAAGACTATAAATCCATGGATGATGATGCCCTTACAAAAAACACAAATGTAAGACCTACTCTGTTCATGTATCTATGGTGCCATTGATACATCTTCTTACCCGAAATGCATATGAGATGTCGATGATGATCATGCAATAAAAAGTGATGTAAAACATAGAAAAGACTGTAAACAAATAAATGGCAAAAGTAAAAAATGTTTCCCAACCTGGAATCCAAAACAGTGCTTATTGTGGCGGGATCTGTTTGCAACGCCCCTCGACATTGTAAACTACTACTTGATTGGTTCAAGTGACGTTCTACAAATTATCCGATTGTATCCATCCGTTTTCCGAAGTACAGCTGCCGCTTTTCGCTAATTGTAGTCTGTGCTGTAAAATAAGGTAAAATGGCGCTGAGTTCTCAAGGAACAAAGAAAAAAGTTTGCTACTATTATGATGGTAAGTACTGATTTGCCTACACATTGACTAGTTGTACAATGTGCTTTGTTAGACTGGTGCAAATGGTTCAATTTGTGGTTAGATTAGCCAGCTAACATTAGCTAACGTTATCTAGCTCAGATGTGCAAACGTGCAGATTCCCTTTGTGCAAGAGCGAGGCATTTTCAAAATCTTTAGGTTAAATTGATCGTTCAGAAAATGTTCACTAATGCCACATTATCATCCAATGTGTAGTAACGTCAAGTTACTTGTCCACGTCGTCGATTAGCTTGCTAGCTTGGACAAAGGGAGAACACATTGGCAGGACCCATTAGCTAGCTATGCAAGCATTGGAATCCACAAACCACGAAGATGGCTAGCAACGTTAGCTACTATTAGTTAACGTTAACCTATTTCACTTCCTGGGCGTATTAAGCTTGCTACCATCATTGCTAGTCTCTATTAAAAAAAATGCACCCAGTTCCGTTGCATTGGCCAGATTGTTTGCACGTTAGTGGCCGTACATTGTCTGCGGCTGTGCATATGTCGTGGTCCGAATTGTTACTATTAATCAACGCAAAAGTTTTATTGCAATGTTGCCTTTAAAGGTTTGCAACGTTAGCCATACTATGCTGTACTGAACAACAAGCTAGGATGATGCATTCATTGGACGTCTGCTTATGTTCACTATTTTCCTCTCTTCATTCAAAGGTGATGTTGGGAATTACTACTATGGCCAGGGCCACCCCATGAAGCCACACCGTATCCGCATGACACACAACCTCTTGCTGAACTATGGTCTCTACAGAAAGATGGAGATATACGTATGTTGAAAACCTTGAAACGATTTGTAAGCGCAGCAGAAAGCCTGCATGCGCAATAGTTCCCAATTGGAAATGTAGTGCCTGGTTAAGGTGTCATTAATTGGTCTTCTCCATGTCTCTGTACAGCGACCTCACAAAGCCAATGGCGAGGAGATGACCAAGTACCACAGTGACGACTACATCAAGTTTCTGCGTTCCATTCGGCCAGACAACATGTCAGAGTACAGCAAACAGATGCAGAGATGTGAGTTTGGGGCAGAGATGTCATGTCTCAATATACCTATACATTTTAGATGTAGCCCATAAAGTCACACATTTCTTTGGGAAAACATCTAGTAAAGCTTTGTCATTGTTTTTGCTGCTGTCATGGATTGTAATTAACACATTTTCTGTAATTGCCACACAGTTAACGTTGGAGAGGATTGCCCTGTGTTTGATGGCCTGTTTGAGTTCTGCCAGCTCTCAACGGGAGGCTCTGTTGGTAAGTTAATCTGTCATGTTCATGTGTAGCAAGGTTTCTGTTAACCGCAAATACCGGCTTTTGGCCCAATTTTTTAAACTTTAAAAAAAAATAATAATACTGTTGCTGGCCAAAAAATATCCAATTGCAAAATAATGCTTTCAATCATTGATGGAAATGCATATGACCATTTTCTAATTGGTCTATAGGTTAATATGCATACTTAAGTGGAATTAAATTGGCGTGTTTATTTTTGTTTGTCGTCATGTGTCTTTATTTCTCTATCACAGGCGCACGGCATACAGTCTTTCTGATGCAGCTCCTCAGCCACTTACTGCTGGACTTGCACATGCTTTTTATAAACTCAGTAATTGCACAATTATAAATGCAATCACATGTTAAAAGTTTTGCCGCATGACTTAAAAGGGCTATTTAAAAAAAAAAAATAATAATCTCACCTGGTAATTGAAGCAGGCCTCCCATTCAAGTGCAGCCAACAGGATATCACCAAGTCACCCACCACTTTACAATGTGAGCTGGAGGCAGTATGCATTTTAAAAACTTACTTAATTGTTTGAAACCTAAATGTTTTATTTCATATGAGGCATGTCTCACCTTACTTCAAAGTAGCCAGAATCTGACCATGACGAGATGGAGGCAATTATTTTATAAAGACATCATAGATGGTGTGTGGGTTTCAAGTCGGGAAGCTTCCAGTTTATCCTACCACTCCTACTGATCTGTGTGCCAGTTATGATTTTCATATGCACATTTTCGTGGAACTGTTTCATTTCAATAACCAAGTTTGTTTCTCAAAAGCATTGTCCCGTGGTTAATCAAAAAAGTCTGAATTAAAATGCATTTTTTAAAAGTTTCAATTAAACTAATGCGAGATCACCAGCCTCTGCCATATGGACACATTGATACACTGTGATCCATTGGTGGCTAAAGAAAGGAGCGTGTTGAACTAATGATGCACCGATATGACATTTTTGACCGATATCCAATATTTTCTTTGCCAAAAAAAACCTGATACCGATAACCAGTATTTACAATTTAAGGCCTTTTAAGCATTCTCATACAGTTAAATAGTTAAACACATGGGCGCAGCGATCTAAGGCACTGCAACTCAGTGCAAGAGCCGTCACTACAGTCCCTGGTTCGAATCCAGGCAGTATCACATCCGGCCGTGATTGGGATTTCCATAGGGTAGCGCACAATTGGCCCAGCGTCGTCCGGGGTAGGCCGTTATTGTAAATAAGAATTTGTTCTTAACTGACTTGCCAAGTTTAAGGTTACACACGCACCACACTGACCAAAAATATATTTAGTTGGCTTTTACGTATGTCCCCATTACCAGTAAAAAATAATCAAAACTAATTTATTTCACTTACTTGCTGTGCTGTTTCATTCTCAACCAGGATTCCTATGGAACACCGCTTGGGTCTTTGCGTGTCAAAAGATGGCATTTGGCCAATCAGGACCTGATTTGGACTGCACGTCACATAATAATTTTACGCATTCATAATTTTTTTACATGGCTATTACACTATCGCATGTCAAAACGATTCATCGACGCGTACCTACCGTGCTGGTCATAAAACAAAAGCTAGCTAGCTCATGGATGCAAACAATGTTCTTCCCCAAAAACATAGCAAAACAACAATCCGTTTCACTACTAATGTGTTGAAGGAAACACCGTACACCTAGTGACCTGGTCAGCATGCACTGTGCCCTGCCCGCCGCTGGAGTCACTAGTGCGCGATGAGACAAGGATATCCTTGCTGGCCTAACCCACCTTACGACGCTAGGCCAATTTTGCGCCGCCCCATGGGCCTCCCGGTCGCGGCTGGCTGCGACAGAGCCTGGGGTCGAACCCAGAGTCTCTGGTGGCACAGCTAGCACTGCAATGTGCCTTAGACCACTGCGCCACCCAGGAGGCCTCATTCTTTTTTTTTAAGGCAAACAGCAAATTCCGCTATTGTGGCAAATCCTTATTGTGGCTATTTTCACAACACATAGTCCGGTCGAGCCTCACTAGCCAGATGAAGCTAGCTGGCTGCTTATAACGTTAGCTTTGGGCAACAGGGTTAAGTAGCTGGCTAGCTATTTATTTTCATGAACTGAAGTTCAATTTCAATAAGCCGACAACAACAATACTTACTCAAGAATTCCTAAGTCATTGTTAAGAATAATGAAAATGACTGCAGTTTCTACTGGTCATTGTTTTCAAACTGGTTGTATTGGTGCTAGCTAGGTATCAAGCTAAAGCTAGCCACCTCAGAAGTTGAGGTCGAACAAATTATGCTTTATTACCTACCCGGTTTTGTAAACACATCGTTTGTGGCCGGTGTCTTTCAAATGACTGCTTGACTTGTTGACTGCTTGATCCAAACAGCAGACATTTTGGGCTAGATTAGGAATGCTATGTTGCGCATGTAGATCAATTTTACGTGGCGTCATTACACCATGTACCTTCATTATATAGGTATGCACGTCAGCTTTGACATCGGTTTTGCACATTGGGCGTTGGATGACACATTTTGCCTGGATAGTTGGAATATTTTTCTGGCTTACTTGTCCTCTTCCTGTAATTGACAAAACACAGAATATAGCTAGCTATAGGTTCATGTGCTCTGATTCTCCGATTGGCTTCTCTTGTCCTGTGTTTTTAGCTGGAGCTGTGAAGCTGAACAAACAGCAGACAGACATTGCCATTAACTGGGCCGGAGGCCTCCATCACGCCAAGAAGTCTGAGGCGTCAGGTTTCTGCTATGTGAATGACATTGTGCTCGCCATTCTGGAGTTACTGAAGTGAGTCAAACAGGCCCACAGCACTTGATCAAGTTTACATAGGAAATATTGTAGGCTACTGAATTAAATAGTAACTTCACATTGGGACCCCATAGGTACACCACATTTAGAAGTATCATTCATTCTGTTGCTGAATCTTTTCTCACCCAGATACCACCAGAGAGTCCTGTACATAGACATTGATATCCACCATGGAGATGGAGTGGAGGAGGCGTTTTACACCACAGACAGGGTCATGACCGTGTCCTTCCACAAGTATGGAGAGTACTTCCCCGGCACCGGAGACCTGAGGGTGAGTTAGATATTTGATTTGATTTGGATCTCTTTTAGTCACCATACTCTTCCAAGAGTCACACATTAAAATACAACTTATAATACGAACACATTTTCACATATAACACACTATTACAAACATACATAATATACTAGTATAATGACCCAATAAATACTCAATCTAAAAAATATTGATTCTTCATCTACTATAGTCCCTCAACATTTCTATATTATATTTAAATGGTTTTAAAATGTTAATTTATATATTGAAAGGTTTCTGGTTTGCGCAGGTAATTTATTCAATTTCTTTATTGCTCTATATTGAAGTGTTATTTTGCCTTTCTCTTTTCTGTCTGGGTAACGCATAGATGGTGGACAATCTATTCCTAATATTTATGGAATGTCTGTCTCTTACCAACTGAATACCGTTGTGAATAGAACTTGGCTGTTAAATTATGTATTATGAAATAAAATAAGCATGTTTTTTCCAATTTCTTGTCGATTGATGACCAACCAAGAACATTGTGCATGGCCGCAACAGAAGAACCATATCTGTACCTTAAAACAATCCTTGCTGCTTTGTTCTGTGCATTCTGCAGCCAACTAACTTCACTTGATGATGCATTTCCCCAGACCATCGAACAGTAGTTCACCTGACTCTCAATTAATGCCTGTTATTTGCTTACTGTCCTTCTGATTTTACATGCTGTCTTAATACATTTTGTTCTATAGATTAGTTATTTGAGACGACCATGATAAGCAGCTGTCTAGCTGCATGCCCAATAGTTTGGTTTCTGACACTTCAATTTGTACTCCTCCCGAACTTAATTGTATCCCATGCTGTTTTGGCCTTTTCCTAGTGGAACAGACCAGCATAACTTTGGTTTTCTTGGTGTTTAAAACAAGTTTGTTCTGGCAAACCCACTCCCTGATATTCTCCAAAGCTTGCTGTACCTGTTGAACCGATTGTCTTGCTGCATACATTGTAGTGTCATCTGCAAATATAGTTGCTTGAGTTTCAGCTAAGGCATAGGGAAGGTCGTTGGTATATATTAAATAAAGAAGTGGCCCAAGGCAGCTGTCCTGCGGTATTCCACAGTTTAACATGAGGGGTAGAAAATGAACCATTGATATAGGTGGACTGTTTTCTGTCAGTTAGATATGACTGTACCCAATTCAATGCTACCTCCTTAAAACCATAATGTATTAATTTAGTCACTTATTTCATGATCCACTAAATCAAATGCTGCACTGAAATCTAAAAATAGTACACCCACAAACTTGCCATTATCCATCGCATTGAGCCACTGGTCAATCATGTCAACCAATGTAGTGGAATGGTTTTTGAGAGAACCATGCTGGTTGGCTGTAATCAGATCATTCTTTTACATGTACTCCCATATTTGTCTACTCACAATACCCTCCAATATCTTACTGAGTGTAGGGAGTAGACTTGGTCGACTATTGGCAGGAGTAATGGGTTCTTTGCTGTCTTTAGGAATAGGACACCGTTTTGCATGCTTCCATACATTTGCAAACAATCCCTTTTCCAGTGACCAATTAAATATGTATCTCAGTGGAACTGCAATCTGGGGAGCACCACAGCGACGCAAAAAATTGTCCATAAGACCATAACCTGTAGATTTACCATCAGGTAATGACTTCAATAGGTTTAACACCTCCTCCCACTGATACTGTTTGCAGACTAAAAGAGAAGATCTTGTTGCTCATAATATGATCATCAATCCATTGGACAATACATTCTTCCAAACAAGCTATGTTTACATTGTTTCTCAGTAAATCAATTATTTGTAAAAAATAAAATAAAAGTAAAATCTGCAAAATGATTGGCAATATCAACTGGTTTTGTTGTTATTCTCCCGTCAACCTCCACACTAGATAAGCCCTTAACTGTGTTCCATACCTTTTTTTTTGTTGCATTTTTACAATCAATAAAAGCATTGTTGTAAAATAACTTTTGATTCAATTTAACTGCATAATTACTTACTGTTCTATAATTCTGTTCATCAATTTCTAATTTTGACTTGGCTGCTAAGACTTTCGCTATATTTCTTTGAGAAAAAGCCTCACCAGTTCATCAATCCATGGAGATGGGCAAGCACCAACTGTACTCTTTCTTATATGATGGTCCATTACCTCAGTGAACAAATCAATAAAACATTCTGTAGCGTGATTTAGTTCATCCTCTAGATAATTCAGCTCCCAGGGTACAGCAGCCAAATCATTTAGAAAAAGCTCACGATTACATGTTTGAGAATTTCTCAACCTCAATCCTAGGGGGTTTCTTTGGAACCTTGGTGTTCATGGTTATGGTCACAATATTCTGGTCTGTCCAGCCCACTGGCACTGATCTGGCTTTTAAGCATTGCAATATTATATTACCAATATTGGCAGGCATTGTTTATTAAATGGCATCCAAAGGATACTTTGAATTCCAATTTCATGGCCTGTTGCTTGTAGTTTCCTGTATGCTTTATTGGTTGATGTTGGTCTCCTCCCCCTGTAACTCTTCCGCAGGTTGTTGCTGTGAAATATATGTTCTCATTCATCTTAATGGTCAATTAACTGTCCACATTTGTAGTTGACTGACTTGTTTCTCCTCAAGGATATTGGCGCCGGGAAGGGCAAGTACTATGCTGTGAATTACCCTCTGAGAGATGGTATAGACGACGAGTCTTACGAAGCCATATTCAAACCTGTAAGTCTTTAAAAAAAAATCTTTAGTGTTTAATCTTTCCTCCCTGTAACTCAAATAGACCATGTAGATAGACCCTGTTTCCATTTAGCCAACCATATTGTGTAATTTTATATCTGTGTGTAGATCATGGCTAAGGTGATGGAGATGTACCAGCCTAGTGCAGTGGTTCTTCAGTGTGGAGCCGACTCCCTCTCAGGAGACAGGCTTGGCTGCTTTAACCTCACCATCAAAGGCCATGCTAAGTGTGTGGAGTACATGAAGAGCTTCAACCTGCCCCTGCTGATGCTGGGTGGTGGAGGCTACACCATCCGGAACGTGGCCCGCTGCTGGACCTATGAGACCGCCGTGGCCCTGGACAGCGCCATACCCAATGGTGAGCTCTCCTGCTGCACCATTTGATTTGTGTACTTTTTACTTTCTAGTGTGACCATCTTTGACAGTTGCTTTTGACAGGTCAGAGGAGCATGAGTGTTTAAGGATAGGTTCTGCTGAAGCAGACATGTCACTGCCCACCGTGTTGATAACACATTGATGTTTCTCCACAGAGCTTCCATACAATGATTACTTTGAGTACTTTGGGCCGGACTTCAAACTGCACATCAGCCCCTCTAACATGACCAACCAGAACACCAACGACTACCTGGAGAAGATCAAGTGAGTCCTTGACCACACCTTTTACTGTGCTCTTTAGTCCTACTGTACATCGTTATAATTTTTTTTTTCTTCCTGTCATGATGAAGTAACATCTCTAGTTTGGTTCTTAGTATAGATTATATACATAGATATAACCGTTATATAAGCTACACTACATGGCCAATCTCGACAAACCGTTTCTTTGTGTACCTCGCTTTGTGCACGGGGGCATTGTCATGCTGAAACAGGAAAGGGCCTTCCTCAAACTGTTGCCACAAAGTTGGAAGCACAGAATCTAGAATGTCATTGTATACTGTAGCGTTAAGATTTCCCTTGACTGGAACTAAGGGGCCTATCCCAGACCATTATTCCTCCGCCACCAAACTTTACAGTTGGCACTATGAATTGGGGCAGGTAGCGTTCTCCTGGCATCTACCAAACCCAGATGAAGCGTGATTCATCACTCTAGAGAACACGTTTCCACTGATCCAGAGTTCAATGGCAGTGAGCTTTCCACCACTCCAGACGACGCTTGGCATTGTGCTTGTGGGCAGCTGCTCGGCCATAGAAACCCATTTCACGAAGCTCCCGACTAACTGTTCTTGTGCTGATGCTTCCAGAAGTGGTTTGGTCCTTGGTAGTGAGTGTTGCAACTAAGGGCAGATTTTTACACGCTTCAGAACTCTGGTCCGGTTCTGTGAGCTTGTGGCCTACCACTTCGCGACTGAGCTGTTTCAAGATATTTCCACTTCACAATAATGGCACTTACAGTTGCCCAGGGCAGAAATTTGACAAACTGACTTGTTGGGGACGTGGAATCCTATGATGGTGCCACGTTGAATGTCACTAAGCTCTTCAGGAAGGCCATTCTTCTGCCAATGTTTGTCTATGGAGATTACATGGCTGTGTTGATTTTATACACCCGTCAGCAACGGGTGTGGCTGAAATTGCCGAATCCACTAATTTGAAGAGATGTCCACATACTTTTGGTCGTGTAGTTATTTATGTTAATCAGGTAATTTCACTTACCAAAAAGGTCATATTACTGCACTTATGTTATACATTTGATCCTTGATGTGTCATGAGTATTTTTGGCATTATTATAGTTGTTGAGATGTCATTTAGGTTAATGTCACCTGTATGTGTGTCCCTTCAGGCAGCGTCTGTTTGAGAACCTGCGCATGCTGCCCCATGCCCCGGGTGTTCAGATGCAGGCCATCCCAGAAGATGCTGTGCAGGAGGACAGTGGAGACGAGGAGGAGGAAGACCCTAACAAACGCATCTCCAGTAAGTTTTGTATTGGGATATGATTCATAGCAAAAACATCTTGCGTAAGTTCTTTGCCCAGTTTGCAAATACACCAACTAAAAATTGTAAACGCATGCAACAATTTCAAAGATTTTACAGTTCATAGAAGGAAATCCTTCAATTGAAATAAATGCATTCGTGACTGGGAATACGGGCACAGATCCTGTTTTTTTTTTTTAAAGGTAGAGGCGTGGATCACAGAACCAGTCAGTATCTGGTGTGACCACTATTTGCCTCATGCGGTGTGAAAAATCTCCTTCACATAGTTGATCAGGCTGCTGATTGTGGCCTATCGAATGTTGTCCCACACCTCTTTAATGGCTGTGTGAATTTGCTGAACATTGTTAGGAATGGAACAGGCTGTTGTACCTGTTGACCCAAAGCATCCCAAACATGCTCAATGGGTGACATTACATTTTCAGCTTCCAGGAATTGTGTACAGATCCTTGTGACATGGGGCTGTGTATTATCATGCTGAAACATGAGTTGATGAAGGGGGATTGGACGTACTACCAATTTCTCTAAAACTACATTAGAGGCGGCTTAGTAGAGAAATGTGGACATTCCTGCAGTCAGCATGCCAATTGCATGCACCCTCAACTTGACATGTGTCATTGTGTTGACTCAATTGCTTGTTTTGGTGCACCAGTGTAATGGTGCACCAGTGTAATGATCATGCTGTTTAATCAGCTTGTTGATATGTCACACCTGTCAAGTGGAGGCATTATCTTGGCAAAGGAGAAATGCTCACTAACAGGGAAGGGAGAAACACATTTGTGCACAAAATCTGTGCGTATAGACAATGTGATTTATATTTCTTCTCATGAAACATGGGACCAACACTTTACATGTTTATATTTTTGGTGAGTATCATACGTAATCTGCCCGGCGTATGCAGTTGGTGTGTGAGTTAATGTCACACACACGGAGATGCTTATACTCCTGCCTTCTGCTTTTGTGCAGTCCGTGCCCACGATAAGAGGATAGCATGTGACGAGGAGTTCTCCGACTCTGAGGACGAGGCTGAGGGTCAAGGGGGCGGACGCAGAAATGCAGCCAGCTTCAAGAAGGCCAAGAGGACCAAGACTGAGGAAGACAAAGAGGGCGAGGAGAAGAAAGCAGGTGACGAAAAGAAAGCTGATGAGAAGAAAGGTATCAAAATCATTACTTCGTTCTATATCAGACATAACATGGTCCAATTGAACATGTGAGGCTGATTATTTGTTGCTTTGTTATTATAGAAGTTAAAGAAGAAAAGGTGCCAGATGAGGAGAAAATGGACACCTCCACAAAGGGGTGAGCAAACATTTCAAACCTCCATTTTAAACTTGTCGTCTCAAATAGTCATCATTAAATACGTTTGTAAAAAATCTAAGTCATTTTCCCTGTTTATCCAACAGGCCAAAAGAGGAGTCCAAGACACCGTGAGGAGCTCCTAGCTCTCTTTAAAGCGATCCTACCGGTTTTATTTTTCAGAGCAGTTACCTTTCCTGGCTGCTACAAAGAATATCCCTGAAGGACTATACATTTTAATGACAGATCCTGCTCCTTCAAATTGGAATGGGCTAAATGTCTTTTCTAGAACATATAAATGTTTCTGTTCAAGGACTGAAATTCAAATGGAGTGATTTATTTGTAAGTACTGTTTTCTGTATGCTTAGGCTCATTTTGTTTAGAATCTTTTTATCCTATGAAATCCTATCCCTCTTCTCCTTACTCAAACATCTCTGTAGTCTATATTAAAGGCCTAGCACGAAGTATTACGCTTTTTATATCTTTTGGATTTAATTTATTTAATCCACTCGTGTATTTAGTCCCACTGTTATGTGCGTTCAGAAATGTAGTTGAAGCATGACAATTAGGTCCACTTCTCAAAGATGTATTCATTCTGTATTACCCAGATTAACAATATAGAATGCTGCTCCTACAGTATGTGATAAAACAAAACAATCGTGAAGGACTTCCATCCATGTATTGTAGTTTGGTATTTTCAGAGGTTATTGTTTAGTACCAGTGACTGTTTAGGACCCATGTCATCCCCACATTTCAATGAAAACAGCGTTCCTAGATTTTTCACTTGGAACGGGAGGTTCAAAGGTATTTTGGTAATGCCACAACACTTTTAGTAAAGTTGGCCAAGCAAAAATGGACACATTCAGTGTTGTGGATGTGATTTTATTCTGCAAAATTGAAATGGATTTTTTTTCCTGGAGTTCTTGTAAACTTCATACAAATATGAAGGACCACACAATCTTTGACTACTTTTAGAAACCAATAAAAACAATGCTATGAAAATCTACTGGTCTTATTCATCTACAGAAATATACTTTAATGTCATGTTGTTAATTCAAAACATCTTCAGGTGCAGTTTGCTAGTTACCAGCATGGCTGTTGCTCATTTTACATGGCAGAGAAGTTCAAGTTAACATTCACTATATATACAAAAGTACAGCGCGTTTGGAAAGTATTCAGGCCCGTTCACTTTGATACATTAAAGCCTTATTCTAAAATTAAATAGTTTTCCTCAAACACAATACCGCATAATGACAGAACTGATTTTCAGAATTTGATTGTGTTTTGTATTTAGACCCTTTGCTATGAGACTTGAAATTGAGCTCCGGTGCATCCTGTTTCCATTCATCCTTGAGATGTTTCTACAACTTGATTGGAGTCCACCTGTGGTAAATTCAATTGATTGGACATGATTTGGAAAGGCACACACCTGTCCATATAAGGTCCCACAGTTGACAGTACATGTCAGAACAAAAACCAAACAATGATGTCGAAGGAATTGTCCGTAGAGCTCCGAGACTGGATTGTGTCGAAGCACAGATCTGGGGGAAGGGTACCAAAAAATGTGCAGCATTGAAGGTCCCCAAGAACACAGTGGCCTCGATCATTCTTAAATAGAAGTTTAGAACCACCAAGACACCTAGAGCTGGCCAAACTGAGCACTCGGGGGAGAAGGGCCTTGTTCAGGGAGATGAACAATAACCCGATGGTCATTCTGACAGAGCTCTAGAGTTCCTCTGTGGAGAAGGGAGAACCTTCCAGAAGGACAACCGCCTCTGCAGCACTCTACCAATTAGGCCTTCATGGTAGAGTGACCAGACGGAAGCCACTCCTCAGTAAAAGGCACGTGACAGCCAGTTTGGAGTTTGCCTAAAGGACTCTCGGACCATGAGAAAAAAGATTCTCTGGCCTGATGAAACCAAGGTTGAACTCTTTGGCCTGAATGCCAAGAGTCATGTCTGGAGGAAAACAGGCACCGCTCATCACCTGGGCAATACCATCTTTACGGTGAAGCATGGTGGGGGCAGCAGCATGCTGTGGGGATGTTTTTCAGGGACTGGGAGACTAGAAAGGATTGAGGGGGAAGATGAATGGAACAAAGTAAAGAGAGCCTTGATGGAAACCTGCTCAGGACCTCCGACTGGGGGCAAAGTTACACCTTCCAACAGGACAACGACCCTAAGCACACAGCAAAAACACAGGAGTGGCTTCAGGACAACTCTCAATGTCTTTGAGTGGCCCGGACTTGATCCCGATCGAACATCTCTGGAGAGACCTGAAAATAGCTGTGGAGCTCCGTTCCCCATCAAACTGCAGAGACGAATGGGAGAAACTCCCCAAATACAGGTGAGCCAAGCTTGTTGCGTCATACACAAGAAGACTTGAAGCTGTAATCACTGCCAAAGGTGCTTCAAGTCGTCTCTTTTAAAGAGACAAGAAGTTGGAAGGAACTATGTGGACTTTAGAGCATGGAAGAACCGATCATTTGTAGATGTATAGCTTGTGCCAAACACTTCGGACTATCGGATTGGAATAGCAACACGTGGAAACCATCAAATTAAAATGAATGGAATCCGACTAATGAATACACCTCTGATCAGCAGCGTCCGTGAAACGTTTAGCATTGTAGTTTGTAAGTGAAGGCAGGACTTTGTGACCGACCTGGATACAAACCAATAATACACACGCCTCAAGGCCGCATTAGCCCACACCAGAGACCCACACCTAGGCTTCAGCTCTCTAGTTCTGTGAGCTGTTGCAAGTCTTCAGGTCAGATAACTCCTCATTCACGTGAGGGTAGTTAGTCAATGCCAGGAGGGTAGGCCATCTTCCTGGGTCTCCTGCATGTGTGGAGGAAGGAGGTGCAGGTAATGAAACAGCTGGCCTGAGAGAAGCACTTCCACCACAGACATAAGGATGAGAGGCACCCGCAGAATAATAGTAGTTCCCTAGTGAGGAACAAAGGCGTGAGTATGGTATTTTAGTCAAATAGTGTAAAAGCCTGTCACATGCTTCCCAGTCGAAACAGTTTGCGCATATATTATGACAATTTTGTGACGTTTTTGTATGTTTTGGTGTTCACCAGGGTTTTCTTTTGGCTCTTCAGGCACATAATTTTTTATTCAGGCAAGTCAAAGTTCAGTAGCCAAAGTTTACGCCCATTCATCGGTGATTGGTCAACAGTACTACTAGTAGGAGTGGGAACTATGGACGGGATTCTTTAATTAATTGTTTGTTGTCATTCAACGAGAGAGGACTCATTTTTATGCAAAAAAAAAACGTATTTAGATGTAAAATTGCGCGATCGCAGACGTTCACTCATTTTGCCAAGCCAAGTTATTCTAGGTGCAAACTGAACCTATGTATGCAGACACCTTTTTCGTCTCTGCATGTAAACAAATAACCTCACTACTTACAGAATCTGTTCAATCAGTTCAACTCTTCCATTTTTGAAACTTCAATATATTCACACAAGTGTATCTCGTCTACTAGCTTTTTATTAAAGGACTTAATTATATCCTTATGGGATCAAAGGGGCACTTGTTGGTAATGCTAGAGTAGCCAATGGCATCAGGGACCTTGTAATGCTTCAGCAGGCCCTGACCTCCACTCATAATGGCCTTAACCATGGAAATGGATAACCCCACAGTGGAGGTGGTTGCCAAAAGACCTGACACAAAACTGCCCACCAACAGCACCCACATCAGCAAGAGGGCAGGGGTCAATTAACAAAAAAGCTATTGTGACGGGTAGGCAAAAATGTACCTGGTGTACTGTATTTAAGCAGTAAGGCCCGAAGGGGTGTGGTATATTGCCAATATACCATGGCAAAGGGCTGTTCTTAGTCACTACGCAATATGGAGTGCCTGGATACAGCCCTTTAGCTGTGGTATATTGGCCATTTACGACAAACCCACAAGGTGCCTCATTGCTATTAAACTGGTTACCAATGTAATTAGAGCAGCAAAAAAAATGTCATACCCGTGGTATGTGGTCTGATATACTACAGCTGTCAGCCAATCAGCATTCAGGACTCGAACCACCCAGTTTATAAATCCTGATTACCAAGATTTTATGTACTGAACAAAAATATAAATGCAACCTGAAACAATTTCAAAGATTTTAAGTTACAGTTCATATAAGGATATCAGTCAATAGAAATAATGTATTCGACCCTAATCTCTCTCTCTATATATATATATATACACAAGTTCTCCCACTTAAAAAGATGAGAGAGGCCTGTAATTTTCATCATAGGTACTCTTCAACTACGACAGACAAAATGAGAAAAAAAATCCAGAAAATCACATTGTAGGATTTTTTATGAATTATTTGCAAATTATGGTGGAAAATAAGTATTTGGTCACCTACAAACAAGCAAGATTTCTGGCTCTCACAGACCTGTAACTTCTTCTTTAAGAGGCTCCTCTGTCCTCCACTCGTTACCTGTATTAATGGCACCTGTTTGAACTGGTTATCAGTATAAAAGACACCTGTCCACAACCTCAAACAGTCAAACTCCACTATGGCCAAGACCAAAGAGCTGTCAAAGGACACCAGAAACGAGGCTGTGTCTTTCAGCATGACAATGATCCCAAACACACCGCCCGGGCAACAAAGGAGTGGCTTCATAAGAAGCATTTTAAGGTCCTGGAGTGGCCTAGCCACCATAATTTGCAAATATATTAATTCAAAATCCTACAATGTGATTTTCTGGATTTTTTTTTCTCATTTTGTCTGTCATAGTTGAAGTGTACCTATGATGGAATTACAGGCCTCTCTCATCTTTTTAAGTGGGAGAACTTGCACAATTGGTGGCTGACTAAATACTTGTTTGCCCCACTGTATAGATGCACACACACACACACTCATGAGGTACTTGCCTGGAATGCATTTCAATTGTGCCTTTTTAAAAGTAAATTTAATACATTTGAGGCAATCAGTTGTGTTGTGACAAGGTAGGGGTGATATGCAGAAGATGGCTCTATTTGGTAAAAGACCATGCCCATACAATGGCAAGAACAGCTCAAATAAGCAAAGAGAAACGACAGCCCATCATTACTTTACGATATGAAGGTCAAGCAGTCAAGGAAAATGTAGAGAACTTTAAAAGGTTTCTTCAAGTGCAGTCGCAAAAACCATCAAGCACTATGATGAAACTGGCTCTCATGGGGACCGCCATAAGAAAGGAAAACCCAGAGTTACCTCTGCTGCAAAGGATACGTTTATTAGTTACCAGCCTCAGAAATTGCAGCCTAAATAAATGCATCAGAGTTCAAGTGACACATCTCAACATCAACTGTTCAGAGGAGACTGTGAAATCAGGCTTTCATGGTCGAATTGCTGCAAAGAAACCACTACTAAAGGACACCAATAATAAGAAGAGACTTGCTTGGGCCAAGAAACACAAGCAATGGACATTGGACTGATGGAAATCTGTCCTTTGGTCTGATGAGTCCAAATGTGAGATTTTTAGTTGCAACCTCAGTGTCTTTGTGAGACTCAGAGTAGGTGAACGGATGATATCTGCTTGCATGGTTGTCACCGTGAAGCATGGAGGAGGAGGTGTGATGGTGTGGGGGTGCTTTGCTGCTGACACTGTCTGTGATTTATTTAGAATTCAAAGCACACTTAACCAACATGGCTATCACAGCATTCTGCAGCGATACGCCATCCCATCTGGTTTGGGCTTAGTGGAACTATCATTTGTTTTTCAACAGGACAATGACCTAACAAACCTCCAGGCTGTGTAAGGGTTATTTGACCAAGAAGGAGAGTGATGCATCAGATGAACTGGCCTCCACAATCACCCGACCTCACCCCAATTGAGATGGTTTGTGATGAATTGGACTGCAGAAGGAAGGAAAAGCAGCCAACAAATGCGGGAACTCCTTCAAGACTGCTGGAAAAGCATTACAAAAAAGCATTCCAGGTGGTTGAGAGAATGCCCATAGTGTGCAAACCTGTCAAGGCAAAGGGTGGCCACTTCCGAAGGAGGCAGACGTTTTACGTGTCCCCAACCAATGTTTTTTTTTCTCGTTTTTGAAAACCTATTTTGTACATAATTTTGCCGTTACCGTCTCTTATGACTAAAAATAAACTCTGGACATTAGGACTGCGATTACTCACCACGGACTGGCAGAATTGTTTTTTGCCTTCTAACGAGTCTGACGAGCCCGACGCGAACGATATACTGCTTTCTTGGGAACAGGCCCAGATCCCCGTTATTTGCGTGAAAAGGTGGTGGAGAAAAAGGGGCCAAAGGGTGGGCTGCCTTCTGAGAATTCATAGGCGATCAAATAAAACCCCACTTCCTTCCATTCTGCTAGCAAACGTGCAATCGTTGGAGAATAAAATAGATGACCTACGCGCAAGATGAAACTACCAACGGGACATTCAAAACTGTAATATCAAATGCGTCACGGAGTCGTGGCTGAACGACTACACTATCAACATACAGCTGGCTGGTTATACGCTGTACCGGTAGGATAGAACCGCGACATCTGGTAAGACAAGGGGTGGGGGGCTATGTATTTTTGTAAATAACAGCTGATGCACGATATCTAAGGAAATCTCGAGCCTGAGGTATAGTATCTCACGATAAGCTGTAGACCACACTATGTACAGTTGAAGTCGGAAGTTTACATACACCTTAGCCAAATACATTAAAACTCAGTTTTTCACAATTCCTGACATTTAATCCTAGTAAAAATTCCCTGTCTTAGGTCAGTTAGGATCACCACTATATTTTAAGAATGTGAAATGTCAGAATAATAGTACAGAGTGATTTATTTCAGCTTTTATTTCTTTCATCACATTCCCAGTGGGTCAGAAGCTTACTTACACTCAATTAGTATTTGGTAGCATTGCCTTGAAATTGCTTCACTTGGGTAAAACTTTTTAGGTAGCCTTCCACAAGCTTCCCACAATAAGTTGGGTGGATTTTGGCCCATTCCTCCCCCTTTTTCCTCCAAACATAACAATGGTCATTATGGCCAATCAGTTCTAATTTTTGTTTCATCAGACCAGAGGACATTTCTCCAAAAAGTACAATCTGTGTCCCCATGTGCAGTTGCAAACCGTAGTCTGGCTTTTTTATGGCAGTTTTGGAGCAGTGGCTTCTTCCTTGCTGAGCGGCCTTTCAGGTTGTCAATATAGGACTCGTTTTACTGTGGATATAGATTCCTCCAGCATCTTCACAGTACATCCCTGGGGCCAAGATTCCTGCCATCCAGGACCTCTATACCAGACGGTGCCAGATGAAGGCCCTAAAAAGTGTCAAAGACTCCAGCCACCCTAGTCATAGACTGTTATCTCAGCTACTTCACGGCAAGAGGTACCGGAGCACCAAGCCATAAGACTCTTGTACACCTAATCAAATGGCTTCCCAGATTATTTGCATTGCCCCTCCCCCCGCCCCCCTCTTTTACACCGCTGCAACTCTCTGTTATCGTCTATGCATAGTCACTTTAATAACTCTACCCACATGTACATATTACCTCAACTAATTGGTTCCACCACACATTGACAGGTACCCCCCTGTATATAGTCTCGCTATTGTTATTTTACTGCTGCTCATTAATTACTTGTTACTTTTATTTCTAATCCGTATTTTTTTGTTTTTTTAAAACTGCTTTGTTGGTTAGGGGCTCGTAAGTAAGCATTTCACTGTAAGGTCTACCTGTTCTATTCGGCTTATGTGACTAATAACATTTGATTTACACGATTCCATGTGTGTTATTTCATAGTTTTGATGTCTTCTATTATTCTACAGTGTAGAACACAGTAAAAATAAAAACCCTCAACTTTTGACTGGTACTGTAAGTTATAACATTCCGTTAGTCGATGACACAGTTCAATGACGTGGCACTCAACCATTGGTTGATGCATGCAACATCTGAGCAGGGGAACGCAACCTTTGCAAATGAGGAGTTTTTGTATGGGGGGGCAATGAGAGTGTGTCAAATTAAGAATAAAAATTATTTTCTATTTTGATAGGTGAGGCTTATTTGAGTGAATAGAAGTTTAATAATGCTTAGATTGTTACAAGCGTATTGATGTATTTTCTACAGAAGGTCATTGGTTCCCACCTGATCTCGCTTCCCCCCCGCCTGCCTTTCGCCTTTGGGGACATGTATTTCCATTGTTAAGTGCGATCAGTCGACCATCTTGTCAATATTATAGACAATTGTTGCCTGTGCATCAGCATGATTATGCTACACTTCGCCTAGCTACAGTTTGTGACACAAGATATGTGATAACTATGTTTCCATACTCGAAGTTACAGCTTAGTTTATACAAAATGTTGCCATAGGGTTAAATCTATCTGATCCTACCTCAGGCCAACAGCTTGAGATACCACTCAACACACGCTGTCTCGTACCCCCAAGTACTTCTCTGCAGCTGCCACCACAATATCTATTTTCTGCATTTTTGGAATCCATATGTTCCATTGTGGCGTTTTGTATGCGCTGTAACCTCATAGAGTATGGGTCATTCATAGTTGAGTCATTCCAAGTTTGCGGATGTGCCTTTTCTGTCCCCAGGAAATATAACTTTTTATGTGGTGTAAATATGGATTCCAATAAAGCTTTAAATAAGATCAGGTGTCCTTTACCTTAAAAACTAAAAAATATGGACCTTGAATGGGAATTGTATGCATTTTTTAAACTTTTTTGGATGTAGGTGGTTTTGCTATGACCCTTGGTGTTATTCATCAACTTCCACAAGAAATAAGCCATACAATATTCAATCTTTCATTATTTTATAGTCCTAGTTAAATTCTCTCATCAATAACGTTTTTATTTTTTATTTAAGATTTTCTGTGTGGCCCTGATATCACTGTCCACGTTCTTAGTTTGCTGTAATTCTCCATTTAAGATAATAACCCCTTCCTACAATGACACCACATTCAGGAAGTGTCATCATTTCTTTGGTGGGAAAACAATGGTGCAAAACTAAATAAATGTGAGTGCACGGTGTTTCCTCCGACACATTGGTGCGGCTGGCTTCCGGGTTGGATGCGCGCTGTGTTAAGAAGCAGTGCGGCTTGGTTGGGTTGTGTATTGGAGGACGCATGACTTTCAACCTTCGTCTCTCCCGAGCCCATACGGGAGTTGTAGCGATGAGACAAGATAATAGCTACTAAAAACAATTGGATACCACGAAATTGGGGAGAAAAAAAACTCCTCAGTTTTATGCACCTAACAGGTTGGAAAATGCACCTAAAAAAAAAAGAATACACATTTAAGAAATATACCTTTTCCCGAAATGTTATGAGGTCCAAGAGACACTGTATGGTTGGAATGACCCAGTTTTCACATATCTTTGTCTAGCTAACTGTAACTACGCCCCACCTCTATTACCTGTGAAATAGTTGTCTGTCAATGCGGAGCAGAAGGGAATTTCAATTGTACTTCCAAAGATGTATGGCCTAGGCCTGCCTACCTACACATACATACATACATACATACCTGTTAGTGTAAAGTAATGTAAAAGACCACACAATCAGACTAGTTATTACAATTGAGTGTAACCAACCAGCCAGTAAGCAATTCATTTGCAAATATCATCTCTCATTGATTTTATAGGTTCCAAACTTAAAATGCTGGGCACATGCGTGCACTTACTGATTGCACATTGATTAATGATTATCAACACCTGTGCTTTGCCAACCTGACGCTAAAAATAGAGCCATCAGAGAGTCCTTGATTGACTGGGCCTTTACCAGTGCTACAGGTCAGATTGGAGAGTGGCTTAGTGTGGTTGTGATAGAGGAGGATGGGAGCAGTTGTGGTATGCCTGTGGTTTACCATAGGGATTTGTCTAGCTGTAGAAGACAAGGCAGTGGTTTTCTCTGCTAGTACCATAAATAATGATATCCCCCTATGACACTATATTCAGTTCTTGGCTCACTGGGGTGCTGAACTTCCGCATGCGTGCAGAACTACCTCCATGTGTTAATCTCCCCAGAAATCCGTTAACATGCAGTGGAACACAGCTAACCCTGCAGGTAGATCAGCGGTGTTGTGGTGAGGAGTTCATGTTTGGTGTAGGGTACCAGAGCAAGGGAGCTCATGGGAGTGCATTTGTCTTCACTTTTGAACTCACCCAGTGTGGAACTGAGATGTGAGTAGCGTATCCCAAATGCTGTTCTGACAACTATACTTAAAAAAAAAAAGAATGTGTTGTGTCTTTGCTATACCGGATTAAGTGATATGACATGCTATTCTATAAAATAATTTCTCTGTAATTAATATTACCTGATTGAACTAATCATGTAAATGTAATTAACTAGAAAGTTGAGGCACCACGAAATAATGTTTATAGAGCTGTTATCTTCCGAATAAACTCTTAAAGACCTGGCAATCTTTTGCAGTCAAATCTTAATCATCACCTTATTTAGTCTCATCTGAAGTTGTAGAATTCTTGGTTATCTTCACGAACACTGGCTAACAAGTTGAATCAGCAATACAAAATTTGGTTTAATTATTTATTTACTAAACAATCACACAGAATTACACGTACACAGGATGGGTCATACATTGATTACTAATTATGTCATAAAAGAAAACGTCCCTAGTGGACGGAACAGATATGACAGCTGGTTACACAAAGAAAGGGGGTTGGGTTTTGAATGAAAGCGCGGGAAGACTGAGGAACAAAGGAATTTGGTCTCTGATCGGACCTTGTAAAGCTATGCTATCGTAAATACAGAATCTTATGCATTCTAAATAACTGCCCATTTGGAAAAGGAAAATGCAAGAAATATTTACTCTGAGCTGTGCTTCAATAGGTTGGTCGTAGATGGAAGGCCGTGTTGCCCAACAGAGATCTTCCTGTCCTCTGAAGAATGTCTGGTAGAACGGAGGCGTTGTAGTACCGTTGTGTGTTTGGTAGAAGAGATACTTTGTCCTTCCTTTCCTAGCCCACGTTTACAGCTGCTGCTGCTCACTCAACGGCTAGGAGGTATCACTTCTTTAGTGAATAAGAGTTCAAAGTTCCTACCAAGCTGCCATACTTTAAGCTCACGCTGAAGTTGGCTTAGTACTGTTGTTTGATATTAGCCCTTTTAACGTATGGACCATTGTCCTCGGGAACACACATTTTTTTTTTTTGTAAAGGGCTTTATGTAGTAGGGAGAGAAGGGCGTGTTTCATAGTTCACAACCAATGTCTGTTCACATGGGCAGGGCCACTGAGTTGAGCCTAGTTCACTTATGAAAACCAATTCTCTCATTTAGAAGCTAAAATTACATTTAATCTGTTCACAAATAGTTTCATATTTAAACATTTAAATTGCACAACAATTCCATGTGAATCTGATAACTATAATGTGTAGACTTTCCAAGATACGGTTTATGTCATCCTATCATCAGTAATAATGTTTCAGATGACAACTGATCTGATATCATATTCTTTAAGTACCAACACATATTTTAAACTGGTTGGATTACCGAAATATGGTTCTGTTCACCATTCTTTTGATGTTAACAGACTCTATGTTAACAAAGGGCTTTCCAAGAGTCACATCTGTAGAGTAGAGAGAGGAAAGGGGGAAAACCTCACCAACAGGCTAACGTCATGACAGTTTCATGATTTCAAGACATGTATAACATACTACACACAATGGATTTGAGACCTATTCCAATGTCCTCCACTTAAACCCTAGGAACTCCCACCTGGTGGCTGTCTGCTTTTGTACTGTCGATACCTTCATGCCACAGGTTTTTTTCAAAGCTTATACATTTGTGTTTAAGTATTGTGGGTGTTGTATGTTGCTTAATTACAATATTGTTCTATCTCAGTTCTGAGGTGAGTCCCACTACACTTGTTTCAACACCAGCTTACTAGACTGGAGTCTACATGCTATGAATGTGATGAACTGTGAGTCATGATAAAGGGGACACTGTGAAATTGACACTTTTTTTTTACTAATCTCTTTACAAATATAATGTTCGCATGGAACTTGCAGCATTCTGGACCAATGCATCTGAAACCAGTATCTATCAAAGAGGGCAGCTCATCCACCTCCAGGTATGTGTCCACCAGGCCTGCCCATAGGACAATAAGTTCTCTGTCCACATTAGACTCCATTCTGAATTAATCTGTCCTTCCTAGACCTATGTGCACTGCAGTGTGATCATCTCTAATCATGGTGTCTCCAGATGCTAAGTCTTGCAACAAGATCAAACCAAGGTATCTGGGCATGGGCTAGGGAAACATTGATTTATTCTATAACATGTAGCTTTAATGGGTGGCCAATCTGTTACAGATGAGAGAAGCTTAGTGGGGATGTTGTGTGCAGCTGCTGTGGCTCCAGGTGTAAAGGCTCTGAATAAGAACTTATTCATTGGTCCGTATCTATGATTTTACTTGTCTTAATGTGATTATACTATCATGGCTGTATAGTAATCTTCTAGGACTTGACAGTCCATTCATGTTTCAGGCTTATTTTAATGTATTGTCTTCTCTTAGACAGCCTCTATTGAATTCTGCCATTGATGGGGTCTGGAGCCAGCAGACTGAAAAGTTGGTGACCAAAGCAACAGACTCCCAGTTTGTGTTCCACACTAAGCTCCAGTTGTCCCAAGCCGCTGACGGCTTTCAGACACGGATTTATGAGGATAGGAGGCCTAGACTGAAGGAACCAGGGATCAGGAGTTTTGGCATCGAAGAGAGGTTCCCAGTGAAGAGGCTGAGGGCTGGGCAGCGGAACCTGGTGTTGTCCCTCCTGGATCTGATGAGGTCATTTGTAGTTTGGACAGGTTCAATTTTATTTATTCATTCCACTTGTATCCTTTAGTTAGTGTAACTTTTTCCACTGAATGGTTTTTCATTCATAACTGTTTTTATTTGTAATTTTTCTTTAGGGAGCTGGACAAGGCAGAGTAGCCTAGTCCAATGAACAAGGTGGAGTAGTCAATGAACATGTTTATACATTTGTATAAATGAATAAACTCAGTTTATGTTATTGTAACTCCACTTTTTCAATTCAAATGTGTAACTTTGGCCAAAATATTCTCTCTTGTCCTTAAAACTTAGGCGTTTTGGGCCCCTTCACACTATAGCGGGCCCCTGCTATAATGACCACGTAGTCAAACCCAGATGTCGCTGTAGGGATCTGTGGTGGGTAGTTGTGACCGTTCACCCGCCGCTCTCCCTTTTACACCTCATGCACTGTTTTTTTTCTATTCCAAGTTTGACCCTGTCTATTTCCTCTGCGCACTGCACTGTCTATAAAGTGACCATGCTTTTCCCACGCAGTCTCTTTCCCCGGCCACAAAACAACCGTGAGTGTCTAACTCACCGTTCTTTAACAACTTTAAAAAACAAAAAAATATAAAAAATACAAAATAGAAAATCTTAAAAATAAATAGGCCTTCCGTAATATACAAAATAAATATACGTCGCTAAATTGTGTTAACAGGAGGCCTCGGGCTTAACCCGACGTTTAAGACAATTATATTTATCAGGAGAATACGCCGAGATTCCATTCTGTTTTAACTGTCACTTTTCCTTGTCAGCGAGTCTTGAAACTTCGATCTGAACACAAGTCGCATTCTGAGTGTTTTTACTCACAGATTCGGCCCCGGGGAACATTTCTTATCAACAATTCCCGTGATTATAGCGCGAAGGAAGAATTCATACATTTTGTGCACTCCGAGAAATGAACACAGAGACTACAGGGAGTTATCCAATGGCTTCTCTCTATGTTGGCGATCTGCACCCTGATATCACGGAGGCTATGCTGTATGAGAAATTCAGCCCAGCAGGACCGGTGTTGTCTATTCGAGTATGTCGTGATATGATCACCCGACGCTCTCTGGGTTATGCCTATGTGAATTTCTCGCAACCCACCGACGGTAAGCAATCAAGCATGCCTCCAAGATAACGGCGTAAAGAGTTGCTTGGATGTTGGATTTATTTGAGCATGTCAACAGTTCAGTGCATTCGTCCTATAGAGAATACAATGTAAAGCACATCTTGATTTTATTGAGTGTAAATCAGTTGTGATGTGATTTCCTGTTAAAGGTATCTACAGCATTCACACCTGTCTAGCACTCAGTGGTTACCTCCAGACGACATAATAGAAACATACCGATACACAGGCAATCTAAGAGGTGTAGGCTAAGCCCCAATGCTGCATGTAACAGAATGAATGAAAAACTATAGTGGGAGAGAATGTTTTCCACACAACTTGCACTGAACTATGCCTGGCACAGTGAATCAGACAACTAATACATGCACTATGGGCTTTTTACCCTTCATGGACTAACTCTGGTGAGTGGAGAAGTACAACATTTGGAATATCTCTTGACCCATATAGCAATAATGGTGGCCCACTTCAATGTGTCATCGTTTGAGGATTGACCAGGATATGCTCCAGGACTCCTGTTTTCACATGTACAAGACCCCTGCTTTGGATATGTTGTAACCAGCCTACTGTCTGTGTTGTGCCTCTAACTTTGAAACGGGTGGCTGCAGCTTTGCTCCAGAGTCCTGCTCCACAGTGCCTAACCCAAAGTGACCCATTTCTGCTCCTATTTAAAGGGCCATAAGGGAACTGTTCTGTAGTGAAATTAATTCCCAATACCTTCCCTGCTGCCTTACAGACAGAGAGCGGAAGAAACAGCCCAGCTGAACAGTAAGGCCACGTTCCCAATGATTAGAGGTTGCACGCACCAACCAATGGTTGCGTACCACTTTATTGACTGTGCAGTCGGGCACCAGAGTGCTAAAACATATGTGGTTTGCTGATACCTAAAATACCTATCCAGGCGTTGTAAGATCTGGCATGAGTCAGGTCGTGTTCTCCTGCTTAGACATTTCTAACTTGCATTTCCCTGCTTTCTGGGGATCATGTGATGTCCTCTGATCTGAGGAGAATAAGTCTGAATAGATTGCTTCTGCGAATACAATTCTGCTGAAACTTTTGATGTGGATTCAACACCCTTTTCTGGTTGGTTTTCTTGAGTAATTGTTGAAGTGTGTCATTCTCAACACCTCCATGTTCTCTCCTCTACATGTTGATCTGTGATGTTTTGCTCAGGTCGTAGTGGCTTACCATGTACGTGCTTGCAGGGTACACTGGAGGAATTTCCAACATTTTTTCCAAGCCCCTGCTCCTATTGTAAGAAGTCTGAACGTTTAACACAGACTTGCACTCTTTGAATTACCACTCGATTCAACAATCACTCATCTTTTAATTGTCCAAAGTAGTGCTTTTATGTGCAGTAGAATCATGTATTTGTTAGGAGGTGTGACCTGACACGATTGAGCTGTAGCATATGGGGTGTGTTCTACGACAGTGTGTCCGCCAACTTGTCAAGCAGTGTGGACCTATGGGGCTGTTTTCATTTCACACCTGCCACCAGATATCTGACTTAGTGTAGCTAGAGAACTCTGTGGTCACAATATAACCTGAAGGTTGTACTTTTATGACAATACACAATCAATATAACATGTCAGGAAGTAAAAGTGTAGTACAACTACCACAGATGTAGGCCTACAACTACAACCACATATTTGAGGGGAGTAGTGTTCCTTCGTGTGACTAAACTAGCTTTGGCTGACCGTCTCCACTTGGGTTTCAGCATGTCACAGCTGCATTTGTAAATAGTTACAAGACCTGGGGTTGCTCATCTGAACATTCTTGTTGAATGTGTCTCCCTCCATCAATGGAAGAGAATGAATAAACTCACTCCACACCAGCACATACCTCTCAGGACCCCTCTAAATATAGTCGCTCTCTCAGGCAGTCCAAATGTTGCCTGCCTATAACATCTAAAAAGTTTTAGTCTTCATACAAGGGTAATGTTTGACAATTAATTAGGGTGGCTATCAGCCTCGCCTAGAATAAACTATCCAGTTTTCAGTTGTATGACAAAATACATTTACAGTATAATATCTTCAAACTGACCAGTGAAGTTCACTTGTTTTGTGTGTCACGTTCACTTGACCTCTTATTTGATTTCATCATGTTTATCTCTGCTATTCATCCATTGAGCAATCTCAGCTCCACATGGTGCTCAGGGTCTTTCATCAAGCATGGTCATGGGAACCTTCGAGAACTAGACAGACAGGGTGACCGTCACACACCTTCTCTGGGCTGGTTTGTGTGAAGTACAATTGCACAGCAAACTGCTGATGCCAGCAGACGCAAGGGAGCTCCGTTTTGTTTAACAGACATTTTTAGCTCTAAAGCCCGGGTGTGTGTTGCTGTGGAGTGACAGGAACAAAGGGGAGCTCTCTGGTTGGCATGTGTACCCAGATGGACATGGGAGAGGGGGCAGGAAAATGAGAACTGGCACAACAGAAATCATGACAGGCAGATCTGGAAACGTAAATCAAAGTTACACACACTGACATAGGTAGTATGGACCATGAAAAATAATGCAATGGCTGGTGTTTATTGGAGAACCTATAAGAGAATGTAAAGTTTAAGAGCCATTTGCCTCACTGAATTATATCTGTATATGCACTATATGTCTGCCATTGTATCTATTCATTATGAGAGGGTGAATCAACTATTATGACTTGTGTCTTGTGGCACTTCTGGTCCCATTTGTTGGGGTGTTAGCGCCATGTGCTCCTGCCTAGCCAACTGCCCCCCAACAGCTGCTCAGTGTGGTGGCAGGCTGAGGTCAGACTCCATAGCCACATGGTGTAGTAGTTCGGACAATCCAGTAGTAGCATGGTTTCTTAAGTGTGCAATAAACTAGGGCCAGTAGTTTTTCCTGACCACATGACTTGACCAGGAGTAACTCCTGGTCCTATCCATCACGACACAATGTGGTAGTGTGAATGATTTGGGAGATGTACGTATGGTGCAGCATGGTGCGGTGTGCATGATTTGAAGTGAGCACTATATAGCATAAACAACATGGTGTTTGGTGGTGTACACAGTGGCTGATATGTTTTGGCTCCATGATGTAAGTTAACACTCTGACCTCGCCCCTCTAGCCGAGAGAGCCCTGGACACCATGAACTTTGATGTGGTGAAAGGGAAGCCAATCAGAATCATGTGGTCACAGAGAGACCCCTCACTCAGGAAGTCTGGGGTGGGCAACGTGTTCATCAAGAACCTGGACAAGACCATCGACAACAAGGCCCTCTATGACACCTTCTCTGCCTTTGGGAACATTCTGTCTTGCAAAGTAAGATTGCAGTGTTTCTGACCATAGACATCTGGTATGACCATAGACTTGTGTACTTTTTTTAAAAAGAGCATCAACTTGTCTCTCAAACAGGTTGTGTGTGACGAGAATGGATCCAAGGGATACGCGTTTGTGCACTTTGAAACGCAGGACGCAGCCGACCGCGCCATTGAAAAGATGAACGGCATGCTTCTGAACGACCGCAAGGTGTGAGTGTCTGATCAACGAAGAGCGGGTGGGGAGGTGTGGGGAAGGGGCTGAACTGGAGTTACATCATTGTGTAGAAAGTGGACAGTTTAGATCAATCAAGGGCAGCTAGGATATTGATGAGGATTGTACATGGTTGGAGTCTGAAGTAGGCCTATACTGTGACACGGAAAAAGGGTGAGGTTAGCAGAGGAACAGCAACCTGTAGATCAGGGATCGGCAACTGGAGGCCCGCAAATCTATCTTATTTTGTGGCCCCCGCCCCCATCAAAGTTGCCCATCCCTGCTGTAGATGCATATAACAAGCCTCTTTCTCACACTCAGTCCCCATACACCCTGTCTTTCTGTGTGATTTGCGTGAATTACACAACTAACAGTGAATGTTTTTTGCAGTGCTTACAGGGAAATGTGCCTTTAAACCTATACAACAACCCATTTCGACTCTCTGTGGTCACCTCACTCCATGTGTCAGCTGAGCATCCTTCTGTCTGTACGTTTGTCCACCCGTCCACCTGCCTGTCGTGTGTGTGTGTGTGTGTGTGTGTGTGTGTAACCACGCTTGTGTGTTTTAGTGATGGAGCGAATGCAGGAATGCAATACTGGAGCCAGATTGGGAGAGGTCTGCATAACAAGGTACAGTCTGAGTAGAAAAATATGATCTATCAACCTAGTCTGGTCCTCAGCTTTCCTTTTTATGGACCTCCGTCCCTCCATGCCTCAAGTCTTGGACCAGGAAACGTCATTGTGTCTGGTGTGTTCTGGGTGTATAGCATGAATGCTCACTTTGCCTGATTGTGGTGCCATAAACAGTGCAAGAAGAAGTGTGTTCAATGTTGTTCCTGAGAGGTCCTTGACTGACTCACTGTGCTGCTGTTCTATACAAAGTGCTTCCTTCCATTTAATAGTCTGGGACTCCTCAATGTCAGTGCTGTGAAAACCTGAATCTCAGAGGGAAAATATAAGAGATGGATCACAGTCCCTTTCTCCCTCCTGCTCAGGACCGTTTTACAAGAGTTGTCATTGCTCTCGCGTGGTGTTTAGGTTCGTTGGACGTTTCAAGTCTCGGAAGGAGAGGGAGGCAGAACTCGGGGCCAAAGCAAAGGAGTTCACCAACGTCTACATCAAGAACTTTGGAGATGACATGAACGATGACAAGCTAAAGGAAATGTTTGACCAATACGGTAAGCTGTGACTGAAACATACACAGTTTGCTTATTAGTGGAGACGTTTTTGTTTATCACATATTTGTCTTGCAATCTTTTCAAGGAAACTAGACATGCACTTGCATTTCTCAAAACGCATATAGCTGAGTCCCATTTGGTCTCGTTTCCTCCCTGCAGGTAGAATTCTCAGTGTGAAGGTTATGACCGACCCTAGTGGCAAATCTCGAGGCTTTGGCTTTGTGAGTTACGAGAAACACGAGGATGCTAACAAGGTACTATTATACCCTCATAACAACAGTCATGTCAATACAAGTCAGCAGGCTTTTGTGGTTGGTGTAAAAAGACTAAGTGAGACAATCGTACAAATAATCGCATTGCGTTAACTTATGGGTTTACGGCATATAGACTGGCTGTAACAAATAGATCTCTACTCAGGCATGTGAGGAGATGAACGGCCAAGAGTTCAATGGGAAGACTGTGTTTGTGGGACGCGCTCAGAAGAAGATTGAACGGCAAGGGGAGCTGAAGAGGAAGTTTGAGATGCTGAAACAGGAGAGGATCAGCCGTTACCAGGTCAACTAGCATGTCACTCTCCTCTGGCACCACTATGTCTAATAGAACACTGATTACAACCAAATGCCATTAATCAACCTGACATCTTGTTTCACAGTACCCGTCCATTAAGGGAACAAGCCAGGCTGAATATGTATGTTTGTGGTCATGACACTGTTTTTCTGGTTTCAGGGTGTTAACCTTTACATTAAGAACTTGGACGACACCATTGACGACGAGAAACTGCGCAAGGAATTCACCCCATTCGGGTCCATCACCAGTGCCAAAGTGAGAGAGTGCAGCAGAAGCCAAGACAGTGCACCACAATTACTATTTTCAGTTGTGTATTTGAAATGTGTTATCCAGATATAACACGGCTTCTCTTGCTGCAGGTGATGCTGGAGGAGGGGCGTTCCAAGGGCTTTGGGTTTGTCTGCTTCTCCTCTCCTGAGGAGGCCACCAAGGCTGTGACTGAGATGAACGGGCGCATTGTGGGCTCCAAGCCCCTCTACGTGGCCTTGGCTCAGCGCAAAGAAGAGCGCAAGGCCCACCTCACTAACCAGTACATGCAGCGCATCACTGGCATGAGGGCCATGCCTGCCAACGCCATCATCAACCAGTTCCAGCCCGCCAGCGGATACTTCATGCCTGCAGTGCCTCAGGTTAGTGAGGGAGGGAGAGAGGGTTAAAATGGGTTTGAGATAAAGTTATGTGGGATTTACTGGAAATGCCCTTAAAATGCCCTTCAAAAAGCCATGTCAAGGTTCTGAAAGTATGATAAATACTGCTGTGCAAATGCCAGTAAGATAATTGGCACTGTAACAAGTGAGTCAGTTGTTGTTTATAGGATGTAGAACTTTAATTTTGTGCAACATTATTGCATACATGGTTACACTTCTGTCATTAACTGTGTGTGTGTGTCCCAGGGCCAAAACAGGACCACCTACTATGCACCCAATCAGCTGACCCAGATGAGGCCCAACCCCCGCTGGCAGCAGCAGGGTGGCAGAGGCCAAGGTGAGGGTTAGAGATGACACCATACATAATAACTAAATGTATCATGAGCTATATACAGTGCCTTGCGAAAGTATTCGGCCCCCTTGAACTTTGCGACCTTTTGCCACATTTCAGGCTTCAAACATAAAGATATAAAACTATTTATTTTGTGAAGAATCAACAACAAGTGGGACACAATCATGAAGTGGAACGACATTTATTGGATATTTCAAACTTTTTAAACAAATCAAAAACTGAAAAATTGGGCGTGCAAAATGATTCAGCCCCTTTACTTTCAGTGCAGCAAACTCTCTCCAGAAGTTCAGTGAGGATCTCTGAATGATCCAATGTTGACCTAAATGACTAATGATGATAAATACAATCCACCTGTGTGTAATCAAGTCTCCGTATAAATGCACCTGCACTGTGATAGTCTCAGAGGTCCGTTAAAAGCGCAGAGAGCATCATGAAGAACAAGGAACACACCAGGCATATCCGAGATACTGTTGTGAAGAAGTTTAAAGCCGGATTTGGATACAAAAAGATTTCCCAAGCTTTAAACATCCCAAGGAGCACTGTGCAAGCGATAATATTGAAATGGAAGGAGTATCAGACCACTGCAAATCTACCAAGACCTGGCCGTCCCTCTAAACTTTCAGCTCATACAAGGAGAAGACTGATCAGAGATGCAGCCCAGATCACTCTGGATGAACTGCAGAGATCTACAGCTGAGGTGGGAGACTCTGTCCATAGGACAACAATCAGTCGTATATTGCACAAATCTGGCCTTTATGGAAGAGTGGCAAGAAGAAAGCCATTTCTTAAAGATATCCATAAAAAGTGTCGTTTAAGGTTTGCCACAAGCCACCTGGGAGATACACCAAACATGTGGAAGAAGGTGCTCTGGTCAGATGAAACCAAAATTGAACTTTTTGGCAACAATGCAAAACGTTATGTTTGGCGTAAAAGCAACACAGCTCATCACCCTGAACACACCATACCCACTGTCAAACATGGTGGTGGCAGCATCACAATCAGCAGCATCATGGTTTGGGCCTGCTTTTCTTCAGCAGGGACAGGGAAGATGGTTAAAATTGATGGGAAGATGGATGGAGCCAAATACAGGACCATTCTGGAAGAAAATCTGATGGAGTCTGCAAAAGACCTGAGACTGGGATGGAGATTTGTCTTCCAACAAGACAATGATCCAAAACATAAAGCAAAATCTACAATGGAATGGTTCAAAAATAAACATATCCAGGTGTTAATGGCCAAGTCAAAGTCCAGACCTGAATCCAATCGAGAATCTGTGGAAATAACTGAAAACTGCTGTTCACAAATGCTCTCCATCCAACCTCATTGAGCTCGAGCTGTTTTGCAAGGAGGAATGGGAAAAAATGTCAGTCTCTTGATGTGCAAAACTGATAGACATACCCCAAGCGACTTACAGCTGTAATCGCAGCAAAAGGTGGCGCTACAAAGTATTAACTTAAGGGGGCTGAATAATTTTGCACGCCCAATTTTTCAGTTTTTGATTTGTTAAAAAAGTTTGAAATATCCAATAAATGTCGTTCCACTTCATGATTGTGTCCCACTTGTTGTTGATTCTTCACAAAAAAATACAGTTTTATATCTTTATGTTTGAAGCCTGAAATGTGGCAAAAGGTCGCAAAGTTCAAGGGGGCCGAATACTTTCGCAAGGCACTGTATCTAGGCTATATATACAGGCTATATTTATTAAATTACTATATGTCCTAGTGACATTATGTTGACTTGAACTGCTTTCCAATAGTAACACTGCCACCCCCCCCCCCCCCCCCCCCCCCCCCCTCTCCTCTCTAGGTGGTTTCCAGGGGATGCCCAACTCCCTGCGCCAGCCTGGTCCACGTGCCAACCTGAGACACCTGGCTCCCAGCGCCCAGGGCCCACGAGGCATGGGGCCTGCTGGAGCTCAGAGAGTTGGTAAGGCTGGATTCCCTCAGTATATCTGATAGCCACTGATTATAATTTACATGGTGGAAATATTACCTCATCAAGCTTGATATACTGGCTCATCATACATCCTTATGTGTCATCCCTACCATTAGGAGGTGCTGGCCAGGCTATGGGTCCTCGTCCCTCCATGGGAGTCCCTGCCCCTCGTGCCATGCCACCCTACAAGTACGCCACCAGCATACGCAATACTAACCCCCAAGTGGTGCAGCCCATCGCCTTACAGCAGGTAAATCTCACCAACCTCCATCTTTAGCATAGTTAATGCTGCCTCCTTCATCCTTCATCTCTTCTGTCCCTCAAATCTCTATTTTCCCTTCCACTATTTTTCTGTTCCATCCCTCCCTTGTTTTAACCACTTTCTTCCCTGTCTTCTTCCTCTCAGGCTCAGCCAGCTGTACATGTGCAGGGTCAGGAGCCTCTCACATCCTCCATGCTGGCTTCTGCACCCCCTCAGGAGCAGAAGCAGATGCTGGGTGAGTGATGGAACAGATTGGTGGTGTGTCATATTGGTCCTTGGAAGTTCAATGCCAAATTCTAGAGTCTAGAACCTTTGGAGGGATTTTGAACATCATTGCAATAAGGTGCAATGATACAGTAACATTTGAAACCGTGAAAGCCAATCTTAACCCTCCCTGTCTCTTGTCTCTCTCTCTCTCAGGGGAGCGCCTGTTCCCCCTGATCCAGGCCATGCACCCCAGCTTGGCAGGGAAGATCACTGGGATGCTGCTTGAGATTGACAACTCTGAGCTGCTGCACATGCTGGAGTCCCACGAATCCCTGCGCTCCAAGGTACCAGGAACAGGATAATATCAGATCATAAAAATGGATCTAGGATCATATAGTGTTGGCTAAGGCTCTAATTGTTTCTCCTATTTCTCTGTGTGTTTGTGCAGGTGGAGGAGGCTGTTGCCGTTCTGCAGGCCCACCAGGCAAAGAAGGATGCCACACAAAAAGTGGGAGTCATCCCTACAACCACTGCTGCCTCTACTTCCTGATGTGTAAGACCGCTTACTAAATGTTTGTTAGATTAGTTTTGTTAATAGATGAGAAAATGTGAGCTATGATATCACCAAAGCATGAGCTTTTACCCTAGCACTGATAATGGTGTCTACTCAAACTTTTTGGCAACATACATTAATGGTGTATAGATTTGCAAATTTAATCCATTGCTTTTGATTAGTTCAATTGTAGTGGGTTCATATTTCTTATCCAATGCTTTTTGTGTCCCCCCCCCCCCCCCCCCCCCCCCCAGGACACAATCAACTGAGAAAAAGATGGGGAGAGATCACTACATTGGCTTCAAATGACTGGGTCATCTCTACAAAATCCTATGCAAAAATAAATAAAAACAAGGTTGAAAAAAATTGAAAAAAACTTTTAAAAACATACTTAAATATTTTTTTAAAGAGATTACAGTACTTAATTTGTCTAGTTAGCTCTGTAATACATTTGAATTTTACCAAAAGCAAAACTTCCAACTAAATAAGGCCCTTTATTTTGTGGCCAGGACAGACCCCTTTTCTCTGATGAAAATTTGCTTTGCTCTTATTCTCTGTTTGAAAGTTTTGTTTTATGATTTGATTTGGACAATTGGATTCCTCCGTCCCATCATGTTATCATGGGTGGTGTGTTATATGGTATTCTCAATAAAGGGATGAATATCAACATTACAATGTTTGTTTTTCTTTTCCACAATAGTTTGCATACTGCCATAGCCCCATAGTAGGCATGTTCACACTGCTCATTACCCCAGGGCTAAATCTTAGGTTAACCAATGCTTGTTTGAACCGGATAAACTAGTCCAGGGACTCTTAACCCGGAGCTAAGAATAATGCAGTGTAAAAATGCCTAGTGTGTACACATTTCATTGCTCAAGTGAAGCATTGAATAAAGATTAGATTATTGGTTATTGATCAAATGATTCATTAATTTCACAACCAAAAAGCTCATTAATGTTACATGAATAACACTAGCTACCTTCGCAGGAACTGAGGACCATAAAAAAAAATTGGTTTGGGGAATTGAGAAGACAACTATTATACCAACTAGCCAGCAACAGTGATTGAAAAAAAATAAGGTACTATACTGTATTTTGTACTTTTGGAGAGTCCCACTGGTTAAGATTGAGCGATAATTTTTAAATGGAAAAGACAGGTGGCGCCGGAGCTCAAACGTGAATCACCAGAGAGGTGGGTTTTGGTTGTAACGCACCAATCACGAGTCTTGTTGGGTTCAAGGGTTAAAGGTTACAAGATGGCGGCGACCAAACGAGTGCTGTATGTTGGTGAGTTGGCTACTCTTTGCAATAGATTTTGTACGTAGTTACTGTGTAGTTGAAATAAACATATTTTAGTAATCTCCTGTCAATTAAGCTACACATTATCTACGTGTGAAGTGGACCAGTCTGTGAATAAGCTGGCTAGATAGTTAGCTAGTTGCAGGCAGCAAGTATGAGTAACGTTAGCAATTTAACGTCTATCAAGCTGTTCGTTGTTGTAATGCCCCATTCGTGATATTATATGAACACCTTTAGTTATAAAAGCTTGAAAGAGCGTTTTATCTGATTTGAATCGACTCATAGTAAACTAACTTGATTGTGTGTGCCTGTTGTGTTGACAGGTGGTCTCACAGAAGAGGTGGACGAAAAAGTGCTGCACGCGGCATTCATTCCGTTCGGGGATGTCACAGACATTCAGATTCCAATAGACTATGAAACAGGTCAGAATAAATGGCTTTGCCATTCAAATTTGGCATAAACAATCAGCTAAATCAGTAAAAAGTAATCTATCCGTCCTGTCTACTTAGCCGGAGCAAACTGCTACTGTTTGTAGATGAAACCCTGAAGTTTAGAGCAGACGTTAACGTCTCATGTTATTGTTTACTTTGCAGAGAAGCACAGAGGATTCGCCTTCATTGAATTTGAATTGGCAGAGGTAAGTTTGATGAAAACCTCAATGCAAGTATACAAAATGATGTTGGAGATGCTAGCATGGATCGCGGTATGCTTTAAAAAATATTTTACATACATTTAGGGTCATTTTACATAAATATCATATCGTACAGTATTGTGATCTTTAGACATGGTTAACAACGTCCACATTCATGTTTTCAGATTTATTATGTATTTTGATCACATTATTGACGTTTAGTGAAACTTGATTTGATCACTGCTGTGTTTTGTAGAATTCTAGCATTGCGCCCGTTGTTTGTCGAGTCACCTAACATCCTAATCTAGGGGTATGGCGGGTGGTCATTAGTCATCATGGTGATTGTGTTGTACTGGTTTGTTGTGATTGTCTTTCATCCCCCTCTTCATCTTCCACAGGATGCTGCAGCTGCTATTGATAACATGGTGAGTGTTTGCTTCCCACTAACAAATTGGTTTAACTAACAGTGATTTGCATTATCCCTTGTTTTGATAGTATGTACTCTGAGACAGTGACTCACATGTTTAAAAGCTGTGGTATTGGACAATTCTCATTGATGCATGTTTTCCCTTTGTTTTATTGACAGAATGAGTCAGAGTTGTTTGGAAGAACCATCCGGGTCAACATTGCCAAACCTATGAGGATCAAAGAGGGCTCTTCTCGTCCAGGTGAGTGATATGCGTTAGTCTCTCTATAAAGACTTTAAACTGTCCCATGGCTTTTAGATGTGGTAAAACCGCTAACTGTATACAATTTCCTCAGTTTGGTCGGATGATGATTGGCTGAAGAAGTTCTCGGGAACGACTGTCGGAGACGCTGAGGTTACGGAGTCCACTGGAGAATCAGCCAAATCAACAACAGCAGATGTAAGTTGACTGTGTGTTCCTGCCTGTCTCTCTGTGAGTGTAGTACATTGCATAGTATCATAT
Organism: Oncorhynchus mykiss; assembly: GCF_013265735.2. Taxonomy (NCBI): domain Eukaryota; kingdom Metazoa; phylum Chordata; class Actinopteri; order Salmoniformes; family Salmonidae; genus Oncorhynchus; species Oncorhynchus mykiss. Next base: position 16,117,852 of record NC_048589.1, on the reverse strand, counting down.
TATGATCTAAAAGCCTGACACAATAATATATTATCATTGATTGCAGGGCGAGCCCCCAGCCAAGAAGGGCAGAACGAACCCCCAGGTTTACATGGACATCAAGATTGGCAACAAGCCAGCAGGGAGACTGCGCTTTCTGCTCCGAGCAGACATTGTTCCTATGACAGCAGGTATCTATGCTCCTCCTTGTTATAAAGTACCAGGGACATTTCTGAAAATAGAACACTTAATCATTAGACTTCAGGGATTATTTAGGGATATTCAAATAAAATTGTAATTGTCACTGTATACAATAATAGTTTAACATGATTTTTGAATTACCACATCTCTGAACCCCACACATACAATTATCTGTAAGGTCCCTCAGTAGAGCAGTGAATTTCAAACACAGATTAACTACAAAGACCAGGGAGATTTTACAATGCCTCGCAAAGAAGGGCACCTATTGGTAGATGGGTAAAAATTAAAAAGCAGACATTGAATATCCCTTTGAGCATGGTAAAGTTATTAATTACACTTTGCTGGTGAATCAATACACCCACTCACTACAAAGATACAGGCGTCCTTCCTAACTCTGTTGCCGGAGAGGAGGGAAACCGCTCAGGGATTTCACCATGAGGCCAATGGTAACTTTGTAACAGTTACAGTTTAATGGCTGTGATAGAACTGAGGATGGATCAGCGTTGTATTTACTCCACAATATTAACTTAATTGACGGAATATAAATATTAATCAGTGCACTAAAGTAATGTGTCAAAGCAAGTCACTTTTTGTCCTGAATATGAAATGTTATGTTTGGGGCAATCCATTACAACATAATACTGAGTACTTCTCTCTGTATTTGCAAGCATAGTGGTGGCTGCATCATGTTATGGGTATGCCTGTAATCGTTAAGGACTGGGGAGTTTTTCAGGATTAAAACAAATCTACGGAATGGAACTAAATCAAATCACATTTTATTTGTCGCATGCGCCGAATACAACAGGTGTAGTGTAGACCTTACCGTTAAACGTTTACTTACAAGCCCTTAACTCTTAGTTTTCTTAAAACAGCATTGTTGGTTAAGAAAATATTTACTAAATAAACTAAAGTTTAAAAAAATGATATACAAAAAAACCACAGTAAAATAATGACAAGTCTATATACGGGGTACCGGTACCAACCACAGGCAAAATCCTAAATGAAAACCTTGTTTAGTATCCTTTCCACCAGACATTGAGATTAATTCACCTTTCAGCAGGACAATAACCTAAAACAAAAGGCCAAGTCTACACTGGAGTTGCTAACCAAGAAGACAGTGAATGTTCCTAAGTGGATGAGTTACAGTTTTGACTTAAGTCTACTTGAAAATCTATGCTAAGACCTGAAAATCGTTGTCTATTCAAATTGTCGACCAATTTGAATAGAATAATGGGAAAATGTTGCACAATCCAAGTGTAGAAAGCTCTTAGACTGCCAAAGGTGCCTTTACAAAGTATTGACTCAGGGGTGTGAATACTTATGTGAATTAGATATCTGTGTTTCAAAAATTCTGTGAACACTTTCACTTTGTCATTATGGGAAACATTTTGAAACATTTTGAATGCAGGCTGTAACAACATTGTGGAATAGGTCAAGGGGTATGAATACATTCTGAAGGCAGGGTGAAGTGACTGGTTATCAGGGCGTATCAAATCAGAGCTCCTATGTAAAGCAGGAAACATGCAGCTAGTCTGAAGTACTGTATGCTTGTTAAATAGAAGGAGCATCCCCTAAAATCTCCAACCCTCTCGACCCTGATATCTCCTATAGAAAACTTCCGCTGCTTGTGCACACATGAGAAGGGCTTTGGCTTCAAAGGCAGCAGTTTCCACCGCGTCATCCCTCAGTTCATGTGTCAGGGAGGAGACTTCACCAACCACAACGGTACTGGGGGCAAGTCCATCTACGGGCGCAAGTTTGACGATGAGAACTTTGTCCTCAAACACACTGCTGCAGGTGAGACACGCCCAGGTTTAAATGGCTGTCTGTGAATTAATGTGTAGAGTGGTGAGGAAGTGCACGAGTGGCATTGCCATACGCAGATTTGGTTGAATATGGTTTCTGATCACAATGCTCTCCTCATGTGTAATAGGTCAGCTCTCAATGGCTAACTCTGGAGCAAACAGCAACGGCTCTCAGTTCTTCATCACCTGTGATAAAACGGATTGGCTGGATAACAAACATGTGGTGTTTGGAGAGTTGATGGAGGGCATGGAGGTGGTCAAAGCCATGGAGGTAAGTGGAGGAGAGGGACATGCATGGAGGTGGTGAAGGGGAAGAATGGTCCTATAGGTGGTTACAGACTGTGAAGAAGTTGTGTACTAAGACTCTCATGTTGTTTTCTGTCCCCACAGGCAGAAGGAACAAAAGAAGGCAAGCCCAAGCAAAAAGTGATCATTTCAGACTGTGGAGAGTATGTTTGAGTTGAAGTACAGAAGAGTGACTGTTGTATGTTTGTATCTCTGTGTGACTGAATGTTTGAGAAAAATGAGCAGTGTCAGACTGCAGAATTGTTAAAAGGGCAAATGTTGTATCATGTACTGCAGTTGCCTATGACTCATCTGCTGTACATGGATTGTTCCTGTTGGTTCCACCTTCTCTGTGATGTAAATATTGCAAACACTTTTTTTTTATAATGAACATGAACAGCTTCTGTGTCAATTTCACATTTTCCAGATGTAAAATGAAACGTTTTGTTGTATTTCACAATTCTGTACCAACATCTACTCACTATAAAATTGACCTGTTTTAGATTAGAATGTTTTTGGTCAGGTATTTTCTCCGCTATTTTTTTAAATAAAATGTCTGAAATGAAAGCCTATGTTCAGCAGCTCCAGTCCAAATTATACTGAACTAAAATAAACGCAACATGTCAATTGTTTCATGAGCTGAAATAAAAGATCCCAGAAATGTACCATTTGCACAAAAAGCTTATTTTTCTCCTTTAGTGCACAAATTTGTTTTACATCCCTGTTAGTGATCATTTCTTGTTTGCCAAGATAATCCATCCACCTGACAGGTGTGAGATATCAACAAGCTGATTAAACAGCATGATCATTACACAGGTGCACCTTGTGGACAATAAAAGGCCACTCTAAATTGTGTAGTTTAGTCACAACAATGCCACATGTCAAGTTGAGGGAGCATGCAATTGGCATGCTGACTGCATGAATGTCCACCAGAGAATGGACTGTTAATTTCTTTACCATAAGCATGTAATTTTAGAGAATTTGGGAGTACGTCAGACCGGCCTTACAATTGCAGACCATGTGTAACTATGCCAGCCCAGGACCTCCACAACTGGCTTCTTCACCTGTGGGATCGTCTGAGGCCAGCCACCCAGACAGCTGATGAATCTCTGGGTTTTCACAACTGAATAATTTCTGCACAAACTATCAAAAACCATCTCGGTATTTACCTGACTGCGGCTCGGAGTCGTAACCGACTTCAGTGTGCAAATACTCACCTTTGGTGGCCGCTGGAGAAGTGTCCTCTTCACGGATGAACCCCGGTTTCAACTGTACCTGGCAGACCGCATGAATGGCGTGGTGTGGACGAACGGTTTGCTGATGTCAACGTTGCGAACAGAGTGACCCATGGTGGCTGGGGGGTTATGGTATGGGCAGGCATAAACTACAGACAACGAACACAATTGCATTTTATCGATGGCAACTTGAATGCACAGAGATACCATGACGAGATCCTGAGGCCCATTGTCGTGCCATTCATCTGCCACCATCACCTCATATTTCAAATGGTGGTCACACCACTTGTTTTCTGATCCACGCCCCTACTTTTTCTAATGTAGACTATACAAAAGTATGTGGAAACAAGTTAAAATGAGTGGATTTGGCTATTTCAGCCACACCCGTTGCTGACAGATGTATCGAATTGAGCACACCACCATGTAATCTCCATAGACAAACATTGGCAGTATGTCTCAGTGACTTTCAATGTGGCACTGTCATAGGATGCCACCTTTCCAACAAGTCAGTAAGTCACATTTTTGCGCTGCTAGAGCTGCTGCAGGGAAAACTGTACGTGCTGTTATTGTGAAGTGGAAAAGTCTAGGATCAACAAAGCTCAGCCGCAAAGTGGTAGGCCACACAAGCTCACAAAACGGGACCGCTGAGTGCTGAAGCTTGTACCGCGTAAAAATGCAACACTCACAACTGAGTTCCAAACTGCCTCTGGAACTGCTTCTGGAAGCAACGTCAGCACAAGAACTGTTCGTTGGGAGCTTCATGAAATGGGTTTCCATGGCCCAGCAGCCGCACACAAGCCTAAGATCACCATGTGCAATGACAAGTGTCGGCTGGAGTGGCGTAACGCTCGCCGCCATTGGACTCAGGAGCAGTGGAAACGTTCTCTGGAGTGTTGAATTAAGTTTCACAATCTGGCAGTCTGACAGACGAATCTGGGTTTGGCGGATGCCAGGAGAACGCTACCTGCCCCAATGCATAGTGCCAACTGTAAAGTTAGGTGGAGGAGGAATAATGGTCTGGGGCTGTTTTTCATGGTTCGGACTAGGCCCCTTAGTTCCAGTGAAGGGAAATCTTAACGCTACAGCATACAATTACATTTTAGACCCCTCAAACTCAACTCTGGACCTCAAAGACAGTTCCACTGCATTTTTTCATTGTTCCCCTCTAATCAGGGACTGATTTACACCAGGTGTGTGCAATTAACCATCAGGTAGAATAGAAAACCAGCATGTTCCGGACCTCGTAGGGTAAGAGGTGAGTACCCCTGTTCTAGACCATCATGTGCTTTTAACTTCGTGGCAACAGTTTGGGGAATCCTTTTCCTGTTTAAGCAGGACAATGCCCCGCTGCACAAACCAAAGTCCAAACAGAAATGGTTTGTTGAGCCAGGCCTAATCGCCCAACCTCACTAATGTTGTTGTGGCTGAATGGAAGCAATTCCCTGCAGCAATGTTTCAACATCTAGTGGAAAGCTTTCCCAGAAGAGTGGAGGCTGTTATAGCAGCAAAGGGGGACAAACTCCATATTAATGCCCACGATTTTGGAATGAGATGTTCGATGTGCAGGTGTCCACATACACTACCTGACCAAAAGTATCTGTGACCAACAGACTCATATCTTTATTCCCAGTAATGTGAAATCCATAGATTAGGGCCTAAGGCATTTATTTCAATTGACTGATTTCCTTAAATGAACTGATAACTCAGTCAAATATTTTGAATGAATGCATGTTTATTTTGTAGTTCTGTACATTTAAATGGCCCGTGAAACCGCTCATCTGCAAGGTTCACGAGCCCCACCCGCCACACCTGATCAAGTTCATTGTTGCAAGACAACATCGCTATGTGTGACTGACTGCTCCACCCACACGCCTGCGTTGAGAAACCGATTTTCATCGGTAGGGTCGCATTCAAAGGGTGTTTCTCCGTTCCTATTCGGACTGCGACTTCCCCGACTGAGTTTATGGTCCTTTTGTCATAGACATTTTGAAGTGTAAGTACATGATTTGTTTACATTTCCACCTGTGTATCAATACTAGTAGTGTAAGGTTATTAGATTACGATAGAGAAAGTTTGGGTTATTTTTCATTGGTTGAAGAGACTGCGTTCGGGAAAGGTTTTCTCTATTCTTTTTCTATTATTCAGCGAACTCACTAGAATAAACAATTGGGGAATAAAGTACTGTAGTTGCTAAGACCTACTCTGAACATTTAACTTGCCTTTTTGCAATAGTTAACTTGCTACTAAATATGAATCTTGTCATGTATTTTTAAGACATCGGTGCTTTTGCCATCCTTGATACATACACATTATTATTCATCATTCAATCTAATTTTGAAAAAGACGGTAAGTGTGAAAATAGCTCCCAGTAATGCCTATTTATTGAGCATTTTACACAGGGGAAAACCAATTATGTGTGAATAAAAAATGGGAATAATGTACCAAGTCAGTTGTCCAACTGAATGTATTCAACTGAAATGGGTCTTCTGCACATTTCAGTTTAAACCCCTCTGAATCTGCCTTAATTCACGTCTTCAGCGCTCAAAAGTTTGGACACACCTACTCATTCCAGGGTTTCTATTTATTTTTTTACTATTTTCTACATTGTAGTATAATAGTGAAAACAGCAACACTATGAAATAACACATTGAATCATGCATTAACCAAAAAATGGTTAAACAAATCAAAATATATTTGAGATTCTTCAAAGTAGCCACCCTTTGCCTTGATGACAGCTTTGCACACTCTTGGAATTCTCTCAACCAGCACCATGAGGTAGTCACCTGGAATGCATTGAATTAACAGATGTGTCTTTGTGGAAGTTAATTCGTGGAATTTCTTTCTTTCCTTGATGCGTTTCAGCCAATCAGTTGTGTTGTGACAAGGTAGGGGTGGTATACAGAAGATTTAATTTGGTAAAAGACCAAGTCCATATTATGGCAAGAACAGTTCAAATAAGCAAAGAGAAATTACAGTCCATCATTACTTTATGAAATGAAGGTCAGTCAACGTGGAAAATGTCAAGGACTTTGAAAGTTTCTTCAAGTGCAGTTGCAAAAACCATCAAGCGCTATGAAGAAACTGGCTCTCATGAGGACCGCCACAGGAAAGGAAGACCCAGAGTTACCTCTGCTGCAGAGGATAAGTTCATTAGAGTTACCAGCCTCAGAAATTGGAGCCCAAATCAATATGTTACAAGTTGAAGTAACAGACACATTTCAAAATAAACTGTTTAGAGAAGACTACGTGAATCAGGCCTTCATGGTCGAATTGCTGCAAAGAAACCACTATTAAAGGACACCAATAATAAGAGACTTGCTGGGGACAAGAAACACAAACAAAGGACATTAGAACGGTGGAAATCTGTCCTTTGGTCTGATTTTTGGTTGCAACTGCCATGTATTTGTGAGACACAGAGTAGGTGAACGGATGATCTCCGTATGTGTGGTTCCCACCGTGAGGCAATGGAGGAAGAGGTGTGATGGTGCTTTGCTGGGGACACTGTCAGTGATTTATTTAGAATTCAAGGCACACTTAACAAGCATGGCTACCACAGCATTCTACAGCGATATGCCATCCCATCTGGTTTGGGCTTAGTTTAATTTATTTTTCATTATGACAATGACACAACACACCTCCATGCTGTATAAGAGCTATTTTACCAAGGATTGTGATAGAGTGCTGTATCAGATGACCTAGCCTCCACAATCCCCCCGACCTCAACCAAATGGTGATGGTTTGGGATGAGTCTGACCGCAGAGTGAAGGAAAAGCAGCCAACAAGTGCTCAGCATTTGTGGGAACACCTTCAAAACTGTTGGAAAAGCATTCCAGGTGAAGCTGGTTGAGAGAAGGCCAAGAATGTGCAAAGCTGTCATCGAGGCAAAGGGTGATTACGCATTAAGAAGGAAAGAAATTCCACAAATTAACTTAAGGCACACCTGTTAATTGAAATACATTCCAGGTGACTACCTCATGTAGCTGGTTGAGAGAATGCCAAGAGTGTGCAAAGCTGTCATCAAGGCAAAGGGTGGCTACTTTGAAGAATCTCAAATATAAAATATATTTTGATTTAACAATTTTTTGCTTACTACATTATTCCATGTGTTATTTCATAGTTTTGATGTCATAACACCAGTTATGTTTTTGTTCACTCATACTCAAAGGCCATCTCTTCCCCCTACTCCCTCTCTCTCTCTTCTATAGATGGCTGGAGGTAAAGAACACTCCAGAATTTGACTTGAGATCTCAACCAACAGTTTTCAACCGAAAAGGGTTTCTCACACCATCCTCCATCTTAACTTCCGTCAGAGAGGTAGATTGTGAGTCAGCTTCCCAATGAACTGGGCATTCCTCCAGGGCCTCCTCAGTGGGGTGAACAAGTACTCCACGGCATTCGGCCGTGTGTGGCTGTCCGTTGTCTTCCTCTTTAGGGTCATGGTGTTTGTCGTGGCAGCAGAGAAGGTGTGGGGGGATGAGCAGAAGGACTTCCAGTGCAACACGGCCCAGCCTGGCTGCCATAATGTCTGTTACGACCACTTCTTCCCTGTGTCCCACATCCGCCTATGGGCCCTGCAGCTCATCTTTGTCACCTGTCCCTCCTTCATGGTGGTGATGCACGTGGCCTACAGAGATGAACGTGAGCGCAAACACACGCTCAAATATGGCGAGGGCTGTCGGAAACTTTACAAGAACACCGGCAAGAAGCGCGGGGGGCTGTGGTGGACCTATGTCCTGACCCTGATCTTCAAGATAGCCGTGGACGGCACCTTTGTGTATTTAATCTACCATATCTACGAGGGCTATGACTTCCCCTCTCTCATCAAGTGTGAGCAGAAGCCCTGTCCCAACAAGGTGGACTGCTTCATCTCTCGCCCCACAGAGAAGCGTATCTTCACCATTTTCATGGTGGTCACCAGCCTGGCCTGTATCCTGCTATCTTTCTTTGAGATCCTGTACCTGGTGGGGAAACGATGTAAAGAGTGTTTCACCCAGATACGCCAATCACGCAACTCCACCATCCAGTCACGCCAGGTGGTCATGGCTACATCTCTGGTGATCGGTGGCAAGAATCAAATGGAGTCCAACTCTCTAAAGTTGCCCAGCAAGGATGCCTCAGCCCCATCTTATACTCAAGGTTGGGGAGTAACTGATTACATGTAATCAGTCACATGTAACCTGATTACTAAAAAAAAAAAGGTAATCAATTACATTACCAACAAAAATATTGTAATCAGATTACAGATACTGTTGATTACTTTTACATTTAGAAAAGATTTTTGGCAAAAGAAAATACATGAACACCTTTCTGTTTTCTCAATGACATTCAATTCAGCATTGAAAAAAGGTTTCAAGTTTAAGTTTGTTCCACCTGAGCGAGTCTGACCACAAGTGAAAGACCACTATGATGACACACCAAAAAGAGAGAATGTAAAGAAGTCGAATAACGAGTCTGGAGGCAATGAGAAGTATCTTCCATTTCTCTTCAGGATAGGCAAGACTTGGCCAGAGTTCTTCATTGTTCCTCTGTAGGCAGTGTTTACTTTTGTGTTGATGACCGGTGTTTCCCCTCCCCCCCACTCCCGCACACTGACTCGGTACCGGTACACCCTGTATAGCCTCTTTATTGTGTTACTTTTTTAAAACTTTAGTTTATTTAGTAAATATTTTCTCAACTCTATTTCTTGAACTGCATTGTTGGTTAAGGACTTGTAAGTAAGCATTTCACGGTAAGCTCTACACCTGTTTTATTCGGTGCATGTGACCAATTTGATTACAACACAATCAAATTAATTCAGTCACTTTAAATAAAACATCCATCATTAGCAGAGTTTCGCACCAGGGCTGGGCTATGTGATATATTCTCAAGTTATTTGTTTTCTGTCTACCACACCTCACAACTTTACCATTGTTATTTTTCGGAAAGGACTCAACCCTTGCCACACTGTGCCCACACCATTGCTGTTCTTATGCCCTGGGAAGTGTTACCTGTCTCATCCTCCATTACTAATAGCAGAGGCGGCTTTAGGCTTTGTTGTGAAAAGATGGCGCATACGTCAATATTGTCAGATGATGAAAGATTTTTTGAATCCTTCTGGATATTGAGAGAGTATTTTTCTGGTCATGTTGTTTGTCAGTGGGTTATGCACAACTATGGCTTGAATACTGACGATTCATTTCTGTGTTCATGTGTATGATAGCTTATAAAATACATGCACTCTGCACAAAGCCAGTAAAGCGTGTTGATTTGAATGTGTTTCAGTAAACATAGTTGTTGATGATATGTCCCAGAATGTATATTACATGGATGCAAACAGTGAGGTCCACTTATAAGTATATTTACATTTTATCAAAGTACAGTTGCAGTTTATTTCACTTTTTTGTTTGTATATTTATACAATGCAATTTATGTATTTTTCAAATAAATTTGATAAATACAATGACTGAAGTGCACAACAGACAGTATTCAAATGAAGGGTTTTTTTGTTCAAAGATTCTTAAATAAGGATCAAGACCATGAATAAAGTCCCTGAGTATGGTAGGAAATATACTTTATTTCAGATTAATCATAATTTCTGAATTATACAGTATCAGTCCCATTTTACTCTTTTGTGACAGCCTTGGATGGTTTGGTTCTGGGTGCTGATATTAGTCCCATATCATCACCAGTGCATTAGTCACAGCAGTTATTCATGAAACTCATCCTATATGGGGACCAGAACATATGAAGCACACTCTCATTGTATAAGAGGACCTGTCCATTTGTCAGTGGTGTAAAGTACTTAAGTAAAAATACTTTAAAGTACTACTTAAGTCATTTTTTGGGGTATCTTTACATTAGTATTTATATTTTTGACTACTTGTACTTTTACCTCACTACATTCCTAAATAAAATAATTGGCTTTTTACACTATCAATTTTCCCTGACTCCCGAAACTACTCGTTACATTTTGAATTCTTAGCAGGACAGAAAAATGGTCCAATTCACACACTTATCAGAACATCCCTGGTCATCTCTACTGCCTCTGATCTGGCGGACTCCCTAAACACACGTTTCGTTTGTAAATTATGTCTGAGTTTTGCAATGTGCCCCTGGGTATCTGTAAATAAAATAAAAACAAGAAAATGGTGCCGTCTGGTTTGCTTAATATAAGGAATTTGAAAATGATTTATACTTTTACTTTTGGTACTTAAGTATATTTTAGCAATTACATTTACTTTTGATATTTAAGTGTATTTAAAACCAAATACCTTTAGATTTTTACTCCCAAGTAGTATATTACTGTGTGATTCACTTTTACGTGAATCCTTTTCTATTTAGGTATCTATACTTTTACTCAAGTATGACAATTGGATACTTTTTCCACCACTGTCATTTGTATGAACAGAGGTTGGGTCCCCAGTTTAACACGTCAGCCAGAACTGTAGACCCCCCCCCCCCCCCCCAGTGGAGGAATTTGACCATCTCTGGGACAGGTTCTGAGTTGGTGACTCCTCTGTTTACATGGAAAGGAGAGAAAAGAAAAGGGATGATATGTGTAGTAAAGGTGAACACAGGGCTGTGAGGTGACATCAAACAAGTTACTCTCACTTGGTATTCCAGAAAGAGGCATTTAAAGTTGTTCAATGATGTGCATGTTTTTGTCTTCTGTAATAGTCAACCAGGAATCAAGGACGGACCTTGTCTGTTGACACAGTGAACGTAATCTGCCTGTATCCTTTCTCTCTATTCAGCGTCTTGAGTCAGGACTTGTGGGTCTTTTACTGCGTATACAAAGAAAATAACACACCTTTGCAGTAGCAAGACTGTACAGGATTCTCTGTTAGTTCTGCCCCAGCTCCTCATCTTCTGTTTGTACACCGCCCTATAAGACAAGTACTGACACAGAACATTGGAGTAGTTTTCCTGTTCTATTCTCTCAGCGTGTGGAGACATGCGCTGCACAGCGGTTGAGTCATGGGCTGCATTCCATCAGGTGTGCCCGTCCAACTGCCTGGATCAGTTGTCATCAAACTGGAGCCAAAAAGGAACTTTCCACTCCGTCCCTGTCTCCTAGACCTAGTACATAAATTACAGTAAGTGTTGCCAGGGAAGATGTTGACGTGTCTTATAAGAGGCCTATGACCATTGTAAAGATTCCTGAAGTGTGATATCTGGGAGGATCTTTTCTTACAATACCTGATGACAACTTTTAGTCTAGTGGTGAACCATTACCATCATGCCTCATTCTCAAAAGCTAGACAGAAGTCACATCCTTTGTCTATGTAGTTATGTTGAGCCCAACTGTCATATTGGCTGCATTTACACAACCCAATTCTGATATTTGTTTCCCTAATTTGTAATTTGACCAAACAGATCAGCTCTTTTGACAATCATTTGGCAGAATATCAGGATTTGTGTAAAACGCAGCCCTTGATTGAGCGACTAAAGGATTGCATTGATCTATTGGATGAGTCGTTGTGAATAGCCTGTGGAATATGAATAGAGGTAGAATACTTCTCCTTGGTGGATGTGAACAAAAGACAGAAAAATAGAAACCAGTTCAAGGGCAGGAATGTATGTGGGGGAGATTGCCCATTCACTGAGCTGAGACCTCTGATGCGTGGGCAAAGTGGATGAACAGTAAACACTAGTTGAGAGAGGTGTTATATGAAATGAAGAAAGTGTTTGATGTCATTGAAAGTTCACATCCCATGGGTACATACTTGTGATCCCAGTGTGTTATAATCCTGCAGCATTAGTACGTATCAGCCTGTATGAAATATAAAATATGTCAATAGCTCAGGTGTGTCTGTCTGAGAACATGGATGCTCAAATACATACTAGTCACACACAGTAATGTTGAATGTACATGTAGGACCTGTACATTCATATAACATAAGCCTTTTTGCCTTTGTTGTTGTGTCATGTGTGGGGACATACAGTAATGTGATAGCGTTGAATAGAGGCAATCCTCCTCATAGAGCTGATACGTTCTGACATGTTTGGGGAATTATCACAAGTAGATATTTGATGATGTTTTCCATACACCGCACATCTGGGATTTTTTTTTTTTTTTGGCCCACAAATATTCTCCCAACAAAGATGTTCTTATGGCCATCTGAAAAGATACTGATACTCTTTGTCCTTGGAACATCAACACAGCCATCCAGTAAAAGACATTGTGAACATCTTCTATGAAAGCTTATCTCCAAAGTTTGCTCATAAAAGTGGGTGGTTGCTGGTCGTATCAAGGAGAAAGGAGCCACAGTCCATTTCCTTGGAGATTTCGATTTGGGATGATCTCCATAGTAAGCAAAAACCTTATAGTTTAGTCCATCCCTGGCCTCTCGATAACCATAAAGAATAAGAATAAGGGAATAAAGAGACAACAAAGGAAGGTCTCTGCATGTCAGTGAAACAAAAGAAAGTAAAAAATAACATTTGTTCAATGAAAAGAGGGTAGAGAAACAATGAAAAGTCAGGTAACTTAAAAATAAAAAAACAACAGGTAATATGATAAGGAATTGCTGTGCCTTTATTAAAAAAGTTGAAAGGATGAATTCTCTTGCTGATTTGAAAGTGCGCCCCTCCCTCTCACCCACTGCCTCGCGCCTTCCGCTGGCCCACCTCTCGATTCAATAATAGAGTTGCCTTGCACCAGGTAAGCCTTTGATGCTTTCCACCAATCAGGTGTAAGGAACAGCAGCCAAACAAAACCTCGTATTCACCTCTGGGTGTGGCGGTCTCTTATGTTAGTGGAGGGCTGGAAGCATTCCGGAACAAGTTTCAACTGGAAGAAAGGAGAAACAGGAGAAACAGGAGCTGGAAATCAAGACCAACACACAAACAAAACATGCTCAAGCTGCTGTTTCCTTATATCCATTTGTCCTGGGTTAAGTTAATGGAGAGATGGCCTATCAATAATATGATAATACCAATTTATTGTGTATGTAACTTAACATGTGTAGGTAGTATATACACTGCTCAAAAAAATAAAGGGAACACTAAAATAACACATCCTAGATCTGAATGAATGAAATATTCTCATTAAATACTTTTTTCTTTACATAGTTGAATGTGCTGACAACAAAATCACACAAAAAGGATCAATGGAAATCAAATTTATCCACCCATGGATGTTGCAGGCAGCAGAATGTTCTCCACGGCGTCTCCAGACTCTGTCACGTCTGTCACGTGCTCAGTGTGAACCTGCTTTCATCTGTGAAGAGCACAGGGCGCCAGTGGTGAATTTGCCAATCTTGGTGTTCTCTGGCAAATGCCAAACGTCCTGCACGGTGTTGGGCTGTAAGCACAACCCCCACCTGTGGACGTCAGACCCTCATACCACCCTCATGGAGTCTGTTTCTGACCGTTTGAGCAGACACATGCACATTTGTGGCCTGCTGGAGGTCATTTTGCAGGGCTCTGGCAGTGCTCCTCCTGCTCCTCCTTGCACAAAGGCGGAGGTAGCGGTCCTGCTGCTGGCTTGTTGCCCTCCTACGGCCTCCTCCACGTCTCCTGATATACTGGCCTGTCTCCTGGTAGCACCTCCATGCTCTGGACACTACACTGACAGACACAGCAAACCTTCTTGCCACAGCTCGCATTGATGTGCCATCCTGGATGAGCTGCACTACCTGAGCCACTTGTGTGGGTTGTAGACTTTGTCTCATGCTACCACTAGAGTGAAAGCACCGCCAGCATTCAAAAGTGACCAAAACATCAGCCAGGAAGCATAGGAACTGAGAAGTGGTCTGTGGTCCCCACCTGCAGAACCACTCCTTTATTGGGGGTGTCTTGCTAATTGCCTATAATTTCTACCTGTTGTCTATTCCATTTGCACAACAGCATGTGAAATTTATTGTCAACCAGTGTTGCTTCCTAAGTGGACAGTTTGATTTCACAGAAGTGTGATTGACTTGGAGTTACATTGTGTTGTTTAAGTGTTCCCTTTATTTTTTTGAGCAGTGTACATAACCACTACACTACATGACCAAAAGTATGTTGACGCCTGCTAGTCCAACATCTTATTCCAAAATCAGGGGCGTTAATATGGATTTGGTCCTCCCTTTACTGCTTTAACAGCCTCTACTCTTCTAGGAAGGCTTTCCACTAGATGTTGGAACATTTCTGCAGGGACTTGCAGCCTGGCTCGCTGTCAGCGTTCCAATTCATCCCAAAGGTGTTCGATGGGGTTTAGGTCAGGGCTCTGTGCAGGCCAGTCATGTTCTTCCACATCGATCTATACAAACCATTTCTGTATGGACCTCGCTATGTGCACGGGGGCATTGTCATGCTGAAACAGGAAAGGGCCTTCCTCAAACTTTTGCCACAAAGTTGGAAGCACAGAATCGTCTAGAATGTCATTATATGCTGTAACGTTAAGATTTCCCTTCACTGGAACTAAGGGGTCTAGACCAAATCATGAAAAACAGCCCCAGACCATTATTCCTCCTCCACCAAACTTTACAGTTGGCACTATGCATTGGGCTGATTCTCCTGGCATCCGCGAAACCCAGATTAGTCCGTCAGACTGCCAGATGGTGAAGCGTGATTCATCACTCCAGAGAACACGTTTCCACTGCTCCAGAGTCCAAAGGTGGCGAGCATTACACCGCTCCAGCCAACGCTTTGCATTGCGCATGGTGATCTTTTATGCGGCTGCTCGTCCATGGAAACCCATTTCATGAAGCTCATGACGAACAGTTCTTGTGCTGACATTGCTTCCAGAGGCAGTTTGGAAATCGGTAGTGAGTGTTGCAACCGAGGTCAGACGATTTTTACGTGCTTCAGCACTCGGCGGGCCCGCTCTGTGAGCTTGTGTGGCGCTTGTGTGGCCTACCATTTTGCGGCTGAGCCGTTGTTGCTCCTAGACATTTCCACTTCACAATAACAGCACTTACAGTTGACCGGGGCAGCTCTAGCAGGGCAGAAATCTGACAAACTGACTTGTTGGAAAGGTGGCATCCTATGATGGTGCCACATTGAAAGTCACTGAAAATCAAATCACATTTTATTTGTCACATGCGCTGAATACAACCTTACAGTGAAATGCTTACTTACAAGCCCTTAACCAACAATGCAGTTTTAAGGAAAAAAAGTGTTAAGAAAGTATTTGCTAAAATAAACTGAAGTTTAAAAAATGTACTTACAAAAACAAAACATGCCGGAAAAAAAATATGAAAAATTAAATAATAACACACTATTAAGGAGCAACAATAAAATAATAGTAGCGAGGCTATATGCAGCGGGTACTAGTACAGAGTCAATGTGCAGGGGTACCAGTTAGTAGAGGTAATTGAGGTAAAATGTACACATAGGTAGAGTTAAAGTGACTATGCATGGATAATAAACCGAGAGTAGCAGCAACGTAAAAATGGGGTTGGGTTGGGGACAATGCAAATAGTCCGGGTAGCCATTTGATTAGCTGTTCAGGAGTCTTATGGCTTGGGGGTCGATGCTGTTAAGAAGCGTTTTGGAACTAGACTTGGCGCTCCGGTACCGTTTTCCATGCTGTAGCAGAGAGAACAGGCTATGTGTCACGTGTGCTCCCTCTCCGGCCTCTAGGTGTAACGATTCTCTTCTTGTGAAGTAGAGGCGGACCAAAGCGCAGCGTGGTGGTTGTTCATTGTAATTTATTGACGACACTATACATGAACAAACTAACGAAAAAACAAGAAACGTGAGAACTCAAAACAGCCCTGTCTGGTGCAAACACAAAAACAGGAACAATCACCCACAAACACACAGTGAAACCCAGGCTACCTAAATATGGTTCCCAATCAGAGACAATGACGAACACCTGCCTCTGATTGAGAACCATATCAGGCCGAACATAGAACTAGACAAACTAGACATGAAACATAGAATGCCCACTCAGATCACACCCTGACCAACCACAACATAGAAATATACAAAGTAAACTATGGTCAGGGTGTGACAGTACCCCCCCCCCAAGGTGCGGACTCCGGCCGCAAAACCTGAACCTATAGGGGAGGGTCTGGGTGGGCATCTGTCCGCGGAGGCGGCTCTGGCGCTGGACGTGGACCCCACTCCATAATAGTCTTTGTCCACCTCCTTAGCGTCCCTAGATAGGTGACCCTCCTAAGAGACAGCTCGGGACAGAGGGACAGCTGCTCGGGACAGAGGGACAGCTGCTCGGGACAGAGGGACAGCTGCTCGGGACAGAGGGACAGCTGCTCCGGGCGGAGGGGCTCTAGCGGCCCCTGGCTGACTGGCGGCACTGGCGGCCCCTGGCTGACTGGCGGCCCCTGGCTGACTGGCGGCACTGGCGGCCCCTGGTTGACTGGCGGCGCTGGCGCCGGGCTGACTGGCGGCACTGGCGGCCCCTGGCTGACTGGCGGCACTGGCGGCCCCTGGCTGACTGGCGGCGCTGGCGGCCCCTGGCTGACTGGCGGCGCTGGCGGCCCCTGGCTGACTGGCGGCGCTGGCGGCCCCTGGCTGACTGGCGGCGCTGGCGGCCCCTGGCTGACGGGCGGCGCTGGCGGCCCCTGGCAGACGGGCGGCGCTGGCGGCCCCTGGCAGACGGGCGGCGCTGGCGGCCCCGGGCAGACGGGCGGCGCTGGCGGCGCCGGGCAGACGGGCGGCGCTGGCGGCGCCGGGCAGGCGGGAGGCTCCGGCAGAGGCGCCGGACAGGCGGGAGGCTCCGGCAGAGGCGCCGGACAGGCGGGAGGCTCCGGCAGAGGCGCCGGACAGGCGGGAGGCTCCGGCAGAGGCGCCGGACAGGCGGGAGGCTCCGGCAGAGGCGCCGGACAGGCGGGAGGCTCCGGCAGAGGCGCCGGACAGGCGGGAGGCTCCGGCAGCGGCGCCGGACAGGCGGGAGGCTCCGGCAGAGGCGCCGGACAGGCGGGAGGCTCCGGCAGAGGCGCCGGACAGGCGGGAGGCTCCGGCAGAGGCGCCGGACAGGCGGGAGGCTCCGGCAGAGGCGCCGGACAGGCGGGAGGCTCCGGCAGAGGCGCCGGACAGGCGGGAGGCTCCGGCAGAGGCGCCGGACAGACGGGAGACTCCGGCAGAGGCGCCGGACAGACGGGAGACTCCGGCAGCGCTGGAGAGGAGGAAGGCTCTGGTAGCGCCGGAGAGGCGGGAGACTCCGGCAGCGCTGGAGAGGAGGAAGGCTCTGGACGGATGGGCCGGAGAGACAGCCTGGTACGGGGAGCTGCCACCGGAGGGCTGGGGTGTGGAGGTGGTGACGGATAGACCGGGCCGTGCAGGCGCACTGGAGCTCTTGAGCACCGAGCCTGCCCAACCTTACCCGGTTGAATGGTCCCGGTCGCCCTGCCAGTGCGGCGAGGTGGAATAGCCCGCACTGGGCTATGCAGGCGAACCGGGAACACCGTGCGCAAGGCTGGTGCCATGTAAGCCGGCCCAAGGAGACGCACTGGAGACCAGATGCGTAGAGCCGGCTTCATGGCACTTGGCTCGATGCCCACTCTAGCCCGGCCGATACGCGGAGCTGGAATGTACCGCACCGGGCTGTGCACCCGCACTGGGGACACCGTGCGCTCCACAGCATAACACGGTGCCTGCCCGGTCTCTCTAGCCCACCGGTAACCACAGGAAGTTGGCTCAGGTCTCCTACCTGGCGTAGCCATACTCCCTGTTAGCCCCCCCCCAATAAATTTTTGGGGCTGACTCCCGGGCTTCCATCCACGACGCCGCGCTGCCTCCTCATACCAGCGCCTCTCCGCTTTCGCCGCCTCCCGTTCTTCCTTGGGGCGGCGATACTCTCCTGGCTGAGCCCAAGGTCCTTTACCGTCTAATTCGTCCTCCCATGTCCATACCTCCTCGCGCTGCTCCCGCTGCTGCTTTTTCCTTTGCCCATTACCACACCGCTTGGTCCTGTTGTGGTGGGTGATTCTGTAACGATTCTCTTCTTGTGAAGTAGAGGCGGACCAAAGCGCAGCGTGGTGGTTGTTCATTGTAATTTATTGACGACACTATACATGAACAAACTAACGAAAAAACAAGAAACGTGAGAACTCAAAACAGCCCTGTCTGGTGCAAACACAAAAACAGGAACAATCACCCACAAACACACAGTGAAACCCAGGCTACCTAAATATGGTTCCCAATCAGAGACAATGACGAACACCTGCCTCTGATTGAGAACCATATCAGGCCGAACATAGAACTAGACAAACTAGACATGAAACATAGAATGCCCACTCAGATCACACCCTGACCAACCACAACATAGAAATATACAAAGTAAACTATGGTCAGGGTGTGACACTAGGTCACTAGGCTGCTTGTTTCAACTGGAAGAAAGGACTGTGCATAGAAACAGGACTTGCTTCCTGACTCCCAGTCAGGATGCTTTTGATGGTGCAGCTGAGGAACGTTTTGAGGATCTGAGGACCCATGTCAAATCTTTTCAGGCGTTGTTGTGCCCTCTTCACGACTCCCTATAGGCTGTCTCACCTTTGTCGGCGATCAGGCCGACCACTTTTGTGTCGTCGGCAAACTTAATGATGGTGTTGGAGTCGTGCTTGGCCATGCAGTCATGGGTGAACAGGGAGTACAAGAGAGGACTGCGCACGCACCCCTGAGGGGCCCCAGTATTGAGGATCAGAGTAGCAGATGTGTTGTTACCTACCCTTACCCTTGAATGTTGACCTATTTAAAGGTCTTACTCACATCGGCTACAGGCTGTGCTTGCCTTTGTAGTCTGTAATAGTTTGCAAGCCCTGCCACATCCGAGCATTGAAGCCGGTGTAGAATGCTTCGATCTCAGTCCTGTATTGACGCTTTTCCTGTTTGGTGTTTCGTCGGCGGCCGTAGCGGGATTTCTTATAAGCGTCCGGGTTAGAGTCCCGCTCCTTAAAAGCGGCAGCTCTACCATTTAGCTCAGTGCGGATGTTGCCTGTAGTCCATGGCTTCTGGTTGGGGTATGTACGTACTGTCACTATGGGGACAACGTCATCGATGCACTTATTGATGAAACCAGTGACTGATGTGGTATACTCCTCAATGCCATCGGAAGAATCCCGGAACATACTCCAGTCTGTGCTAGCAAAACAGTCCTGTAGCTTAGCATCTGCTTCATCTGACCACTTCCTTATTGAGATAGTCGTTGGTACTTCCTGCTTTAGTTTTTGCTTGTAAGCAGGAATCAGGAGGATATAATTATGGTCAGATTTGCCAAATGGAGGGCGAGGGAGAGCTTTGCACTCTCTGTGTGTGGTGTAAAGGTGGTCTGGAGTTTTTTCCCCCCTCTGGTTGCACATTTAACATGCTGGTAGAAATGAGGTAAAATGGATTTAAGTTTTCCTACACAAAAGTCCCCGGCCACCAGGAGCGCCACCTCTGGATGAGCATTTTCTTGTTTGCTTATGGCCTTATGCAGCTCATTGAGTGCTGTCTTAGTGCCAGCATCGGTTTGTGGTGATAAATAGACTAAGGGTGAATTTGTGTGTGAGAGATATATTATGCATAACCTACCTAAAAGCAAAAGATCGCTATGTACACAGGTAAGATCAGGGATATTGCCTCTGCGTATTGAAAAAGGTAAGATCAGGGATATTGCATCTGTGTATTGAAACAGGTCAGATCAGGAATATTGCCTCTGCGTATTGAAACAGGTCAGATCAGGGATATTGCCTCTGCGTATTGAAACAGTCAGATCAGGGATATTGCCTCTGCGTATTGAAACAGTCAGATCAGGGATATTGCCTCTGCGTATTGAAACAGTCAGATCAGGGATATTGCCTCTGCGTATTGAAACCGTCAGATCAGGGATATTGCCTCTGCGTATTGAAACAGGTCAGATCAGGGATATTGCCTCTGCGTATTGAAACAGGTAAGATCAGGGATATTGTCTCTGCGTATTGAAACAGGTCAGATCAGGGATATTGCCTCTGCGTATTGAGACAGGTCAGATCAGGGATATTGCCTCTGCGTATTGAAACAGGTAAGATCAGGGGTATTGTCTCTGCGTATTGAAACAGGTAAGATCAGGGATATTGTCTCTGCGTATTGAAACAGTCAGATCAGGGATATTGTCTCTGCGTATTGAAACAGGTAAGATCAGGGATATTGCCTCTGCGTATTGAAACAGGTAAGATCAGGGATATTGTCTCTGCGTATTGAAACAGTCAGATCAGGGATATTGTCTCTGCGTATTGAAACAGATAAGATCAGAGATATTGCCTCTGCGTATTGAAACAGTCAGATCAGGGATATTGTCTCTGCGTATTGAAACAGATAAGATCAGAGATATTGCCTCTGCGTATTGAAACAGTCAGATCAGGGATATTGTCTCTGCGTATTGAAACAGTCAGATCAGGGATATTGTCTCTGCGTATTGAAACAGTCAGATCAGGGATATTGCCTCTGCGTATTGAAACAGTCAGATCAGGGATATTGCCTCTGCGTATTGAAACAGTCAGATCAGGGATATTGTCTCTGCGTATTGAAACAGTCAGATCAGGGATATTGTCTCTGCGTATTGAAACAGTCAGATCAGGGATATTGCCTCTGCGTATTGAAACAGGTCAGATCAGGGATATTGCCTCTGCGTATTGAAACAGGTAAGATCAGGGATATTGTCTCTGCGTATTGAAACAGTCAGATCAGGGATATTGTCTCTGCGTATTGAAACAGTCAGATCAGGGATATTGCCTCTGCGTATTGAAACGGGTCAGTATTGTGGTGAAATGGAAGAGGAAAGACTATGTAACTATTGTGACCTCGAAGAAATAGAGAATGAAACAAATTTTATCCTCTATTGCCCTTTCTACCACGATATACGCTTGCTCTTATTCCAAAAGCACACCAGATATACCCTGGCGTTATGTGGCTGAGTGATGAGGAGAAAATAAAATGTGTATTTCCGTTTGCGGAATATTTAGATAAAGCCTGAGATAAAAGAAAAAGGGCGACCTATAATTCAATTGTGTGTGTGTGTGTGTGTGTGTGTGTGTGTGTGTGTGTGTGTGTGTGTGTGTGTGTGTGTGTGTGTGTGTGTGTGTGTGTGTGTGTGTGTGTGTGTGTGTGTGTGTGTGTTACTTTACTGCTCTGGGGATGTGAGTATTGTTTGGATAACCTTATTGTATTGATTTTTTTCCTTACTTTTTTTTTTACTCTTAATGCGATGCAGAGAACACCGGAAGAAGAATTATAATTTAATTACCATAGTGAGTTATTGTATTGTTTGTTTGTGTCAATTAATCCCATAAGGGATGGGTTGCCAATTGGCAATTTGACACAAACAATTAAATGTAATTTCATTTAATAAAAAAATTTAAATAGCTATGAAAAATATAGATAAACTCCCTTGGTAAATAGTGTGGTCTGCAGCTTACCATGAGATACACTACTTCAGGCGAGCAAAACCTTAATATTAGATTTTGTGCACCAGCTGTCATTGACAAGTAGACACAGACCCCCATCCCTTGTCTTACCGGAGGCAGCTGTTCTATCTTGCCGAGACACGTAAATCCCAGCCAGCTGTTTGTTATCCATGTCGTCGTTCAGCCACGACTCTGTGAAACATAAGATATTACAGTTTTTAATGTCCTGTTATTAGGATAGTCTTGATCAGAGCTCATCCATTTTGTTACCCAATGATTGCACGTTGGCTAATAGGACTGATGGGAGAGGGGAATTACTCACTTGCAGTCGGATCATTACAAGGCCTACGTCCCCGATATCTCCGTCTTTTCTTCATGCAAATTACGGGGATGTGGGCCTTGTCGGGTGTCTGAAGTAAATAATTTGCGTACAACTCGTTAAAGAAAAAATCTTTGTCCAGTACGAGGTGAGTAATCGGTGTCCTGATATCGAGAAGCTCTTTTCGGTCATTTTGTACAAAATAAGTTACAAATAACGTGAAGAAACACACACAATAGCACAATTGTTTAGGAGCCCGTAAAACGGCAGCCATCTCCTCCGTCATCGTTAAAAGATCTTCAGGAAGGTCATTCTATTGCCAATGCTTGTCTATGAATATCGCATGGCTGTGTGCTCGATTTTAAATCTGTCGTTCTGCCCCTGAACAAGGCAGTTAACCCACTGTTCCTAGGCCGTCATTGAATATAAGAATTTGTTCTTAACTGACTTGCCTAGTTAAATAAAGGTAAAATAAATAAATATACCTGCCAGCAACAGGTGTGGCTGAAATAGCCAAATGAAACACATTCCTAATATTGTGTTGCAAAGGAAGGTCTCTGCATGTCAATGCAACAAACAAAAGTAAAAATGAAATGTGTTCAATGAAAAGAGGGTAACTTAAAAAAAACAGCTAATATGATAGGGAATTGCTGTGCCTTTATTTTACTTTCACTTCACTACATTCCTAAAATAATGTACTTTTTACTCCATACATTTTCCTTGACACCCAAAAGTACTTATTACATTTTGAATGCTTAGCAGGACAGGGAAATAGTCCAATTCACGCACTTATCAACAGAACAACCCTGGTCATCCCTACTGCCCCTGATCTGGCGGACTCACTCACTTATTTCATTTGTAAATGATGTCTGAATGTTAGAGTGTGCCCCTGGCTTTCCGTAAATTTTAAAAACAAGAAAATGGTGTAATCTGGTTTCTTTAATATATGGAATTTGAAACGATTATGTATATTTTACCAATCACATTTACTTTTGATACTTAAGTATATTTTAAACCAAATACTTTTAGACTTTCACTCAAGTAGTATTTTACTGGGTGACTTTTACTTGAGTCATTTTCTATTAAGGTATCTCTACTTTTATGACAGTTGGTTACTTTTTCCACCACTACCTAGCACCAGGTAAGCCTTTGATGCTTTCCACCAATCAGGTGTAAGAAACAGCAGCTGAACAAAAACTCATATTCATCTCTGGGTGTGGCGGTCTCTTATGTTAGTGGAGGGTTGGAAGCATTCTGGAACAAGTTTCAACTGGAAGAAAGAACTGTGCATAGAAACAGGAGATAGAAATTAACATCAACACAAACAAAACATGCTCAAACAATCTGCTGTTTCCTTATCCCCATTTGTCCTGAGTTTAGTTAATGGAGAAGAGATGGCCTTTCAATTATATGCTAATACCTATTTCTTGTGTATGTAACTTAACATGTGTGAGTAGTGTATATAAACTCAGCAACAAAAAAAAAGTCCCTTTTTCAGGACCCTGTCTTTCAAAGATAATTCGTAAAAATCCAAATAACTTCACAGATCTTCATTGTAAAGGGTTTAAACACTATTTCCCATGCGTGTTCAATGAACGATAAACAATTCATGAACATGCACCTGTGGAACGGTCGTTAAGACACTAACAGCTTACAGACAGTCGGCAATTAAGGTCACAGTTATGAAAACTTAGGACACTAAAGAGGCCTTTCTACTGACTCTGAAAAACACCAAAAGAAAGATGCCCAGGGTCCCTGCTCATCTGCATGAACGTGCCTTAGGCATGCTGCAAGGAGGCACGAGGACTGCTCATGTGGCCAGGGTAATAAATTGCAATGTCTGTACTGTGAGACGCCTAAGACTACAGGGAGACAGGACGGACAGCTGATCGTCCTCGCAGTGGCAGACCACGTGTAACAACACCTGCACAGGATTGGTACATCCGAACATCACACCTGCGGGACAGGTACAGCATGGCAACAACATCTGCCCGAGTTACACCAGGAACGCACAGTCAGTGCTCAGACTGTCCGCAATAGGCTGAGAGAGGCTGGACTGAGGACTTGTAGACCTGTTGTAAGGCAGGTCCTCACCAGACATCACTGGCAAAGCAAAGCCTATGGGCACAAACCCACCGTCGCTGGACTAGACAGGACTGGCAAAAAGTGCTCTTCTCTGACGAGTCGCGGTTCTGTCTCACCAGGGGTGATGGTCGGATTCGCGTTTATCGTTGAAGGAATGAGCGTTACACCGAGGCACTCCTGAGCGGCGATTGATTTGGAGGTGGAGGGTCCGTCATGGTCTGGGGTGGTGTATCTCCTGCGTGCCAGTGGCCATTGAAGGTGAGCATTTTCCCACTGAAGTCGCATACGATGTCGAACTGTAGTCAGGTCAAGACACTGGTGAGGATGACAGGCACGCAGATGAGCTTCCCTGAGATGGTTTCTGACAGTTCATGCAGAAATTCTTTGGTTGTGCAAAGCCATAGTGTCATGAGCTGTCCGGGTGGTTGGTATAAGATGATCCTGCAGATGAAGAAGCTGGATGTCGAGGTCCTGTGCTGGCGTGGTTACATGTGGTCTGTGAGGCTGGTTGGACGTACTACCAAATTCTCTAAAACGTTGTTGGAGGCGGCTTATGATAGAGAAATTAACAAATGAACATTCAATTATCTGGTAACTACTCTGGTGGACATTCCTGCTGTCAGCATGCCAATTGCATGCTCCCTCAAAACGTGAGACATCTGTGGCATTGTGTTGTGTGACAAAACTTCACATTTTAGAGTGGCCTTTTTTTGTCCCCAGCACAAGGTGCACCTGTGTAATGATCATGCTGCTTAATCAGCATCTTGATATTCCACACCTGTCAGGTGAATAAATTATGTTAGCAAAGTAGAAATGCTCACTAACAGGGATGTAAACAAATCTGTGCACAAAATTGGAGAGTAATAAACTTTTTGTGCGTATGGAAAATGTCTTGGATATTTTATTTCAGCTCATGAAACATGGGACCAACACTTTACATGTTGCGTTTATATTTTTGTTTGGTATATTGCTGAATATTTGTTGCTGTATATTTAATGCAGCATACTGTACATTTTTGTTCATCGTGGAAAAATATTCTGGGAGGGAAAATAATCGCTGGCTCATTAACATATTTTGAGGTGTGTCTTCTAAGAGGCTATAGTTGTTGCACCCGTTAGTTCTGTACTGATTTAAGTTATATGAGGTACTACTATATGAGGGACAGATCAGAGTGATGGCTGGTGTTAAACCTTTAATGGTTGACTATTTAACCAAATCTGTTATGCCCTGTAATTACAACCAGTTTGGAAGCCTTTGTTTAGGCCTCTAGAAGTGCAAGTGATATAAAACACCAAGTATTCATTAATATGCTATAATATACAAATGCCTATCAGCCAACTTGCTTGCGCCAATCCTTCGTAATTACAGTAAAGTACTGTAAAAAATTACTTTCTTACCGTTTCTTTGTCACTTTTACAGTATTGTACTGTCTTTCATTGCTTTGACATTATAGTAATTTACAGGAAGCAGGCATCCAATTACCATGAATATTTCAGTAATGTATTAGCATTATCCAGAGATAGTCAGAAATATACCATAAGATATCTTGTTGTAATTACAATTATTTTGAAGACCAGTATATCCTTAACTACAACAGGATTTTCAGTAACGATGACAGAAAAGTTTTATTTGCTATGACTATTATGTTTTTTTTATTATCAATCTTGGTTGAATGCACCAACTGTAAATTGTTAAGGACAAAAGTGCCCGTTAAATTACCAAAATGTAAATGAAAATATAAAAATGAAAACTTGCAAAAACACTTGGTAATACGTCACTGGGTAATTTCAATTATATGCTGTAATTGTAATTGGTCTGTAAATTCTATTACAGTAACTGACGTGGTACTGTAAATTAGATTACATGAACATTTTTGGTACCATAAAATGTATTACAGTAGCTGTACTGTAAAATCAAATACAGTAACTTACTACCAATTACTAACCAGTGAGTTACTGTACATTTTACAGGAAATGTTTTACAGTGTGGTGTAGGCCCATTCCAGGAAAAAAAACATCTGGGCCTCAATTGGTAGGCTACAAGTTTATTTTTTAAACCCCACCCACAGACAAACGCCAAAGACACATCAATCATGACAACAGCATTCTATCTGTTGAGCGGGGCTAATCTATGCGTAAAACGAATTAACTACAGAAAACAGAAGAAAACTGATTATGAACTGAAGCACAAACAATGGATTGACATTTGTTAAGTAAGTGAAAAGTAGGCTATCTATTTTTATGAATGTATCTGCTCCTTACTTTGTGGATGAGTTTAAGAGAGCATGGTGTAAAAAGGTATTTTGATTGTTTTACTCCGCTGATGTTGAATTGTAGCCTAAAGTTTTGGCGTAACTAGATAGTCCATTTAATTTACTCTGTTACTACAAAAGTCTGAGATTTACTCTGTTCCGACATATCATAAAGTTTATAGGTTACTCAGCCACCTGAATATGCGCAATAAGAAGAGCAGATAAAAAGTATTCTACTTTCAACTGTATCCATTCCTTTCTTAGGGATACTTTTTGAACAGTTCACATTGGCTTTATACCAACATGTAAAATGTATAAGCAGACATAAACAATGAGGGAACAAAGAACAAATAACTATGATGGCATTGATTTCCTTCCCTGTACAGCCACACAGTAAAACTCTGATTTAATTGGAAAATTATTCTTATCCAATATATCACAGACAACCCAACTGTTATAGCCTAGTCAGTGTGTGGTAAAGTGAGTCATTTTAAGGCCTACTATAGTAGCATATGCCTTAATTTGTATGCCCACCTGGCCCTAACCCATTGTTCCCGGGGCGCCGAAGACGTGGATGTAGATTAGGGCAGCCCCCCCCACACACCTCTCTGATTCAGAGGGGTTGGGTTAAATGCGGAAGACACAATTAAGTTGAAGGCATTCAGATGTACAACTGACTAGGTATCCCCCTTTCCCCAATTCTCATCTACTGTCATCAGTTTTTAAAATGTATTAATTGCCACATTGACTTTATATGAAGGTTGTGTAAACCTTAGATATTAAGAGTTAAATATTACAAGGAGAAAGAAACTATTCTAAAGCGATCTTTGTTGACAAAGTTGACTATATGAATATGAATATGTGGGATATGTGGAAGTAAACTGATTAAAAAAAATCGATTGAAAAAGGGAAACAAAATCTCAGTCAATGTAGAATACCTAAGTTCTCAAATAAGAAATAATGTACTTCTGGTTGCTATAAAATGCTGTAGATTGAGGTCTACACATAAACATAGGCCTACACCCAAAAAGCTGAAAAGCTCCTCTTGTTTGTGTGGATTGTATCATACCATTTTGAAGGGCATTGTGCAATTAATTCATACCAGGATCCAGGTTACATTGATGCCTTCCCTCAACCATCTTCTCTTTTATCTACTCAGGTTGCTCCAGTGTTCCATAGTTATTGAACAAAAGGAGGCAAGTTCTGAAAAAGAGACTGTCAACATCCAGCCTCAACCATGGATTGGAAGACCTTCCAAGCCCTCCTGAGTGGGGTGAATAAGTACTCCACGGCATTTGGTCGTATCTGGCTCTCTGTGGTGTTTGTGTTCAGGGTAATGGTGTACGTGGTGGCGGCAGAGCGTGTGTGGAGCGATGATCAGAAGGACTTTGACTGCAACACCAAGCAGCCCGGCTGTGCTAACGTCTGTTACGACCACTACTTCCCCATCTCCCACATCCGCCTGTGGGCCCTGCAGCTCATCTTCGTCACCTGCCCTTCCTTCATGGTGATGATGCATGTGGCGTATCGCGATGAACGCGAACGTAAGAATGCCATGCACGGCAACAAGGACAAGCTGTACGAGAACACAGGGAAGAGGCACGGCGGCCTCTGGTGGACCTACCTGCTTAGTCTCTTCGTCAAGACGGGCATCGAGATCTCCTTCCTCTACATCCTCCACAAAATCTACGACAGCTTCTACCTGCCCCGGCTGGTCAAGTGTGAGGTCAGCCCCTGCCCCAATCAGGTGGACTGCTACATCGGCCACCCCACAGAGAAGAAAGTTTTCACCTACTTCATGGTGGGCGCCTCGGGCCTCTGCATTGTGCTCAACGTCTGTGAGATCATATACCTTGTCTCCAAGCGGATCGCTCACATAGCACAAAATACGAGGAGAAAACAGAACACCATGGCCTTGAATGAACGGTACAGCAAGGAGAATTCCTGCAGCAACTGCACTCTGCCCATGTCTCAGCTGGAGAAACAACCCTTAAGGTTCCAGTCCCCAGGCCACCTTCAAGCCCCTTTACCGACTCACATTCGGGCGTCTGCCCCTAACCTGTCCTCTGCAGCATAGGATGCCTGAACTATCCCAAGATTCAACCACAACATGTATGCCTATGGAGCCAGGTCTCACCTTATTGATCAAGCCTGCTCATGCTTGTCCTCCTTTAAGACTCTGTATGAGAGACAGGTTTTTCTCTAAGACTCTACTGTCCTATTACTGCCCTATACTGCCATGGTGCAAGGCTTTGTACTGATGTTCCATGACCCTGGGGCTAGACAACCCTGATCTTGAGCCACACCCCATTTTATACAACTCAGCCCCCACTGCCAGACTAAATACAAAAAATACAACAAAATCTACAATTGTCTACTGTAACATCTTACAAAGCTTTTCCAGTTAGTCTCACTTTGTTTTCACATTACTTTGGGGTTTCTTGCCAGGGGTAAAGGCGCCCGCATACTAGATTTGGTTTGTTCATCGCAAAACTCGGCTAGGCGAAGTGAACGTCTGTGTTCGCATACTCCCTAAAGACTTTCGCTTGAAAAACAAGAAAAAAGCAGCAATATTACTGTTGTTTGTCCCTTGTAAGCCACCGTAGCAACAACATAGCCAGTAACACATCCTCAAAACAGTCAGAATTAATCTAAGATAAATCAAGAAATCTGTAATACATTTTTTACCGAGGATGTCTGTCGCACAATTGTATATATAGCTAAGATGTTTGGTGTAAGTGAAAAAGTGAAAAAAGACTAGTAGAACATTACCCTCAAATACATTTTTTTTACCCTGTTTTATGACCTCAATATGAGGACAACAGAATGATAACAAATCTCTTTACTTTGGACTTGATAGTGTTACTGCAAGATTAGTCTAAAATGGACAGTGGCTTCCCACTACTTGACGCTCTAATCATTTATTTAGTTTTATTTACAGCATTTATTCTAAGAGAAGCTCCTCTATCATTATTACGGATATTTTGTATTTTTTACTTACTCTATTGCAAGACTACATTAGCATGGTTCCACTCAGATTTATGTTGCAAAGCTACAACAGATTGCCTGTGTTTTTACATGCTTGTAAACCAACCTTCCTCATCCAAGGTTTATGTTGATTCAAATGAGGGACAAGGAACGCTGCTATTTAATTGATCAAGTCCACTTATGCAAGTAAACCCTGGCATCTTGGAAAGCTGGAGCACATGAAAGCAAAGAAGAACAGGGTGGACAATAAAGTGGATAAAATCTCAGCCTTACAGTGTTCCTCATGGAACATTGGTGTGGATACCTGATAGCCTCACATTGTCAGGAGCAGAACCTTCCCAATCAGCTTCAAACTTCCATTTTGAACATTATTATTTTGATAAATAAAATGTTTACATTTAATTTACTTCAGTCTCATGTTACAGTAGTTATTTGACATTCCTGTTGACTTATCTTTTTCTGGATTCTAGACAAGTACTTGACTTTTGGCCCCATTCAGGTGACCCTGACTGACTCAATCAGAACATCTCTAGTCAGGACATTAAAACAGACCCATGTGACATACAGGACCACAAGCGCAAAGACATCCTGTTATAACCATGTAATACAGTATGTCGTATTGATGTAGGTCCACACACGTACAGTCAGTGAAAGGATGTTTCTAACACAAAATATTGCTTTAGTGTTCATTTTCAATTAGATGTTGGAATTTCTCTGATGTGTATGTTCAAGTCATCAACGCATTGGCCCATATCTGCCAGCTAAGGACAACATCTACTTTACCGTTTCCTGTTCTGCATTCTCCCAATCAATGATGACAATGACAAAAATGGACCAACAAACATTCAAATGACTGAGTCAGATCTAGACAATTATTGTTTTAGCATCTGCCTATTTCCTCATTGTGGCGCAGAAACATTTGTTGAGATTCTCTGGGAGTCTGTGTTAGCAAGCTAAATGAATCTGCATAGCAGGTCCAGCTTGTCATTCAGGTTTCTCTTTGCATTAGGACAAGGAGTGGAAGACAAACACTCCTTGTCCTAATGCAAAGAGAAACCTGAATGACAAGCTGGGCCTGCTATGCAGATTCTTTTAGCTTGCTCACACAAATTCTCAGAGAATCTCAACAAATGTTTCTGTGCCACAATGAGGAAATAGGCAAATAGTAAAACAATAATTGTCTAGATCTGACTCAGTCATTTGACTGGAACATGTTCCGGGATTCTTCCGATGGCATTGAGGAGTACACCACATCAGTCACTGGCTTTATCAATAAGTGCATCGAGGACGTTGTCCCCACAATGACTGTACATACATACCCCAACCAGAAGCCATGGATTACAAGCAACATTCGCACTGAGCTAAAGGGTGGAGCTGCCGCTTTCAAGGAGCGGGACTCTAACCCGGAAGCTTATAAGAAATCCCGCTATGCCCTCCGACGAACCATCAAACAGGCAAAGCGTCAATACAGGCTAAGATTGAATCATACTACACCGGCTCCAACGCTTGTCTTATGTGGCAGGGCTTGCAAACTATTACAGACTACAAAGGGAAGCACAGCTTCGAGCTGCCCAGTGACACGAGCCTACCAGACGAGCTAAATCACATCTATGCTCGCTTCGAGGCAGGCAACATTGAGGCATGCATGAGAGCATCAGCTGTTCCGGACAATTGTGTGATCACGCTCTCCGTAGCCGACGTGAGTAAGACCTTTAAACAGGTCAACATTCACAAGGCTGCGGGGCCAGATGGATTACCAGGACATGTGCTCCGGGCATGTGCTGACCAACTGGCAGGTGTCTTCACTGACATTTTCAACATGTCCCTGATTGAGTCTGTAATACCAACATGTTTCAAGCAGACCACCATAGTCCCAGTGCCCAAGAACACAATGGCAACCTGCCTAAATGACTACAGACTCATAGCACTCACATCCGTAGCCATGAAGTGCTTTGAAAGGTTGTTAATGGCTCACATCAACACCATTATCCCAGAAACCCTAGGCCCACTCCAATTTGCATACTGCCCAAACAGATCCACAGATTATGCAATCTCTATTGCACTCCACACTGCCCTTTCCCACCTGGATAAAAGGAACACTTATGTGAGAATGCTATTCATTGACTACAGCTCAGCGTTCAACACCATAGTACCCTCAAAGCTCATCACTAAGCTAAGGTCTACCTGTTGTATTCGGCACACGTGACAAATAAACTTTGATTTGCATCACTTGCTTTCCAGTAAAATTGCAAAATCACAACCTCTCAGACTATATCACTCAACCATTAGGGACATACACGAATCCAATGGTTTACAAATATCTCAATGGATCCACCTTTGATTGGTTTTGTAGTGCCTATGAATGAATGTCAAATCCTCAACTAGACTACTGTTATATAATCACCAGATCCCTAGGTGAGTCATTTCTTCATCCTAGTGGGATGGGGAGTGTTGTGCTGGTAGACATTTTGGCTACACTGTAGACGTGTCACAGACACTGGCTGTGTAAATGCACTAGATTATATAACCTGTTCTGTTAAATATGCAAAACACATTCATTAAAAATGTTAGTATTTATTTTTTGAAAATACAGGAAAAAAAAATGTGCTTCCTTAGATTTGAGACAAACTTTTCGAATGGCTTTAATTCAGAAGTGTAACCTTTTACAATAAATATTTACATTGAATGACACACACCAAACCCAAGAATTAAACAGAAAAAGAAAGACAAATTCCACTCAAACTGCAGGAATGGTGGACTTTAATTGTCCTAATATGGTAGGCTTGTAACTCCTAAGTGGTTTTCAAGTAAGGATAGTTGGAAGTTTGGTTAAATGGAAATAAACATGACATCAGAATGACTAAATCCTGTGACTTCCTGTCCCATAATAGAAAACAATTGGTTGATTCTTATCAATACATGTATTTTCTATTCCACTCTGCAAACATCAAGATCTGTTTAGGATACCTACTGCAATACACTGGCAGGACCCATCCCTTTGCCACTGTTACAACAACTGGCTAAACATAAGGATTGACAAATAAGGACAAGGCTGTTTGTACACCAAGCAACTGAAGTACAAGTCAGGCAATCCCTTCTTTTAACTTTGTTGTTCATGTAACTTTAAATTATATTAAAACAGCATACTTTATTCAGAATAACATTTCCTTCCATGACTAGTGTATTTGCAATAATCATGTAACACACAAAGGTAGCTGGCAAGGCACCAGGTTTATGTAGGACATGATGTGAATGATAAGGCACCACTTGAGCAAGGCTTTCCAACTATTTCGATTTCTTCATTTATAAGCGAGGTACTTGACTTATATCAAATAATGGAACACACACAGTTCTTACAACCATTTTTATCTACAGCTAATCAAAATATATTACACCTCGGTGGCACAGGTGTGTGTTGCCTTAGTAATGCCTTTTAGCCTTGTCTGTAGGAATCACTCGTGACATCCCTCTTCTAGGCCTTTGTGGAGCCAGGTTCAGAGTTTGCAGGTGGCCTGGGCCACTTTCGAGCTTGTCTTCTTGTTAAGGGAACAACAGATAAAAGCTCCAGCATCCATCAGCTTTGGCAGGTCCACTCCCTGAGATAGAGGGAGAGGAAGGACAGAGTCACACACAAACAGTGAACTCATTGTGTGCACTGACTAGTTTAAAAAAGATAACTGGTTCTCCTACAGATCAAAACGCTTTGTGTCGAAGTAAACACTGATGACAATGATGCTGTCAATACAGAGGAAGTAGAACACTATCTCGTAACAGTTTGCCAGATTCCATTGAACTGAGGGAGGAAGTGAAAGTGGGAGACAGGTAAAAAGAGAGGGAAGAGGAGAATTCTCACCGTCTGAATGCCAAGTCCGTGCAACATGTACACCACATCTTCTGTGGCCACATTGCCAGAAGCCCCTTGTGCATATGGACACCCGCCAAGGCCAGCCACTGACGAGTCCACAACACTGATGCCCATCTGCAAAAATCAAACAGCATCTTCATCAAATGCATGCCAGTAGAATTCCAGTACTATTCATACAGCAATCAGAGTCCTCTATATTGCACTCAGCTTCAGAGTCGATATTCACGTCATAAGAAGGAATTCCCCTCGACCACGCCCAGAAATTGGGGTAAACATACCCCCATTGTAAAAGAGCCAACTTCGTCGTAGATTTTGTGTTATATGTTATTCAATGTACAGTACATGTAACCAGGTTTTTTTAAATTCTGAACTATAGTTTGCAATGCTCCCACGTAGGGAAATAGAGCCTGCGAGAAGAGCCCTGTGGCTTCAGGCTATTCGGGTTGGGAGAGTAGGAAATGTGGGCACCCAGTGTCCAAGTAGGCTACACTTTACTACCGGTTAAAAGTTAAAAAACACCTACTTATTCAAGGGTTTTTATTTATTTTTACTATTTTCTACATTGTAGAATAAGACATCAAAACTATGAAATGACACATAATAATGTAATAAATAATAAATAATGTAGTAACCAAAACATTGTTAAACAAATCTAAATATATTTTTTATTTGAGATTCTTCAAAGTAGCCACCCTTTGCCTTGATGACAGCTTTGCACACTCTTGGGTTTCTCTCAACCAGCTTCATGAAGTAGTCACCTGGAATGCATTTCAATTAACAGGTGTCCCTTCATAATTTGTGGAATTTCTTTCCTTCTAAATGCGTTTGAGCCAATCAGTTGTGTTGTGACAAGGTAGGGCTTGTATACAGAAGATAGCTCTATTTAGTAAAGGTCCAAGTCCATATTATGGCAAGGACAGATCAAATAAGCAAAGAGAAACGACAGTCCAACATTTCATTAAGACATGAAGGTCAGTCTATACGGAACATTTCAAGAATTTTGAAAGTTTCTTCAAGTGCTGTTGTAAAAACCATCAAGCGCTCTGATGAAACTGGCTCTCATGAGGACCTCCACGGGAATGGCAGACCCAGAGTTACCTCTGCTGCAGAGGATAAGTTCATTAGAGTTACCAGTCTCAGAAATTGCAGCCCAAATAAATGCTTCAGAGTTAAAATAACAGACACATCAACATCAACTGTTCAGAGGAGACTGTGTGAATCAGGCCTTCATGGTCGAATTGCTGCAAAGAAACCACTACAAAAGGACACCAATAAGAAGAGACTTGCTTGGGCCAAGAAAGACGAGCAATGGACATTAGACTGGTGGAAATCTGTCCTTTGGTCTGGAGTCCAAAGTGGAGATTTTTGATCCAACCGCTGTGTCTTTGTGAGACGTGCTGTGTGTGAACGGATGATCTCCGCATGTGTATTTCCCACCGTAAAGCATGGAGGTGGTGTTATGGTGTGAGGGTGCTTTACTGGTGACACTGTCTGTGATTTATTTAGTATTCAAAGCACACTTAACAAGCATGGCTACCACAGCGATACGCCATCCCATCTGGTTTGGGCTTAGTTTAATTTATTTTTCAATATGACAATGACACAACACACCTCCAGGCTGTATAAAGGCTGTTTTTACTAAGGAGTGTGATAGAGTGCTGCATCAGATGACCTAGCCTCCACAATCCCCCCGACCTCAACCAAATGGTGATGGTTTGGGATGAGTCTGACCGCAGAGTGAAGGAAAAGCAGCCAACAAGTGCTCAGCATTTGTGGGAACACCAAGACTGTTGGAAAAGCATTCCAGGTGAAGCTGGTTGAGAGAAAGCCAAGAGTGTGCAAAGCTGTCATCGAGGCAAAGGGTGATTACGCATTAAGAAGGAAAGAAATTCCACAAATTAACTTAAGGAACACCTGTTAATTGAAATGCATTCCAGGTGACTACCTCATGTAGCTGGTTGAGAGAATGCCAAGAGTGTGCAAAGCTGCCATGATGGCAAATGGTGGCTATTTGAAGAATCTCAAATATAAAATATATTTTGATTTGTTTAACAATTGTTTGGTTACTACATTATTCCATGTGTTATTTCATAGTTGTGATGTCTTCACTATTATTCTACATTGTAAAAATTTGTAAAAATAAAGAAAAACCCTTGAATGAGTAGGTGTTCTAAAACTTTTGACCGGTAGTGTAGCTATGTGTGTGGAAAACATTTCATCACAGGTAAGACATTTAACTTGTATAGTCTGTAACTCTACTCACTCTTGTAGCTGTATCGTTTATTTGTTTGTGTTGTTGGTCTTGGCTAGCTTAATATTCTTGTTGGTAGCAAGCTAGCACCTGCGTAGCTGCTAGCGCCATCATTAAAAGGGGCATAAGAGAAGCCCTACAACATTACATTTTTGTAAGATGTGAGAACGCTCTAGAGCAGGCAATGTTGAAAAGTCATCTTTAGACATGTTGTACCTTTCTTAAATGTAGTTTTGCAATTGACTAAAACAAGCAGAAAACAAGAAAATTACATTTGAAAAAAAAGTCACGTTTTTTTGCTTTGAGCCAATGGGGTAAACACGGGTTGGAATCCCCATAGGCGAGTGGGGCCGCAATGTTCTATCTAATGCCAACTGGGACTATACAGTACCTGCAGGGCAATGAGAATGTTGGCCAGGGCCTGACCGTAGGTGTCATGGCAGTGGACAGCCAGAGCGTTGACGGGCACCTCCCTGCTCACCGCCTGCAGCATCTCAGTCATGCCACCTGGGGTACCCACACCTATGGTGTCACCCAGAGATATCTCATAGCAACCCATGGAGTACAGACGCTTGGCTACCTGCATTAAAGAGTTACAAGTGAAATCCTCAAGCAGTTTTAAAGCTCTATAACAATGTTCAATTAAATCTATTTGGAGGATAATGACATTTATAAGGGAAGATGAGATATTTCTCAGTGAAAAGGGAAAGAATGCTAGGCTTGGTCTGAGTCAGAGGAACTTACCTGAGCCACTTTGTCTGGTGACACCTTGCCCTCATATGGGCATCCCAGCACACATGACACATACCTGAGGGAACAGAGCATGGACATAAGAGGAATGTGACCAACCCTACAGATTTTCTCCATTGACAATCACTGCTCCTCATTTTCTACCTCAGCTTCTTTGTCCGTCTGTCAGTCCGTCTTACCCTCTGACTGGCACGCCGGCCTCTTTGGCTGCTTTGGTGACGACCTCAAAGCGCTGCAGGCTCTCATCCACAGAGCAGTTTATGTTCTTCTTACTGAACAGCTCTGAGGCTGCACCAAATATGGCCACCTCTGCAGCTCCTGCATTCACCTGGGAAAACAAACAGCAACATACTTGCTCGATACCTACAATATAAAATAGGACACTGATTTTACAACAGTGTATGATGACGCTTGATGGAATTCATGAGTTATTCTAACTTCTCGCTTTTTAAGTAATTTGTGTATTGATATGATATTGCGGTGACATAAGCAGAGTGCCATGGAGCCCAGGTAGGAACTTACAGCTGCCAGAAATCCCTTGAGGTTGGGGGTCAGAACGGGGTAGGACACACCTGGCCTTCTGTGTATCCCCATCATCACCTCCACCTGGTCTGCCATCTGCCAATCAGGGGGGAAAAGACACCAAAGATGATGGATAAATGAAGATGCCCCACTCAGGCCATTTACCATTTAAAATTAATTGTAAGTTCTGTCTGCTTAACGGGGTAGCTCTCCCATAGACACCAATGCATTAGCAGCTGGGTCTGATCTGCTTAGTTCATTGACTGTATATGAACTCGAAGAAATGAAGGAGTGTGATGTCTCGCTTCCTCTTCCGTCTCTGAGGACACATCGCAAACTATGCAATGGAGTCTTCGCTAAGTCCCGGGCACCCTTGGTTATTGTTACAACCTTGGACAACATTTTTCCGGGAAGTCAAATACATCCACTGGCAAAATCCCCTCACAATGATCTCAAACTGTGTTTCTAATACACAATTAAACACACTATTTTGTATTTATTAAGGATCCCCACTCTTCCTAGGGTCCAGCAACATTAAGGTGGTTATTTACAATTTGAAATATTACACAACATTACATTTCATAACACTTTACCCAATACATTTAGTGTGTTCCCTCAGGGCCACTTGCAAATCAGGAAACTCTTAGGGTATGTTGTGGAGAACGGTCATTACAATTGCTTCATGGGAACCTGGTAAAATGTTTGTAGTATAGCAAACCACTGAATGGCTCTGAATTCCCTGTAAGCATGCAATCAAAGCTATAAACACATTTGGAACTAACAGCAGATGGGAGTTGTATTCATAACAACTTGGCTAAACATACATTTTGAGAAAACAAGTTATATTAAGTGGCTAGCTAGCGTTAGCAACATTTGGTGGTCAATGAGACAGAGCTAGCTAACCAGCTGAGCTAGGAAACTATGTAACAAAAGTATAATTTAGGAGTCGAAAAATACTCCAACAGGCTCTGCATTTCAGGAATCACAATGGCAAGTACTCCTGGTGCACTGCTCAATTACTTAACCATTTACACATTAATTTAAAGTTAAAATCTCAGTTTTCATGCAATTTAAACGTGAGCTTGGCTCAGGTTAGCTAGCTAAGTTATATTCATAATATAATATATAACTCATCTGCTGTCGATATCAGGATATGATCTGAGTGCACTAATTACAGTGCCTCCAGAATGTATTCATACCCCTTGACCTATTCCACAATGTTGTGTTGTAGCCTGAATTCAAAATTGATAAAATAGTTTACACACAATACCCCATAATGTCAAAGTAAAAACATGTTTTTCAAAATGTTTGCTAAATGTACTGAAAATAAAATACAGAAATATATAAATTTACATAAGTATTCACACCTGAGTCAATACATCATATAAGCAACTTTAGCAGCGATTACAGATTTGAGTTGTTTTGGCTATGTCTGTATCACATTTGCACATCTGGATTTAGGTATTTTCTCCCATTTTTCCTTGCAGATTTTTTCAAGCTCTGTTAAGTTAGATGGGAAGCAGCAGTGAACAACATTCAAGTCTTTCCATGGGATTAGCACCATAGCATGCTGCCACCACCATGCTTCACAGCAGGAATGGTGTTAGACAGGTGATGAGCTGTGCCTGGTTCTCCAGACATAGTGCTTTACATTCAGGCCAAAAGTGTAAAACTTTTGTCTCATCAGACCAGAATATTTCATCTTATTTATGCAGTCTTTCACATTCCATTTAGCAAATTTCGGGCATGCTGTCATGTGCCTTTTTCTCAGGAGTGGCTTCCATCTGGCCACTCTCCCATAAAGCCCAGATTGGTTAAGTGAGGTAGAGACTGTTGTCCTTCTGGCAGTAGTTGCATATTCAGAGTAGTTGCATATTTATTACATTTCCAAATGATGGAGACCACTGTGCTCTTCAATACTATAAACTTCCCCAGATATGTGCCTCAACACAATTCTATCGCAGAGATCTACAGACAGTTCCTTGGACTTCATGGTGTAGCTTCTGCTCTGACATGCACTGTCATCAGTTTCTTTCTAAATCATGTCCAAACAATTGAAATGGCCACAGGTGGACTCCAAGTTGTAGGGACCTCTCAAGGATGATCAAAAGAAATTGGATGCACCTGAACTCAATTTGGAGTGTCATAGTAAAAGGGGTGTGAATACGTTGTTGTGGAGCTCTGTCAGGAGCTCCCTCGGGGCAGTCCCGTTAGTTCTCTTACATATTGCTTACACAGACAAGTTATATATGCATGATTCATTATTTACTTTTGGTTCATGCATGTGACCAACCAATACCACATGAGGCTTCTTTTCCAAGCGGAGACCTTGAAACTGATATACCCATTTATGTTCTCAAAACAATGTTCTGGGTGTACTGCCAAATTGCTTATACTAATAGTGAGGATTCCTCCGGAGCCGGATCAATCAGTCACTTGCATGAACCCAGTCGAAATGGTTATTAGAAAAGCAATGTAAATGATATATTTCTGTATTTCATTTTCAATAAATTTGAGGTAGGTGAGAAAAAAATATTTAAAACATTTTTTGTATTTTTTTTATTTATTTTTTTTAACCCCTTTTTCTCCCCAATTTCGTGGTATCCAATTGTTGTAGTAGCTACTATCTTGTCTCATCGCTACAACTCCCGTACGGGCTCGGGAGAGACGAAGGTCGAAAGTCCTGCGTCCTCCGATACACAACCCAACCAGCCGCACTGCTTCTTAACACAGCTACACCGTGCACCTGGCAACCTTGGTTAGCGCGCACTGCGCCCGGCCCGCCACAGGAGTCGCTGGTGCGCGATGAGACAAGGACATCCCTACCGACCATGCCCTCCCTAACCCGGACAACGCTAGGCCAATTGTGCGTCGCCCCACGGACCTCCCGGTCGCGGCCGGTTACGAAAGAGCCTGGGCGCGAACCCAGGGACTCTGATGGCACAGCTGGCGCTGCAGTACAGCGCCCTTAACCACTGCGCCACCCGGGAGGCCTAAAACATTTTTAATTCAGGCTATAACAACATGTGGAATAAGTCAAGGGGTATGAATACTTTCTGAAGGCATCGAAAAGTGGTTAGTAGCTTTGACTGCGTGCTGGCAGTGCATTTAGACCCATCCAGTGGTTAGGCACACTTCAAAATTCATTTTACCAGGTTCCTGTGAAGCAATTGTAACGACAGTCTACCACAACACACGTAAGAGTCTCCTGAACAGAAAGAGTTTAATAATGTTTCATCTGTATATTCTATAAAGGAAAAATGGGTGTCAAATGAAGCTTTACAGTTTCCTCTGTAATATAAGCAGTATTTTGATTTCAATAATTTTC
This sequence comes from Oncorhynchus mykiss, assembly GCF_013265735.2. NCBI lineage: Eukaryota > Metazoa > Chordata > Actinopteri > Salmoniformes > Salmonidae > Oncorhynchus > Oncorhynchus mykiss. The sequence continues at coordinate 16,077,695 of NC_048589.1, read as the reverse complement.
TTACAAATAATCAATATTGAAAAATATAAACATGAATATTGAAAATATAAAATAATATTTGATTTGTCTAAATTCTCCATATATTGAACATAATCTACTGTACAGGCATATCAAAGTTCTAGAGTGGGATCTCTGCTAGTTTGAGTTATGTTCCAATTTGTAAGCATTTCCAACAGACTGAATGTGAAAACTAATCAAAATTGGTCATCCTCTGCTGGTTATTTGCAGGATGTGCAATGATACAATCCAACAGCATACCACCCTGCATCCCACTGCTGGCTTGTCTCTGATGCTAAGTAGGGTTTGTCCTGCTTAGACCAGATGGTCCTGGATGTAGTGTTGGAGGGCCAGTATGAGGCACTCTTTCCTCTGGTCTAAAAAAAATATCCCAATGCCCCAGGGCAGTGATTGGGGACATTGCCTTGTGTAGGGTGCCGTCTTTCAGATGGGACATTAACTGGTGTCCTAACTCTCTGTGCTCACGAAAGATCCCATGGCACATAAGAGCAGGGCTGTTAACCCCGGTGTCCCCGCTAAATTCCCAATCCTGCCCTCATGGTCACCTAATCATCCCCAGCTTACAATTGGCTCATACATCACCCTCCTCTCCCCTGTAACTATTCCCCTCCTCTCCCCTGTAACTATTCTCCAGGTCGTTGCTGTAAATGAGCATGAGTTCTCAGTCAACTTACCTGTTTTTTTTTAAATACAAGTAAAAGAGGGGCTGTGATTGCCAACTATGCCAATTTCTCTGTAGAAAAATGGGCAATAACTCTAAAACTACCTGAGATTCCACTCTGGAACTTTGATATGCCCGTAGAGTATATTATGTTCAACAATATATTGATATATAACAATAGACATGTTTTATATTTTCTATAATTGTGTTTATATTTTTCAATATTCATATATGAATGTAATACAATTGTTATTGAAATCAAAATACTACCCATTCTACAGGGGAAGTAGTAAAGCTTCATATGAAACACATTTTTCCTCTGTAGCACATACAGATGAAACATTATGGAGTCTTAAAGGAGGCCTGGGTAAGGCCAAAATGTAAAATGTTCTAACTTCAATTAATTATTTCTCTATTAAGATACAAATGTCAAATATATGTCAACAATCCTTCCAAAGGACCCTTTCTATGGCATTCAATTTAGTTAAAATCCCCCAAATCATGGTCCCAAATCACTCTAGTAAGCTCACCTGTGGAACCCATTTCGGGGAGACAAAGCTTGTGGCTTCGATGACAGAAAGACCCGCCTCTGAGAGCATGTCAATCAGGTGAATCTTAACTTCAGAAGGAACGACAGTCTGACAGGGCCAACAGGAGAGAGACAGGAGTTATGACAATAACATCTGCAACCGGTGGCTTTTGACCCAGTTCCCCATAACTGGAAGGACTAACTTTTTCCTAATGACTTTGAGTGACACGCCCACCCACTCAATCCAATGGACCGCCAAAAATATGTAATTCACTGGTGGACTGATTTAAAAGTATCAAATCTTAATAAAGTGAAATATTACCTTCTCATTTTGCAGGCCATCCCTGGGTCCCACCTCCACTATCTTTACCCTCTCTGGGAGAGTTTTCCCTGCAGACGCGCCATCCTGAACCTGTCAACAGAGCGTTGTGAGGCAGAGCACGTAACGTTAGTTAAAAGCAACACACACAAGAACCACACACGCTCAGATTAAGTCAAACCATATCGCATTATGGCTATGACATTGACGGTTATACCAAAATATAGTATCACACACACATTTTAAAAGCGGCCTTTATAATCAATTCTAACAAAACAGCTAGCCAACCTAGTATCAATGATACTGGTACTGTAGTCGCTAGCTAGCAAACTTAGGCTAACAACAGGCGCTTGTGTTTATTAAAGGGCACTCATTTGCAATCAAATGTAGCTAGTCAAAAAAGCAAGCCACTGCATTGAGGAGACATTGAAAAAGAAAACATATGGACTTACTAATTTTGCCACTGCTACTGGACGACTCAAGGATAAACATTGAAGACCCATTCTAGAACCAAAACAGGTTCTGTTGACAAATCTCAAGACAGCCGCCATTTTGGTCCAACATTAGCGTTAACGTCAATTTCTTCTTCTTCTTCTTCTTCTTCTTCTTTGGTATCATGGCGTTCGCACATTTTGTTTGTGCATGCTGCCACCTACTGTGCGGTAGCGTGTGTTCTATCACGTTACATTTGTGATACAAAAATAAAAAAGGAAGCGAGAGAAAATACAAAATTCCACCACCAACCAACCCTACACCTATATACCACAATATAATAAAAAATCAGTCTCGAAATATCTTATAACTCTTCTGCAGTCAAATCTCATACACCCAGATACTTCTCTGCAGCTGCCACCTACACTCATTAAAAACCCACTGCCCCATTCCACTACGTTGACCCTAACTTCTCCTGAACCATGCCAGCGGCCTGGGAGGACGGGACACCACTACTCAACACACCCTGTAACTCTTCTGAAGTAAAATCTCGTAAACCCAAATTCTTCTCTGCAACTGCCACCACATCTATTTTCTGTGATTTACAGTGCGCTCCATTTCTGCAGCACAGAAGATAACCATTGCTATGAACGCTAAGAAGCCAACCTTACTGAAGCATATATCACTCGTTGGCTTATCCCTCTATTCTGGCACCAATCTACTCTCACGATCCCTCACCCTTGACCCCATCCTCCTCTACTTTCTTCACTGCCTCATCATATGACACCTTCTGCACAACTCTGGGCATTTCAATCTGCCTCTCTCGCACCGGACACTTCCAATCCCCGACAACATGGGCACCCCTACAGTTGACGCACACTACTTTATCCACTGAAACTACACAATCATTTGTCCCATGCCTATGGGGAGTGATTCAGGACAGAATTCAGCCTAGTGAAGCTACTGATACCTCTCACCAAGTCCCCTAACATCTTCCTAACGCAATAAGATACTGCCATCAATTAACATGGATTGTCAATGGAGTTTTTTTCTATAGCGTCAAACCGCCGACACGTTCATGTCATGTTCATCTCATGTCACGTGACACATCATATAGACGTTTCTTATGAAAGATCTCACCTTGAAAGCCTTAAAAACATCTACATAACATCTACGTGTACATCATGCTTTCACGTTGTGTACACACAATACTTATGTGTCACAAATTATTTTATGTGAAAGTTTTGTTTTTATTAAAGATCTCACCAAATATGCATTTCACCTCTATATAAAAAATATGTATATGGCTAGTTGATTTGCAGCCAGCTCTCCTTCTACGTGGCTGACGTGAGTAAGACATTTAAACGTGCTAACCATAGCAAGGCTGCCGGCCCAGACAGCATCCCTAGCCGTGTACTCAGAGCATGAGCAGACCAGCTGGCTAGTGTGTTTACTGACATATTCAATCTTTCCCTATCCCAGTCTGCTGTCCCCACATGCTTCAAGATGGCCACCAATGTTCCTGTACCCAAGAAGGCATAGGTAACTGAACTGAATGACTATCGTCCTGTAGCACTCACTTCTGTCATCATGAAGTGCTTTGAGAGACTAGCCAAGGATCATATCACCTCCACCTCTACCTGCCAACCTAGACCCACTGCAATTTGCGTACCGCCCCAATAGGTCCACAGATGATGCAATGGCCATCACACTGCACACTGCTTTATTCCATCTGGACAAGAGGAATACTAACTATGTAAGAATACTGTTCTTTGATTACAGCTGAGCATTCGACACTATAGTACCCTCCAAGCTCATCATTAAGCTGGAGAGCCTGGGTCTCAACACGACCCTATGCGTTTGGGTCCTGGACTTCCTGATGGGCCGCCATCAGGTGGTGAAGGTAGGAAACAGCATCTCCACTTCGCTGATCCTCAACACTGGGGCCCCACAACGGTGCATGCACTTCAGCCCCCTCCTGTACTCCCTGTTCACCCATGACTGCGTGGCCATGCACGCCTCCAACTCGATCATCAAGTTTGCAAACGACACAACAGTAGTAGGCTTGATCACCACCAACAACGAGACAGCCTATAGGGAGGAGGTGAGGGCACTCGGAATGTGGTGTCAGGAAAACAACCTCTCACTCAACGTCAACTAAACAAAGGAGATGATCGTGGACTTCAGGAAACAGCAGAGAGAGCACCCCCCTATCCATATCGACTGGACAGCAGTGGAGAAGGTGGAAATTTTTAAGTTCCTCGGCATACACATCACAGAAAAACTGAAATGGTCCACCAACACAGACAGCGTGGTGATGAAGGCGCAACAGCGCTTCTTCAACCTCAGGAGGCTGAAGAAATTTGGCTTGTCACCTAAAGCCCTCACAAACTTTTACAGATGCACAATTGAGAGCATCCTGTCAGGCTGTGTCATCGCCTGGTACGGCAACTGCACCGCCCACAACCGCAGGGCTCCCCAGAGGGTGGTGCAGTCTGCACAACGCATCACTGGGGGCAGACTACCTGCCCTCCAGGACACCTACAGCACCCGATGTCACAGGAAGGCCAAAAAGATCATCAAGGACAACAACCACCCGAGCCACTGCCTGTTCACCCCGTTACCATCCAGAAGGCGAGGTCAGTACAGGTACATCAAAGCTGGGACGGAGAGACTGAAAAAAAAATTATATCTCAAGGCCATCAGACTGCTAAACACCCATCACTAACAAAGAGAGGTTGCTGCCTACATACAGACTTTTAAATATTGGCCAATCTAACAAATGGATCACTAGTCACTTTATTATTGCCACTTTAATAACAATGTTTACATATCTTGCATTACTCATCCCATATGTACACTGTATTTTATACCATCTATTGCATCTTGCCTATGCAGCTCGGTCATCGCTCATCCATATATCTACAGTGCCTTGCGAAAGTATTCGGCCCCCTTGAACTTTGCGACCTTTTGCCACATTTCAGGCTTCAAACATAAAGATATAAAACTGTATTTTTTTGTGAAGAATCAACAACAAGTGGGACACAATCATGAAGTGGAACGACATTTATTGGATATTTCAAACTTTTTTAACAAATCAAAAACTGAAAAATTGGCCGTGCAAAATGATTCAGCCCCTTTACTTTCAGTGCAGCAAACTCTCTCCAGAAGTTCAGTGAGGATCTCTGAATGATCCAATGTTGACCTAAATGACTAATGATGATAAATACAATCCACCTGTGTGTAATCAAGTCTCTGTATAAATGCACCTGCACTGTGATAGTCTCAGAGGTCCGTTTAAAGCGCAGAGAGCATCATGAAGAACAAGGAACACACCAGGCAGGTCCGAGATACTGTTGTGAAGAAGTTTAAAGCCGGATTTGGATACAAAAAGATTTCCCAAGCTTTAAACATCCCAAGGAGCACTGTGCAAGCGATAATATTGAAATGGAAGGAGTATCAGACCACTGCAAATCTACCAAGACCTGGCCGTCCCTCTAAACTTTCAGCTCATACAAGGAGAAGACTGATCAGAGATGCAGCCAAGAGGCCCATGATCACTCTGGATGAACTGCAGAGATCTACAGCTGAGGTGGGAGACTCTGTCCATAGGACAACAATCAGTCGTATATTGCACAAATCTGGCCTTTATGGAAGAGTGGCAAGAAGAAAGCCATTTCTTAAAGATATCCATAAAAAGTGTCGTTTAAAGTTTGCCACAAGCCACCTGGGAGACACACCAAACATGTGGAAGAAGGTGCTCTGGTCAGATGAAACCAAAATGGAACTTTTTGGCAACAATGCAAAATGTTATGTTTGGCGTAAAAGCAACACAGCTCATCACCCTGAACACACTGAACCCACTGTCAAACATGGTGGTGGCAGCATCATGGTTTGGGCCTGCTTTTCTTCAGCAGGGCCAGGGAAGATGGTTAAAATTGATGGGAAGATGGATGGAGCCAAATACAGGACCATTCTGGAAGAAAACCTGATGGAGTCTGCAAAAGACCTGAGACTGGGACGGAGATTTGTCTTTCAACAAGACAATGATCCAAAACATAAAGCAAAATCTACAATGGAATGGTTCAAAAATAAACATATCCAGGTGTTAGAATGGCCAAGTCAAAGTCCAGACCTGAATCCAATCGAGAATCTGTGGAAAGACCTGAAAACTGCTGTTCACAAATGCTCTCCATCCAACCTCACTGAGCTCAAGCTGTTTTGCAAGGAGGAATGGGAAAAAATGTCAGTCTCTCGATGTGCAAAACTGATAGAGACATACCCCAAGCGACTTACAGCTGTAATCGCAGCAAAAGGTGGCGCTACAAAGTATTAACTTAAGGGGGCTGAATAATTTTGCACGCCCAATTTTTCAGTTTTTGATTTGTTAAAGTTTGAAATATCCAATAAATGTTGTTCCACTTCATGATTGTGTCCCACTTGTTGTTGATTCTTCACAAAAAAATACAGTTTTATATCTTTATGTTTGAAGCCTGAAATGTGGCAAAAGGTCGCAAAGTTCAAGGGGGCCGAATACTTTCGCAAGGCACTGTATATGTACATATTCTTATTCCATCCCTTCAGATGTGTGTGTATTAGGTAGTTGTTGTGGAATTGTTAGATTAATTGTTGATTTTGCTGCACTGTCGGAACTAGAAGCACAAGCATTTCGCTACACTCGCAATAACATCTGCTAACCATGTGACCAATACAATTTTGATTTGATTTGATTACCATGTAGGTATGCCTATTTCTCAAATCAATAAGGACAACAGGGCTTCTTTGTTGGATGGAGTCTTATTCAGAAAGAAGATCTCTGAATTCAGACTTCAGTGCATTCAAGACAACTTGGAACTCGGAACTCTGCAATCCATGAATTCCGGCTTCAGTGTATTCAAGACAACTGGGAATTAAAAATAAATAAAAACATTTGAACGGTCATCCAAACTCGGGCATCTTTCTGATGTCGTTTCCCCCCCAGAGTTCCCAGTTTACCTGTTTAACAGACACAGTCACTGTCACCATGCAGTCCTTAGGCTAGTAATTTCTATGGAGATGTCTTATGGCTAAAAGCAGGGCAGGGCAAAAAGCATATGCTACCCCTTGTTAGCTTAGCCTTAGAAAAAACAACAGTCCAGATTATATGAAGCGATCTAGGCTATAACAATGATTAACTCCATGATTATTTCTGCAAAGTCTACTAGCCTATTGAAGGTCTTGCCCAGCCTCAACAAGGGTTATTGGTAGGCCTATGGGCTTATGAAAACATTTACTTTGAAATGTAATGCAAGAGTCATTATCCCAAGATAAATATGGTCATTTTAAATGCTCGGCAATTTAGAATATTAGTGGTAGGCTATGCCTATAACTAAAGACCAAAAAGATAGAAGCAGTATAGAAGCAGTATTGGTCTATTCATAGAGCAAAGAGCTGAACAGATAACATTTTTATCTCTCAGAATCACATTGAATCAGGCTATTAATTTCAGTTAATATGGCTGCGATGTTTTCAGATGCATTTGCATAGGTAAACCATTGTGATTAATGATATTTACTATCTTCTGCTTTTTATTATTAAACAGGCACCATTAATAATAATTGTTTTTAATGCTCTGCATGGACTTTAATTTTTCATTTGTTTTCCATAAATGACTACTGCTTTATACCTGACCACGTTGTTAAGGTTACGCCTAGGCCTGTTCCTTGTAAAGATTGTATTGAGTGGAATAAAAAACAATGTCTAGACAAGAAGGTGGGAATGGGTGTGTGGTGAAGAGCCTCCAAAGGCACGTTTCTGTCTCCTGACAAATCGTGCGTTTTAATTGTGTCATTGTGTGAATTGTTTAGGCTACCCTTTGTTTGTTGATGTTGATCAATTCCGTTATATACAGTACCAGTCAAAAGTTTGGACACACCTACTCATTCAAGGGTTTTTCTTTATTTTTGACTATTTTCTACATTGTAGAATAATGGCGGTTGGAACCAAAAATCTCACATTTTGACTCATCAGACCAAAGGACAGATTTCCACCAGTCTAATGTCCATTGCTTGTTGTTTCTTGGCCCAATAAAGTATCTTCTTCTTATTGGTGTCCTTTAGTAGTGGTTTCTTTGCAGCAATTCAACCATGATTTATTTAGAATTCACCACCAGTAAATGTCCACCGTTAATTCCCATATTTTATCATCTTCAATGTTGATTTACGGCAATTTCTGTTCATGCAATTCGAAATGCTACACAAAACAACAGGTTTTGTCTTATTTCATAACATTGACGAATTCTGTCAATTTCTTTATTATTTTGTCAGTTTCTTCATGGTCTTTTGTTGGTGTGTGAGCGTGTCTTTTTTGTAGAAGTAAGCTACTTTGCCTGCTTGCAAATGTATGCTAAAAGTGGGGATGTTTCATTGTATTTCTGATTATCTTAACTCACCACCAGAAAACCATGGAACCACCAATACAATATAGGCCTACACTCTTAGGAAAAAAAGGTGTTATCTAGGATTCTTCCACTGTCCCTATAGGAGAACCCTTTGAAGAACCATTTTTGGTTCCATTCCACAGAGGGTTCTAAAATGGAACCCAAATGGGTTCTTACTGGAATCAAAAATACTTCTACCTGGAACCAAAAACGGTTCTCCTTTGATGAGAGCCAAAGAACACACAGAGGGGCACATCACACTCATGTATTTTCTTGGAACTCCATCCATAACCACACACACACACACACACACACGCACACACACACACACACACACGAACACACACGTCTGTAGCATCTTGTTTACATTTCTCACATTTTAGGCGTCCAACTGAGGCCTTGGTTGAATCGTGTTGCACTGAGATAGGCACAGAGGTATGTACAGCCCTTTTCTGTGCGGCTGCAAATGAGTTGAACAGGAGAGGGAGAGTGTTGGAGGTAGTGGGTTGAACAGTTTCAGTGAAGCTGATTGGTTGATCTGGCTCATGACATCATCTTGAATAAAATAAAGACTGATTTAGAAATTAGTTCAACATTGTCATAGTTCAACAGCTGAATAAACTTCATTAACATGGTCCCAGAGATAGGGAGGGCATAACCTTGCGGGGGAATTGCGGGGGTCTGGGCATCTAAAGCTAATTTCCTGCATTTCTACTAAATCTAATATGGAGATTCCATGGCTGTGTGCTTAATTTCATACACCTGTCAGCAACGGGTGTGGATGAAATAGCCGAATCCACTATTTTGAAGAGGTATCTACATACGTTTGTATATATATATATATATATATATATATAGTATATCCCCTGATTTGGGCATGATTTCAATACAGAATCCTTTTGTCATACAGTATTCCACATAAAGCATCCAGAACTTATGAAAGTTGCACAGTATACTCTACATTTTGTAATAACTCAAATCTAGTGATACATAACTTGACATTTCTGCCATCCATTGTGACATTGTGGGAGGATACCCAACCTTCCAATGAATGGCAATGCATTTCTTAGCCGCTATAAATGCTAGGTTACACAGTTTCTTCTGATAACAGTCTCCAGTATCAACATTTCCAAGCAAACAAAAACAGGGAGAGGGTAGAGTCTGTAGACATGCTGAGATAAAATAACATACTCTTTGCAAAAATTCAGCCAGCCTTGACAAGACCATAACGTATGCAAATATGTCCCCTTTTGTGTTTTACATCTCCAACAGAGGAATTACATTTCAGAGTGCGTGATATTCAGTTTCACTGACATATAGTACGTTCTATGGATGGTCTTAACCTGCACTAATGTCAGAGTATGTCTGAGATAATATGAATATGACTGGGCATTCAAACACATCTGTATCCATTCATCATCATCAATAGTGTCTCCCAGGTCTTCCTCACATTATTGTTTTATATATTTTGTGTCATCGGAAAAAGCCTCTATCAACCCTTGATACCGTTTGTAAATCAACTTTAGAGGTTTGTCAGACTGCCTTAGAATAGTTTACATCTTTGAAGCTTCTGGCCTGTCCAGTGTTTGCAGCACAGAGAGAATAATGTGTTACATCTGCAAAAGTTCACTTTAGCGCCGTCACACACTGGTCTTCCCTGGTTGCCTGACCTTGCTGTGATCCCTGTCACCATCTGATCCTGCTCCGATGAGGCAAGACGCATAATTACCTTGGCGTACATTTATACATTTTATTATGCAAGAATAGAATCAATGGTTAATTTACTGAAATGCCCATCATTCCCAGATCTCAGACTGTAGCCTGACCATCAACTCAAGATGGACCATTGTATCCATTCACTGACTGTTATAATAAACTGCAAAATTCCCTTGAGCTCCATAGACTGGTCTTCTCTGACTGTCTGACCCTGCTGGGAGACTTTTCACCATTTGATCCTGCTAAGACATGATGAGCATAGTGTTGTGTACTGACTGTGCACCATGACAGTGAAGCCTGTGGAGCTGTTCATACCATGTCAGTGTGAAAAGTAAGGAATTACCTAGGGAAACTGACAGATCAATAACGTTACATATACTGACTCAAATAAAAACTCACATTGCGCTCTCAAAAAACGTCAGAATATCCGTCTTCAATCATTTGGTCGCTGGTTTCATTATTTGATTCAGGTCTAGTGTGATTGAGGCAAAAGTAATAGCTAATGTTAGACAACTTTTGGCTAGCTCTAATGGTACATTAACTGGCGAAAACGTTTACTTCTATTGAGACGGGACAAAACAAAGGCTACAAAACATTTCCATACATACAACAGCTGTTATATATTGCTACCTGACAGATAGCTAGAGGCTAGAGCTGAACTGGTTGTGGTAGCTACTAGCTACTAAATTAAGACAAAACTTCAGTTGAGAAGGGATGAAACATTAGCTTACGTTACACGTCACTTACACTACTAGCTCAGCACTGGGAATAAATGCTTTTTTTTTCAATTAAGTCAAACAGCAGTTATCTTGCCAGCTACATCAGTCAAATAAGGAATAGCCAGTTTCTTCTCTGCTTGCTGTTACAACTCGGAGAAAAAGCACAACACACACAGACAACAGCTGCCTCTGTTCACACGCTCTGTGGTGTCCACGTGGTACTAAATCCAGCCGTCTCAAACTACCAAACAGCCCACCCGACCACTCTGAGGGGTCCGCATGGTCCTAAACCACACCAACACCGCTTTTTGTATCACAGTGCAATGATAAAACTGGGGGGGACAAAAATGCAATTCCAGAGTGTGTGGGTGCCATGTCCTCCCATCCCCAGTGACACTAAACTTAACCACTTTGCATTTTTACTTGATTGGGATAGGGACATATAAGGATCCTGGATAGCACGGACCCTCTGGGAAATCCTATGAACTGGTCTATTCGACTGAAAGTCATGGACACAAACCCTATTGGTTGTCTGACGTAGTGGGAACTGGTAACAACACAGTCTGTGATTGGCTAACAATGTTTAGATCTGTATACAGCGAGATAAAATAACATACTATCCCATGAGTTGTTGAGGAAAAGCCAGATTAGGAATGTCTCATCCTATGTTCAAGAATGGCCTTTTCCCCTTTATTCAGATTACACCTGCTCACTTTCGGTTGTTTGAAAAGGAAATAATCTCCAAAATATAGTTATTTTTAAACACGCCTAAGAAAGTGGGCTGCAATTTCAGTTTAATCTACATATTGTGGTTAAACTTTTGTTACTGACCAAATACTTATTTTCCACCATCATTTGCAAATAAATTCATTAAAAATCCTACAATGTGATTTTCTGGATTTATTTTCTCCATTTTGTCTGTCATAGTTGAAGTGTACCTATGGTGAAAATTACAGGCCTCTCTCATCTTTTTAAGTGGGAGAACTTGCACAATTGGTGGCTGACTAAATACTTTTTTGCCCCACTGTAGGTATGTGTATGTATACATGTGTATATGTATACATGTGTATGTATATGGAAATATACATTTACAAAAATGGGGTATTGGAAATGATGCAGCCAATTACATTGATGGAAGCAACAATCTTTTCGCAATATTAAGACGATCCACCCTTTATAAAAATAAAATATAAACCCTATTGGTTGTCTGATGTAGTGGGAACTGGTAACAACACAGTCTGTGATTGGCTAACAATGTTTAGATCTGTATACAGCGAGATAAGATAACGTACTATCCCATGAGTTGTTGAGGAAAAGCCAAATTACTTATATATTAAACGTAATCTTTTCTAGCCCATAATAGCCAGAAACACACAAGCTGTAGGCAACACTATAGGCCAATGTGGCTAGCTACATCAGCTTGCATGGGGAAAACGGTACGAATATAAAACTATGCACTTTAGGATTTTTATTCATTCGCAGGCGTCACGCAGACGTTAGTAAGGCATTGGTATCACCTCATTTCAGCCGGACATTCAATAGCAGACGACAGCCACATGGTGGTACTGTTGCCTAGGCTTAATTTTGGCCTGAATCATTCCCCATACCCAATATCCTGCTTACACGTGCCCGGTCTCTGCCAATGCTCTACCACTTCAAAGGTATCGATATTCTACGGTGACCTGGTTCGCCTGGTGCCCGATATGCTCTATTCCCCCCATCTCCCCCATCTCTGTCATCATTGCCACTTTTTTAAAAAAAGTATTGGGCAATTTTCTTTTCTTTTACACATTCACTTCCTGCTCAGCCCTAAAGACCGAAACCCGTTTGTTAGACGATTTAAAAAAAAGACAGTGCAGGCAGTGCTGAGCGCCCGAAGACCAAGGAGCCACTTACAGTACAAGTGCCCCCTTTTAGAGACTCTACTCACCTTTTTTAGGGCTTGACATTTGGTAGTATTGAAATAATAACATTCCTAAGATTAGTCCAACCAGATCCTCCTAATTTTTGTAAAAAAAACAATTTGAACTAATTGTTCCAAAAACATAGCCCTCCCACATGTATATTGTAGCACTATAGCTACCACTCAGTTATATGGTTAACTCAAACAATCCACTCAATCAAGAACCATATACACTACAGCATCTCTTACCAGGGTCAATGAAAAATGATTGATGTGACCAATGAAATCAAAATGATTTCACAATGACACAGAAAATGTATTTATTTCCCCATTTTTATGGCTATTGACTCAGCTATTATATCATTAGAGAAAATGTCTATGACAATACATACAAATGACAAGAGAGACAAGACATGGTATTTTTCACCTAAGCATTAGAGAAGTACCTGTATGGAATCAACAACATAATATTAAGTCATTATGAAATATAAATCATTCATTTTGTCTTGAGGTCTCTTCATGTGTGAACGCGAAAGAAAAATTAAGAACTTTATGATTTGCTTTGGCCCAGTAACATAGGAGTACGTGAAGAAGATGAGCATTGAGTGACATCATATTGAAGACGGGCTGTTATTAGTGAATCCGGTTGGGTTTTTGGACTGCCAGCGCCACAGGTCCTCACCTTCGGAGACAACCAGAGGTATGACATTATGAGAATAAACATTCGCTCTTTGTAATCAAGATTGTGCATTGAACTGAGGCCTGGAGCTGTCGTGTTGTGTTGACAAATGATGTACAGACTCAGAGTAACAATGAAAGTAAAAGGGTAGTAGTGGTTCAATAAAGGTGTACTTACACATTCTCTCCAGGTCGAAGTCAGCTTTCCAGCCCAGCTCTTTCTCAGCCAGAAGGGGGTCAGCATAGCAGGATGCTACATCTCCTCCTCGCCGAGGGGCGATCAGGTACATGATCTGTGGCAAAGACAATCATTACAGTACAACCACCCCCACGTGAAATGGTTTGATCTGAAATTAGCCGCCAGACAGGCATTGCTTGAAGTAGCCGCTTTCTACACATGTAGTTCTAAAAATGATACCATTCCCTACAATCAAGAGGAAATAAATCTAGGAATACTGATGGATGAAGGCTCTGAAGTTTTTAAAAGAGTCTCAAGTCACTCACTTCCTTCCCTGAGGCCTTCTCCATAGCCTTCACCATCTGGAGCACAGAGTAACCGGTTCCCGTTCCTAAATTATACACCTAGAGAGTGAGATACAGGGAGGGAGAGAGAGGGGGGAAATGTCACATTTCTATATGAACATGGCCAAGACCTGAGAAATTGTGACTGAATGAGGAAAGACAGGAAAAATCACTCAGGTAATAGTGTGTTCAGGTAATTCAGGCAGTCGGTATACTGTACCTTGCATCCACAATTGTCCTTCAGTTTCTTGAGGGCAGCTATGTGTCCTTTGGCCAAATCCACAACATGGATGTAATCTCGCACTCCTAAAGAGAGAAAGAGGAGAAGGATTATTTTCCGAATTGGATGCATTTCACACAAAAAATATGACTTGACATTTACCATCAGACGGTTATGATTTTGATTTCATTCTATTCAATGTTGTTTTCAATCAATGTCAATCAACCCACTTTTGTTTAAGCATAAAGTCAGTCATCGTTACCTGTTCCATCGATAGTATCGTAGTCATTCCCAAACACATTGAGGTGTTTTCTTCTCCCAATGGCCACCTGGGTTAGCGACGAGAGAACCACAGCACATAAAGTGAAGTCAATTACAATACTACATCCCAGTGACAAGAACAGAGATTAGAAAAGGAATAACTCAGTGGTATATATCGCGTCATTCAAGGTGGATAAACATTGCTTGTGGTTACCTGGGCGACATAGGGCAGCAGGTTGTTGGGGATGCCCTGAGGGTCTTCTCCGATGAGCCCAGAGGAGTGAGCCCCGATCGGGTTAAAATAGCGCAGCAGCACCGCGTTCCAGTCCTGTGAATACATACAGTAGTATTGTTGTACACATTGGTACACACTGTTATTCAGGACATCTATCATGCATGGGACGTATGTGACAGATGGCCAGGGTGTGTGTGATGTTGAATAGAGAACCTGGGGTAGGTACAGTACCTTCTCTGCCTTACACTGGTCAATAATCATCTCCTCTATGAAGAACTTGGTCTTGCCGTAGGGGTTGGTGCACCCCCCAACAGGGTGCTGTTCGTCTATGGGAAGCCGCTGGGGGTCTCCATACACCGTGGCTGAGCTGCTGAAGACCAGATTGCGCACGCCATGAGTCTGCATCACCTGGGAGGCATGCAGATGCACACACATACACACACACACACACGGATAGACAGCAGCCCTTGAGACAGCAATCTAAGGCACACACACGCTTAAGCATGCAGACTAACATCAGGAAGCGGGTTGAGATTATTGCAAGCGACACAAACACTAGTAGTGGGTCAAAAGTAAAAGACAAGTACAGTGCTACAAAGTTATAAAATCAACCCACAAGCACTCGTGCCCGTTGGTAGCAGTTCTAGGCAAGCAGCAGTGAATGCCATGACATATTAGGTCGCTTCAAAAAAATGCAAGGCAAGTTAAGATTGAGGCGTTCTCGCTTACCTCAAGCAAGTTCATGGTTGCAGTGAGGTTGACCTGATAGTACCTCAATGGCTGCTCAACTGACTCACCCACCGCTTTTAGACCAGCAAAGTGCATTACAGCACTAAATGAATGCTGTTAGGACATGAAGACAGAGACAAACAGGTAGAAACCAAAACAAAGACAAAAGGTCTTGAGCAAAAATGCTAATAGGGCCAGGAGTTGTCCCTGACTCCATGACCTGAAGAGGAAATCCTCTGGGGCCTAGTTGAAGCCTGTGAACACTGTTCAGCAGGGATACATGTGTAGTTTTAAACCTGTTTGAAGAGCTTCTCCAGGCCTGGGCGGTCCAGCAGGTCCAGCTCATAGAACTCAATGCTGGTGTCCAGGATTTTCTCTATCCTCTGCAGGCTCTCAGGGACATCCCTTTCTCCTCCAAAAAACAAAAGGATATGGAACAATGATCAACACACATACACAAACACACCTATACTGTAAGTGTCAGCATCACACACAAAACAAACAGATAGAGTGTCATAGGCCGTATTAGCCTACTCGCAAAGCCGCACTAGGCAAACTAAGGACATTTACCTTGGACGGCATTGCTGAAGTTATCTATGACCACAGGGCAGAATCCTGCCTCAATCAGTTCCACCACACAGTGGCTGCCGATATAGCCTCCTCCCCCAGTCACCAGGACCTTCTGTGCCATTGTGACCCCCTGCCTTACAAAGACAAAACACATCACACACCAGCAACACACGACACACAATCATTAGTGCACATAGCAACATTCTAGAGATGTGCTCGGTCTCAGATCTACCTTAGATCAATGCCTGGCTTTAATGAGACTGTCACAATATTTCAGGACAGCCCAGGTTACCTTTTGTCTTAGAGATAACAACCCATAAAACCTGGAGTGCTTGTAAAGCTAGAAAATAAATGGCAAGAGGTATGTAGTTCAACTATTCAATTTCAGTGCCCCACCCCACCCACGTCACCACTTAGTGCACCTGTACAACCAGGAAACAGATGATGAATAGGTAACATACAGTGCCTTCGGAAAATATTCAAACCCCTTGACTTTTTCCACATTTTGATGTGTTACAGCCTGAATTTAAAATGGATTACATTTAGATTTTGTGTCACTGATCTACACATAATACCCCATAATGTCAAATTGGAATTTTGTTGGTAGAACATTTTCTAAATTAATAAAATATTAAAAGCTGAACGGTCAAGTCAATAAGTATTTAACCCCTTTGTTATGGCAAGCCTAAATAAGTTCAGGAGTAAAAATGTAAGGAATCGCATAATAAGTTGTATGGACTCATTCCATGTTCAATAATAGTGGTTAACATGATTTTTGAATAACTACCCCATATCTGTACCCCACACATACAGTAAGGTCCCTCAATCGAGTAGTGAATTTCAAGCACGGATTCAACCAAAAAGCCAGGGAGGTTTTTCAATGTCTCGCAAAGAAAAGGCACCTATTGGTAATGTGTAATTTTTTAAAATAAAGCAGACTTTGAATATCTCTTTGAGCATGGTGAAGATATTAATTATGCTTTGGATGGTGGGTCAATATACCCAGTCAATACAAAGATACATGCGTCTTTCCTAACTAAATTGCAGGAGAGGAAGGAAACTGCTCAGGGATTTCACCATGAGGCCAATGTTGATTTTAAAAAACAGTTACAGAGATGAATGGTTGGGATAGGAGAAAACTGAGGATGGATCAACACCATTATAGTTAATCCACAATACTAACGTAAATTACAGAGTGAAAAGAAGCAAGCCTGCACAGAATAAAAATATTCCAAAACATGCATCCTGTTTGCAACAAGGCACTTAAGTAATACTGCAAAAAAAATGTGGTAAAGAAATACACTTTTTGTCATGAATACTGAGCGTTATGTTTGGGGCAAAGCTACATCATTGAGTACCACTCTTCATAATTACAAGCATGGTGGTGGCTGCATCATGTTATGGGTATACTTTTCATGGTTCAGTCTGCTTTCCAACAGACACTGGGAGACAAAGTCACGTTTCAGCAGAAAAATAACCTAAAACACAAGGCTAAATCTACCCTGGAGTTGCTTACCAAGATGACATTGAATGTTCCTGAGTGGCCTAGTTACAGTTTTGACTTAAATCGGCTTGAATAATTTTTTAAAAGAATAATTCGCAAATATTGTACAATCCAGGTCTGCAAAGCTCTTAGAAACGTACCCCAAAAGACTCACAGAAAAGGTGCTTCTACAAAGTATTGACTCAGGGGTTTGAATACTTATGTAAATTAGTTCTATAATTTCATTTTCAATATATTTGAATACTTTCTGAAGAAAGTGTCTCTGCCAGATCACATTATACTGCAGTTGCAATTAACTCCAAGACATAACCGGAATATGACTGAGCCCTGGCAGAACCTTTTTTTCAAGACACATCAGCAACATATTCAATTCTAAAAAGCAACTGAACTGCTATATTATGCGTGACAATCCTGCCTGTAAATCATCAGCCACTAGAGTCTGAAGTCTATTATCCAACTAAAAAATCGGCAGTTAACAAGAACATTATTGATGTGGTAAAGTTAGCAAGACATTCACATGAAACTCTTCTGAGTTATTGCAGCTAAACTGTCACCACTGGATGAAAGTTACCACTGTCATTCACCCAGGAGATCATACATGAATTAAAATACTTACTTGAACCTCTTCTCCAGGAATTGTCTTCGCGGGAAAGATGACGTCCGATGAATATAGTACAGATAGAGTGTGTGTCAACGACTGGCAATAAAAAATAAAGATATCACCTGAAATAAGTCTCCCTTGTCCAGTGCAGTTGTTTGGACATATTTCTTGTTTCCTGTTCAGATACGTGGACCATGCGTAAGTCAGAGCAATCAAATACTACATCCGGTAGCGTATGCGCGTTTCTTTCAAATTAAAAGCCCATTTAAAGCCCTTTTCCTGACTTTTTAAGCAGATATAATTAATGCAGGAAGAGCTCGATTTTCTTAGAGACTTAAATATGTTATAATTGTATTATCAGAAATGATCATATTTGACTTTCTATTTCTATTTATAAGAGAGGACTTTTATTTTTGTAGCGTCACCCAGTTCAGTTGGAACATTTACGGACCACATGCGCACTTCTTGACGCTGATACGTGGACGGCGTCAAACAACGAAGCCTCACATGCTCTGACGTCAGAATTCACCGGATGAAACCATGCCTTTGACTATTTAGAGACAGTACCGTAATTGTGGTGGCAATGAGCTTGTGCATTGGATTGGCCAGCTATGGCCACATTGGAGGAACAGAAACTACAGAGTTAGAAAAAAAATATTACCCTGACACAAAAAATGTACAAGCATCGTTAACATATTCTTTTGGCAGGAGGAAGTAATGAATCATCATTATGAACAGATATTTAAAAACATAAAAAATGAAAACTTCCATTCTAATTTGGACATGATTCAAGCCATCCTCTTATCCAAGATGATGTTATATCGTTGCAAATGATACCCCCAAACTCTCAAGGCAGAACAATATGTTTCTTTGTATCTCAGCTTTAAACAATTTGTTTACCAAATAATAACAAAAAACATGTGTTTCAAAAATGCACAAAACAACTGAGAGATATTAAATAACATTCTTGCATGTGTATTCCCAAAATGCAGACAGATTCACTGGCAGACACAAAGCATTGCCAGACCCAGGAATGTCACATGGCTCCACTAGCCAGAGTGGCTCTGATAGAAAGTGAGAGAGAGAGGGATGATAAAATCGAAAGGATGTCATCATAAATTGACATTTACGTGCCATCTTAACGTAGATACATGTTTCAGTGTGTATGGGAGATTACTTATGGTCTGTGCGGATGACAGATTTGTAGGAGAGGAGGCCTATGTGAAATAGACATTGAGGGGCATTCTTTTATATGGTGTGGCATTTTTGAAACTCTTGCACCATTCCAGGCCTGCCGAGGAACACTGGCACATGAAGAAAGGCAGTCATTGTGACGGAGGAGAGAAGACGGGAGAAGAGAAGAGAGAAGTATTCCTTTACGTGCAGAATTGAATCGCTTTCTCTAAAACTGGAGAAACACAAACGGGAGACACTATTTGAGAAAGGTGAACAAAAGAAGAAGGCATTTGGAACAAACACAGAAATCCAACAATCCAGAGGAGGACCAACCCAACGTGGCACTGAAGACAGAAGGGAACATTTATTATATTACTTCAGCTCAGAGAAGAACAACACAGCCACAGGCTTTTACACAATAACAACCAGATCAACATTCTCCAGCTTTGGACAGAGCCAGGGGTTTGGGTTCTACAGAAACGAGCCATTTGCAGCCATTCGTCTTTCTGTAAGTTTCCAAGGAGAAATTGCTCTGACAGTGACTGACTTAGAGAGCATTTGCGCTTGTGTGTTTGTTGTGGGAAGCACATACCATGGCCTGGGCTGGGGTGTGGTTGTGCATGTGTGTCGGTGTGAGTGTATCTGTCCATCTGATTCTTGGGGTGCCCCCCCAGCACCGCGGCTGGCTGCGTCTATGGGAGGAGGGCGAGGGCTGTGGGGAGTGTGAGAGGGAGCGCTGCCCTCTGGCGCCCTCTAACTGTCCAGCAGGGCAAGTGCAGGACAGCTGCGGCTGCTGTGAGCAGTGTGGCAACGTGGAGGGGCAGCAATGTGACCCGGATGGGGCGCAGTTGTTCTATGGGCGCTGTGGAGAGGGGTTGGTTTGCCAGAGGAGAACCAGGAGAGGACGGAGGGGCCGCAGGAGGGGTGAACCAGAACCTAAGTGTGTGTGTGAGGCACAGGGCTCTGTGTGTGGCTCTGATGGACGCACCTATCCCAACCTGTGTCAGCTGAGAGAGGCAGCCAGCCGGAAAGGAACCACACTGAGGCTCACTGGACAGGGACCATGCTACTCTGGTGACTATAGTCAATTCTTATTATAGCATCAGTCAGGTTAAAGCTATTGGTCTAATAATAGAGTAGAGAGACTGCTGTTGTGACATGGTTTTAAGGTCTTAAAAGAGCTACAGCTTTAAAGATTCACTACATTATTTATATTTTAAAAAAGTAATGTGGATATGTTCTGTGAAAAGAGCCACAATGTAAACCCTGGTCTCTATATGGCGTTCCTCTCTGGCTCAGCTCCTCGTATCTCCAGAGCCCCCAGAGACCTGTCCAACTACACTGGAAACGATATTGTGTTTGGCTGTGAGGTCTCTGCCTTCCCTCTGCCCAACCTCAGCTGGAGGAAGAAGGGCAGTGA
Organism: Oncorhynchus mykiss; assembly: GCF_013265735.2. Taxonomy (NCBI): domain Eukaryota; kingdom Metazoa; phylum Chordata; class Actinopteri; order Salmoniformes; family Salmonidae; genus Oncorhynchus; species Oncorhynchus mykiss. The sequence goes on along the minus strand of NC_048589.1, from coordinate 16,057,064 downwards.
CAACTTCCTGCCAGGGGACGATCCACACATCTCTGTCCAGGTCTAATGATGTCACCAGTGTACCACTTTACTATTTATTTATGTCAAAGTTTACATTCCGTTGTTGAAGTTGGACTTGCACGTGGTGTACACCTGGTGTATTTATGTGGCCTGTGTCTGGTCCTGTATACCCAGACTCCGCCCTCCCTCTCCTCCTCCCAGGCTCGAGGTGGCCCCCAGAGGTACACAGTCTCTACCTGGCTGCAGATACAGAATCTTCACCTCTCAGACGCAGGGATCTACTCCTGCATCTCCCACAATGCACTGGGGGAGACGTCTGCGTCCGCCCGTCTCACGGTGCTCAGACAGGGTGAGACAGGGCAGCAAATACTATCCATAAAGCATTCCATCTGTAAGATCCCAGTCCAACACTGCATATGATTTGTAATGGGTGTTTTCACCATTGGCTTCTTCATTCCCCCCCCCCCCCCCCCCCCCCCCCCCCGATCTGTCTCTACATTAGAGCTGAGGGTTCTGAAAGGCCGTCTGAATGAAGAGGAGGATGAAGAGGAGTATTACTATGACGACACTGAGGAAGGCAGCGATGATGGGCAGACAGAATCTGGAGACTACCTGGGATGAACTGTGGGTCTATATAACAACAAGTGTTTAACTTACAGAAAATGAACCAACTGACCAAAGGAGAGGAGGAGCAAGAGCATGTAGTCTGAGCATGACGTTTGTTAACAAAATATCCTCATACGTAGAATGCCACATATCAATAGACTAGTTTTTCTATTAGTGTATCATACTATGGCACGCATTATCATAGCACGAAGACAATAAAACACTGTTGTTAACTTTTTGTATGTTTGTATGTCATTATTTGCAACTTGTTTACCATTTGCATTCTGCATGTTGTTCTGAATCACAGCAGCAGAGGGTGCTATGCCCATGCATGACACTTTTTCTCAATTGCTAAAACACAATTTCTGAAACCTTGCTCCATCTCCTGAAAACATTAAACACAAAACCTCATCTTCAAGCACTATTTACATAACCTCTGACTCCTCTCGCAAAATGAAACATTCGCCTCAAAACAATTTGACATGTGTTCAAAATCAAACACTGCTCTCAAATCATAAACAAAGTGATCAAAATGATATACACTCTCAAGCAGTCAGTAAACAATACACCGAAAAATAGAAAACACATTGTTCAAAACATAAAATTCTCAGGGAGAAGTACATTTTTTTTATCTAAAAAAATATTCATATTTTTCCGTCATTGTCTTTTGATGAACGAAAACATGTTCTATCATAGTAGCTCAAAATTGATCAGAAATTACTACTCTGCTTTGCTCTTTGCAATTTAGATTTTTGTTCTTCCTCCTCCTTGTACCCCTATTTTTACAGTACTCTACCCTGCATCTCACAAACTTGTCCTTTGTCTCTGTGATACTGTAATTCTTGTTCTTTGTTGATATGAACCTGCAACCAGGCAAAATCTATTGAGCAGTCAGTACTGTTAATAAATGGAAAGCACAATGTTCAGGGCCATACAATTTGTCCATTGTACAGTATACAGCCTACAATGCACTGTACTACAGTATCCATTCTCAGACTTTCTCCTTCCCACCTTCAACAACCTGTTTGCTCTCTGAACTGCTTATATTGGTTGTGTCGCATCATTTGAAACAGGTTAAATCAATTTTGAGTGGTTGTGTTCAATCAGTGACATATGTTCTCTATTTGTATTTGATTGTTGCCTCTTATGTTTACCAGTATGGATGACATGTGCATTAGAGTGCCGAATGTGTTTTGAGAATGAGAATGTGTTTAGAGTTTTGCTGAAAAGTCTAAGTGAGATCTACAAATTGTGTTTTACCATGTGAAATGGTTTAAGGTATTGACAACAGACTGCATAATTAGCTAAATGAGTCGAGGCAACTGAGAAATTTGTTCAGTCAATGGGTTTTAGTGTTTTAGCAATTGAGAAAAACTGTAATACAGTCAGTACTGTACAGTTTAAAGCCTACAATGCACTGTACTACAGTATACAATACTAAAAGGGACAAAAATCAAAGGAGTAAACATGTGATCAATGTGCTTCTTCTTGTCTTTGGGCTGGGTCAGGCCAGAGCACTTCGTCGACATCACAAGCAATATTGTCCCTCCTGAGGCAACGGGGGAAGAAGCCTCTTGTGTGCCGTATCCAGCCCTGACATGATTCCTCACCTATATCACCACAGGCTAAATCCATGGCTTGCAGCAGACTTATTCTGGTGTAGGGTTGTCTATCATACACTTTCCATCTCCAAGAGGAGAAAAACTCCTCAATCGGATTCAGGAAAGGCGAGTATGGAGGGAGGTACAAGTTCATAAACTGCCCATTGATGTTAAACCATTCCCTTACCTGAGCAGCTCGGTGGAAACTGACATTGTCCCACACTATCACATAGGTGGGAATGGGATTCTCATTTAGCTCTTGACCCTGCTGCTCTTGAACCTGCTGCTCAAATAAAATATATCTTAGATTGACAATAAATCTTAGAAGGTGCTGGGTGTTATATGGCCCGAGTGTAACATGGTGATGTAGAACACCATGGTTGCTGATAGCAGCACAGATTGTGACATTGCCACCTCGTTGACCAGGGACTTCAACAATGGCCCGCTGTCCAATCATGTTTCGGCCTCTCCTTCTCCTCTTTGTTAGATTGAAGCCTGCTTCATCGACAAAGATGAACTCATGTGGTCTGTCCAAGGATTCCAAGTCAAATATTGTCTGTGTAGAAATACAATATACTGTATGTAGGATTTTGTAAGTCGTACAGAGACAGTGCTATACTGTAGAGTACAATTAGGCTTCTGATTCACATACATTGTATGTACTGAAGAGTAATGTCATTCACATAGTATGTGTTAGTACTGTAGACAATCTGGATTACAGTAAATGTTTCTGAATGTACACTTACTTGCACATACTGAGCTCGCAGTTCTTTCACCCTTGGTGAGTTGCGCTCAAAAGGTACTCTGTATACTTGTTTCATTCGCATCCTGTTACGATGGAGGACACGGTCAATCGTGGAAATGCTCACACTGTCGATTCCCTGGAAGTGTGTGTTGTCTTGATTCACTCGTTCCTGGATTTCTCTGAGTCGTATTGCATTATCTTGAAGGACCATGCCAACTATAACGTCCTCTTGCTCCCGAGTGAATATAGCTGTCCTTCCACCTGCATGTGGCAGCCTTGCAATTCTACAAAAAGTAGTTGTGCAGTTACAAAACATATTCATGCAGTACAATACATACAGTGATTAACTTTACAAATGTCTATTGAAACAGCTGCATATAGTGTAGTACAGTAAATTTGCAATTACAAAAATACAGTAGTATACTGTACCTGTTCTCTTCTCTGAATGTCCTATCGGCTCAAATTGGGTTGCACTCTAAGTCCTGCTTCTCTCATTGTCAGTCCATGGACAAGAACATGGTCTATAACTGTTGCTCGAATTTCATCAGATATTTCCACTCTTTGTCTTCCTCTTCCTCTTTCTTGCCCTCCTCCTCCTCTTCCTCCTCGTCGTCCACCTCGCATACACACTTGTCCTCGTCCTCTCACATTGTTTCTTCTATCCATTCTAAGACTTTCTCCTTCCCACCTTCAACAACCTGTTTGCTCTCTGAACTGGCTTATATTGGTTGTGTCGCATCATTTGAAACAGGTTAAATCCATTTTGAGTGGTTGTGTTCAAGCAATGACATATGTTCTCTATTTGTATTTGATTGTTGCCTCTTGTGTTTACCAGTATGGATGACATGTGCATTAGAGTGCCGAATGTGTTTTGAGAATGAGAATGTGTTTAGAGTTTTGCTGAAAAGTCTAAGTGAGATCTGCAAATTGTGTTTTACCATGTGAAATGGTTTAAGGTATTGACAACAGACTGCATAATTGGCTAAATGAGTCCAGGCAACTGAGAACTTTGTTCAGCCAATGGGTTTTAGTGTTTTAGCAATTGAGAAAAACTGTAAATACTTACTGGGAGTTTGTAAATCACTGGTCCCTTCCTATAGTTCCAAGTCCTTAGTGTTTGCAGATCTGATATTTGTTTAGGTCTTGTATATGTTTACATTGAGATACTATTGACATAGTGGTTCTGTTGAAACAAGGACGCAGTCTATATTCTCCAGCCGACAGGCTGGCCATCCTTCTCTTTCTCTCCACACACTCGAGAAATATGGCAAGCAGTTGTTAGCTGCTGTAAATAAGATCAAGCTGACATAAAGTTGGGAGAAATATAACCAGAGAGACAGGAAGAGGCAGGAATACATGGAGAAGGAGAGAGAGAGAGAGAGAGAGAGAGAGAGAGAGAGAGAGAGAGAGAGAGAGAGAGAGAGAGAGAGACTGACTGAAGGACTGGAATATGTGACCCACCAGAGGGGATGTGTGTGTGTGCCACTCCCTGCCTGGCTTGTTAATCCTCTCCTCTCTTCAGTTCATCCACTGGTCCCTGCTGGATACAGAGGCTTCATCTGAATAGCAGCCTGCATTAGCACTTAGACTGCTGTGAAAGGTTCTATGTTAGTCAACGCTGATAAGAGATTAGAAACTTGGGGGCAGACACAGTCCATCCAACCTTCTCTCTTTCCCGCCACCTCTCCTTTCTCTCTCGTCCCCTCTTTTTCTCACACATGTATTACCTCTCTCCCATTCTCTTCTCATTAATTCCATTCTCCCACCTTTCATTGACACTCATCTCTGAAGGGACCAGACAGATAGAAAAAAATCTTTCCTATTGCGTGCAAAGAGATGATGTCATAATGAGACATCTCCTCATGGTGTGGAGGCTCCCCTTCCTCTGCTAATTACCTTGTACAAACTAGAATCTGATATAGCGGATATGAGGCACAAATACAATTATTGCAGTCCAATAAAGACAGATTGAGATTAAGGGAGCGAGTGACAGAATGAGAGCAAGAAAGAAAAAGAGAGAGAGAGCAAAAGAGGGAGAGAGCGAAAGAGAGAGAGAGAATGATTGATATATACAAACGGAGCGAGAGAGAGAGAGAGAGAGAGTTATGTCAATTTACTGTAATTCAAAGCAGGAAAGAACGAGTGACACACCCACACACACACACACACACACACACTACCACTTGTTTTCCCATCCATTCCCTCAGATACGGTAATGTCATTACTGTGGTAATTATCCTCATTAGTGACAACAGCTGTAGAGAGCTCAGTGTGGCTAGCCTTTCAGACCCCACCCCAACCATCTCTCTCTTCACTGTGCACCAATGCTCATCTGAGGAGCAGATCTCAACGGGTATAACCCAACATTCTATTTAACTTATAGTAACACACACATAGCCTGGTTCCTCTCTAGGTCTCTTCCTAGGTTTTGGCTTTTCTAGGGAGTGTTTCCTAGCCACCGTGCTTCTACACCTGCATTGCTTGCAGTTTGGGGTTTTAGGCTGGGTTTCTGTACAGCACTTTGAGATATCAGAAGGTCTATATAAATACATTGGATTTGATTTGATTTGACATGTACACAAATAATATTTTTTTTAAAACAAAAAACAGATATGCTTGCCCAGCATTACTGTCCGTTGAGGGATATTGCTCTTTGAATTGAATTGACACATCTACGCCCTATAATTCTAATATTTGGATGCCTTTGCCAAGTCTCTTCCATCTGCCCGAATGCCCATCTATTTAATGAGGATTGGTGTGGAACAGGAGTGGTCTGAGAGGGAGCAGGATTAGCTGAAGAGGATGTTGTGGAGTACACACAGCGCTTAAATTGAGTCAGCGATACGCGGTAAGGGTTAGGTTTAGGGTTAGGGTTACTGCTGTAAGTACAGTGTAATAATGAGTTATTACATTACTTGTTACACTGTAATTACATCATCAGTAGTTGCACAGTAATAAGGGCACTATAATGTAACGTATTACCAGAGAGGGACTACATTTACAAACATGTATTTGGACATAAAAAATATGACTTGTTAGATTTTACAGTGAGATTGCATGCTGAAATGCAACAGACACTTTCTTGTAAATGTAGTAATAGCTACAGTAGAATCTAACACCTGAAATGAGTTCATTAAAAACAATAAATAAGAAAAAACATTTTGGTGTTCTAAAAGCAATTAAAAGCTCTCTAAAGGTGTGTGTGTGTGTTTACCTGCATGTGTTTTTGTATATCTGCCCGCCAATATGTTTGTATTTACAGTGTGTGTGTGTGTCTACATACCAGCTTGCTAGCTTGCGCATGGGCGTGTGCGTGCGCGCATGTGTGTGTCTGTGCTTGTTTGTGTGTGTCTGTGTGTTTGTTTGTCTGTAGAACAGTCAACTACAATCTCATTGGTCCATTTCATCAAAGCGTAGCATGCCAGGTCATTCCAGTTATTCAGCACAGATTTGGTACGGTAGTAAAGGCAGACACAGTTTCCAAGGCTGACACAGTTTCCATTCACACCTCTATTATCAGGCTCTCCAGAATTCCAGAACCTACATATTCCAAATCAAGTGTATTAAGACTTGTTGAGGTGACGAAAACAGGTCACCATCTCTTACGCTCTGGTCAGTGGGGTTCCGTCCACCCATTTCCAGGTCCCCTCAGAAACTCTATCAGTCAGACCAAGCCAGGGCTTGCTGTTCAGTCCACTGATAAACACCTTGGAAGAAAGAGAGCAACAGTTACGTCATAATACAACTGCACTGAATGCAATGCATTCGCGATGAGACCTGTAGCCTGAGGATTATTGGTTTGAATCTTGAAAGATTTGAAAAATCTTAAAACTTCAAAGGGTAATTTCTCTCTTTCTCTCTCTCTCTCTCTCTCCCGCTCTCTCTCATCTGTTCCTCTTTGCTGTTTATGACCGCCAGGCCTGCTCCTCTCTTCAGACAGTCCTGTCTGCTCCTCTCTTCACAGTCCTGTCTGTTCCTCTCTTCAGACAGTCCTGTCTGCTCCTCTCTTCAGACAGTCCTGTCTGCTCCTCTCTTCAGACAGTCCTGTCTGCTCCTCTCTTCAGACAGTCCTGTCTGCTCCTCTCTTCAGACAGTCCTGTCTGCTCCTCTCTTCACAGTCCTGTCTGCTCCTCTCTTCAGACAGTCCTGTCTGCTCCTCTCTTCAGACAGTCCTGTCTGCTCCTCTCTTCAGATAGTCCTGTCTGCTCCTCTCTTTAGGGTTTATACTGGTTGGAGATGTAATACCAGCTGGAGTTAAACTTCCTCCATTCTTTCAGACAGCAATATGAATACACAATGTGAATTGCTTTCTATTCATTGGCGTTTGTATGCACTATTAGTTGATCCAACACACACACTCAAACACACAAACATACACACACATTTTATTACTCACCCAGCTCAAACTGAATCCTCTCTCTCTTTAGTCAGGTTCTTGTAACTGATCTGTAGCTGATCTCTCTCTTTAGTCAGGTTCTTGTAACTGATCTGTAGCTGATCTCTCTCTTTAGTCAGGTTCTTGTGACTGATCTGTAGCTGATCTCTCTCTTTAGTCAGGTTCTTGTAACTGATCTGTAGCTGATCTCTCTCTTTAGTCATGTTCTTGTAACTGATCTGTAGCTGATCTCTCTCTTTAGTCAGGTTCTTGTAACTGATCTGTAGCTGATCTCTCTCTTTAGTCATGTTCTTGTAACTGATCTCTCTCTTTAGTCAGGTTCTTGTGACTGATCTGTAGCTGATCTCTCTCTCTAGTCAGGTTCTTGTAACTGATCTGTAGCTGATCTCTCTCTTTAGTCAGGTTCTTGTAACTGATCTGTAGCTGATCTCTCTCTTTAGTCAGGTTGATATAATTGGCCTCTAACCATTTTATTAGTTCCTGCCATAAGTTAGCTGGAATAAGACAGGAAGCTGTGGTTGAATAAGACAGGAAGCTGTGGTTGAATAAGACAGGAAGCTGTGGTTGAATAAGACAGGAAGCTGTGGTTGAGTTTCCTGAAAGAAGCTGTGAGTCTATCAGTTATTTCATCAGTACACAGAAACGTGCTTATCATTTGAGAACATCTGAAAGAAAGGTGACATTTCCACGCTACAGCCCTGCTCATCTTCATTTTTAAAATGTACATTATTTTTTCTTCATTGTGCCAGATATTTGTCTTCATTTTGCAATCTAGCGATAAAGCGTATAATTAAAAATCACACCCTACATAGAAGATATTGGACTCACAGTGGGCCAGAGGCAAGGAGATGTTCAGAGTGACGTGTAGAACACACTGCAGCCCAAAGCTGACAGCAACCAGTCTGTAGAGTCTTCTCTTTGCAGGACCTGAGGACTAACACACATTTAACCTGGCTGCTCTTCAAATGGTACACTATTTTCAATGTATTGCACTACTTTTTACCAGGGCCCACAGGGCCCATAGGGCCTAAAAAACACTGGATCTTCTGTTTTTTAGTCCAGAACTTTTCATCTGTGTCTGGGCAACCAGCCCATGGCTTTAGGTCCTAATCTATTTTATGACAATGACAACTACTGACATCACAAATACAAGAAAATAACAGAGAACATTAATTTATTGGAGAGTATTGCAACCCACAAGGATGTTAGTTCAAACATTTCTCCTTCCCACCTTAGCAGCTCACAAATACAAATGTCAAGGCTATAATGCAATTTGCTCTCTTACCTGATTTTTGGACAGACAGTTTTTTTTGCTGTGTTGGTCTTCATATTGACATACTTTGCCGAATCCTCAGAAAGGTTTGTTTCAAACTCAACGATTTCAGAATCCCCTGCACTGACAGACACTGGCATCTCTGTTATCTTGGTTCGTGTGTATGTGTTACAGTGTGTTTCTCTACACAGAAATGTACTGCTCTGTGTGTGAGAGTTTTAACCCATCTAAAGACAGGAAGCTGTCATATCAGTCAGGGGGGGGGGGGGGGGTATAACTAAGGGGACATAGGTGGCTTACGTGCAAAGGGTTAGGATTAGATTGACCATGAGACGTGGCTGAATTGTGTCACAATTTCAGCTTTTATTTAGAATTTGATTGTACGACGTACACTGACCAAACAGTGATCGTTCTTTTGTCCAACGTCGACACACATTGAACATTTTCTTCTTCGGAAGACAAATCTAACACAAGAGGGCACTGTTCTGCAAAAAGCAACATCTTGACAAGTCTTCATGGTAAAATTGCATTTATTTGACATCCAATCCACCTATAGGACCACAATATTCACTGTTCAGTTATCAACAAACCACACACTGTCCACCTAGGTAAATGCATGACATTTCACCCAAAAAGTACTTTTTTGAAACTTTATTGTACCGAATTCTTTTCAGAATGCGTCAACCCCAATTTAAGACTATAATGATATTCACCCTTTGTAACAAAACCTATGGGCTATTAGATCACCTGATGTTCGATCACCTGATGTTGAAAGCAACATGAGAATCAGCACTGCCTTTAATTGTACAATCTTCCGCCATCCCCGCAAAGAAAAATATGGCATCCTTGACTAAAACAGACTTTTACACAAAGTAACCTGCACTCTCTGAAATGCCCTGTCTTTTATTGGAAGAGCACAGAGTACAGTGCAACCTGTGTGGAGCTAAAGCCCTGTATTAGGAGCTAAATGTCATGCATAGCCTTTTTTTTATTCAGCGTTGTGGTGCAATCTGCCCTTTTCCCTTCCCAGAAGCCATTGTTAAAGAGGTGGTATTAATGCGCTGGGCCAGATGGTCTCTCTTACAGGTCGGACTGGGAGTGTTTACCATGCACTGGTGTGTGGATAACAGGTGAGCAGAATATCATATCCCCATTAGCCAATCAGGACATAGCAGATGTCACACTGTTAACCTGTATTTGGCATATGGTGCTGTTTAGGGGATAATGGAAGGAGAGGGAAGAGAGTTTGATCATGACATTTGTCAAGGTTTATCCAATCGACTATTTAAGCCATCATCTTTTTTGATGGATCTGAATATGATTGGATGTTAAAAACTGATTTGTAGGTCTATTGAACAAACACATTTTTTTTAACATGCTGGGATGTTGTCCCTTTAACTATAACAAATTCTCTTATGTGAATCAAGTAAATACAATAGTTAATAGAAATGGGTGACTAACAAGTTATTTCCATAGTTTCAACCTATGTTATACCCCTCCAGTCCAGTCGAGTCCAGTCATTCTCCGCATTCATGTTTCAAACAACCATCCACTGTGAACAGAAGGTAAATAAACTTTATTGCAATGTGGTAGCATGGCAACCAGGTAAGAGATAACAGAAGGGAGTCTCAGAGCTCTGAATTACTGTAGTTGTCTAATAGATCACCTACAGCTTGCAGCCAGGGCCAGACCTGGGCATAAGCGACATAGGTGGTTGCCTAGGGCCCTCGGCCGCAAGGGGGGCCCCAACCCCCCAAAATATACACACATATATATAGATATTACCAGTCAAAAGTTTGGACACACATACTCATTCAAGGGTTTATCTTTATTTTTACTATTTTCTACAATGTAGAATAATATTGAAGACATCAAAACTATGAAATAACACATATGGAATCATTTAGTAACCAAAAAAGTGTTAAACAAATATAAATATATTTAATATTTGAGATTCTTCAAAGTAGCCACCCTTTGCCTTGATGACAGCTTTACACACGCTTCGCATTATCTCAACCAGCTTCACGAGGAATGCTTTCCAACAGTCTTGAAGGAGTTCTCACATATGCTGAGTACTTGTTGGCTGCTTTTCCTTCACTATGCGGTCCAACTCATCCCAAACCATCTCAACTGGGTTGAGGTCGGGTGATTGTGGAGGCCAGGTCATCTGATGCAACACTCCATCACTCTACTTGGTCAAATAGCCCTTACACAGCCTGGAGGTGTGTTTTTGGTCATTGTGCTATTGAAAAACCAATGATAGTCCCACTAAGCGCAAACCAGATGGGATGGCGTATCACTGCAGAATGCTGTGGTAGCCATGATGGTTAAGTGTGACTTGAATTCTAAATAAATCACTGACAGTGTCACCAGAAAAGCACCCCCACACCATTACACCTCCTCCTCTATGCTTCACGGTGGAACCACACATGCAGAGATCACACGTTCACCTTCTCTGTATCTCACAAAGACACAACGGTTGGAACCAAATATCTCACATTTTGACTCATCAGACCAAAGGACAGATTCCCACCGGTCAAATGTCCATTGCTCGTGTTTCTTGGTGTCCTTTAGTAGTGGTTTCTTTGCAGCAATTTGACCATGAATGCCTGATTCCTCTGAACAGGAGACAGATGTATCTGTTACTTGAACTCTGTGAAGCATTGATTTGGGCTGCAATCGGAGGTGCAGTTAACTCTAATGAACTTATCCTCTGTGGTAGAGGTAACTCTGGGTCTTCCTTTCCTGTGGCGGTCCTCATGCGAGCCAGTTTCATCATAGAGCTTGATGGTTTTTGCGACTGCACTTGAAGAAAATGTCAGTTCTTGACATTTTCCGCGTTGACTGACCTTCATGTCTTAAAGTAATGATGGACTGTCATTTCTCTTTGCTTTTTTGAGATGTTCTTGCCATAATATGGACTTGGTCTTTTACCAAATAGGGCTATCTTCTGTATACCACCTCTACCTTGTCACAACACAACTGATTGGCTCAAACGTATTAAGAAGGAAAGAAATTCCACAAATGAACTTTTAACACCTGTTAATTGAAATGCATTCCAGGTGACTACCTCATGAAACTGGTTGAGAGAAAGCCAAGAGTGTGCAAATCTGTCATCAAGGCAAAGGGTGGCTACTTTGAAGAATCTAAAATATATTGGGGGGGGGGTTCAGTCGGGGTCTCAACTTACCGTTGAGCGTTAGAATAGAAGAATAAACAAGGTGGATTTGGAAATGTGGTTGTGCATAAGCAGTTTTCCTCTCCTTATGTCAGTCAATGACAGTCACTCAATTAGCACTGTCAGCAAAAACATTTTTTTTGTATTGGTAAGTTAGTCTACCCAGCTATCGAAACTTGCAGAAATCATGGCAGAATTACCAACCGGGTAAAACGTGCCCAAGGGCCCTGACTGCCAGGGGGCCCTCACTGATTTTGTTAGTCACTCTCACTCAGACATCACATTAACATGGCATGTCATGGCAAAATGTGTAGAATTGCAGGAAATGTACTTTAAAACTAAAAATGTTTCTCTCCGCCATCAAGAGGGGGGCCACTAAAATGTCTTGCACACGAAGTGGGGGGTCCCCCAAACCAAATCTTGCATAGGGCCCCCAAAAGGCTAAGGTTGGCCCTGCTTGCAGCATATGTGAATTGGATCCAGTCAGACTTAGAGCACCTGTCCCATTCTGTCAACATCAGATCAGGTTACCTGTGGCATCCTGGAGCGCCTCACCTCACCCTGCTCTCACCTGGCTGGGTGGCTTCTCAATAGGTTGCACAACTTCCTGTTATTAGAAATAGACTGACCATGTTTGGCAGTGCCTTCACACAAATATTGCATTCACTGACTCCGTGAATGGGCTCCCACTGGGCTCCTGAGTGGCGCAGCGGTCGAAGGCACTGCATCTCAGTGCCTACCAGAGTAGCTTACCATCAAAAACAATGGAGAAAAGTCTTCCCATAACATTAAAAGATGGAAATAGCTGTTCTATCGTTCAGCCAACAGCAGCAGCCAATGTGTGGTGTTCAATGTAGGCCTACATTCAATGAGACTTTTGAAAAAAACATGCTTATCCACTGTGACTGAAAATTTTGTTGTTTTATTTGACGCAAGAAACCACTTCACAAAATAAAATGCATTATTATTCCCATTCCATTACAGAGAATCAGACAAATTATGCTACCCTCTGCCTATTGGCTACTTAGCTTATTCAAGTCTGTCTCAAAATACAACACTGCCCCTTTAACACACAAAATATCTATTTTCCTGACTTGCATTTCAAAAGGTGTCTAGAAATGCACATGTTTTGTGCTCCTGTAGGAAGCAATCCCTCCCCCATTGCTGACTACAAATGATCTATAACTGGGCTAATAATTCACTAACTAGCAAAGGATATTAACAAATGTACAAATATGCACATGTTGCTACATGTAGCGCTCACTTTGATCAACAACAAAACAAGTGCATCAACTGACGACCGCTCATGCTATAAAAACAGTCCAGTTCAAAGTGAATGGCAGATCCAAATATAAATGGTCTATTGCCTGTAGGCCTACTGCACATCTCTTGCATAATTTGTTTTGAATACTATGTCTTGCATAGTTTCTTTTGTTTCGGTATGCTGCATTGAAAGTGACTAATATTGTGTTGATTCAATCACAAATCCCATAGTAAAGGGAAATGTTGATAGTGTTAACTAATGGGGAAAAGTGAGTGAAGTTCAATCTCGTGCTTCTCTGCGGTGCGTTGATATTTCTTATGTGCGCAGCTTAGAGGGAACATTGATCACAACTATAGACAACTATTAGAGATAGACGAATGACACTTGATTTGGAACCAGAGCCCAGTGTTTTTTCTGGTCACGAAGTCGGGGGAAAACGCCTAGCCTCGCCCAAGGTTATCTCATATGTATCCCCACATCCCTACAGCAACACCGTATTCCGAGTGGAGCTCCAGAGCTTGTCATAAGGGCCTCTCAGGCTCATTAGGGTGCTAAGCTGCTGGAGCAGGCCAGTGGAGCGAGGCTGTGTTTAACAACCTTCCAAAGGCATCCTCTCTCCGCTGGTTAACTCTTATATCATACTCTCACTGGCAGATTTCTGGGAGCGCTGGAGGACGAAGAGGAGACAAGCTGGAACATTGCTCAGGTGTAATGAGATTTAGAGATCATCTTTATTTCAATTTCCTAATGTTGGGTATGGAAATTGATTTTCAAAGAAATGTTATATTCTCGAGAAACTCAAAAACACCATGGCAATGGTTCAGCAGTTATTACTGAACAAGGCAGGTGTTCATTTCAGAATACCCAAACTCAATAGATACCTATGTCGGTCTCTTCCTTGTGTAACCATTAACCACTCTTCAAACACAATACAGTATGACCTATCTGGTCATGAATACACCTTCTGTGGTGGCTGCAGTGTTGACTCTCAGTTGCTAGAAACCCCAGGAAGAAAGCATACAGGGACACATGTTTAATACAGCTGGCCTGCTGGCATACGGCACCTTGCGGGCACTTAGGTCCCTGTGGACTGACACTCCTAGCAGGGCCTCACTGTCAGCCTGCGTCTGTTGTCATCACCATTATATCCCTCTGATGATGAAACGATTAGCAGACACTAGGCTAATCACAAAGCGAGCGGGTGATGGATGGGGTGGCTGATAGACTCAGGGGGTTGGCTGGGGTGCTTTGTCCAGGCACCCCTCGATCTTGTGATACCGGCAACCCCCACCCCCTATCCAACCCCTGTTACCCCCACCAGCTGCCCTGACCCCTCATCATACCCCTGCCTCTGCTCACCATGTGCTGAGAGTCAAAGGGGTCCTCCCATCAGTCATCAGAATGGAATCCCCCCTACCCCACGTCACAATCAATCGCCCCCGGGACAGAGATGGATGGGGGCATCCACGGCCCTGTATCTTCTTGGTAAAGACGCTCTCACAATGGGCTTCTGTCATTGGTAGATAATTGAGCTGGTCCCAGGCATGGTGCTCAGGTCAAGTTAGCTGCCCCTGGAAGGAAATATCAGAAGGCCCCGGACAGAACCCCATTTATCTGTTGACATAGCTGCCTGTTCTCCTGGACGCCACAGTCTGTCCTGAACCCCAGGGGTACACACCAATACAATAGAATGAACATGATTTCCCTGAGCTGAGTACTGTGCCAGCCTATTGTGTCTTTCACATGCTATTTGATGTTCTTAAAATGAGAAATGGCCCTATCTTTTGACGTATTGCACTTTTCTGTCTCGTGTATCCTTACATACATTTGAAGTGCAGTTTTTCTCGTAAATTATGATTTTCTTGACCATTGATTGAGTCCTCAGTTGTGAATAACACGGATAATTGCGCAGTTAAACTATAGGATTATGATGCCATAACACTGTGATTGAGAGTGAAAGATCCTATCATATATTCACCACTGTCTGTTGCCTACTATCACCATTCACATGCAGATTCATCCTCCCTGAAGTGCAACACAGTATAATTTCCATTTAGATAAGGTGTACACACAAACATAGAAAGGACAGAAATCTAGAGAATGGGGATCTTGATTTGATTAACTAATCATACTCTTTGTAATCCCACTCGGCCGTGGAGGGCAACGCATGACTGTGGACTCCAATCACACAACACTTGATTGTTAAGGGTATGGAGCAAATCAGCTCAAGGAACCTAAGTCCATACACTACAGAATGGCAGTGATTAACCACACAATTACGAGGTACAGCGTTTATTTCAGTCACAGCCGGCCTCCAGTGCAGGCAGTATTGGGGTATTTTAATCCTCTGGCAAATGCATGCAGGTTGTTTGTGATTAGGTGGGACAATAAGGTTCACTACCCTGTACCCAGAATGGAGCATTGTTTTAAAGGAGGACCTCAAGCCACTCAAGATACATTGAAGCACATATATACTGTATGCACATTATTAATATCCTCCAGGTTCTTTGACCCTACCTAATACTAGCAGAAGCCCAACTAGCTGAACTGCTAAGCTCTATGTTAACATTTTCATCACTCCCAGCTGGCTGACAGGCCTCTCTACAGGGTCACAGAGTACATGGGTAGGTGGTGGAGGCAGTAGGGGTAGAGGGGTGGAGGCAGTAGGGGTAGGTGGTGGAGGCAGTAGGGGTAGGTGGTGGAGGCAGTAGGGGTAGGTGGTGGAGGCAGTAGGGGTAGAGGAGTGGAGGCAGTAGGGGTAGAGGGGTGGAGGCAGTAGGGGTAAAGGGGTGGAGGCACTAGGGGTAGAGGGGTGGAGGCAGTAGGGGTAAAGGGGTGGAGGCACTAGGGGTAGAGGGGTGGAGGCAGTAGGGGTAGGTGGTGGAGGCACTAGGGGTAGGGGTGGAGGCAGTAGGGGTAGGTGGTGGAGGCACTAGGGGTAGAGGGGTGGAGGCAGTAGGGGTAAAGGGGTGGAGGCAGTAGGGGTAGAGGGGTGGAGGCAGTAGGGGTAGGTGGTGGAGGCACTAGGGGTAGGGGTGGAGGCAGTAGGGGTAGGTGGTGGAGGCAGTAGGGGTAGGTGGTGGAGGCACTAGGGGTAGAGAGGTGGAGGCAGTAGGGGTAGAGAGGTGGAGGCAGTAGGGGTAGGTGGTGGAGGCAGTAGGGGTAGGTGGTGGAGGCACTAGGGGTAGAGAGGTGGAGGCAGTAGGGGTAGGTGGTGCAGTAGGGGTAGGTGGTGGAGGCAATAGGGGTAGGTGGTGGAGGCACTAGGGGTAGAGGGGTGGAGGCAATAGGGGTAGGTGGTGGAGGCAGTAGGGGTAAGTGGTGGAGGCAGTAGGGGTAGAGGGGTGGAAGCAGTAGGGGTAGGTGGTGGAGGCAGTAGGGGTAGGTAGTGGAGGCAATAGTGGTAGAGGGGTGGAGGCAGTAGGGGTAGGTGGTGGAGGCAGTAGGGGTAGAGGGGTGGAGGCAGTAGGGATAGGTGGTGGAGGCAGTAAGGTTAGGTGGTGGAGGCAGTAGGGGTAGAGGGGAGGAGGCAGTAGGGGTAGGTGGTGGAGGCAGTAGGGGTAGAGGGGAGGAGGCAGTAGGGGTAGAGGGGTGGAGGCGGTAGGGGTAGAGGGGTGGAGGCAGTAGGGGTAGAGGGGTGGAGGCAGTAGGGGTAGGTGGTGGAGGCAGTAGGGTGGGTGGTGGAGGCAGTAGGGGTAGGTGGTGGAGGCAGTAGGGGTAGAGGGGTGGAGGCAGTAGGGGTAGGTGGTGGAGGCAGTAGGGGTAGGTGGTGGAGGCAGTAGGGGTAGAGGGGTGGAGGCAGTAGGGGTAGGTGGTGGAGGCAGTAGGGGTAGGTGGTGGAGGCAGTAGGGGTAGGTGGTGGAGGCAGTAGGGGTAGGTGGTGGAGGCAGTAGGGGTAGAGGGGTGGAGGCAGTAGGGGTAGAGGGGTGGAGGCAGTAGGGGTAGGTGGTGGAGGCAGTAGGGGTAGAGGGGTGGAGGCGGTAGGGGTAGAGGGGTGGAGGCGGTAGGGGTAGAGGGGTGGAGGCAGTAGGGGTAGGTGGTGGAGGCAGTAGGGGTAAGTGGTGGAGGCAGTAGGGGTAGGTGGTGGAGGCAGTAGGGGTAGAGGGGTGGAGGCAGTAGGGGTAGGTGGTGGAGGCAGTAGGGGTAGGTGGTGGAGGCAGTAGGGGTAGAGGGGTGGAGGCAGTAGGGGTAGGTGGTGGAGGCAGTAGGGTTAGGTGGTGGAGGCAGTAGGGGTAGGTGGTGGAGGCAGTAGGGGTAGAGGGGTGGAGGCAGTAGGGGTAGGTGGTGGAGGCAGTAGGGGTAGGTGGTGGAGGCAGTAGGGGTAGAGGGGTGGAGGCAGTAGGGGTAGGTGGTGGAGGCAGTAGGGTTAGGTGGTGGAGGCAGTAGGGGTAGGTGGTGGAGGCAGTAGGGGTAGGTGGTGGAGGCAGTAGGGGTAGAGGGGTGGAGGCACTAGGGGTAGGTGGTGGAGGCAGTAGGGGTAGAGGGGTGGAGGCAGTAGGGTTAGGTGGTGGAGGCAGTAGGGGTAGGTGGTGGAGGCAGTAGGGGTAGAGGGGTGGAGACAGTAGGGGTAGGTGGTGGAGGCAGTAAGGGTAGGTGGTGGACGCCATGGGGGTAGAGGGGTGGAGGCAGTAGGGGTAGAGGGGTGGAGGCGGTAGGGATAGAGGGGTGGAGGCAGTAGAGGTAGGTGGTGGAGGCAGTAGGGGTAGGTGGTGGAGGCAGTAGGGGTAGAGGGGTGGAGGCAGTAGGGGTAGAGGGGTGGAGGCACTAGGGGTAGAGGGGTGGAGGCAATAGGGGTAGGTGGTGGAGGCAGTAGGGTAGAGGGGTGGAGGCACTAGGGGTAGAGGGGTGGAGGCAGTAGGGGTAGGTGGTGGAGGCAGTAGGGGTAAGTGGTGGAGGCAATAGGGGTAGGTGGTGGAGGCAGTAGGGGTAGGTGGTGGTGGCAGTAGGGGTAGGTGGTGGAGGCAGTAGGGGTAGAGGGTGGAGGCAGTAGTGGTAGGTGGTGGAGGCAGTAGGGGTAGGTGGTGGAGGCAGTAGGGATAGAGGGGTGGAGGCACTAGGGGTAGAGGGGTGGAGGCAATAGGGGTAGGTGGTGGAGGCAGTAGGGGAAGAGGGGTGGAGGCACTAGGGGTAGAGGGGTGGAGGCAGTAGGGGTAGGTGGTGGAGGCAATAGGGGTAAGTGGTGGAGGCAGTAGGGGTAGGTGGTGGAGGCAGTAGGGGTAGAGGGGTGGAGGCAGTAGGGGTAGGTGGTGGAGGCAGTAGGGGTAGGTGGTGGAGGCAGTAGGGGTAGGTGGTGGAGGCAGTAGGGGTAGAGGGGTGGAGGCAGTAGGGGTAGGTGGTGGAGGCAGTAGGGGTAGAGGGGTGGAGGCAGTAGGGGTAGGTGGTGGAGGCAGTAGGGGTAGAGGGGTGGAGGCAGTAGGGGTAGGTGGTGGAGGCAGTAGGGGTAGAGGGGTGGAGGCAGTAGGGGTAGGTGGTGGAGGCAGTAGGGGTAGGTGGTGGAGGCAGTAGGGGTAGAGGGGTGGAGGCAGTAGGGGTAGGTGGTGGAGGCAGTAGGGTTAGGTGGTGGAGGCAGTAGGGGTAGGTGGTGGAGGCAGTAGGGGTAGGTGGTGGAGGCAGTAGGGGTAGAGGGGTGGAGGCACTAGGGGTAGGTGGTGGAGGCAGTAGGGGTAGAGGGGTGGAGGCAGTAGGGGTAGGTGGGGGTGGCAGTAGGGGTAGGTGGTGGAGGCAGTAGGGGTAGAGGGTGGAGGCAGTAGGGGTAGGTGGTGGAGGCAGTAGGGGTAGGTGGTGGAGGCAGTAGGGGTAGGTGGTGGAGGCAGTAGGGATAGAGGGGTGGAGGCACTAGGGGTAGAGGGGTGGAGGCAATAGGGGTAGGTGGTGGAGGCAGTAGGGGAAGAGGGGTGGAGGCACTAGGGGTAGAGGGGTGGAGGCAGTAGGGGTAGGTGGTGGAGGCAATAGGGGTAAGTGGTGGAGGCAGTAGGGGTAGGTGGTGGAGGCAGTAGGGGTAGAGGGGTGGAGGCAGTAGGGGTAGGTGGTGGAGGCAGTAGGGGTAGGTGGTGGAGGCAGTAGGGGTAGGTGGTGGAGGCAGTAGGGGTAGAGGGGTGGAGGCAGTAGGGGTAGGTGGTGGAGGCAGTAGGGGTAGAGGGGTGGAGGCAGTAGGGGTAGGTGGTGGAGGCAGTAGGGGTAGAGGGGTGGAGGCAGTAGGGGTAGGTGGTGGAGGCAGTAGGGGTAGAGGGGTGGAGGCAGTAGAGGTAGGTGGTGGAGGCAGTAGGGTTAGAGGGGAGGAGGCAGTAGGGGTAGGTGGTGGAGGCAGTAGGGGTAGGTGGTGGAGGCAGTAGGGGTAGAGGGGTGGAGGCAGTAGGGGTAGGTGGTGGAGGCAGTAGGGATAGAGGGGTGGAGGCAGTAGGGGTAGGTGGTGGAGGCAGTAGGGGTAGAGGGGTGGAGGCAGTAGGGGTAGGTGGTGGAGGCAGTAGGGGTAGAGGGGTGGAGGCAGTAGAGGTAGGTGGTGGAGGCAGTAGGGTTAGAGGGGAGGAGGCAGTAGGGGTAGGTGGTGGAGGCAGTAGGGGTAGGTGGTGGAGGCAGTAGGGGTAGGTGGTGGAGGCAGTAGGGGTAGGTGGTGGAGGCAGTAGGGGTAGAGGGGTGGAGGCACTAGGGGTAGGTGGTGGAGGCAGTAGGGGTAGAGGGGTGAAGGGGGTCTCGGAGCATCCAGAGGGTGCGTCTGCGTGGCAACTCCACAGGCCACTCCATGACTGATCTCATCTATTTTATTATGCAAACGGCTCCCAACTCCCACTGCATAATTAGGACTTAATTAACATGAGAGGAATCTTTCATCTGTCTGGATCCGGCCTGCTCCTTACTTCCATTTACAACATGATATTAATTTCGGAGGGAGGTATGGTGCCCTTGCTGATGAAAAGATTGATATAATGAATTAAGTATTTTTTTTCTGGGAGAAAATAATAAGTGTGATGAGCAGAGTCTGATTAACCCCATTATAGTGACTAATTAGGGGGATAATTTAATAATCAAAGAAGAATGCTAATTACTCCATCTAAATCAGGAGTGTGTCCATTTTGGACAAGCTTTGGGAAATGTGACATTGAAAACTCATCACACATGGTCATGTTTGTGTGTGTGTATATGTTGTGTATACTTGAGGACTGTCTGAGTCTCAAATTATTCCATCTAATCGTTGTATTTCTCATGCATTGAAGAACATCTTACTGGAAAAAAAAAATATTAATTAACAAAGGATGACAAGTTTGCAACAGATATACAAATGATTCATGACAAAGCAGCTGAATAAATCATCTCATTGATACATTAGTACAAACTTTAATTAACATGAAACATTTATCCGTTTCTTAGCCGCTGAAGTCATTTAGGCTCCTTTGATATCAGGGTTTTCCCCTCTGTAAATCATAATGACAAATGAATGCTAAGTATTCTGAGTAGAAGAAGGGTAAGCCTAATAATCACCTAAGGATAAATTAAATGGATTTGACTAACTGACCTAAGGTTATCCTACAACACACACCCAGTCATGTCTTCTTCATCTCATCTACCCTCATGCTAAGTCATGAGTTAAGATACAGCACCATGGACAGCTACCACAGTGCCGCTCTCCATCCAGAGGGTTCTGAAGTGACATCCTTTACTCTAGCCTTTAACAGCTTGGTGGATGTCTCAGCTCAAAGCACTAAAACTAATACTAACAGTTTCTGATATCGATCAAAACATTGCAAACAAGTCATATGTGAATATGCCACAGGGTTCTCCAAAGGGTGGTGCAGTCTGCCCAACGCATCACCGGGGGCACACTGCCTGCCCTCCAGGATACCTACAGCACCCGATGTCACAGGAAGGACAAAAAGACCATCAAGGACATCAACCACCCGAGCCACGGCTTGTTCACCCCGTTATTTTCCAGAAGGCGAGGTCAGTACAGGTGCATCAAAGCTGGGACCAAGACTAGCCAGCTACAACCCGGGTACTCAACCCTGCACCTTAGAGGCTGCTGCCCCATTTAAATAGATATGGAATCACTGGTCACTTTAATAATGGAACACTAGTCACTTTAATAATGTTGACATTCTGTTTTACTCATTTGATATGTATATACTGTATTCTATTCTACTGTATTTTAGTCAATGCCAGTCTGACATTTCTCTATATAATATTAATATATTTCTTAATTCCATTCTTTTACTTTTAGATTTGTGTGTATTGTTAGATACTACTGTACTGTTGGAGCTAGGAACACAAGCATTTCGCTACACCTGCAATAACATCTGCGAAATATGTGTATGTGATTTGAATAGGCCTACATTCATACTTAAAGGCTGCGTTCTGATGTGATTGGTCAAAATACCCTAAACCCTAACCCTAACCTGAACCCCTACTCTAACCCTAACCCTGACCCTACCCTAACTCTAACCCTAACCTTAACCTTTACCTTAACTAGTTTAAATTTGAACTTCAGTGGGGTAGGTAAGCTGTGACCTGATTCTCTGGCAGGTTCTGAAAGGGGATGGGGGTTGATGTATGGTTCACAGGAAAATGGAGAATGTAAGATGAAGTGCTGAGGGCTCCATTTGTCAATCGAGGGAGGATGTGGCTCATTAGGTTTCTGAGCGGCCATCTTTCTTGCGTTTTCTTGATGATGCCTCTGTCTTCAGCAGTTTCATCAAGATAATGGCGACCTCAAAAAAGAATCCATATGAGCGATGTTTCCAGTTTCATTTCTGTACATTGAATCACTACGGTCATTATGGTTGGTTGTTCATGACCTGGGGTGTAAATGGACATCACCGTAGGTTCTGATCTTAAAGGAAAAGAAATACACAGCTGTTAAAACAAACTTAAAAAAAACACTAGGTCTGTTACGGTGCGTGAATGAGGACCCAAAAGCGAATTAACTTAAACAGAGCTTCTTTAATTACCAAACATAGGTAGGCTCAGACGGACCGGCAGATTCCGACAGGACAAGACAAGGTTACAGCAAACATGACGACAGTCTGGTTCAGGCATGAAACACAACAAACAAGAATCCGACAAGGACAGGAACAAAAACAGAGAGAGATATAGGGGACTAATCAGAGGGAAAAAGGGAACAGGTGGGAAAAGGGGTGACGAGGTGGTTAGGAGGAGACAAGGCACAGCTGGGGGAAAGAGGGGGAGAAAAGGTAACCTAACAACGACCAGCAGAGGGAGACAGGGTGAAGGGAAAGGACAGAGACAAGACACAACATGACAGTACATGACAGTACCCCCCCACTCACCGAGCGCCTCCTGGCGCACTCGAGGAGGAAACCTGGTGGCAACGGAGGAAATCCTCGATCAGCGCACGGTCCAGCACGTCCCGAGAGGGAACCCAACTCCTCTCCTCAGGACCGTACCCCTCCCAATCTACGAGATACTGGTGACCACGGCCCCGAGGACGCATGTCCAAAATTCTACGGACCCTGTAGATGGGTGCGCCCTCGACAAGGATGGGGGGGGGGGGGGGGGGGAAGACGAGCGGGGGCGCGAAGGACGGGCTTGATGCAGGAGACATGGAAGACCGGGTGGACGCGACGAAGGTATCGCGGAAGAAGAAGTCGAACTGCGACAGGATTAATGACCCGAGAAATACGGAACGGACCAATGAACCGCGGGGTCAACTTGCGAGAAGCCGTCTTAAGGGGAAGGTTCTGAGTGGAGAGCCAAACTCTCTGACCGCGACAATATCTAGGACTCTTAGTTCTACGCTTATTAGCAGCCCTCACAGTCTGCGTCCTATAACGGCAAAGTGCAGACCTGACCCTCTTCCAGGTGCGCTCGCAACGTTGGACAAAAGCCTGAGCGGAGGGGACGCTGGACTCGGCGAACTGAGATGAGAACAGCGGAGGCTGGTACCCGAGGCTACTCTGAAAAGGAGATAGCCCGGTCGCAGACGAAGGAAGCGAGTTGTGGGCGTATTCTGCCCAGGGGAGCTGTTCTGACCAAGACGCAGGGTTGCGAAAAGAAAGACTGCGTAAGATGCGACCAATAGTCTGATTGGCCCGTTCTGCTTGACCGTTAGACTGGGGGTGAAAGCCGGAAGAGAGACTGACGGAAGCCCCAATCAAACGGCAAAACTCCCTCCAAAATTGAGACGTGAATTGCGGACCTCTGTCCGAAACGACGTCTGACGGAAGGCCATGAATTCTGAAAACATTCTCGATGATGATTTGTGCCGTCTCTTTAGCAGAAGGAAGCTTAGCAAGGGGAATGAAATGAGCCGCCTTAGAGAACCTATCGACAACCGTAAGAATAACAGTCTTCCCCGCTGACGAAGGCAGTCCGGTGACAAAATCTAAGGCGATGTGAGACCACGGTCGAGAGGGAATAGGAAGCGGCCTGAGACGGCCGGCAGGAGGAGAGTTACCGGACTTAGTCTGCGCGCAGACCGAACAAGCAGCCACGAAACGACGCGTGTCATGCTCCCGGGTGGGCCACCAAAAACGCTGGCGAATGGAAGCAAGCGTACCCCGAACGCCAGGGTGGCCGGCTAACTTGGCAGAGTGAGCCCACTGAAGAACGGCCAGACGAGTAGGAACGGGAACGAAAAGAAGGTTCCTAGGACAAGCGCGCGGCGACGGAGTGTGAGTGAGCGTTTGTTTTACCTGCCTCTCAATTCCCCAGACAGTCAACCCGACAACACGCCCCTCAGGGAGAATCCCCTCGGGGTAAGTGGAGGCTACTGAAGAACTGAAGAGACGAGACAAAGCATCAGGCTTGGTGTTCTTAGAGCCCGGACGATAAGAAATCACGAACTCGAAACGAGCGAAAAACAGCGCCCAACGCGCCTGACGCGCATTAAGTCGTTTGGCAGAACGGATGTACTCAAGGTTCCTATGGTCAGTCCAAACGACAAAAGGAACGGTCGCCCCCTCCAACCACTGTCGCCATTCGCCTAGGGCTAACCGGATGGCGAGCAGTTCGCGGTTACCCACATCATAGTTACGTTCCGACGGCGACAGGCGATGAGAAAAATACGCGCATGGGTGGACCTTGTCGTCAGAGAGGGAGCGCTGAGAAAGAATGGCTCCCACGCCCACCTCTGACGCGTCAACCTCGACAACGAACTGTCTAGAGACGTCAGGTGTAACAAGGATAGGAGCGGATGTAAAACGATTCTTAAGGAGATCAAAAGCTCCCTGGGCGGAAACGGACCACTTAAAGCACGTCTTGACAGAAGTAAGGGCTGTGAGAGGAGCTGCCACCTGACCGAAATTACGGATGAAACGACGATAGAAGTTCGCGAAGCCGAGAAAGCGCTGCAGCTCGACGCGTGACTTAGGGACGGGCCAATCAATGACAGCTTGGACCTTAGCGGGATCCATCTTAATGCCTTCAGCGGAAATAACAGAACCGAGAAATGTGACGGAGGAGGCATGAAAAGTGCACTTCTCAGCCTTCACAAAAAGACAATTCTCTAAAAGGCGCTGGAGGACACGTCGAACGTGCTGAACATGAATCTGGAGTGACGGTGAAAAAATCAGGATATCGTCAAGGTAAACGAAAACAAAGATGTTCAGCATGTCTCTCAGGACATCATTGACTAATGCCTGAAAGACAGCTGGAGCGTTAGCGAGGCCGAAAGGAAGAACCCGGTATTCAAAGTGCCCTAACGGAGTGTTAAACGCCGTCTTCCACTCGTCCCCCTCCCTGATGCGCACGAGATGGTAAGCGTTACGAAGGTCCAACTTAGTGAAAAACCTGGCTCCCTGCAGGATCTCGAAGGCTGAAGACATAAGAGGAAGCGGATAACGATTCTTCACTGTTATGTCATTCAGCCCTCGATAATCTATGCAGGGGCGCAGAGACCCGTCCTTCTTCTTGACAAAAAAAACCCCCGCTCCGGCGGGAGAGGAGGAGGGGACTATGGTACCGGCGTCAAGAGCTACAGACAAATAATCTTCGAGAGCCTTACGTTCGGGAGCCGACAGAGAGTATAGTCTACCCCGGGGGGGGGGGGGGGTGGTTCCCGGAAGGAGATCAATACTACAATCATACGACCGGTGTGGAGGAAGAGAGGTGGCCCTGGACCGACTGAACACCGTGCGCAGATCGTGATATTCCTCCGGCACCCCTGTCAAATCACCAGGCTCCTCCTGTGAAGAAGAGACAGAGGAAACAGGAGGGATAGCAGACATTAAACATTTCACATGACAAGAGACGTTCCAGGAGAGGATAGAATTACTAAACCAATTAATGGAAGGATTATGACAAACTAGCCAGGGATGGCCCAAAACAACAGGTGTAAAAGGTGAACGAAAAATTAAAAAAGAAATGGTTTCACTATGATTACCAGAAACAGTGAGGGTTAAAGGTAGCGTTTCACGCTGAATCCTGGGGAGAGGACTACCATCCAGGGCGAACAAGGCCGTGGGCTCCCTTAACTGTCTGAGAGGAATGTCATGTTCCCGAGCCCAGGTCTCGTCCATAAAACAGCCCTCCGCCCCAGAGTCTATTAAGGCACTGCAGGAAGCTGACGAACCGGTCCAGCGTAGATGGACCGACAAGGTAGTGCAGGATCTTGAAGGAGAGACAGGAGTAGTAGCGCTCACCAGTAGCCCTCCGCTTACTGACGAGCTCTGGCCTTTTACTGGACATGAAGTGACAAAATGACCAGCGGAACCGCAATAGAGACAGAGGCGGTTGGTGATTCTCCGTTCCCTCTCCTTAGTCGAGATGCGGATACCTCCCAGCTGCATGGGCTCAGCACCCGAGCCGGCAGAGGAAGATGGTAGTGATGCGGAGAGGGGGGCGACGGAGAGCGCGAGCTCCTTTCCACGAGCTCGGTGACGAAGATCAACCCGTCGCTCAATGCGAATAGCGAGTTCAATCAAGGAATCCACGCTGGAAGGAACCTCCCGGGAGAGAATCTCATCCTTTACCTCTGCGCGGAGACCCTCCAGAAGACGAGCGAGCAAGGCCGGCTCGTTCCAGCCACTGGAGACAGCAAGAGTGCGAAACTCAATAGAGTAGTCTGTTATGGATCGATTGCCTTGACATAGGGAAGACAGGGCCCTGGAAGCCTCCTCCCCAAAAACAGATCGATCAAAAACCCGTATCATCTCCTCCTTAAAGTCCTGATACTGGTTAGTACACTCAGCCCTTGCCTCCCAGATTGCCGTGCCCCACTCACGAGCCCGTCCAATAAGGAGAGATATGACGTAGGCGACACGAGCAGTGCTCCTGGAGTAAGTGTTGGGCTGGAGAGAAAACACAATATCACACTGGGTGAGGAACGAGCGGCATTCAGTGGGCTCCCCAGAGTAACACGGCGGGTTATTGATTCTGGGCTCCGGAGATTCGAAAGCCCTGGAAGTGGCCGGTGGATCGAGGCGGAGATGGTGAACCTGTTCTGTGAGGTTGGAGACTTGGGTGGCCAGGGTCTCAACGGCATGTCGAGCAGCAGACACTTCCTGCTCGTGTCTGCCTAGCATCGCTCCCTGGATCCCGACGGCTGAGTGGAGAGGATCCGAAGTCGCTGGGTCCATTCTTGGTCGGATTCTTCTGTTACGGTGCGTGAATGAGGACCCAAAAGCGAATTAACTTAAACAGAGCTTCTTTAATTACCAAACATAGGTAGGCTCAGACGGACCGGCAGATTCCGACAGGACAAGACAAGGTTACAGCAAACATGACGACAGTCTGGTTCAGGCATGAAACACAACAAACAAGAATCCGACAAGGACAGGAACAAAAACAGAGAGAGATATAGGGGACTAATCAGAGGGAAAAAGGGAACAGGTGGGAAAAGGGGTGACGAGGTGGTTAGGAGGAGACAAGGCACAGCTGGGGGAAAGAGGGGGAGAAAAGGTAACCTAACAACGACCAGCAGAGGGAGACAGGGTGAAGGGAAAGGACAGAGACAAGACACAACATGACAGTACATGACAAGGTCACCCTGCTGTGCACTACCGACAATAATATCTACAGTCATGAGTAAACATCTGTTAATAGAATCCACCAGGGAAGAAAATCTGAGCGTTTGTTGTTTCAAAATGCATTTGGAGAATGGTTGGATTGTGTGTGTGTGTGTGTGTGTGTGTGTGTGTGTGTGTGTGTGTGTGTGTGTGTGTGTGTGTGTGTGTGTGTGTGTGTGTGTGTGTGTGTGTGTGTGTGTGTGTGTGTGTGTGTGTGTGTGCGTGTGTGTCTCCACCCGTATGTACCTCAATTTCCCTCTCTGCACCCCCATAGTGCAGCTCTGTCTCAAAGAACTCTTGTCAGATAATTGAATGAGCTGTAGCAGAGAGAAAACCTGCAGTGGGGAGCTTGGCGCCTGCTGTCCTTATTAACTGTAACACAGCAGTCGCACTGCTTGCTCTTTGTGGTTCGCTCATGAATAGAGAAAAGGAATGTGTGGAATGACAGAGGTGAACCCTGAGGAGAGAGACAGGGCATCACATTTTAACCAGCCCAGATAGAACAATCACTGTATCCACCTCCATGGCTCTGAGGTGAATTAGCGTTTAACAATTTAACATTCCAGGGCATGCTTGGTGACAGGAGGCTCTGGTGGAACACAACCAACGGACTGGAGAGATTTCTGAGCAGCTCTCGGAGGTTTCAGATGATTGAATTTATGCCCCAGGGCTAGGAGACATCATGTTTCAGGGAACCATTTCCATATGCTAGCTAAGGGGAGGAGAGGTTACAGAAGGATTTTTAAGCCTTGACAATTGAGACATGGATTGTGTATGTGTACCATTCTGGGGGTGAATGGGCAAGACAAAAGATTTAAGTGCCTTTGAACGGGGTATAGTAGTAAGTGCCAGGCGCTCTGGTTTGAGTGTGTCGAGAACTGCAACACTGCTGGGTTTTTCACGCTCAACAGTTTCCCGTGTGTATCAAGAATGGTCCACCACTCAACGGACATCCAGCCAACTTGATTGGAGTCAACATGGGCCAGCATCCCTGTGGAACGCGTTCAACACCTTGTAGAGTCCATGCCCCAACGAATTGAGAATGTTCTGAAGGCAAAGTATTTGGAAGTATTTGGAAGGTGTATTTAGGAAATCATTGTACAATTCAGATATTTGTACAGTACCAGTCAAAAGTTTGGACACACCTACTCATTCAAGGGGTTTTTATTTATTTTTAATAATTTCTTAGAATATTATATTATAGAATAATATTAAAGACATCAAAACTATGAAATAACATATGGAATCATGTAGTAACCAAAAAGGTTTTATACAAATCAAAATATATTCTTCAAATAGCCACCGTTTACCTTGATGACAGCTTTGCACACTCTTGACATTCTCTCAACCAGTTTCATGAGGTAGTCACCTAGAATCCGTTTCAATTAACAGGTGTGCCTTGTTAAAGTTAATTTATGGAATTTCTTTCCTTCTTAATGCGTTTGAGCCAATCAGTTGTGTTGTGACAAGGTAGGCGTGGTATACAGAAGATAGTCCTATTTGGTAAAAGACCAAGTCCATTTTATGACAAGAACATCTCAAATAAGCAAAGAGAAATGACAGTCTATCATTACTTTAAGACATGATGGTCAGTCAATCTGGAAAATGTCAAGAACTTTGAAAGTCTCTTCAAGTGCATTCGTAAAAACCATAAAGAGCTATGATGAAACTGTCTCTCATGAGGACCCCCACAGGAAAGGAAGTTTTCCTCTGCTGCAGAGGAAACGTTCATTAGAGTTAACTGCACCTCAGATTGCAGCCCAAATAAATGCTTCACAGAGTTCAAGTAACAGACACATCTCAACATCAACTGTTCAGAGGAGACTGTGTGAATCAGGCCTTCATGGTTGAATTGCTGCAAAGAAACCACTACTAAAGGACACCAATAATAAGAAGAGACTTGCTTGGGCCAAGAAACACGAGCGAAGGGCATTAGAACGGTGAAAATATGTCCTTTGGTCTGATGAGTCCAAGTTGGAGATTTTTGGTAACAACCACCATGTGTTTGTGAGACGCAGAGTAGGTGAACGGATGACCTCCACATGTGTGGTTCCCACCGTGAAGCATGGAGGAGGAGGTGTGATGGTGTGGGGTGCTTTGCTGGTTACACTGTCTGTGATTTATTTAGAATTCAAGGCACACTTAACCAGCATGGCTACCACAGCACTCTGCAGTGATACGCCATCCCATCTGGATTGAGCTTAGTGGGGCTATCATTTGTTTTTCAACAGGACAATGACCCAACACACCTCCAGGCTGTGTAAGGGCTATTTGACCAAGAAGGAAAGTGATGGAATGCTGCATCAGATGACCTGGCCTTCACAATCAACCGGACTCAACCCAATTGAAATGGTTTGGACCGCAGAGTGAAAACAGCCAACAAGTGCTCAGCATATGTGGGAACTCCTTCAAGACTGTTGGAAAAGCATTCCAGGTGAAGCTAGTTGAGAGAATGCTAAGAGTGTGCAAAGCTGTCATCAAGGCAAAGGGTGACTACTTTGAAGAATATAAAATACATCTGGATTTGTTTAAAAAAAAAATTGGTTACTTCATGATTCCATATGTGTTATTTCATAGTTTTGATGTCTTCACTATTATTCTACAATGTGAAATAAATAAAGATAAACACTTGAATGAGTTGGTGTGTGCAAACTTTTGACTGGTACTGTATATCGTAAAATATTGTAGAAAAAACAATGATTTCCTAAATATTGTTTCAGGATCTAATAGGTCAAATGTCAGACAGACATGTTGTCCACCTGCAAGGAGACAAAGTCTGTAAGACTTTCTGCCCTGGTTCTTAGAAACCCCCAGTCCCTGATTAAATCTAGATTCCTCACTGGCCCTGTCCTTGATGCTGAATGGATTCTCCCTAGCAGATTACACACAAGCACAATGGCCCTACAGCTCATCCATGACAATCATTGATTGACAATGCCATTCATGGAGCGCATGTCATGATGAGTGTAAATTACAGTGACATCCTTTGGGCATTCTAACAGGATGGGGGTGGGTGAGATTCAGACAGTGGGCGAACGGAATAGGTGAAATGGATATCTCGGGATCATTTATTTATTTTATATTTAACTAGGCAAGTCAGTTAAGCACAAATTCTTATTTACAATGACGGCCTACCAAAAGGCAATAGGTCTCCTGTGGGGATGGGAGCCTGGGATAAAAAATAAATACAATATAAATATTGGACAAAACACACATCACAACAAGAGAGACAACAAAACACTACATAAGGAGAGACCTAAGACAACAACATAGCAAGGCAGCAACACATGACAACACTGCATGGTAGCAACACAACATGCTAGCAGCACAAAACATTATTTGGCACAGACAACAGCACAAAGGGCAATAAGGTAGAGACAACAATACATCACACAAAGCAGCCACAACTGTCAGTAAAAGTGTCCATGACTGAGTCTTTGAAAACTGTCCAGTTTGAGTTTGTTGCAGCTCGTTCCAGTCGCTAGCTGCAGCGAACTGAACAGAGGAGCGACTCAGGGATGTGTGTGCTTTGGGGACCTTTAACAGAATGTGTCTGGCAGAACGGGTGCTTTATTTGGAGGATGAGGGCTGCAGTAGATATCTCAGATAGTGGGGAGTGAGGCCTAAGAGGGTGTTATTTATCGTAAAGAGAAATATAGTTTGATAGTTTTTGCGATCTTTTTAAATTATGTTTCATTTCTGGCAACCCAAAAGGATTCGACCAGAAAGGGAGCCAACAGTTATTCAGGGTGATCCCCTTTGCTTCAATTTCTGCATCCTAATTTCACCTGTAGGTGGTGCTATAAAATAGGCAGACTGTGAGCTGAGTCTGAATTGAATGAACACAGAAAGAGGTTCATTCTGGGTAAATGCTGTAGGCCTGTATCATCATGCTGTACAAAAGTGGCATACAATGTTTGATATTTAACTTTAGTGTAATTTATTAAAAGTTGCCACTTGCAGCACATTAGGGAATTGTGTTTTGTTAAATAGGCCTACATCAGTCAATCAAAAGAGCAGCACTAACAGGCAGAAACTCTGGACATGAATGGTTCCCCACATCACTAAACATTATTTGACATTTAGAGAGAAGACCCCCTTCCCAACATTAAACCAGGCCGAGTGATGATGTGGCATAGGGCTCAGGGCTCCAAATTTATAGTCTATTTAGGGGCGGATTAAGATTACTTTATGGATGGATGGAAAGGCAGCTGTATGCTAATGATGCACCGATCCTTCAGTGCTTCCACTCTTGCAGGGCAGCACGCGCCACTGAGCAAACACGCACACGCATCCGCTGAAACCCCAACATACCGGCCCACGCGCTCTTAGAAATGATCACAGGGTGGAGAGGAACTCCTTAAAATTCCATCAAAGCGTGTAGCTGTAACAGTATAATTTTAAACCGTCCCCTCGCCCATACCCGGGCGCGAACCAGGGACCTTCTGCACACATCAACAACTGACGCCTACGAAGCGTCGTTACCCATCGCTCCACAAAAGCCGCGGCCCTTGCAGAGCAAGGGACCTACTTCAAGGTCTCAGAGCAAGTGACGTCACTGATTGAAACGCTATTTAGCGCCCACGCTAACTAAGCTAGCCGTTTCACATCCGTTACATAGCTCCACGAACCACGAATAATAGAACTGCCAGCAAAAACGTTGTGGAACAAACACGGACTACAGCCAAAATATATTCCGTTGAAGTCGTACACTTAGGTTATAGTCATTCAAACTCATTTTTCAACCACGCAGCAAATTTCTTGTTAACAAACTATAGTTTTGGCAAGTTGGTCAGGACATCTACTTTGTGCAGGACACAAGTAGTTTTTCCAAAGATTGTTTACAGACAGATTATTTCACTTATAATTCACTGTATCACAATTCCAGTGGGTCAGAAGTGTACATACATTACGTTGACTGTGCCTTTAAACAGCTTGGAAATTTTCCAAAAATTATGTCAAGGCTTTAGAAGCTTCTGATAGGGTAATTGACATCATTTAAGTCAATTTGAGGTGTACCTGTGGATGTATTTCAAGGCCTACCTTCAAACTCGGTGACTCTTTGCTTGACATCATGGGAAAATCAAAAGAAATCAGCCAAGACCTCAGAAAACAAATTGTAGACCTTCACAAGTCTGGTTCATCCTTGGGAGCAATTTCCAAACACCTGAAGGACCCATGTTCATCTGTACAAACAATAGTACGCTAGTATAAACACCATGGGACCACGCAGCCAACATACCGCTCAGGAAGGAGACACGTTCTGTCTCCTAGAGATGAACGTACTTTGGTGCGAAAAGTGTAAATCAATCTCAGAACTGCAATGGACCTTGTGAAGATGCTGGAGGAAACAGGTACAAAAGTATCTATATCCACAGTAAAACGAGTCCTGTATTGACATAACCTGAAAGGCCGCTCAGCAAGGAAGAAGCCACTGCTCCAAAACCAACATAAAAAAGCCAGACTACGGTTTGCAACTGCACATGGGGACAAAGATCGTAATTTTTGTCCCCATAATTTAATGTCCTCTGGTCTGATTAAACAAAAATAGAACTGTTTGGCCATAATGACCATCGTTATGTTTGGAGGAGAAAGGGGGAGGCTTGCATGCCGAAGAACACCATCCCAACTGTGAAGCACGGGG
The DNA here is from genome assembly GCF_013265735.2 of Oncorhynchus mykiss. Classification (NCBI taxonomy): domain Eukaryota; kingdom Metazoa; phylum Chordata; class Actinopteri; order Salmoniformes; family Salmonidae; genus Oncorhynchus; species Oncorhynchus mykiss. The sequence goes on along the minus strand of NC_048589.1, from coordinate 16,024,402 downwards.
GTGGCAGCATCATTGTTGTGGGTGTGCTTTGCTGCAGGAGGGACTGGTGCACTTCACAAAATAGATGGCATCATGAGGAAGGAAAATTACGTGGATATATTGAAGCAACATCTCAAGACATCAGTTAAAGCTTGGTCGCAAATGGGTCTTCCAAATGGACAATGACCCCACGCATACTTCCAAAGTTGTGGAAAAATGGCTTAAGGACAACAAAGTCAAGGTATTGGAGTGGCCATCACAAAGCCCTGACCTCAATCCCATAGAAAATGTATGGGCAGAACTGAAAAAGCGTGTGCGAGCAAGGAGGCCTACAAACCTGACTCAGTTACACCAGCTCTGTCAGGAGGAATGTGCCAAAATTCACCCAACTTAGTGTGGGAAGCTTGTGGAAGGCTACCAAAACGTTTGACCCGATTTAAACAATTTAAAGGCAATGCTACCAAATACTAATTGAGTGTATGTAATCTTCTGACCCACTGGGAATGTGATGTAAGAAATAAAAGCTGAAAGAAATAATTCTCTCTACTATTATTCTGACATTTCACATTCTTAAAATAAAGTGGTGATCCTAACTGACCTAAGACAGGAATTTTTTAAATGTCAGCAATTATGAAAAACTGAGTTTAAATGTATTTGGCTATGGTGTATGTAAACTTCCGACTTCCTACGTGGGCCGATAATGTGACTGGCCTTTAGCCTAGACCTAAATATTGTTGACTATTTCACATTTTTACAACACTATGGCCTGATAAGGGGAGAAAACTAGTTTTTAAACTTGTTAATGTAAAACGTTAAACGTAGAAAGACGTTGCTATATATGTACAATTTAAGAGAGACAAAATGTGAATTGCACAAAGCTAACGGTTTGCTCTCAAACAAGCGAAAGCGCATCAGAACAGAGCCACCCATTCAAAAGGCGCATGTTTCAACTAAAGATGGTGTAATTATTTGACTTGGTCATACAGCAGCTTTATGCAAATTAGGAGAACAATAGGCCTCCCCGATTATTCTTGCCTTGCTTCCCCACGCAGAGAAAAAGAAAGCACGCTCTGCCAAGTGATGCATGCACGCTCATCTGAAGATATTATTATAAAACGCAGGCAACCATAACTCTAGGCCTACTAGACAAAAATAATCGTAGATGATCGACCTTGTAAGCATATAGCGTACTCTCTAAACTTGATGGCTGTAAGATTGTATAGGCCTACATTTAAATGTAATGTATGCACAAAACTGACAATAAATCATCAGAAATAACCCTGACTACAAAACACAGTATGAAAATGCTCAATTTACATATCCTTTGGAAATACATTTTCAAAGAATTGAACCATGCAAGATTTCTGATTTTCTGAAAGTGTTTTATAATAGCCTACATGCAACTTAAAGTGCCTAAATTAAAAACATCAAACCAATCTTGATTTGAAGAAGGTAGACGATATATTAATTCCAAATGTAAACTTCAGAGTAAAACTTTGAAAACCAACAAATATTTCACAAAATGAATAATAGTAGGATACAGATGCATGGATTTGTTTCCAACAAGAACGTAACCTTATCAAACAAGAACAGTTTGTAAAAGGATATTTTTACAGACATAAAAATATTTTATCGTTGCACATGACATCCATATCACATTCCAGACAGAGCAACATTGGGCGCGCTCGGGCAGTGATTGGCGGTGAGTCTTATTTCACAGTGAAGGGGTCAATTTGCCTTTCAAACAAAAACGGGATATCCAGTGTGGGCAGACGTTCCCGTGGCTATTGTGTACCATGACCAGAACCCTTCTTATTACTTATAGTGGGATGTCTGATGTATAACTCCAGTTAAACTGCCGAGACAGACTCGTGCCCAAATAAATACATTCATACCAAATAATGTTTATTTTCAAGAAGTCTTGCCTTGTTTGTGTAAAACAATAACACTGCGTATCGACTTTTTGAAGATAGGGCCTTATACCAATGTCACACATACACATGTTGTTGGAGGTTCGTGCGTAAAGCTTGCTTTTGACTGGGGGGAAAGTCCCATTAAACTACAATAGCCTACAACAACACGTGTGTGCCATTGCTTTACTATCGCCACTGACATCACTTTCTGCCCAAGTTTTTAGATTTTCATTTTGTTGTCTTTTATTCTAGTAATGCAAATAACCCCTTGCAACGTCTTTGTTGCCTTCTCAACCGGACCCCTCTCCAGTCCAGTCCCCGTCTTAATTCACAATTCTGATGATTGTGGCAGTGACGGACATTTCCTTTTGGCAGCTCCGTGGCCCCCAAAGGAGAGGCACAAAGCCGTGGCACGTGTGTATTTGTATAGAGAACCATCAAACCGTAAAAGGAGGAGGGCCCGGCGTGTGCCTCTGTCGGGGAGTGGCCGAGCGCACACATTAATGTAATAAACCGCAAGTACATCTGCTAAGCTATCTGCACATCCTTCAACGAAATCCACCAAACACGGGCTTTGAACCCTCCCACATCCAAATCCACTGGGATCTTCGTTTCGTCTGATTGGTTGAGGATGCGGCAACAAGGGGCGAGAACAATAGCATCATTCTGGCATAAAAAGAGTGCAGCTATGCCTTGGAGACGAAAACATTTCAGCACCACAGAGATCAATAGCTTAGCGAAAATATAAGTTAGCAACCGAGGCTCCTGGCGTGACTGTAATTTCACAAACCTGGATATCATCCGAGCCTTCGCCCACCTCTCCAAAGTGCCTTTCTGTCATTCGCAAAGATGCCTAAAGGATTTCTGGTAAAAAGAAACAAGAAATCAGCACATGTTTCCTACAGGACTCGTACAGATGAATATGAGCAGGAGCATCACATCCCAGCCTTTCAGAGTCAGGTGGACTCATCTCCGCCTGTCTCTATTGCGTCCAGTCCGGACCGCGCAGCTCCATCACCAGACATCGCAGCAGACGCCCCAGTCCCCAGTCTGGATGCTAAAGGGGTTCAGTTTGGCAACCAAGAGGCTGTGTACCAAGCCCTCTACAGCCCCACCAGGCCCATCAGCAAGGACCACGAGAGGAGATATTACGAAAGAAGTTTTAATCTAGGTTCGCCAATTTCTGCTGAATCATTCCCGACACCTGCCTCCCTCAGCAGTTTAGATCATCTCCTGTTCGCCCCCGTGGATTTGAAAATAGGCACTAGCAACAGCAACCGCAGCGGCACCACCAGCAGGATCCCTGCTACAGCCATCAGGGGCGGTACTAAGAGGCCCGCATCCGACACTGAGCGCAAGAGCAAACCTGCCCCCAAAAAACCCAAAGCCATCAGAAAACTGAATTTTGAAGACGAAATGACAACGTCTCCGGTACTTGGTTTGAAAATCAAAGAGGCTCCTGTCGACTTTAAACCCAGAACGCAGACGTCGGCAGGTGGGAAGCCGTTAGGAGAGTTTGTCTGTCAATTGTGTAAGGAAGCATACGCTGATCCATTTTCTTTGGCCCAGCACAAGTGCTCTAGGATAGTGAGAGTTGAGTACAGGTGTCCTGAGTGTGATAAGATGTTCAGCTGCCCGGCTAACCTCGCCTCTCACCGGCGCTGGCACAAACCGAGAGCGCAGAGTGCAGCCGGGATACCATCTACCCCGAGCATCAAATCTGAAATCGCCAAAATTCCCCCCGGTGTCAAGTCCACCCCAGAGGAAGCCAAAGACCCAAGAATCGAGCTTCTGAGTGACAGAGACTCCCCCAGCCCGGGTATGTCTGAATCGGGCTCAGAAGACGGTTTATACAACTGCCAACACTGTGGGAAGAGGTTTAAGCGCCAAGCATACCTAAGAAAACACATCCTGGGACACCAAGCCTTGCAGAATAAAATGTTCGAGGACCACACGTTTCAAAACAGCGACAGAGTGGAAGAGCAGGTGCCAGTGTCCTTAATCTCAGAGGAAAATACAAACCAAAGTCCCCTGAATCTAAGCCCCGTGGACTGCCTTCTCTGCCCCGTTTGCGGGGAGAATTTCCCCAACAGGGCCAGCCAGGAGAGACACTTGCGTCTCATGCACTCCTCCCAGGTGTATTCCTGCAAGTACTGCTCTGCCACTTTCTACAGCTCACCGGGACTCACGAGGCACATCAACAAATGTCATCCGTCGGAAAATAGGCAGGTGATCCTGCTTCAAATGCCCGTGCGCCCTGCTTGCTGAGCAAAGGGAGCGTTGGAAAACAAGTTAATTGCATACACTACTGAAAGACAGGCAACTTGATGTTTAGATTGTGTGTTCGATGAGAGCTGTCCTATCCATGCCAATCAGATGGTTGTTGAATGCTTATCTATTTCTTGAAATAAAAAATAGGCATATATTTTGAGATTTCTCTCAAATAGTTTATTGAAAGAAAACAAAGTGTTAGTTTGACTGTTAAAGGTATTTTTCTAGGACAGCTGCACACGTGCTCAAGTAGCCTAATAGCTTCTAGACCTAAGAACTGTTTCATTTTCCCTCATAAAAGCCTTTTAATTCACAGACTGTGAATTTCTGTTTCATTAAGCTTTATGCTAACTTATGAATCACAGGACAGACTTATCAACTTTGTCTCAAAAACGTGCAAATATCGAATCATTCCCTTTTAGTAGAACCACAAATGCCTTTAGAATATAGCCTAAACACATCTAAACTCTGCTGTACAACTGCCTTAAAAAAGTCAACATAATGATTGTTTTAATTTTGAATGCTGGCACATATTTTATTATTAATTGTTGCAATATTGTTTCGTCATAATACTTGTATTTATTTATTTATTCTATTTGCAATTCTATTCTGTAATTTATTGTTGTATTGTGTGATTATTCTGTGTCATTCTGGCAGTTCACATGTGGTAGCCAAATGTTTTGTCAAAATTAGGAGTTGTGATAATTGTCGTGGACCGGTCTAAATCTTCAATCTCCACAGCTCTTGTAAAACGTAAAGCTCTTATCTTAGATACAATCTTTTTCTATGAACATTTTTTATTTTCTTAAATGTTGGCTTTTATAGCGCTTTGATTGTATGTGTACACTGTTGTCATCTATCTGTCCATCGAAATAAAAAAATATTTTCAAAATGAAACCATTTATTTTGCTATAGTTTGACATTGACACAAACTGTCTTGAATAATACTACTCCTACATCACCCAGGTCTGCCTGCCCTCCCTGACTTCAAGTCATATCAACAAGAAAATAAACGGACCTATAGGGAAGTATTCATTAAAATGGATGTCAGAAATAATTATTTGTCCTTTAGAAAAACAAAACAATACCATTTGTATCGTGTAAATTATATATTATGGAAATCCACCTGGGTAGAAACTCAAGAGACACAATCTTCAGCCGAATAATTCTAAATGGTAGGCTATTGGGAAAGGGGTGCATATGGGGAAAAAGTTGTCTTGAAAATAATTCTTATTCTTTCATTTTCTCCACTGGCCTACACAACAAAATATCATATGCAATTTCTCTCAGCTTCACAACATTCATTTGGCTATTTGTGTGAATCTTCAGGCTATGTGAAAGCTCAAAACAAAACATAGATGAAGCCTACTCAAGTGGGTAATTAGTAAAGGATGTATAATAGCCTAATTACCATGGATACTCAAGCCATGATGCAGGCATATTCACTACGGATGCATCATTTCTACAATGATGTGACTGATGTCAGAGACTACTTTTCAAGGACTGTACTCCTCTAAACAAACCAACCTAATTCCTCGAAGACCCCTTTCAGGTTTCATTTAACTGGGATTGCATCAGATGCCAGCAATTTTTTTTATAGGCAACGGAAAAGATACCCTAAATTGATCGTCACTGTATTATTGATATGATGATTCAAGCCTGGTTTTGGTTTCTATAAAGAAGAGACAGAGAGCACTTAGCTTCCAGTCATAAATTGCCATAATGCTTGGTCAGAACATGGCTCAGGACAAAGAGGTGATGACCACACAACTCACCTCAAGATCAGAAGGACATTTCTCTTTTCTTGAGGAGACTCAGAATTTGATTTCCCCTTTTTAAATGGCTGCCTGACTGTCGAGGCTGAACATCCAGGTTCACATACACTCCCCATGGAGAGAAAGATTGGTAACAACTTCCAGAAGTGCGTGTGTGGCTTCAGCCAGCCCATGAGAGGGTAATGATCACTGTTAGGTCAGGACTGTGGATACCGTCATGTAGTTCACTAATGAGGACAGGCCTCTAGGCAGTAATCAGTAGACATTTGTAACTCTTAATATGTCACAATGTGAAAATTAGACTGTTCACATACACTGAGTGTACAGAACATTATAAACACCTGCTCTTTCCATGAAATCGACTGACCAGGTGAATCCAGGTGAAAGCTGGGATCCCTTATTGATGTCACTTGTTATATCCACTTCAAATCAGTGTAGATGAAGAAGAGACAGGTTAAAGAAAGATTTTTTTTAACCTTGAGACTTGGGACTGTGTGTGTGTGTGCCATTCAGAGAGTGAATGGGCAAGACAAAAGATTTAAGTGCCTTTGAACGAGGTATGGTAGTAGGTGCCAGGCACACCGGTTTGTGTCAAGGTTTTTCACGCTCAACAGTTTCCAGTGTGTATCAAGAATGGTCCACCACCCAAAGGACATCCAGCCAACTTGACACAACTGTGGGAAGCATTGGCGTCAACATGGGCCAGCATCACTGTGTAGAGTCCATGCCCCGATGAATTGAAGCTGCTGTGAGTGCAAAGGGGGGGGGGGGGGGGGGGGGGGGGTGAAACTCAATATTAGTAAGGTGTTCCTAATGTTTGGTATACTCAGTGAGTCTTGAACCTATACCTTCTGCAGATCACTTTTAGTCTCCTTTCTTAACTTGTGAATATTCAAATCACATAATGTAGACAAACGCAGGAGAGCTTCAGACGGTCCAAAGGGACATGGTCAGGCAAGATAGACGGACAGACACACATCACCAATTATCCTCTTAAGTCTAACAAGTAACAGTCCTCCCAGTGTTGGCTAGGTGCTGTAGACTTTGCACCTGTACCTTCGGTGGGGGCCCATTATCCCAGCCTCCTCTCCTGGAGCAGCAGGGGAACAGATGGGAAGGGGGTCAGGTTACCCCGGCTGCTGCTTCTGGGCCAGGGTTGAAAAACCAAGACAACAGCACCATCAAGTCACCCCTACACCCCATCGACCCCCCCCCCCCCTTCCCCCAAAGCCAGAGGTTACAGTCAACCTGTCACTGCAGCCAAAGCAGCAGATTCTCACGAGATGATTCATGGAGGATAGGCGTTACTGTGACAGGGTTAGGTAGTAACCATCTCTGTAATGACAGTTTTAAAGGAAAAGGTTGAATTTACTTTCTCTACTTCCGCACCACTGCTATGAAAAAAAAAAACATTCAGATCAATAGACCCATACAAATAACACAGAGAACACATAGGATTTCAAATTGATTTAATGAAATGTTTTTGATTTTCACATTTCTAATAAAGATAGCATGACTTCAGTCATTAAAAACAGTTTGATATGTTAACAAGTAATGATGAAATCTTCAAGCCTTTTTCCCCTCTTCCTCTTATACAAATATTATATTACAGGCATTAATATATTTATGGTAAAGGACTAAAACCCTCAATTTGACACAATGTACAGGATTCCTAAACCAAAACCTAGAATTAACACTAACTCTGTTGCTTCACATGAGTTGAACCAGTCTTGAGTAAGACACAATCCTTGCCCTGGTCAAATCAAACCTTACGCCCATTTACTCCCATATATAACAGGGATCCCATCCACAACATCTAATCTACAATCTAGACTCCATAAGAAGACTGGTAAAAAGAGCTGGGTAGTTCTTTACAGTGGCTACTGGGAAGGTGAAAGCATTGATCTGACTCAGGTCAGTATTTACATACATTCTTCAAATTCACAAAATGGACTTCATTATCTCTGAACGAACTCTCCGTTCATGCCTCCTATGTTATTAATCAGTGCTTGGGAAAGAAAGGGACACAAAAAAAGAGAGAGAACAAAATGAAAGAAAGAGAGGATGTACAGGTAAGGCAAAGTAGTACAACAGACAGTGATGCAGCTCTGATGGAACCCTGCATAATGTGTGCGTAACACCTGGCTTCCATGGCAACCCAAAGGCGCAGGTTGTGGCGAAGGAGGCAGCGTGAGTAGCATAGCGCCAGCCTGCCTGTTGCTAAGAGGGTCGCCAGAGTACAGCGCTGGTATGCCTTCTAACTCCCCAGCCCCCCACCCCTCCACTGTGGCCTCACGAGGTTACTCAGGGTGCATCATGGGAAATAGGAGGAGTAGGTGCCATTTGATTCCAATTCAGAGAGAAAGGAGAACAGAGCACCTCAAATAAAGACGAAACAAAAGTGGGCCAAACCCAGTCAATCTGTTCATATAAAACGTGTGAGGACGGGGAGGACAAGACACTGACCTTTACAGTCACACAGGGGGAAAAAACAGTCTCTCCCTCTAGAACAAAAGACATGAGACAGGAAGGCAAGGCTAGCCGTTTAGCTCTTGCAATTAACAGAAACAAAATAAATCCAATGATGTCTAACAGTGGTTTACAGTGGTGGGGGTCTTGGAATGGATCTTGGTGGACAGACATTACACAGGCACTGTGAGAAGCTCCTTCACAAATACACACAGCCATACAGACACACACACGGATGCGCATACACACACACCAGTGCATGGAGTTAAGATTCACCTGAGGCTCTGGTGGCATTTTCCTTTAAAACAACACATGTATACATTATACAACACCACAAACATCAAATAAAGCAATTTACATCCAAGAATAAAAGAGAAAATACACATTCATTGCTAGTTTATCAACGACAGTGAGTGCAAAAGTTCATCTGCAGGAACATTGGAATGTCATTCTTAACTTTACAACACGAGAGAACAATGTCAGAGGAAGAGCCAGATGGAAGTTACTGGATTACAGGTTATGAACCCAGGTTAAACAATCCTACACAGGGTAACATCACTAAACAATTAGAAATGCAGTCTTTTCTCATTTCCAGCAGAGTTGCATAAATCAAAGGAAGACAAAAACCCATCAGAATCCATTTAAAAAGGTCCTTACAGCGATAAAAAACCCAACACAAGTTTCGATTCACCTCGGGGATGGAAAGACATCATTGATTGTCCACTCCAGGTTCATAACTATTAAAAACAGACTCCTACTGCATTGGCTCACAGCCCTCCGTAACCAGGAAGTGTGTGGTGTGGTGCAGCATTATGCTAGAGCAGCACCTCCTATGTCAGCCCTTCCACCTCTCCACAACATGAGGATGAGTATGGTCCAAACAGAAAAACAGGCTTCCATGGCTCAAGGCCAAGGCCAAAACAACACACTTAAATATGATCCTATCCTGTCAGCAGCAAGAGTATCATCAGTGATTTACAGAGCAGAATTGCAGGGGGGGATGGGAGATGGGAAAACCATGAAATGAGTCCCTTTTGGGTAGTGTAACTTGGTGAAGAAAAATACGTATAATTTTAACATTTAACATGTGTTCATAAAGAACACATGTTCAACTTAATAAAAAACAGGTTTTACCATCTCAAGAGGTTAAATAAAAAGATTAAGTGCCTATTAAGTGCCAAAAAAAGTAACAGGGTTGATGATTTCACCCTGAACAGGCAGTCAACCCACTGTTCCTAGGCCGTCAATGTAAATAAGAATTTGCTCTTAACTGACTTGCCTAGTTAAATAAAAGGTTAAATTAAAAAAATGAAATAAAATTCTTAAATCCGCCATAATTCCCCTTGCGACAGGGGGATTGGAAGCTTGTGTTCAGGGACAGGGAGGGGCAATTGAATGCAGCTTCACCACTTTAGAAATAAAATAAAAAACATTTCTAGCCTGTCTATCTATGAGTAACAGGGTTAATGTGTTATGCTCGACCTGCTCAGTTCTCCACCACAAAACACCAGAAAATAGGCAAAAAGATAACCAGCTCATCAAGAACCTGTTTAAACACTAGGATTTTACTATGAGATGTTCAACGTTTCTTTTGAAAAAATGATTACTAGTACATTATAGTAAAAGTTCACATAGCAGGGTTGACCTTAAAATGAGGGAATGACTTTGTTAAAGTAATACTTGGAGGAATTTGGGGGTTAAGTGGGTTAACATCTTCCGAAAAGTCAGAGGGAAATGTCAAAACGCTGCATTTTGGCACTTCAGCAAGTCTTTATTCATGAAAGAAAAACAGATTGATTGAATTCTCCATGTGGAGTCTTTTAAAGAGCACTTAATTTAATATAAGAGGCTTTTAAAATTCAATATTGGTGCACAATTTCTACTAAGAAATATCAAAGGGGTACAAAAGGAACTCATTTTGTGGAAAGACCTTTACCAAAATGCATATGGGTGATCAAATTCATTTTCTATGTCACAACCATAGAGATCCTTGTTGTCACATAGAAAGGGAATTTTGAAATGTTGATGATATGTGGACTTTAAGCCACCAGACATGATTGTTCAGTCAATTCCCTGTCTATATTTAATCGCTGTACTGACTGACAAGAGATATTAATCAGATTCTTTCAGAAAATGCAGCAACATCGGAACAAACTTCAATAGCTTAAATCTTTTCTTCAGGTCAAATATGCAGTTTAACAGTAAAACAATTGGAAATGTATCAACGTATCAATAACTGCCACATAAATAAAAAATTGCAATAGGCTCCAGTTATATGTTTAAACGAGATATAAAACAAACAACGCACACACCCAAACTGCAGTCATGAGGGGTTAAGGTATGAGGTTTCACAGCAGGACCTGTAGTAAAGACGAAGCAGGGAAGGTTTGGGAGGTGGGTCGGGCGAGAGAGCTCAGTTGGAAGATTTGCTTATGGCGCTGGCTGATCGGCGGAGTTTTCCGGAAACTCTGTTCTTTGTGGCACGGGGAATCGTGGGGGAGACCTGGTCCGCCTGGTCCGTTCCTAAAGAAACACTGAGCTCAGCACTCGTGCTGCCACTGAGAGAGCCTGGAGAGAGAGAGGGAGGGGATGAGAGAAGGGATAGAATTGGGGAGAAAGATGGAGAGAAGTGGTGAGACGTGGCAGGCTAACATAGCGCTGATAAGACTGGCATACTCCATGTTCTGACTGCCATGCATGTCATCGCTCCCCGTCCCCCAAAGCAGACACCCCAAACGGCTTACTCCCTCTAAGGTGAAATGTATAATAACAAAACAAAACAGAAACAGGTGTATAGATTGATTTGAACCTTTAATTCCTCACAGTTTGCAAAGTGGCACGTGTGTGGTCTAGATCAAGCTATATACACAATCAGATGCAATGTTCACCATTCTTTCATCACGTGCTTTGACTGGCTAGACTAGAGGCTACTAGGGGAGAGAGGCTGGATATTTCTCCCAACACTTTGGGTTTGGGAGGGCAGATGCTTGCATGAGTAGGGGAAAAAAACGCAATCTATTTTAAACCACGTGGTCCTAAGAATAAAATTGCCTTCGCTGTTCAGTGACAGATTGTTCAAGTTCTAAAATGGTGTATTGTAAAAAGTGAATGGAACATTATGTTAACAGGACAGGCATGTCGCGAGCATGTGGAGAGACGCCTTTTGTTCAACATTGTGGATCGGGGCTCCCGAGTGGTGCAGCGGTCTAAAAGCACTGTATCTCAGTGCTAGAGGGGTCACTACAGACCCTGGTTCAATTCCAGGCTGTATCACAACCGGCCGTGATTGGGAATCCCATAGGGCGGTGCACAATTGGCCCAGCGTCGTTCGGGTTAGGGTTTGGCTGGGGTAGGCCGCCACTGTAAATAAGAATTTGTTCTTAACTGACTTGATTAGTTAAGTAAAGGTTAAATAAATACAAAATTAAAATGATTACAGGCTGCAAGCTGTGAAAAGTGAGGGGGAGGCCGGTAAGCGCAAACATATTTTGCGTACACCCCCCAACGCATCTTAGCGATGCCTCAAGTTGAAACAACTTTCCGGCTTTGGCCAAGATGGCATCTGGTTGCCTATTTTCTTTCCTCCACTTTTTTCTCTCCATCTTTCTGAAGCATCTCAAGTTCCTGCAGCTAAAAGGGACAGCAGATGGCTGCAGTAACAGACACTCAGCCCAGCGGACACAAGCATCCCCGACTTCCACTCAGTCAGAGGGGGAGGGGTTAAGGGTGTGTGTGGGTGGGTGTGGGTGTGTTAGCAGAATGGATCTTCATGATGCATGTGAAAAGAACAGAGGAGGGCTGTGAGTCAATGTAGGGGCAGGCCTTAACCAAGTCCAACCCTGCAGCCCCACTTCCAACTCCAGAATTCCACTAGCTTCCACTTTGACCATTCCACCACTTGAACTTCCCCGCTGGCCATGCCACGCCCCACCCTCTCGTAGAGTTGTTGGATAATGGGGAGGGAAGTAGCCCGCTGGGCCACAGATAAGATAACCCTCTCAGGTAAAGGCCTCCACACAGACGTTACATTTACTAGCCCACCAGCATGCTACCTAGAACCCACCCATGCAATGGACACCTCTATAGATTGAGTGATCGGTTTAATACCCAATAACAACACACTCATGCATGTTTCAAATTGGAGCACTTTGGGCTGCATATATCATATATATCATATGCAGCCCAAAAATGACACAAACTTAAGTTGATTATTAAAATAACACATGCATAATATATCTCCAGGGTGAAACAAAAATCTCCCAAGACTTCAATTGGCCGGTGTCTGACTGGTTCATCATTACACTCAGACTCAGAGCAACCAAGGTAATTCCTCTGAGCTCCCCCTTAAAGGGATACGTCGGGATTTTGGCAACTTCCCCTGAGTCAGATGAACTCAGGGATACAATTTATGTCTCTGCATCCAGCATTAAGGAAGTCAGAAGTCATTTGGCAAGCCGGTGCAAACTAGTGTTACCGTCGACTTCCAGTCGTTGCAATATCTACTAGCATGCTAGCAGTTTCCATAGACGTCCAGTCTTTGTGCTAACGGCAGTTAGCAATTGCGCTACCGTTAGTTAATAACTTACTTTAAACTGCCTGCTGCGACATAAAACTAGTCTCCACGAGTTCATCTGACTCTGGGGAAGTAGATAAAGGGCTTTATTGCCAAAATCCTGAATTATCTCTTTAACAACTATCCTGAGAGAGGCCATGATGGGGCAGAGACCTGCACAGGGTGCCTTTAATCAGAGATCCATTCATAGAAAGAAAAAGAAAGAGAGAGAGAAAGAGAGAGAGAAAGAGAGAGAGAAAGTGAGAGAGAAAAAGGAGAGAGAAAAAGGAGAGACAACCCCCCCCCCCCCAAAAAAAAACAAACAAAGGACATAAATGGGCCTCATCCCCATCGGTCCCCTGCAGCATTTCAAAAAAGCTTAAATGACAGACGTTTTCTTCCAGTAGGGCAGGTGTTAGTATCACATTCTGCCCCAGGCGAACAGGGGAGAAAAACAGCGCTGGGGAGATAAATATAAAGGCGTGACATGCAGAAGCTTAGCCAGAGAGAAGAGTGGCTGTGTTGCTCATGCTACTACTGAGGTGCTAATTGTCCCGAACCGTGCAGCGTCACTCGCAATTACCGCCTGGATAAATAGAGAACACAATCCCCATATAACGTCATATCAACCCCCCATACAACTTTATGTTAACGTTCCTTTAAAAAGCGGTAGTTGGGTAAATAAAGCGTGTTAGTACCAAATAAAGGAGAAACCAGAGATGAGTGAACGGGTGAGCGAGGGTAGGCTCTAGGGCGACACACAAGCTTCCGGCCGGTGCTCGGGGCTTACCTTGTTCAATTACTGTAATGACACCTTTAACATGTTTTAATCTAAAAGAAAAACAGACAGTAGAGCGTCACATTAAGACAGACAGTCACCACAACACAGCCCTGCTGTGGACCGACAGTCACCACAACACAGCCCTGCTGTGGACCGACAGTCACCACAACACAGCCCTGCTGTGGACCGACAGTCACCACAACACAGCCCTGCTGTGGACCGACAGTCACCACAACACAGCCCTGCTGTAGACCGACAGTCACCACAACACAGCCCTGCTGTAGACCGACAGTCACCACAACACAGCCCTGCTGTAGACAGTCACCACAACACAGCCCTGCTGTAGACTGACAGACAGTCACCACAACACAGCCCTGCTGTAGACCGACAGACAGTCACCACAACACAGCCCTGCTGTAGACCGACAGACAGTCACCACAACACAGCCCTGCTGTAGACCGACAGACAGTCACCACAACACAGCCCTGCTGTAGACCGACAGACAGTCACCACAACACAGCCCTGCTGTAGACCGACAGTCAGGGAGGGAGGTGAGGGGGACATTCAGGAAGCCTGTGTGGTTAGTTAGTGTCACAGTGAGGATCACAGTCATACAAGAAACAAGGAAACAGGACGCATCCAATAAGACATTTAATATGTTAAGAGACATTATCAGACAGCGAGACGTCCACTTTTGTGTTGGTTGGAGTCTCTTGGGTGCTCTTGATTGGTAAATGATTTCTGTAACTTTACATTGCATAGGTTGGTATGACTCATATTATAAAATAAGAATATGTTGGGCTGAATTATGTGAAAAGCTCCTGAACAAGTTAAACACCATGAGATAGAGATCAGTGTTAGAGGAAAAAAAAGGCATATTACCATATCTGTGTTCATTATAAACCGGGTGGTTCCAGCCCTGAATGCTGATTGGCTGAGAGCTGTGGAATATCAGACCGTATACCACGGGTATGACAAAACATGTATTTTTACTGCTCAATTACATTGGTAATCAGTTTATAAATAGCAATAAGGCACCTCAGGGGTTTGTGGTATATTGTCAATGTACCACGGCTAAGGTCTGTATCCAGGCACTCCGCGATGCGTCGTGCATACAGTGCCTTGCGAAAGTATTCGGCCCCCTTGAACTTTGCGACCTTTTGCCACATTTCAGGCTTCAAACATAAAGATATAAAACTGTATTTTTTTGTGAAGAATCAACAACAAGTGGGACACAATCATGAAGTGGAACGACATTTATTGGATATTTCAAACTTTTTTAACAAATCAAAAACAGAAAAATTGGGCGTGCAAAATTATTCAGCCCCCTTAAGTTAATACTTTGTAGCGCCACCTTTTGCTGCGATTACAGCTGTAAGTCGCTTGGGGTATGTCTCTATCAGTTTTGCACATCGAGAGACTGAAATTTTTTCCCATTCCTCCTTGCAAAACAGCTCGAGCTCAATGAGGATGGATGGAGAGCATTTGTGAACAGCAGTTTTCAGTTATTTCCACAGATTCTCGATTGGATTCAGGTCTGGACTTTGACTTGGCCATTAACACCTGGATATGTTTATTTTTGAACCATTCCATTGTAGATTTTGCTTTATGTTTTGGATCATTGTCTTGTTGGAAGACAAATCTCCGTCCCAGTCTCAGGTCTTTTGCAGACTCCATCAGGTTTTCTTCCAGAATGGTCCTGTATTTGGCTCCATCCATCTTCCCATCAATTTTAACCATCTTCCCTGTCCCTGCTGAAGAAAAGCAGGCCCAAACCATGATGCTGCCACCACCATGTTTGACAGTGGGTATGGTGTGTTCAGGGTGATGAGCTGTGTTGCTTTTACGCCAAACATAACGTTTTGCATTGTTGCCAAAAAGTTCAATTTTGGTTTCATCTGACCAGAGCACCTTCTTCCACATGTTTGGTGTGTCTCCCAGGTGGCTTGTGGCAAACTTTAACCAACACTTTTTATGGATATCTTTAAGAAATGGCTTTCTTCTTGCCACTCTTCCATAAAGGCCAGATTTGTGCAATATACGACTGATTGTTGTCCTATGGACAGAGTCTCCCACCTCAGCTGTAGATCTCTGCAGTTCATCCAGAGTGATCATGGGCCTCTTGGCTACATCTCTGATCAGTCTTCTCCTTGTATGAGCTGAAAGTTTAGAGGGACGGCCAGGTCTTGGTAGATTTGCAGTGGTCTGATACTCCTTCCATTTCAATATTATCGCTTGCACAGTGCTCCTTGGGATGTTTAAAGCTTGGGAAATATTTTTGTATCCAAATCCGGCTTTAAACTTCTTCACAACAGTATCTCGGACCTGCCTGGTGTGTTCCTTGTTCTTCATGATGCTCTCTGCGCTTTTAACGGACCTCTGAGACTATCACAGTGCAGGTGCATTTATACGGAGACTTGATTACACACAGGTGGATTGTATTTATCATCATTAGTCATTTAGGTCAACATTGGATCATTCAGAGATCCTCACTGAACTTCTGGAGAGAGTTTGCTGCACTGAAAGTAAAGGGGCTGAATAATTTTGCACGCCCAATTTTTCAGTTTTTGATTTGTTAAAAAAGTTTGAAATATCCAATAAATGTCGTTCCACTTCATGATTGTGTCCCACTTGTTGTTGATTCTTCACAAAAAAATACAGTTTTATATCTTTATGTTTGAAGCCTGAAATGTGGCAAAAGGTCGCAAAGTTCAAGGGGGCCGAATACTTTCGCAAGGCACTGTAAGAACAGCCCTTAGCCGTGGTATATTGGCCATATACCACAGCCCCTCATGCCTTAGTGCTTAAATATACCACGTACTAATGAAACAGTGCTTGTGTATGTGCATATGATAACACAATTAATCTGCACTGAAGTACATACAACGTGCTGTCCCGCGAACAAACAAAAACCACCGACCAGGTTGACCTCTCTGACACATGGTGAAAGCTAGAGGCTCTTCAGTAGCCAACCGGTGCTGTTAAAGCAGAGGTAGACGAGGAAAGCAGGTGAAGAGCTGTTGTCTCCAGACAGACAGTGGTTTAAGGGTGAGAGAGGGAGGCCTGTCTAGACTCTGGGGAGTTGAGAGCTCTTCAGTTTGAATCCATTAGCAGCTGGGTCTCATGAGAGAAGTTGTTTACCTCTTTAAAAATCCACATTTATCCAACCCGTTGAATAATCATGTGTAACTCCAGCTTCACATGTATTGCAGCCCGTGTAGAACTCCATAGGAAAACGTACAGTCCATAGGCAAACCAACATGCCAACAAACCACATGAATCCAAATCCAGATAGACAGAGCACAACCCTCTAATGAGTGACATTGCAGACCCTCAGTGCGGAGGATGACAGCAATCTACTGTGTGTTATAAGATGGGTCATGCAGGAGGAGGACGATGGGGGGGGGGGGTGATTGAGGTTCACTGAGATGGCGTAGCTGTGGGGTCAGAGGTGAAGGACAGGTTAATGTTGCTGGTGGAGGGTAGACAATGGGCATCCAGCTTGGCCCAGGGGTACTCCACGTCCCAAACCATCCCCGGCCAACACCTGCACGCTGCCCATCATGGATGACATGTTAGTAGAGCAATGAGCCAAAGCAGGAGTATTGACAAGCACACACACTGCAGCAGTATATGGAACGACAAGCACCACAATAGATTCAGCTGCGGGACGATTTCGTCTTAAACGCACGGTCAGGGGGCCAGAACCTAATTACAAATCATTTGTCAATCGCCCGCAAGAACATATACACTGTGTGCACAAAACATTAGGAACACCTAAACAGAACAGCCACAATTCGTCGAGGCATGGACTCTACAGGGTGTTGAAAGCGTTCCACAGGGATGTTGGCCCACGTTGACTCTAATGCTTCCCACAACTGTATCAAGTTGGCTGGATGTCCTTTGGGTGGTGGATCATTCTTGATACACACAGGAAACTGTTGTGCGGAAAAACCCAGCAGCGTTGCAGTTCTTGACACACTCAAACCAGTGAGCCAGGCACCTACTACTACCCGTTCAGAGGCACTTAAATCTTTTGTCTTGCCCATTCACCCTCAATGGCACACAGACTCCATGTCTCAAGACCTGTTGATGCATAGAACCATACACAGGACATAAACATGCCGTATGTTATGAACATAAATGTGTTGCACATTATCCACACTACTGCTAGAAATACATGAAAATATGGTGACAGAAAAACAACAATTTCAAAACAACTTCTCAGAAAAGACAGGAATGCCTGGTTTATCACTAGAAGAAGCTGCAAGCACCTGTGTGTTCATTTTTATTTTACCTTTATTTAACTAGTCAGTTAAGAACACTCTTATTTTCAATGACGGCCTAGGAACAGTGGGTTAATTAACAGCCTTGTTCAGGGGCAGAACAACAGATTTTTACCTTGTCAGCTCGGGGATTTGATCTCGCAACCTTTCGGTTACTAGTCCAATGCTCTAACCACTAGGCTACCTGCCGCCCGTATGCGTGTGCGTGTACTACTAGGACTTAACCTCCCCCTTGTTTAAAAGATTACCAGGTGAAGACCGCATGCAGACCAAGAATGAGTCCTGAAATTGCCCTGCATCTCTGTGGCGTGGAGCTGTGCCAAGAAACAGTTGATGCAGAGGGCCAGCTGATTACAAACCCACTGTGGACAAAAGCCTAAATCCTGGACACACACAAATGTATGCATACACCACACACACTTTTACATAGACACACAAACAGAAGCAATAGCCCAAAAATGATGTTTGCCCATTTATTTCTATATTTCCACTGCATTAAAGAGGGTTAGTATATTAAGTCTTGCTGTTGGATGCTCTCAGCAGACACAGCTGATGCACAATACTGTGAAACCAATCCTCATTTAACAATATGAGAAAATAATGGTTTATTGTCTGGCCTCTGCTCCCATAATCCCAATGAGGAGCCAACCAGGTATCCTACTCCTGCCCCACTACAGAAGAGCCCACTGCTGAAATAACCCACAACAGCAGAGGATAACATGACCCGGCGCTGGGTAATTACATGTCTTTTCTCCATCCCTCTTTCTCGCTCGCTGGTTCAATCTCTCCCTTTCTGTTTACCTCTGCCTTTCTATCGCTCCCTCCCACTCCCCGAGGAATAGTCCCTGTTTAGTATTCTGGATGATGAAAAAGGTCAATAGAGGTCAGTTTAGGACTTATTTTATTTGAGAAAATATTTATTTGCACCAAAGTAAACTATTGATAGACAACAATACAGATAAACAAATAAAAACAGTGTGCAGGTGTGGTTGGGACTCCTGTCCACCTCTGCAGTAAAGGGAGCAGACTGTAATTATGTTAATAGACCTGCTACCCCCTGCCTCTGCCAGTCTGCTTATCAACCCTGCCTTCTGGGGCTTCTCACTGAGATCTGGACAACGCACACACACACACACACACACACACACACACACACGCGCGCACACACACACACGCGCACACACACACACACACACGCACGCACGCACGCACACACACACACACACGTAGACCAGACACACGCGATAACAGATTCAGTTATCACAAAGTAGAACAGCACAAGTGTCCAGTTTTATCATTGCTGTATCGATTGGATGCTAGTGGTGGTGTTGTTGTTGTCATAGACCCATCAGATCTAGGCCAGGCAGGACAGGAGGAGGAGACATTGTTTAATGAAGTCCCCCTCCCTCTCCTCCTCCTGACCTCTGGAGGACAACAGTGTGAGCCCAGTGTTCACCCTCAACTGTTAGTTACTACACATCTCTGGTACGGGGACGGAGGCTCCGATAAGAAGAGTCCGATCACATACACTTGGCTTGACCCACATTCAATCATGTCATATGTATATTTCGATCAGGCTGATTAAATGAGAGAGAGACAAAAACAGAAAAGAGGAGGTGAGATGAAACAGTACACAGCGAGACAAGGAGCAGGGCCCAACTAAGTTGTTGAGCCACGGGTGAAGTCTTTGATGCTGCTGCTCAGACAGTGGAGAGAGATTGGCCCTGTTGCCTTTGATATACACCAGAGTGTGGGTGTGAGGAGACAAGGACCAGGAAACAGAGATGGAGGGGCCTGAAGAGGGCTAACAGGTGTGCTGCTGTGGAGGAAGAAAGGAGGAAGTGGAGGAAGAGAGGAGGAGAGCATGGGATTCTTACCTGTCCCACTCATTGGGTAGTAGCTGGGTGAAGGGGAGAAGACCTGCGAGGCAAAGTCCTCAAAGGTCATGACCTCCCGGTGGTTCTGCACGATGGCCTCCAGGTACAGCGCCCGCTCCTCATAGCTGGGGCCAGGGTTAAGGAAAACCAGAGGAAGAGACCAAGAAAACGGATAATTTACAGCCCAATGAAATCGAAACAAAAGTGCTAAATTCATCAATACAGGAACTTAGTCAATCAAGACAAAACAACCGGTGAAGAAAACCCATCGCACCGTCACATAATAGAGAAAATAGCCTCTCTGACCAAAAACAGTAGCAGACACAGACAAAAGGCAGCATGAGTAGACAGAGGAGTAGCAATAACCAGACCGTTGGAGAGGACACTCAGCCTGGCCACGCAGCCACAAATGGGAAAGCAGTCACCAAATAAAAACACTACAGGCATGACCCTCCTCTCGCCTCTCCTTGGCCTAGTGGTTAGAGCATAGGACTAGTAACCGAAAGGTTGCAAGATCGAATCCCCGAGCGGACGAGATAAAAATCTGCCGTTCTGCCCCTGAACAAGGCAGTTAATAACCCACTGTTCCTAGGCCGTCATTGAAAATAAGAATTTGTTCTTAACTGACTTGCCTAGTTAAATAAAGGTAAAATAAAATAAAAATCCTTGGGCACTCGAATAGAACCCCTGCGGGAGGCAGAGAGATGCTTTCGGACATCCCTCCCACCCTGGCACTTCTCCAACCCGTCAGGGAGAAAATTGTAGACATTTCAAATTCAGAGTGGCAGGCAGGGAGAGCAACCTGGGAATATGGTGCCGGATGGATACAGACAGACAGTCATAGAACATAACAGAATAACAAAAAGGGCTCAAAATGCTGCTCTCTGTGTGTGTGTGTGTGTGTGTGTGTGTGTGTGTGTGTGTGTGTGTGTGTGTGTGTGTGTGTTAGAATGTCACTAACTATGCTAGCTGTAGGTTTCCGTCTTTCCTTCTAGATAACTGCACCTAACAAATGGTTATTCAGTCACCACGTCAAGAGTCGACCCAAACAGGCATCTACTACAGCCCCCGACTCCAGGAACCTGCTGGCCTCATTCCGCTCTCATTAACAGACTGCTGCTTGTAGTAAGTGTTGCTAGGCTGTTGCTAAGGCCCCTCTGCTCTGGTAGAGTGTTGGTGAGAAGAAGGGCTGGCACTGGTAGTGGATGTTACTGGGAATGTGTATGGGCTGGACTAAGCTGGGTTGGCTAAAATGGAATGGACTGGGCACATGCTGGCACAGCAGGGGTTGAGGCAGTCATGACGAATGGCTGAAAGGCAGCCGTTTCAAACTGGGGCTGACGAGCACCTGAGCCTAGGGCCTGGGCCAGCCTGAGGACAGGCAAGCTGCTCACCACACGGTGGGAGGGAGAGCGGCATGGAGAAAGAGAGGGAGATAAGCTTCATTGGTGCAGCAAGTCTGTTCTAAATCCACGGAGTAGGGGCAACACAAGGGCATGGGTTAAGATCACCTGAGCTGTGTGTGAGGCTGCCAGTAAAGATAGCTGTGAGGCTGCACAGTGATCTTTTACCTGCCTCCAGATCCCGCTGATTCAACCAGGAGTGGGGACACAATAGAGAACATCACAGACTTTGCTGCCATAGCAACCCAGGTCACAGCACAATGTGACGGGTCAAATCCCGGGTTTTATGAATGTACGTGAAGAGGGGGGGGGAAAGAGAAAATCTGTAAATCGAGAGAGAGCGAGCGAACGAGCAAGAGAACTCCAGTCCACTGAGCCAACAGAGCCATATGGTTGTCCATTATCAGAGATGCAGATGACTGTGTCCCGGCCTATTACTGAGATTCTTAGAGCAAATATTGACTCCAGCTGGGGTGGCCCTCCACTCTCCTCTGACACACACCTCTCCTACACTCTGTCGATTCCTCTACCCACTATAACCAACGGGGAGAGAGAGAGATCAGGAAAGAGATGGAAAGAGAATCGACTGTGTGCAATCAGTAAATGCACGGCTTCTGCGGATTTGAATCTTGTTGCACAGATATCCCTAGAAAAGCTCAGATACAAGGTGAGTGGTAATGTTGAACTAGAGACTCTATTTCTATGGTTGTCCCCTCCCTCTGTCTCTGTCACTAACGACTATAGGCTTGGTACAGGATGTTCCCCTACATGTGCACAAAAGCTGTTCCTGCTTGCCTAGCACCCAGTAATTAAATCAAAGGACAATGACGGAAAAAGCCTGTCCACGTCGCATTCGCCAAACCCACTGACCCTTCCCTGGGCGACAAACATGCGGTCTCTCTCTCTCTGTGGCAACACATATCTGTTAAGGAATTACCTCTTCAGGTGGAATGGCCATTACCCGAGAGATGGCTATGTTGGTATGTTATTTATCATTTACTGATAATGTACCTGGCTACTACTGTTGGCCTCTGGCTACTACTGTTGGCCTCTGGCTACTACTGTTGGCCTCTGGCTACTACTGTTGGCCTCTGGCTACTACTGTTGGCCTCTGGCTACTACTGTTGGCCTCTGGCTACTACTGTTGGCCTCTGGCTACTACTGTTGGCCTCTGGCTACTACTGTTGGCCCCTGGCACTCAAAACCATTAGGCTATACTACAGGGACCTTGCCAGGATGAAAACAACAATACGTTTCCGCAGTATCAACACAATACAAGTCATCCGTAGAATAATTGTCATTTCACAGTTGAACTGTTAAGTTAAAAAAGAGTGGTCGAGAGGCTTCCAGAAGCATATTCCCCCAAGTTCCAAGCGGCTGCACATTCCCATTAGGGAGAGGAGAGGAGTGGGAATATCATGTCTGTGAAGCGTGTCAGAACGCTGCTTGAGCAACTGACAAACCTCTTCAGTCAGACGAGATTGGAAACAACCTGTAACGTAAAATAATGCTCTGACGTCACTCAACAACAAGGTCAGCCTTTAAAAGAAACTGTGAGAGAAGGAGAAATCAAAGGTATTGGTTATGACCCAAAAAAAAGCACATTTCAAATCCACTTGACAATGGTAATGACAATGTAGGCATTTAGTAGATAAAAGTCATCCTCCAGCTCTATAAAAGCCTGTCCCCTAACTCTGCCCCCATGGTGCTCACTGGGACAAAAGGCAGTGACTTATGGCTCAGATAAAGCCGGTGTGTGGCTGTTGGGTGATGTGAATTGTACACACACCACACATGGAGCCTCCACCTCTGGCACTCTTATAAACAAGCCGATGTGTGTTCCCTGAAACAGAGGTCACACACAATAGTGCACGTGTGCGTGCATGTGGTAATGCATGACGCATATGTGTGTGTGTGTTTGAGCGTAATGTCCAGATGGCAGGGTGGCCAAGGGGGAATCCAGGGTCAAGCGCCTTTATGGAACAAAACCAAGGTCAGGCAGCAGCAGTGGGCCATGTTCAAGGTGAATAGGGCCTCAGATGGCTCTTAACAGGCTGCTCTGGCCCAGGACCCATACACCCTCTCTCCCTCCCTCCAGAGGGATCCGTCCTCAGTATCTCTCTGCACCCTCCCAGTCCAGAGGGACTTATATTGAACCTCCGTGAATCCCCCACGCCCCTGTCCTCTCCCTATCGGGCATTTCAGACAGACAACTTTGGGATGATACATTTTTGTTTCACCGCAGATTATTTTGAAACTGTGGTCTTTCTGTTTTGTACAGTCGTGGCCAAAAGTTTTGAGAATGGCACAAATATTAATTTTCAAAGTCTGCTGCCTCAGTTTGTATGATGGCAATTTGCATATACTCCAGAATGTTATGAAAAGTGATCAGATGAATTGCAAAGTCCCTCTTTGCAATGCAAATTAACTGAATCCCCCCAAAACATTTCCACTGCATTTCAGCCCTGCCACAAAAGGACCAGCTGACATCATGTCAGTGATTCTCTCGTTAAGACAGGTGTGAGTGTTGACGAGGAGACAAGGCTGGAGATCACTCTGTCATGATGATTGAGTTTGAATAACAGACTGGAAGCTTCAAAAAGGAGGGTGGTGCTTGGAATCATTGTTCTTCCTCTGTCAACCATGGTTACCTGCAAGGAAACATGTGCCGTCATCATTGCTTTGCACAAAAAAGGGCTTCACAGGCAAGGATATTGCTGCCAGTAAGATTGCACCTAAATCAAACATTTAGCAGATCATCAAGAACTTCAAGGAGAGCGGTTCAATTGTTGTGAAGGCGGCTTCAGGGCGCCCAAGAAAGTCCAGCAAGCGCCAGGACCGTCTCCTAAAGTTGATTCAGCTGCGGGATCTGGGCACCACCAGTACAGAGCTTGCTCAGGAATGGCAGCAGGCAGGTGTGAGTGCATCTGCACGCACAGTGAGGCAAAGACTTTTGGAGGATGGCCTGGTGGCCTGGTGTCAAGAAGGGCAGCAAAGAAGCCACTTCTCTCCAGGAAACTTCTCTCTGATATTCTGCAAAAGGTACAGGGATTGGACTGCTGAGGACTGGGATAAAGTCATTTTCTCTAATGAATACCCTTTCTGATTGTTTGGGGCATTCGGAGAAAAGCTTGTCCAGAGAAGACAAGGTGAGCACTACCATCAGTCCTGTGTCATGCCAACAATAAAGCATCCTGAGACCATTCATGTGTGGGGTTGCTTCTCAGCCGAGGGAGCTCACTCACTCACAATTTTGCCTAAGAACACAGCCATGAATAAAGAATGGTACCAACACATCCTTTGAGAGCAACTTCTCCCAACCATCCAGGAACAGTATGGTGACGAACAATGCCTTTTCCAGCATGATAGTTATC
Source organism: Oncorhynchus mykiss (assembly GCF_013265735.2). Lineage (NCBI taxonomy): Eukaryota > Metazoa > Chordata > Actinopteri > Salmoniformes > Salmonidae > Oncorhynchus > Oncorhynchus mykiss. Next base: position 15,999,722 of record NC_048589.1, on the reverse strand, counting down.
ACTTTTGCCTTATGGCAAGGTGCTCCAAGTGGCTCGGGGAACAAAACATAGATATTTCGGGTCCATGGCCAGGAAACTCCCCAGACCTTAATCCCATTGAGAACTTGTGGTCAATCCTCAAGAGGCGGGTGGACAAACAAAATCCCACAAATTCTGACAAACTCCAAGCATTGATTATGCAAGAATGGGCTGCCATCAGTCAGGATGTGGCCCAGAAGTTAATTGACAGCATGCCAGGGCGGATTGCAGAGACTCTTTGCATCAACTTCATGTAATTGTCAATAAAAGCCTTTGACACTTGTGAACTTATGAACACTTGTAATTATACTCCATTATTCCATAGTAACATCTGACAAAAATATCTAAAAACACTGAAGCAGTAAACTTTGTTGAAATTAATATTTGTGTCATTCTCAAAACTTTTGGCCACGACTGTACGCGTTAGCCTAGGCCTACCTATTGTATTAAAAGGACATCTTTGCTGCATTATTCACACTCTCAGAATCCAGTAGCCTTCCTCTCTAGTTGGGCTTGCGAGATCAAGAGTGCCTAGTATATGTGTGTTCTCAATGAAATAGAGTAGACTGACTATGCACGGGCAGAGAATGACAGGCAGTTATCTTTCCAAGGAAATGTACTAAAATAGGAATAGGCTATAGTTTACTACAATGTCTGTACATAAATATTGATAATGGAAAGTGGAGGATGCTCAACCAACCTTAGTCGAGGTGCAATCCCACATTTTTGAAAGTGCAAGTGTCCACTCATCATTATTTTCTCTTTTTCTCCCCAAGTTCATGGTGTCCAATTGGTAGTTAAAAAAAAAAACTTTTACACTTCTGCTACTCTCTGTTCATCATATACAGTGGGGCAAAAAAAGTATTTAGTCAGCCACCAGTTGTGCAAGTTCTCCCACTTAAAAAGATGAGAGGCCTGTAATTTTCATCATAGGTACACTTCAACTATGACAGACAAAATGAAAAGAAAAAAAATCCAGAAAATCACATTGTAGGATTTTTTATTAATTTATTTGCAAATTATGGTGGTCTTGTTGTGAGCCATGACCAGCCTTTCAAAGCACTTCATGACTATCAACATGAGTGCTACAGGGCAGTAGTCATTTCAGGTTACCTTCGTTTTTTTGGGCACAGGGACCATGGTGGTCTGCTTGAAATATGTAAGTATTACAGACTCGGTCGGGGAGAGGTTGAAAATGTCAGTGAAGACACTTGCCAGTTGGTCTGCGCATGCTCCGGGTACACGTCCTGGTAATCTGTCTGGCCTCGCGGCCTTGTGAATGTTGACCTGTTTAAAGGTCTTGCTCACATCAGCTACGGAGAGCGTGATCACACGGTTGTCTGGAACTGCTGGTGCTCTCATGCATGCTTCAGTGTTGCTTGCCTCGAAGCGAGCGTTAAAGACATTTAGCTCATCTGGTAGGCTCGCGTCACTGGGCAGCTCGTGGCTGGGTTTCCCTTTGCAGTCCGTAATAATTTACAAGCCCTGCCACAACCGACGATTGTCAGAGCCAGCGTATGTTATGTTTACACATTTTGATATTGTCTATAGGGCACACAAATGCTGGGACCATGGCTGGCAAGTGAGCTGTGTCACATACGCCTAAAATAACTTTGCGGGACTGCAGTTGGGTTCGAGAGCAGTTCTTGCTGTAGCATGTTTGAGTCTGACAGAAAGCCAGGGGGAGCGGTATGAAAAGCTTCGGTAGCGGGCAGGAGAGGGATGAATAAATCAGTCCCGTGCAGACCTCTACCTTGCACAACATCACTCACACATAGTGCTCTACACACAGAGTAGGGAGGGACATACACATACATTGCAGGGATTATCATTCATACCGGCCAAAGGACTAGGATTATTAGTTCACCAGAACAGCACAAGGACAGACTTAATGGATAGCAGTGTGAAAACAAGTATTTCCTTTTCTGTCAAGTGGAACTTCCAGAGGACTGGAAAGCAGTCCTCTCATCCTCTGAGAATTGTACAAAGCAAAAGGAAACCACAATTTTAGGCTGTGGGATGGGAGCTGGCAGTGTGAGAGTTCAGGACACACCAAGAGGTTAATCTGTTGAGAGGGCCTCACAGAAGGGGGGCTCCACACTACTAGTTTAGAGTCCAGAGGAGAAAAGGGCTTTAAAACCCCACCCTGAGGTCTCCCTCTCACAGGCTAGACAGGAGCAGTTATAGAGTGAGAAATGATGTTGGCTCATCTAACCAATAGGCGGCGCTATCACCGGTCCTAGGTTGGTAACCGCTCTGTGAGCAATAGAGCTAGTTGAGTACTGGTCTCCATGATAGACAGCAGTGTAAAACGGTTCCTAATAAATGACAAGTAAAGATTACATCCTGTGTCCTCCAATTATATGTTGGTGTATTCAAGATACTACATCCGGCGACGAGGCAAAAATCAGAAGTTTTCGGCGAGACTACGGAGTTCGAGTTGGACGGTGAAACTACCGTGAGTGAATATTAGCATGCTAGTTAGCTAGGAAAGGCTAAGCTAAGCGAGTGAGAGCCATCGACGTGGGGAAGCTAGGAAATACTTTGCCTTCTCTTTGGCAGCAGTGACTGGACGACGGACAGGATGGCAGGCACAGTAGGATCGGCAGCACCATTTGACAACAAGACACAGTTGTGTGAAGAATATTGTGAAATTCTCAACATTTAAAAAACTTAAATAAATGTGGCGGAGCTAAGGAAGCTAGCACAGGACTGTAACTATGGAGACACCATCGCAGTGATGCTACGTGACTGATTAGTATGTGGGGTAAATGAGGATAAGATACAGCGGAACCTTTTATCTGAGGAGATTTTGGACATTTGACAAAGCACAGAATTACAGTCACAGACAAAAAGAGCACGAAGGCTCCTATAACGATTCGAGGAGGGAGAGAAAGACATTCGAAAAAATGCACATTTCATATAGGAAGAGGAAGAGGGTCGTGGGGATGTGTTTACTATTCACAATACGGACACTACCCATTACTAAGGTACCTCCGCTTAGACCGTATTTAACAGTACATGGGATGAAAAGTTAAATAAGAAACAGATACTGGCTGTAGTATAACAATAATGTCACAGTCAGAGTATGCTAGGCTAGGGAAGAAAGCAAAGGTTCCAGAGCCAGGTACATGTTTTATCACTCTGAAAACATATACAGGACAGAAAGTGGACATTGTAGGATCAGTTAATGTGAAAGTTGAACACAAAAGAATAGTCAAATAGTTGTAGCTGGGTCAGGACCAAACCCGCTGGGGCGAGGGTGGATCACCATGTTGGATGTGGACTGGCATACCATGAATATGATGCTTGACAGCAAAAGATGCTCTACAGGAAGTGTTAAAGAAACATGAGGAAGTGTTCAACGATGAGTTGGGCACGTTGAAAGGATTCACAGCAAAGATGCATGTATCAAGTGATGCCACACCCCGTTTCTTCAAACCAAGGTCAGTACCGTTTGAAATGAAAACTAAGATAGACGCTGAGTTAGATCGTTGCCAGGACAACAAAATCATGGAACCAGTGAGGTTCTCAGACTGGGCAGCACCGTTAGTCCCAGTGTTAAAACCAGACGGTACAGTGAGATTGTTTACCGTTACTTTATAGTCACCACAGAGTGTCATCACTAGAACAGTACCCAATTCCTAAAATGGAGGACATGTTCACGTCCTTAGCCGGAGGAGACATTTTTTGCCAACTAGACATGAGTCATGCTTACCAGCAGATTGTGCTAGATGAAGATTCAAAGAAATATGTCACAGTGAACACGCACAAGGGACTGTTCACATATGCCAAGTTCCCATTCGGTGGAGGAGACTCTACAAGGGATTACCCAGTGTCTCTCGATGATATTCTCCTGACAGGAAGAAATGATCAGGACCACATCCGAACACTGGACAGAGTGTTACAGCAACTGGATGAGGCTGGGCTACACTTGAAACGGAGTAAGTGCACCTTCATGGAGAAGGAAGTGACATTCCTAGGCCACAGGGTGGACGCTACTGGACGGCATCCAGTGCCAGAGAAAGTAAAGGCGGTGCAGGACGCACCAATGCCTACCACAGTCACAGAACTGAAATCGTATCTGGGCCTATTAAACTACTATAATAGTTTCTTACAGAAATCTGTCGACACTATTGGCTCCTATGCACAAGCTGCTGAGGAAGGACACGCCATGGTGTTGGCGATCAGAACAACAAAAAGCCTTCAAACTGTCAAAAGAACTGTTGCAGTCGAGCAGAGTGTTAGTGCATTATATCAGAAAATAACTGATAGTTTCCTGTGATGCCTCCCCCTACGGGGTAGGGGAGATAATGTCTCATTGTTTGTTGTTTCAGACAATGCTCAGTGCTTTGTGTGTGAGAGCAGTAAGGAGTTCATGACAAAGAATGAAATCACACACGTCACTTGGGCACCACACCATCCTGCGTCGAATGGTTTGGTAGAGAGAGACGCTCAGACATTCAAAGAGCTAATGAAAAAGAGAGCAGGTGACTTGTTGGAGACAAAACTGAGCAGAGTGTTGTTTAGCCAACGCGTCACAGCCCACTGGACTTTTACCGGCTGAGATGATGATGGGGAGGAAAGTTGAGGTGCACGTTAGACTTGATACACCCAGACCTAAAGAGTAAGGTGCAGGCTAAGCAAGCAGGACAGAAAACTTAGCATGACAAACACGCAAAAGCTTGCAGTTTTGTAGTCGGAGACTCAGTGTATACCAAGAACTTTGGATGTGGACCTAAATGGATAACTTGGTTGGTTCAAGAAATCACTGGGTCTGTTTCGTACACTGTGATAGTGGGGGATAGTAGAGGAGTACGTAGGCATGGTGATCCAGAGCCAGTGACATGCAACACAAAGCCCAGTCCAGCAGGCAAGGAGTTACCACAGGACACAGGTACTCCACGGCCACCAACGGACAATGCACTTGTTAAATTAAGGAAACCAACAAAGGTTCACCTAGAGGGGAATTGCGACACTCTCAAAGAGTTAGGAAACCTCCAGCTCATTTTGGAGAGTTTGGAAAGTAATGGATATATTTGTTTCTCCTTTAGGAAGTAAGGTAGTCTACCCTTGCTTCCAATAAACAAAAGTGAAATGACAATGCAAACATTGAATCAGTTGTTCAGTTCATATAAGAAACACACTGTAAGGTGATGTTATTAATGCTAAGTGAAGAGATGACTTACCAGCTACAATGAGAATGGTTACTGTTATTGGAATACTCATACAGTAGGTGTTAGATCTGAAAATGTTAAACTAACCAAGAGTTAGTTCAGATTTATGGGGAAGGAGTGTTGGAGTGATAAATGATGCTGGCTCATCTAACCAATAGGCGGCGCTATCACCGGTCCTAGGTTGGTAACCGCTCTGTGAGCAATAGAGCTAGTTGAGTACTGGTCTCCACTATAGACAGCAGTGTAAATCAGTTCCTAATAAAGGACAAGTAAAGATTACATCCTGTGTCCTCCAATTATATGTTGGTCTAGTCAAGATACTACAGGAGCCATACAGGTCAATTAGCTCCACTCAGAGCCTGCAGTGGGGAGCCTATGTAGTGGCCAGATTCCCCTCAACCTGACTTGACTGGGAGCCAGGTTAGAAGCATAGGGCTCCAGGGCAGGAGCCTGAATGAGATCAAGGATCTTGGCGGCCAGGCTCTGGCCTCTCTCTATGGGGAGGAGAGGCTGTCTTTGCTCTGAGTGGTACGCACATCACACTCCGCTCCGAGCTGCTACCCACACCCCACTGAGCTGCTATGATACATGTGAAGGATTGACCCAAGAGACACTCAACTAGCCTTTATTTAAGCAGTCAGTAGCCACTAGGTTTGGTACCATTTCACTATCCTTTAAACTGACCTTTCACCATCTATTATTTGTATTACCTCCAGTATTACACTCTACCAACAAGGTAATTACAGAATCGCACAGAGAATTCAGTCTCTCCTACAACACTAGAGAGTAAGTAACTGCTGAGAATGAAGAGCCAAGGTTAATCGTGCTGGTATAAAAGTCCTCTTGCTAAATGACCTCTCGCAGTTTGGAGACGGGGTAGACTACCTGTGGGTGCTTGACCCCCACTCTCACCCTCTCTCGCTCAGATCTGCCCATTAATCTCCCAATCAGCTTGACCTTCCAGCGGAGATGAGAGGTGTGTGGGGGCGGCCACCGCATTTACTAGCAGCAGTCACATAATCGGCCCGTTAAGAGGGGAAAAAGGCCTGATACTTCAGTGATGTTAGTGCCGCATGAACAGGAATACCACACACACACACACACACACACACACACGACTCCTTCCTCCTGAATTAAATGTACCACCCATATCCCCCTACACACCCACCATCCATTAGTCAAAGTGGATTATGTACATATCTCATTAATTTGATCCTGGCAGGTGTGTATGGCATTGCATGAAGACATTCAAATTAATAAAGTGTCAAGGTGTCATCTCCTAAAAATAAATGGTGTGGAGAGGAGGAAAGGAGACACCAGCCATTACACAGGCAGAGTGTAGTAGAGAGATGCTTAAGAGAGAGGGAGTGAGAGTGATAAGGAGAGTGAGGGAGAAAGAGAGAGGGAGAGTGCAGGTGTTGATTGGACAGGGGCTGGGCGGTGAGTGCCAGGCAGGCCAGCGGTACTGGTTGTCACAGAGCATGCCAAGGTGTGAAGCTCGTCCCAGTGGAAAGCCCCAGATGTGTGAGGTGATTATGGGGAAGAGGGACAGAGAGAGAGACATTTCAAATGTCTATATTCGTTTAAAACTTTTGTGAGTGTAATGTTTACACATTTGTCCCTTGTTAATTACCCTTTTGTTTACTGTTTCCCATGCCAATAAAGCCCTTTGAATTGAGAGAGAGAGAGATAGAGAAAGAAAGAGCTCTGTCACACGTTGGGTCTGTACATTGTCAATGGTAAGTTTCGTGGAGACTCCTATGGTAGGTACACCTACAGCTAATCGCTTGGCAGTAGTACTGTAGATTACTTTTTGACTGACCACAACCGAGAGTCTGTCTGAGCGTTCACAGTCAGCCCACTGACACCCCTATCAGATCATAGTAAAATCAGTCTACTTGAACTGATCAATACTCAATCATGAGGCATCAAATTTATTTATTCGTTATTTTACCAGGTAAGTTGACTGAGGACAAGTTCTAATTTTCAGCAATGACCTGGGGAATAGTTACAGGGGAGAGGAGGGGGCTGAATGAGCCAATTGTAAACTGGGGATTATTAGGTGACCGTGATGGTTTGAGGGCCAGATTGGGAATTTAGCCAGGACACCGGGGTTAACACCCCTCTCTTACAATAAGTGCCATGGGATCTTTAATGACCTCAGAGAGTCAGGACACCCGTTTAACGTCCCATCCGAAAGACGGTACCCTACACAGGGCAGTATCCCAATCACTGCCCTGGGGCATTGGGATATTTTTTTTTTAGACCAGAGGAAAGAGTGCCTCCTACTGGCCCTCCGACACCACTTCCAGCAGCATCTGGTCTCCCATCCAGGGACTGACCAGGACCAACCCTGCTTAGCTTCAGAAGCAAGCCAGCAGTGGTATGCAGGGTGGTATGCTGCTGGCAAAGCCAAAGGAACTGCAAAATATTGAGGACAGCTATAGTAGTGTAGGAACCAACCAAAAAACAATTAGGCAACAACAAATACAATCTCTTTTAGCCAACTTCCTGGACAAAACATTTCACTGTATAAACTTGGCAGTAGAAAGCCTAAACAGTATATTTCACCTTTCAGCTTCCCTATCAAATCAAAAAATGTCAAGTGGACAACCTAAGAAAAAACAATTAATGACAAATGGTTTGATGAAGAATTCAAAAACCTAAGAAATAAATTGAGAAACCTATCCAACCAAAAACATAAAGACCCAGAAAACCTGAGCCTACGCCTTCACTAAGGTGAATCACTAAAATACAGAAATACACTACGGAAAAAAGAAGGAACAGCACGTCAGAAATCAGCTCAATGTCATTGAAGAATCCATAGAGTGGAGACAAATTTAACCCCAATAACTACCGTGGAATATGTGTCAACACAGCAGACTCGTACATTTCCTCACTGAAAACAATGTACTGAGCAAATGTCAAATTGTTTTTTTTAACAAATTATCCTACGACAGACCACCTATTCACCCTGCACCTTCTAACTGACAAACAAAACAAAGGCAAAGTCTTTTCATGCGGATTTTTAAAAATCCTTTGACTCAATTTGGCATGAGGGTCTGCTATACAAATTGATGGAAAGCAGTGTTGGGGGAAAAGCATGCAACATTATAAAACCAATGTACACAAACAAGTGCGAAGTTAAAATGGGCAAAAAAAACAATTTCTTTCCATAGGGTGAAACAGGGATGCAGCTTTCTTTCCATGGGGTGAAACAGGGATGCAGCTTTCTTTCCATGGGGTGAAACAGGGATGCAGCTTTCTTTCCATGGGCTGAGACGGGGATGCAGCTTTCTTTCCATGGGGTGAAACAGGGATGCAGCTTTCTTTCCATGGGGTGAAACAGGGATGCAGCTTTCTTTCCATGGGGTGAAACAGGGATGCAGCTTTCTTTCCATGGGCTGAGACGGGGATGCAGCTTTCTTTCAATGGGGTGAAACAGGGATGCAGCTTTCTTTCCATGGGCTGAGACGGGGATGCAGCTTTCTTTCCATGGGCTGAGAAGGGGATGCAGCTTTCTTTCCGTGAGGTGAGACAGGGATGCAGCTTGAGGCCCACCCTCTTCAACATAAATATCAACGAATTGGCGAGGGCACCTAGAACAACCTGCAGCACCCGGCCTCACCCTACTAGAATCTGAAGTCAAATGTCTACCATTTGCTGATGATCTGGTGCTTCTGTCCACAAACAAGGAGGGCCTACAGCAGCACATATATCTTCTGCACAGATTCTGTCAGACCTGGGCCCTGACAGTACATCTCAGTAATACAAAAATAATGGTGTTCCAAAAAAGGTCCAGTTGCCAGGACCACAAATACAAATTCCATCTAGACACTGTTGCCCTAGAGTTCCCAAACCTTTTATAGTCCCGTACCCCTTCAAACATTCAACCTCCAGCTGTATACCCCCTCTAGCACCAGGTTCAGCGCACTTTCAAATTTAGTTTTTGTCCATCATTGTAAGCCTGCCATACACACACTATACGATACATTTATTAAACATTAGAATGAGTGGGTTTTTTTCATTACCCGGCTTGTGGGAAGTGACAATGAGCTCTTACAGGACCAGGGCACAAATAATACAATTTATTTAACTATCATACATATAAAACCTTATTTATTACTTGAAAATTATGAGTAAATCACCACAGGTTAATGAGAAGAGTGTGCTTGAAAGGATGCACATACAGTTGAAGTCAGAAGTTTACATGCACTTAGGTTGGAGTCATTAAAACTTGTTTTTCAACCACTCCACAAATTTTTTGTTAACAAACTATAGTTTTGGCAAGTCACTTAGGACATCTACTTTGTGCATGACACAAGTCATTTTTCCAACAATTGTTTACAGACAGATTATTTCACTTATAATTCACTGTATCACAATTCCAGTGGGACAGAAGTTTGCATACACTAAGTTGACTGTGCCTTTAAACAGCTTGGAAAATTCCAGAAAATGATGTCATGGCTTTCATTTGAGTCAACTGGAGGTGTACCTGTGGATGTATTTCAAGGCCTACTTTCAAACTCAGTACCTCTTTGCTTGACATCATGGGAAAATCAAAAGAAATCAGCCAAGACCTCAGAAAAAAAGTTGTAGATCTCCACAAGTTGGGTTCATCCTTGGGAGCAATTTCCAAACACCTGAAGATACCACGTTCAGCTGTACAAACAATAGTACACCAGTATAAACACCATGGGACCACGCAGCCGTCATACCACTCAGGAAGGAGACGCGTTCTGTCTCCTAGAGATGAACGTACTTTGGTGCGAAAAGTGCAAATCCCAGAACAGCAGCAATGGACCTTGTGAAGATGCAAAGGAAACGGGTACAAAAGTGTTTATATTCACAGAAAAATGAGTCCTATATTGACATAACCTCAGCTAGGAAGAAGCCACTGCTCCAAAACCAACATAAAAAAGCCAGACTACGGTTTGCAGCTGCACATGGGGACAAAGATGGTACTTTTTGGAGAAAAGTACTCTGGTCTGATGAAACAAAAATAGAACTGTTTGGCCATAATGACCATAGTTATGTTTGGAGGAAAAAGGGGGAGCCGAATAACACCATCCCGTGAAGCACGGAGGTGGCAGCATCAAGTTGTGGGGGTGCTTTGCTGCAGGAAGGACTGGTGCACTTCACAAAAAAGATGGCATCACGAGGTAGGAAAATGATGTGGATATATTGAAGTATTTTTAAAATTTATTTTACCTTTATTTAACTAGGCAAGTCAGTTAAGAACAAATTCTTATTTTCAATGACGGCCTAGGAACAGTGAGTTAACTGCCTTGTTCAGGGGCAGAACGACAGATTAGTACCTTGTCAGCTCGGGGATTCGAACTTGCAACCTTTCGGTTACTAGTCCAATTCTTTAACCACTTGGCTACCTGCCGCCCCATCTCAAGATATCAGTCAGGAAGTTAAAGCTTGGTCGCAAATGGGTCTTCCAAATGGACAATTACCCCAAGCATACTTCCAAAGTTGAGGACAACAAAGTTAAGGTATTGGAGTGGCCATCACAAAGCCCTGACCTAAATCCTATAGAAAATTTGTGGTCAGAACTGAAAAAGCGTTTGCGAGCAAGGAGGCCTGGGCCAAAATTCACCCAACTTATTGTGGGAAGCTTGCGGAAGGCTCCCCGAAACGTTTGACCAAAGTTAAACAATTTAAAGGCAATGCTACCAAATACTAATTGAGTGTATGTAAACTTCTGACCCACTGGGAATGTGATAAAATAAATAAAATCTGAAATAAATAATTCTCTCTACTATTATTCTGACATTTCACATACTTAAAATAAAGTGGTGATCCTAACTGACCTAAGACAGGGAATTTTTACTAGGATTGTGAAAAACTGAGTTTAAATGTATTTGGCTAAGGTGTATGTAAACTTCGGTCTTCAACTGTAACTCTGCGATGTTGGGTTGTATTGGAGAGAGTCTCAGTCTTACATCCTTTTCCACACATAGTCTGTGCCTGTATTTAGTGTTCACACTAGTGAGGACCGAGAATCCACTCTTACATAGGTACGTGGTTGCAAAGGGCATCAGTGTCTTAACAGCGCGATTTGCCAAGGCAGGATGCTCTGAGTGCAGCCCAATCCAGAAATCAGGCAGTGGCTTCTGATTAAATTACATTTTCACAGAACCGCTTGTTGCAATTTCGATGAGGCTCCCTTATTCAAATATCGGTAAGTGGACTGGAGGCAGGGCATGAAAGGGATAACGAATCCAGTTGTTTGTGTCATCCGTTTCTGGAAAGCACCTGCATAATTGCGCATCCAACTCACAGGTGCTTTGCTATATCACATTTGACATTGTCTGTAAGCTTGAGTTCATTTACACACAAAAAAAATCATACAATGATGGAAAGACCTGTGTGTTGTCCTTGTTAATGCAGACAGAAAAGAGCTCCAACGTCTTAATCATAGCCTCAATTTTGTCCCGCACATTGCATAGTTGCGGATAGTCCATGTAATCATAGATTCAGATCATTCAGGTGAAAAAAAAACATAACCCAGATAGGCCAGTCGTGTGAGAAACTCGTCATCATGCAAGCAGTCAGACAAGTAAAAATTATGATCAGTATAGAAAACTTTAAGCTAATCTCTCAATTAAAAAAAACGTGCCAATACTTCTGTATGTTGTAAATGCGTTACAAGGTTGCTGCCCATATCATTGCATAGTGCAGAAAATACACAAGAGTTCAGGGGCCTTGCTTTAACAAAGTGAACTATTTTTACTGTAGTGTCCAAAAAAATATTTAAAGTGGTCAGGCATTCCCTTGGCAGCAAGAGCCTCTCGGTGAATGCTGCAGTGTACCCAAGTGGCATCAGGAGAAACTGCTTGCACACGCGTTACCACTCCACTATGTCTCCCTGTCATGGCTTTTGCACCATCAGTACAGATACCAACACATCTTGACCACCAAAGTCCATTTGATGTCACAAAGCTGTCAAGTACTTAAAAATAAATAAAAAATATCCTCTCCTGTTGTTTTGGTTTCCAGTGGTTTGCAGAAGAGGATGTCTTCCTTAATTGACCCCCCATAAACGTAACGGACAGGAGCTGTGCCAGGCCGCCAAGTCATCCAGCTGTAACACATAGAATTCACTGGCTTGTATGCGAAGCAGTAATTGTTTCAAAACATCTCCTGCCATGTCACTGACGCATCGTGAAACAGTGTTGTTTGATGAAGACATTGTCTGTTTGTTTTTTTTTGGCCTTTGCCCCAGCATTGTTTCCCTGTGTTGTTTGGTGCTTGAGATTCACAACTGTCAGTGTCCATGCTAGCTGGGCTAACAACAAATGTAGAATTACTGATGCTAGCATTGGATGTGCTCGTGGAAGCAGAACAAATGTGTATCGTCGACAGGTGCTGGTGTAGTACTGCTGGTAGTAGCAGTACTACCAGTAGAGCTGGTATGTGTCTCTATTGACATGGGCCGTACCTTTTTAAAACCATTTTCGAGCAAACGGAATGAGTAGCAGCTACGTTTAGCTACATAAGGACTGTTAGTGGAATTTCCGCGAGAGTGTAACGGTAATGTAAATGAGTAATGTGATTGGATGTTAATTATTTGACTAGGCTAGCTGTATTTGACATTGTGTTGTTATTTCGCTAAACACTAGATGGTTAAATGTTATTTTCGGCAGTGAAACGAGGCTACTCAAGCGTGAAAAAAAACCTCACCACGCCCCGTTGGTGAATCTAAAAGGACTGTTTGAAAATGTAAAAAAAAAAAATTAAAATTAAAAAAAAAATGTATATTTGGAGTATCCCCAACGGCATTTCGCATACCCCAGTTTGGGAATACATGCCCTAGAGCATACAAAAAAACTATACATACCTCGGCCTAAACATCAGCACCACAGGTAACTTCCACAAAGTTGTGAATGATCTGAGAGACAAGGCAAGAAGGGCCTTCTACGCCATCAAAAGGAACATCAAATTTGACATCCCAATTAGGATCTGGCTAACAATACTAGAATCCGTTATAGAACCCATTTCCCTTTTTAGTTGAGGTCTGGGGTCTGCTCACCAACCAAGAATTCACAAAATAGGACAAACATCAAATTGAGACTTTGCATGCAGAATTCTGCAAAAACATCATCCGTGTATAACGTAAAACACCAAATAATTAATGCAGAGCAGAATTAGGCCGATACCTGCTAATGATCAAAATCCAGAAAAGATCTGTTAAATTCTACAACAACCTAAAAGGAGGAGAAACCCAAACCTTCCATAACAAAGCCATCACATACAGAAAGATTAACCTAGAGAATAGGCAAGGTGGTCCTGGGTCTCTGTTCACAAACAGGACAGCAACACAATTAAACGCAACCAAATCATGAGAAAACAAAAAGATAATTACTTGACGCATTGGAAAGAATTTACAAAAAAAATAGCAAAATGGAATGCTATTTGGACCTAAACAGAGAGTACACAGTGGCATAATACCTGACCACTGTGACTGACCCAAACTTAAGGAAAGCTTTGAATATGTACATACTCAGTGAGCATAGCCTTGCTATTGAGAAAGGCCGCTGTAGGCAGACCTGGCTCTCAGGATAGCCTTTCCTATGTGCACACTGCCCACAAAATGAGGTGGAAACTGAGCTGCACTTCCGAACTTCTTGCCAAATGTATGACCATATTAGAGAGACATATTTCCCTCAGATTACACAGACCCACAAAGAATTTGAAAACAAATATTATTTTGATAAACTCCCATATCTATTGGGTAAAATACCAGTGTGCCATCACAGCAGCACAATTTGTGACCTGTTGCCACAAGAAAAGGGCAACCAGTGACTAACAAACACCATTGTAAATACAACCCATATTTATGTTTATTTATTTTCCCTTTTGTACTTCAACTATTTTCAGATTGTCATAACACTGCACATAATATTACACTTTAAATGTCTCTATTCCTCTGAAACTTTTGCGAGTGTAATGTTTACTGTTCATTTCTATTGTTTATCTATTTCACTAGCTTTGGCAATGTAAATATATGTTTCCCATGCCAATAAAGCCATTTCAATTGAATTGAACAGAGAGAGAGAGGTGCGATTGCTTCAGAGAACAAGTTGGTTTCAGGTAGAGAGGAACTGTCCAAATACACAAAGAGGGGATAAAGAGTGCGAGAGAGCGTATTCCAGAAACTACTCCGCATGCTAAGTACACAAAGTACCCATGGTGTCTCATTAGACAGATTGTTCCTGTGAGAATCAGAAAGGAGTGGGTGAGAGAGAAAGATAGAAAAATTTATTTCTATTCTGTCTCCTGGGATGTGAATTGAGAAGCTTCCAGAAACGACCTGGCTAAGATGCAAAATGTTCTGTACTGCAGTCTGTGGTGTAATGGCAGGTTACAGGAGCTTTAACAAGGGGACTAATTAGGATCAGAGCCCCAGGGGATTACGCTGGCATTAAGGCCAGGTTAACGACACCTTCAGGGGGATGAGTCTCCCTCGGCGTCAGCCTCTCAAGCCAACCTCCACACCTCACCACCGTCCATCTAAGAGCGAGACAGAGGCACGAGGAGTTATGGCCGTGACATCACTACTAACCCGTGACATCACTGCTACAGCAGCACCAATCCAGACAGAGGGCTGTGTCTGCTAGCTGGCATGGACCCTTATTTATGACTGGACCACAGTGAAGAAGTAGCCCATTCTCTCAAGCATGCCATGTTACCGCCAGCTTACAGTTCCCTGAGGCGCACTAAAAATCGATTAGTACTTCATAGCAAATCAAATAAACGCAATCTTTACCAGAGTTATGGTCGACTGGACTAAAAACTATGCCATAGTGATGGGTCAACTGGGGATGGTGAGCCATAGAGACTCCTTCTTAGTGTTGAGATGGTAACACTTTACATTAAGGTATACTTTATGGGTAACTAAGTCGTTTATAAATCCAGGGATAACAATTATCCTTTTTCTGATAACGTAATAAATTCGGACATTGTCAATTGGTTATTCCAACATAACGGCTCGCCATCAACGGGCAGGGCTGGTTGTGTAGTCAGATGAGTATTCCGATGTGTAACAAATCTCCTGTTCAAAGGGCCGTCTATTGATCCATGCCAGTAACGTGTCCGCCTTAGATGTGGAGCACAACGGAGACATGATTGATCAAACCCAGAGAGATGATTAAAAGCAGCCAGTCACAGGGCTCCATCACATTAACAGAAGATTGCCTGGCCGACATGCTCAAGGAGAAAGAGACTAGAAGTGGGGTGGTCAGAGAAACCTTTGAAGATGGCCTTTTTTGGTCCAATCTGAGCTGAAGTAATCAGGTTTGGATGAAAGCTTCCGTGGCCTGGGCACTTTGTTTGGCTGGAGTAATGGTGGGCCTCAACAGAGCAGGGGAGGTGAATATGTATCTGCAGTGCCTGGGTGGACATGACAAATCTGAAACCGTGGACCAAAATGGCTATTTTCAGACATGTATTCAACATGTGAGTTGTACTACCTGTGTCCTGCTTCAATCCCAAACCAGCAACAGAGCAGAGAGAGACTGCCTTTGGCCCGTTTGATACGTCAGCCCCACTCCACAGAGAGATTCTGATGTCCGTAATAGCCTGCAGGGCCACATACAACACGGTGTTATGCCAAAGGGTTTTGGTTTAACCCAACGATAACACAGTGTTCCACAGAACGCTAATGAAACATTTACCACACAGGTGAGGCCTCTGAACTTTTCATGTGTGGGGAAATGATTGCTATGCGTTAACGTGTGGAGTCGGTGTCTGGATTCATGCTCCAGAGTGCCTTCTCCCGCCCCTACATTAGCCTGGCAGTGAAAGGTTCAGTAAATAGAGCTCTCGAGCCTTATGCAAAATGGCAGGCATTTAGCGGAAATGCTAATGATAAGCACAGGGCTACAGATGACCACAGTTATCATCGCGTTATGAATGCATTGGAGAGCCAAGGTTAGTTACAGGGACAAAAAGGGAATTAATTTGCCCTCATCTCTGCATTACAGCCATATTTCAATCAATGTCGTTACAATCATAATGAGGTTGGGGCTCTTAGCAAAAAATTACAACCAGTAGCAGACCGTATCGCTGGCCAATTTGTCCTCAGGATCGTCTCCACTTCGTTCTCCTTGAAGATCACGGTAATAATGCGGCTGTGAGCGAGTGTCAGTTTGGAGGACAGGAAGTGTGAGATAAATGTATGTGACACATGAGGGGAGCGCACAGGGAAGGGCAGAACTATGGGGCCCTCCTCTAGTCTACAGCGTAAAGAGCAGAACTATGGGCCCTCCTCTAGTCTACAGCGTAAAGGGCAGAACTATGGGGCCCTCCTCGAGTCTACAGCGTGAAGGGCAGAACTATGGGGCCCTCCTCGAGTCTACAGCATGAAGGGCAGAACTATGGGGCCCTCCTCTAGTCTACAGTGTGAAGGGCAGAACTATGGGGCCCTCCTCTAGTCCACAGTGTGAAGGGCAGAACTATGGGACCCTCCTCGAGTCTACAGTGTGAAGGGTTAGGAGGAGCAGATGGAGTTCCAAAAGCTCCCGTATAGACACGGACTCGGCTGTTCTGGAATACCGGAAAAACTCCCCGCTCTGTCTGACACCCCCTTTCTTCTTTTTCTTTCCTCCCCCACTTTTCTTTCATTGTCTTTCTCTCCAGCCTTCCTCAAACCCACCCACCGCCGCCCCTCCCCAAGCCTGAAAGCACAGCCGGATGTGGGGTAGGCCTGGAGTGAATGAGGTGGGGGAGGGATGGGGAGTCTCCCTACTACCTGGAATGATTAGTGGGGGTGGGATGGCAAGAAAGAGGTATGAAAAAAACTGGGCAGAAAGACAACTGATGTCTTCTGTGCTGGCAACAGCCTTTTCTAATCCTAGCCCTGGGGCCACACTATGCAGTCAAGCGGGCTATTACATGGCAACAATTAGGGGGCTGGAGCCTAACACCTGGTCCTCCCCATTCTGGCCCTCCACTGGCAGCTGACTGTACAGTCTCATCGCCAGGTGGTCCTACTTCAATGACATTAGCTAGTCACTCAAGAGTTAATCAGGAGCCTGTCTTAGCCTAGTGTTGGCTGCATGGATCCCATTTACCAGCCTCAGCCCCATCCAAGACTGGCTGTCTTTTTATGGGGATGTACGGAGACAACGTTGTTTAGAAAACTTGTTCAAATGAAGATCTCTAAGAGGGAGCTCAAATAATTAACCGACGGACTGAGGCCTCTAGGATTCCATCCTGTTTAGCAACTCGAGGTGCGTCCACATACAGCGAGGGACTATAATGGGCCTTTTCATGGACGCACAAAAACAGATGGAGGAGCTGGGAAGTGCTATACATCTCTGCAGATGGCCGCGACAAAGTAGGGGGAGGGAAACGGGATTTGGTCAAAGTCGGCAGATACAAAAACAAGTGGGTGTAGACTATAGCAGCCAGGGCCATATCTGCCTCCACAAAGGCCATTCCATCTATATCCCCCTGCCCTGAAGATCTGAGAGTAAATAACACTCATTACAATGACAATACATATAGATTTGTAGCCCAAACTGCTAGAATCTCATCAATAGTAATTAGTGGCTATACATAACTAATGAAGATGTGCACAGCACATAAATCTGAAGAGCTCAGGGCCTTTGTTTTCCTGCCAAAGCCTTTTGGAGGAGTGCAGGTCTGGTAAACAAGGTTTTCTGTCAACATTTAAAATGGAAAAACCTAGAGAGGAACATCTACAATGACAGGGAGCCGAAAGTCTTGTTTTAGAAAGAGACTACTAAGAGGTTATAAATCTAGAGCTGATGACCAGATAACCAACCAAGCTTTCTCTTTGTCCAGAGCAACAACAGCAGCACAGCAAATACATTCAGGCCACCAAATGACAATGCCAATCATAGAAAGGCCTACTGTACAGTATGTCGCTCTGTGGCCAAATCGATGGTTGCCACTTGACAACGTACACATACTCTCTCCATTATCACATCAAAGGGAGCCTTCTGGAAATGGCAGAAAATGCACTATACACACTTTAATGTTTCGCTTGTCTCTCTATTTGGAAAATTCCATTTAATGCAAAAATGCAAATGCTCAGGACATCCTACACGGGGAAACAATGGAGCCGGGCCAGAAGAGGAATAGGTGCTGCCTTTCAACTGTTTAAAGAGGCAACATATATATAATCAACTAATTCCTCTTTAAAATAACCAATTAAGGCTGTGACATTTAACGCAATGTGAAGAAAATCTTTAGACTAACAGTGGTTCTAGTCTCATTATGATAAAAGAGAATTGAAAAGCTAGCCTAATGCCAATTTTAGGACAAAACAGAGCGAGGCCAAAGGTTTCCAGACAAAAGAAGTCCCTAACCCAGGGCCACGTCACAGAGACTGAGAGAATCCTGGGGTATGTGAGGAGTGACATTTTGCTGACATTTCCCGGTAGCATTGAACACGGGCCGTCTCGAGACGACTACAGAAATATCTGTGGATATGCTTGAATGTGACAGAAGAGAGCGAGAGAGGAGAGAGAGCCCTGGTCTTTTCATGGGACAGTCTCAGTGCTCGGGCCGGTGATGATGAGGGACACAGAGATTGAATGGTAATAACTGGTGCGCAGACAATGGATGATTGAAGGCTCTCTCCGCGACGCTGAAGGATTTCAATATCAGAGCGGCCCTAGAACTGGGATCCTTATCGGGGCAGGCCTCAGACAAAAGGGGAGCTGCGCGTGAAATGTGGGCTAAAACATGGGCACACGACCACACCGATTAGCAAAAGGCTGCGCACACAAAGAAGCCAGCTTTATGTGGACAAAGGCTGTCCAGTGCCTCGTTGTAACGAGAGAGATAGAAGGAGAGCGGAGAGAGAGGACGAGGAAGAGAGAGACAGAGGGAGAAAGGGAGAGAAGGAGAGAGAGGCTTTACATATATTCTTTCCTCCATCTTCTACAAGATGTCAGGCCTAAGGAGTCTGGAGACTAGAGAAGGGAGGGGAAGAGAGCCCAGTGTTTGAGTGCTCCAGGCCCTCTGCTTCCGATGAGGAATAATGGACTAGCAACACCAGAAAACTCCCAGGACCCTTCCATCGCTAAAACCTTCCCCATCCTATTCATAAATATCCACACAGACACACATAAACACGTATGCCACACACCTGCACGGTTGTTTTTCTGCCCCCCAAAAAACTAAAAATACTACAAATGTGCAGAGGCTTCCCAGGGAAGCTCATTAACCCTCCCTCAAGAACCCTGAGACAAAAGAGAAGAAACAAAACCGAACTAATCAATGACAACGCAGCCATTGTAGTGGAAACAAGAACAAGCATCAATTTGGATAACCTGAGAGGGCTAACAGCTTTCCTTTAGTGGCGTTTGGCTGGCTGGGAGGAGAAAGAAAGTTCATTAATTAAACAGGACTAGGGGAACAGATGGAATGGCTAGTTGGATGCTAATCACTTAAAGCAGACAGACCGGTTTTACACCCGCCGTAGAACCACACACACACACATCAATCCCTATTAACACGTCCTGCGTTACCAGCACTGAAGTCCGTTACGGAGTCTGATCGGCAGAGCGGATGGCCTTCCATATACAAGGACTAAAACTATTGATGCACACTGGGGCTGGCCAATCCACAGAGTTGAACTGTGGAATGCACACACAAGTGCACAGAGTAGTACCACTGAAGTCCACGGTTATGACTGCTTACAAAGACAAAACACCTAGCATCCATCAGCACCAGTCCTCTCAGACAAATACTTTTCAACCAGGGATTCCTTCAAAGTACAGTGCATTGCGAAAGTATTCGGCCCCCTTGAACTTTGCGACCTTTTGCCACATTTCAGGCTTCGAACAAAGATATAAAACTGTATTTTTTTGTGAAGAATCAACAACAAGTGGGACACAATCATGAAGTGGAACGACATTTATTGGATATTTCAAACTTTTTTAACAAATCAAAAACTGAAAAATTGGGCGTGCAAAATTATTCAGCCCCCTTAAGTTAATACTTTGTAGCGCCACCTTTTGCTGCAATTACAGCTGTAAGTCGCTTGGGGTATGTCTCTATCAGTTTTGCACATCAAGAGACTGACATTTTTTCCCATTCCTCCTTGCAAAACAGCTCGAGCTCAGTGAGGTTGGATGGAGAGCATTTGTGAACAGCAGTTTTCAGTTCTTTCCACAGATTCTCGATTGGATTCAGGTCTGGACTTTGACCATTCTAACACCTGGATATGTTTATTTTTGAACCATTGCATTGTAGATTTTGCTTTATGTTTTGGATCATTGTCTTGTTGGAAGACAAATCTCCGTCCCAGTCTCATGTCTTTTGCAGACTCCATCAGGTTTTCTTCCAGAATGGTCCTGTATTTGGCTCCATCCATCTTCCCATCAATTTTAACCATCTTCCCTGGCCCTGCTGAAGAAAAGCAGGCCCAAACCATGATGCTGCCACCACCATGTTTGACAGTGGGATGGTGTGTTCAGGGTGATGAGCTGTGTTGCTTTTACGCCAAACATAACGTTTTGCATTGTTGCCAAAAAGTTCAATTTTGGTTTCATCTGACCAGAGCACCTTCTTCCACATGTTTGGTGTGTCTCCCAGGTGGCTTGTGGCAAACTTTAAACAACACTTTTTATGGATCTCTTTAAGAAATGGCTTTCTTCTAGCCACTCTTCAATAAAAGGCCAGATTTGTGCAATATACGACTGATTGTTGTCCTATGGACAGAGTCTCCCACCTCAGCTGTAGATCTCTGCAGTTCATCCAGAGTGATCATGGGCCTCTTGGCTGCATCTCTGATCAGTCTTCTCCTTGTATGAGCTGAAAGTTTAGAGGGACGGCCAGGTCTTGGTAGATTTGCAGTGGTCTGATACTCCTTCCATTTCAATATTATCGCTTGCACAGTGCTCCTTGGGATGTTTAAAGCTTGGGAAATCTTTTGTATCCAAATCCGGCTTTAAACTTCTTCACAACAGTATCCCGGACCTGCCTGGTGTGTTCCTTGTTCTTCATGATGCTCTCTGCGCTTTTAACGGACCTCTGAGACTATCACAGTGCAGGTGCATTTATACGGAGACTTGATTACACACAGGTGGATTGTATTTATCATCATCATTAGTCATTTAGGTCAACATTGGATCATTCAGAGATCCTCAGTGAACTGCTGGAGAGAGTTTGCTGCACTGAAAGTAAAGGGGCTGAATAATTTTGCACGCCCAATTTTTCAGTTTTTGATTTGTTAAAAAAGTTTGAAATATCCAATAAATGTCGTTCCACTTCATGATTGTGTCCCACTTGTTGTTGATTCTTCACAAAAAAATACAGTTTTATATCTTTATGTTTGAAGCCTGAAATGTGGCAAAAGGTCGTAAAGTTCAAGGGGGCCGAATACTTTCGCAATGCACTATGTTTTTCCTCCACAGATAAAAAGATAAATGATTTCCATAACAACAAGATATGGAAGAATGGCCTAGGTTTTGATGGCTGGTGATAGAGACAGCTTTCACAGTTATCAGAACTAGAGGTGTCTAGTGGATACCAAACACCTCTGTGGCTTCACCCGACAGGTTCATAATGATACAGCCAGTCTGATACTAGTAACGCTACCCGACACCTCCCTACCGGGGCTGGCTTGCTGAATGGTGGGAGAGAGAAGGGGATCCCACGCAGACCTGGCAACCTCTCAGCCTTTCACTGCACTCTTACAAAACAGACAGATGTCAGGCATGAATGCATAACAGACGGAGCAGGGAGGGGAGAGTTGTGAGGCGTTCAAGTTTAAAGATACACGGAGCATGACATTCTTTCAGTAACATGCTGTGCTGTAATGTGTGTACATTCCCAGGACTTGAAATATTTAGTGATGGGGTGGCACAAGTATAGAAAACAAAAATTGGTCTGTTCTGCAAATGGCGGACGGCGAATCTTTTTAAACTAACATTTTTCAAAAATACCCATTTAAAATTCCCTTGGGTAACACAATCACAAGAGTGGACAACGATCAGACAAAATTATAGGTTACATTCTCCCATTTGGAGACTATTGACAGTTTAACAACCTTAGTAAAACATACCCCATAACACAATAAAAAGATGACGAAAAAATAGCACTTCAATGCTTCCGACAAACCCACAGTAACTCCTCATCAACTCTCTGTGCTGCTCTCATCCCCAGGATCAGTACACAGACCGTGTCTTTATGGTCTTTCAGGGCCCTGTGCTGTTATCAAGCCCTCCAGCCCCTGCCATCAGCCGTCTGTTTCCATGCATGCTCTACCTGTGTTTAAGAGTGGCCCTGCTCTGCTCAGCCGCCGCTCAGCCACCGGCCCCCAGGGCTTTCACTGGGAGGGTGAGTGGGGGACGCCTTTTGTTAGAGGCAGGGTGGAGAGGAGATGGAGGGGAGAGGGAAAAAACTATAATGCTGTGAGTCATTCTGCATTAGCAGCGGGGGGGGGGGGGGGGGGGGGGGGGGGGGGTACTTTTGCATGTTGTATGAAGCTAGACGCCATATGCCATCCGGCCAGGCTGCCTCCTGAGTCAAGGTTGGGTTTGACAGGTCTGTGCGTGTCCCCCCCCCCTGCTCCCTTGGCCCTTCTAGGCCCCAGCGGCAGAGCTGAGCGGCCGTGGAGTGGTGGTGTGTGGGCGGGGAGGGGACTCAGTGATGTGAACACATCAGACATTGTCGTGAGCCCCAGGAACAGCTGGTCAGCTGGAGAGATGTGGGGGCGGGTTGAGGGCGGAGGAGCGGAGGGGTTGAGGGCGGAGGGGTTAAGGGCGGAGGAGTGGAGGGCAGAGGAGTGGAGGGCAGAGGAGTGGAGGGCAGAGGAGTGGAGGGCAGAGGAGTGGAGGGCAGAGGAGTGGAGGGCGGAGGAGTGGAGGGCGGAGGAGTAGAGGGGTTGAGGGCAGAGGAGTTGAGGGCAGAGGAGTGGAGGGTGGAGGAGTGGAGGGCGGAGGAGTAGCGGGGTTGAGGGCAGAGGAGTGGAGGGCAGAGGAGTGGAGGGCGGAGGAGTGGAGGGCGGAGGAGTGGAGGGCGGAGGAGTGGAGGGCGGAGGAGTGGAGGGGTTGAGGGTGAAGGAGTGGACCTAATCCCACTGATCATGGGATTAGGTTAAAATATTCAGTAGAGGAAACTCCCTCCATCCCAAAATGTCATAAACCCCAACCATAGGCCCCCTTTCATCCACTCCTCAGCCCCCACCAAACTCAAACTACTCCAAAGTCCTGCTTCTCCCAACAACAGTCTCCAACCCAACCGCCTCTGACAACCCCGACCTCCACCCTGTCGAGCAATCCACCCTGCCCCAGACTTCTGAGTTCCTATTGGGTCAGGGTGGTCTTTGGGAATGGATGTCCCTGAGAGCTGGACTGCGACAAAGCTGAGAGCTGGACCGTGACAGAGCTGGACTGTGACAGAGCTGAGAGCTGGACCGTGACAGAGCTGGACCGTGACAGAGCTGAGAGCTGGACCTTTTCATGGCGTCAGACCGAGGCTCTGCATCTGTCCTCGTGCTCCTAGACCTTAGTGCTGCTTTTGATACCATCGATCACCACATTCTTTTGGAGAGATTGGAAACCGAAATTGGTCGACACGGACAGGTTCTGGCCTGGTTTAGATCTCATCTGTCGGAAAGATATCAGTTTGTCTCTGTGAATGGTATGACCTCTGACAAATCAACTGTAAATGTTGGTGTTCCTCAAGGTTCTGTTTTAGGACCATATACATTTGACCTCTTGGGGATGTCATTCGAAAACATGAATGTTAACTTTCACTGCTATGCGGATGACACGTAGCTGTACATTTCAATGAATCATGGTGAAGCCCCAAAATTGCCCTCGCTAGAAGCCTGTTTCTCAGACATAAGGAAGTGGATGGCTGCAAACGTTCGACTTTTAAACTCAAAACAGAGATGCTTGTTCTAAGTCCCAAGAAACAAAGAGATCTTCTGTTGAATCTGACAATTAATCTTGATGGTTGTACAGTCGTCTCAAATAAAACTGAAGGATATCGGCGTTTTCTCTGGACCCTGATCTCTCTTTTGATGAACATATCAAGACTG
Organism: Oncorhynchus mykiss; assembly: GCF_013265735.2. Lineage (NCBI taxonomy): Eukaryota > Metazoa > Chordata > Actinopteri > Salmoniformes > Salmonidae > Oncorhynchus > Oncorhynchus mykiss. The sequence continues at coordinate 15,975,491 of NC_048589.1, read as the reverse complement.
TTTAAAGGACAGCTTTTTTCCCCATCTACGTAACATTGCAAAAATCAGAAACGTTCTTTCCAAAAATGATGCAGAAAAATGAATCCATGCTTTTGTCACTTCTAGGTTAGACTACTGCAATGCTCTACTTTCCGGCTACCCGGATAAAGCACTAAATAAAACTTCAGTTAGTGCTAAATACGGCTGCTAGAATCCTGACTAGAACCAAAACATTTGATCATATTACTCCAGTGCTAGCCTCCCAACGCTGGCTTCCTGTTAAGGCAAGGGCTGATTTCAAGGCCTGATTTGGGCCTGCCGTACATACCTACACGTACGCTATGGTCACAAGACGCAGACCTCCTAATTGTCCTTCGAATTTCTAAGCAAACAGCTGGAGGCAGGGCTTTCTCCTATAAAGAGCTCCATTTTTATGGAATGGTCTGCCTACCCATGTGAGAGACGCAGACTTGGTCTCAACTTTTAAGTCTTTACTGAAGACTCATCTCTTCAGTAGGTCATGTGATTGAGTGTTGTCTGGCCCAGGAGTGTGAAGGTGAACGGAAAGGCTCTGGAGCAACGAACTGCCCTTGCAGTCTCTGCCTGGCCGGTTCCCCTCTTTCCACTGGGATTCTCTGCCTCTAACCCTATAACACGGACTGAGTCACTGGCTTACTGGTGCTCTTCCATGCCCTCCCTAGGAGGGGTGCGTCACTTGAGTGGGTTGAGTCACTGACGTGACCTTCCTGTCTGGGTTGGCGCCCCCCTTTGGGTTGTGCCGTGGCGGAGAACTTTGTGGGCTATACTCAGCCTTGTATAGTAAATTGGTAAATTGGTGGTTGAAGATATCCCTCTAGTGGTGTGGGCACTGTGCTTTGGCAAAGTGGGTGGGGTTATATCCTGCCTGTTTGCCCCTGTCCGGGGGTATCATCGGATGGTGCCACAGTGTCTCCTGACCCCTACCGTCTCAGCCTCCAGTATTTATGCTGCAGTAGTTTGTGTGTCGGGGGGCTAGGGTCAGTGTTATATCTGGAGTATTTCTCCTGTCTTATCCGGTGTCCTGTGTGAATTTAATTCTCTCTTTCTCTCTCTCGCAGGACCATGCCTCAGGACTACCTGGCATGATGACTCCTTGCTGTCCCCAGTCCACCTGGCCGTGCTGCTGCTCCAGTTTCAACTGTTCTGGAACGCTGACCTGTTCACCGGATGTGCTACCTATCCCAGACCTGCTGTTTTCAACTCTCTAGAGACAGCAGGAGCGGTAGAGATACTCTTAATGATCGGCTATGAAAAGCCAACTGACATTTACTCCTGAGGTGCTGACTTGTTGCACCCTCGACAACTACTGTGATTATTATTATTTGACCATGCTGGTCATTTATGAACATTTGAACATCTTGGCCATGGTCTGTTATAATCTCCACCCGGCACAGCCAGAAGAGGACTGGTCACCCCTCATAGCCTGGTTCCTCTCTAGGTTTCTTCCTATGTTTTGGCCTTTCTAGGGAGTTTTTCCTAGCCACCGTGCTTCTAGACCTGAATTGCTTGCTGTTTGGGGTTTTAGGCTGGGTTCTGTACAGCACTTTGAGAGATCAGCTGATGTAAGAAGGGCTATATAAATACATTTGATTTGACCGTGACAGAGCTGAGAGCTGGACAGTGACAGAGCTGGATCGTGACAGACCTGAGAGCTGGACCGTGACAGAGCTGGACCGTGACAGAGCTGGACTGGAAACAGAACAAGACCCTAACCTATTGGAAGCAGGTTGCTCTTCCATACAACGTCACAGAGCCTCTAATTCAAAAGGCAAAGACACAGAGGAGAGTTAGGGATGTACACATCACTTCTCACTGAGAGGCTTATGACAGAGGGAAGATGGCCCAGCTCACCCTTCTCACTGTGCCAAGCCAAGCACTCAGTTCATGGGCTTGGAGATGTCTGCAGGAGACTGTTATGGCACACTAGCTGACAAATAAGAGCCTATCAGCAACACTAAATAGTACATGTTCAGCTACAGTACACGAACATGGCAGCTCCCATTCATAACCTCCTTTCAAAGACTCCGAAAGATGCTTTCCTCCTGACTAGGTAATGAAACTTCTTGTCCTAAAGATCACATTGTTATCCATGTAGGGACAATGAGAGAGAGAAACAAAGCCTTATTCAGAAGGTACACAAAGCAGTAGGCCAATATCAGTGGCAAGAGTCACACATATATGATGTTTTCATGAGCGTGCAAAGGCAGAGCTCCAGATCTGGTAGACAGTTGGTTAGATGAGGCAAGGACCTGCACCTCTGGAGGTTGGCAGCCCTAGGTTCCACTGGGCTCTGTGAGCTTCCCTGAGAAGATGAAACCTCTCTCTGCCACTACACTGCATGTCCCCCACAATGCCACCTAAAAGTCCGGCTCGCATGACTGGCCACGTGCAGGAACAGATTATGCCTATTGATTGCTGCCCGGGGGCGGATCTCTCTGTGTATGTGTGCGTGCGTGTCTTAGGGGAGGGTAGTAAGGGCACTGGGGCGAAAAAGCTATTGATTCTGTCCAGCGGGGATGTTGCGTTTCAGAATGAAGGTCAGCTCTACTTCGCCTCCCACTATTAGAGGCTCCTGCTACCTAAACACACAGCACACGTTTACTCTGGAGCGAGTGCTTGTTTAGGAGAGAATAACACTTAGTGACTGGATCAAGCCTCCCGTCAGAAACCCAACAGGGTATGTGGAAGCAGAGGGAGTCCACCACAGCCATATAATATCTATAATAAATATGCCATTTAGCAGAACCTTATCCAAAGCGGCCCGCTATCCTGGCGTTGCAAGCGCCAATACGAGACCAACTTAACTACAGTAGGACCACATACAGTAGTTGGGGATGAATGACACATTGCATGTCAGGGGGAAATTCTCTTGATATATGGTGTGCTACTTAAATAGTGGGAACTTGGCCGTCAAGAGTATTCTCCTCCCGCATGTCAGGTTCTCACCACTCACAGTGAGTTTGCGTTCCCCTCTGGCAGTGGAGGAGACTGCAGCACGCTGCTCAGTGTTCATACAGGGTGACTATTAGGATTCACACAGCCTCCTCTAATAAGGCCATGTTAATGACACGGGTGATTTCTGACAGCCTTGTAATATAAAGGTATGTGGGGTCAGGACTGTCTCTTTCACGTTCCACAGCGTTCTTAAACGCTGACCATGTGTCACACATACACCGACACACAAATTCACAAACAAAATCTCTCACACACAAACTACTCCAAGTACCATGGTGTAGAGCCAAAAAGGAAACAGCGGATTGTAGAGGAGTGTGTGTGTGTGTGTGTGTGTCTCCAGCAATGTGGCTGGTGGTCATATTTCAATATCAAATCCAATTAGCCGGAGTGATGGCGCAGCAGAGCGCCTGGCTGCTGGAGACTCCAGTTCTGTGGCGGACGAAGCGGGAGAGAGGAAACCAGAGAGCACCACAGAGCCAGGCCTGCCTTTATGGGGACGCAGAGGTCATGTGGCTTTTCTTTGTAGAAACATTAAACAAATTACCTTGGAGAGCGGCCTGGCTACAGACTGCAGATTGGGGAGCGGCCTGGCTACAGACAGCAGATTGGGGAGCGGCCTGGCTACAGACAGCAGATTTGGGAGCGGCCTGGCTACAGACAGCAGATTGGGGAGCGGCCTGGCTACAGACAGCAGATTGGGGAGCGGCCTGGCTACAGACAGCAGATTGGGGAGCGGCCTGGCTACAGACAGCAGATTTGGGAGCGGCCTGGCTACAGACAGCAGATTGGGGAGCGGCCTGGCTACAGACAGCAGATTGGGGAGCGGCCTGGCTACAGACAGCAGATTTGGGAGCGGCCTGGCTACAGACAGCAGATTTGGGAGCGGCCTGGCTACAGACAGCAGATTGGGGAGCGGCCTGGCTACAGACAGCAGATTTGGGAGCGGCCTGGCTACAGACAGCAGATTTGGGAGCGGCCTGGCTACAGACAGCAGATTGGGGAGCGGCCTGGCTACAGACAGCAGATTGGGGAGCGGCCTGGCTACAGACAGCAGATTGGGGAGCGGCCTGGCTACAGACAGCAGATTGGGGAGCGGCCTGGCTACAGACAGCAGATTGGGGAGCGGCCTGGCTACAGACAGCAGATTGGAGAGCGGCCTGGCTACAGACAGCAGATTGGGGAGCGGCCTGGCTACAGACAGCAGATTGGGGAGCGGCCTGGCTACAGACAGCAGATTGGGGAGCGGCCTGGCTACAGACAGCAGATTGGGGAGCGGCCTGGCTACAGACAGCAGATTGGAGAGCGGCCTGGCTACAGACAGCAGATTGGAGAGCGGCCTGGCTACAGACAGCAGATTGGGGAGCGGCCTGGCTACAGACAGCAGATTGGGGAGCGGCCTGGCTACAGACAGCAGATTGGGGAGTGGCCTAGCTACAGACAGCAGATTGGGGAGCGGCCTGGCTACAGACAGCAGATTGGGGAGCGGCCTGGCTACAGACAGCAGATTGGGGAGCGGCCTGGCTACAGACAGCAGATTGGGGAGCGGCCTGGCTACAGACAGCAGATTGGGGAGTGGCCTGGCTACAGACAGCAGATTGGGGAGCGGCCTGGCTACAGACAGCAGATTGGGGAGTGGCCTGGCTACAGACAGCAGATTTGGGAGCGGCCTGGCTACAGACAGCAGATTGGGGAGCGGCCTGGCTACAGACAGCAGATTGGGGAGCGCCGGGGCGGGGAAACGCTGGATAGGGATTTAATCTCAGCTACACAAACAGCCTGCTCTGAAAAGAGCCAAGGTTATTGTTGCAACCCAAAATAAAACACCTACATTTTGCAGAAGACGAGAGGCAGATGAGATGAGGAAGAGAAGGGAGCATACATGGAGGAGTGGTACAATGCAGAAACCATTCAGCAGAAGGAGGAATGGGTCATGCCTTTGGGTCAAGTCTAGATACAGTACCAGTCAAAAGTGTGGACACACCTACTCATTCAAGGGTTTTTCTTTATTTTTTACTATTTTCTACATTGTAGAATAATAGTGAAGACATCAAAACTATGAAATAACACATATGGAATCATGTAGTAACAAAAAAAGTGTTAAACAAATCAAAATATATGTTGTATATATGATTGTTCAAAGTAGCCACCCTTTGCCTTGATGACAGCTTTGCACACTCTTGGCAACCAGCTTCATGAGGAATGCTTTTCCAACAGTCTTGAAGGAGATCCCACATATGCTGAGCAATTGTTGGCTGCTTTTCCTTCACTCTGCGGCCCAACTCATCCCAAACCATCTCAATTGGGTTGAGGTCAGGTGATTGTGGAGTCCAGGTTATCTGATGCATCACTCCTTCACTCTCCTTCTTGGTCAAATTGCACTTACAGTCTGGAGGTGTGTTGGGTCATTGTCCTGTTGTAAAACAAATGACAGTCCCACTAAGTGCAAACCAGATGGGATGGCATATCGCTGCAGAATGCTGTGGTAGCCATGCTGGTTAAGTGTGCCTTGAATTCTAAATAAATCACCAACATTGTCACCAGCAAAGCACCCTCACACTATCACACCACCTTCTCCATGCTTCATGGTGGGAATCATATATGCGGAAACCATCCATTCACCTATTCTGCATCTCACAAAGACACGGCGGTTGGAACTGTATCATTAGTTTTGGTGTTCCTGCTCTTTTTTGAGTTAATAAACTTCAAATAGCATTCTAAATTATATCTTAAAACATTCTTCAAAAATAGTCAGAACTTTATTTACTGGTAGGAGTCTTTTTTCTTTTAACAAATCCTGAGAAATCTTCTGAATTACAAAATAGTTTGTGTTTGTTTGTGTGTGCGCCCTATCTTGATAAAAAAAAATAGGTCTCATCGCCTCGATGACTCATGACTATTTCTTTGTTTAAACGTAATCCTCCAGCCATCCAGAAAAATGTCCCACACACAGACACCAGTGCTGGCATTGCCAGCATCCATTGGCTGGGAGCATCCGTTTGTCAGCTCATCTTCCAGATCTGCAGTATGTGGGGCCTCACCCTGGCTGGATGCTTCACACTGCCAACGCTCCAGCCCAGCCAGCGATCATCTCATCTCGCAGATCAGGCCGTCGTGCTGCTCTCTTCTTGCTAAGGAATGCCAGGTAGGCTTGGTCTGGCCCGGCCCGGCCCTGGCTCCCTTCCCCCTTGGCTCCCAGTGCAGACTGGCCTATGGTAGCTAGGCAGCGCTGGCAGCTCAGCACATCTCACACTGGAGTAATTCACTTGGCTTTGGGTTACAGACATCTGCCTCTCTGCTGTCCCACTGATGCCCCCAGGGACCCTGAGAGGGGCTGATATGAGCCTCGCTGATGGGTGGGTGGGATGGGGGGGGGTGACACCCGTGCATACAAATGCAAGCACATACACATCAAACACTCAGAATGTACAGCCACATACACCTGTAGCCAAAGTTTAGTGCACATTATTAGCTTAAAAACATACTATAGGCTACTGACATTATCGCGCACCCTTGCCCACTTTCCTTACAAACCGTAAACCAATGACAAAATAAATACTTGAGAGCGGTGCACAACTTGAGTCCAACCTCAAAAACTGGAGATTGCCGGTCGCCATGGCAACACCCAGAGAGCTACTGTGGTCCCTGCGAGGCCACTCTGTACAGCCTGTCCCTGTCCGGGGAGAGGTGGAGCTGCAAGGCTTTGTGGGAGATCAGATTTCACCCACAGGGGCCCGCTCCAAAAAAATCCCTCCCCTCCTTCAGTCCTCAACTTATTCACATGCAAATTCATCTCCATCGCTGATTACGCTCGTCTTAAACCAACTGACATGTACAGCTGGAGATCAGGCCCTTGACGACAGGCAGGCTGTTACAGGGATGGAGGGGAGGACGGGTTAATGACAGTCATGTCTCTGCTGCTGTCGTCTAAACACACTGCATCATACAAGACGACAGAGAGGTTCCACAAGATCCCCATTACAGACCCAGATGGACACATGCGTCCTCACATGTCACTACGGGCTGCGCGACACACCGCAACACCTCATCCCGGTGCGCTGTTAATCGCTGTATGTAAATCAGCCAGCGCATCAAGATCAGTGTCAGTGTTCACCCATGCAGATCACCCAACACGCTACACGCACCACATGGGAATCCACCCAGGCCAACCACTAGAAGGGCTAACGCTGCGATTACAAGCAACACGTTTAGAAATTCAATATTTTCTCATATGAGAACAATCATCGGAGTGTGAGGAATAACATTAATTCATATAAAAAATAATACATATAAAAAGATAACCGTCCCTGGAAAAACTTGCACGGCCTAACTGCTGAGGCTCTGTGGTCAGTTGTTAACCTTGAGGCAGACAGGGCTGTAAGGGTAGGGGAGACAGAGTAAAGAGTTCACACAAAGGATACAAGCTCTGGTAAAGCGTCAGGCGGGACTTGACAGCTCTGCTGGCGTTGATGCAGGTGGCACGCACGAGGCTGGGTAGCAGCGTTCCGGTGACGATGGCGCCGTTGAAAAGAGGCCCAAAGAAGGGGACCTACGAGGGGAAGGAGGGAGGGAGGGAGGGAGGGAGGGAGGGAGGGAGGGAGGGAGGGAGGGAGGGAGGGAGGGAGGGAGGGAGGGAGGGAGGGAGGGAGGGAGAAAGTTACCATCTTAAATAAACGTCATAACCGTTGAATTCTTATTTTTGTCTGTGGAAGGAAAAGTGAAGACAGGACGGCCGGGCATTCGTGTGGTTGAGTCCGTTTCCGCGGTTACATGGACTCATTACAACATGATGAAACTTTGTTGCTCCGTGCTGAAACAAGCAAGGTGCTGTAGCAAACCAGTCTGGTTGCCTAGGCAACGCTCCCGCCCATGCAGCATGAGCACATGCAGTCAAGAGCGGAGGGAAGGAGAAAATGTGCGTCATAAAAATAAAAATGCTATTCAAACGCAGTACTAGTGAAACATTTGGACACACCTACTCATTCTAGGGATTTTCTTTATTTTTAACTATTTTCTACATTGTAGAATAATAGTGAAGACATCAAAACTATGAAATAACACCAAAAAAAGGTGTTAAACAAATCAAAATATATTTTCTATTTGAGATTCTTCAAAGCAGCCACCCTTTGCCTTGATGACAGCTTTGCACACACTTGGCATTCTCTCAACCAACTTCATGAGCTAGTCACCTGGAATGCATTTCAATTAACTCTGTCAGAGTGACCATTGGGTTCTTGGTCACCTCCCTGACCAAGGCCCTTCTCCCCCAATTGCTCAGTTTGGCCAGATCTAGGAAGAGTCTTCCATTTTAGAAAGATGGAGGCTATTGTGATCTTGGGGACCTTCAATGCTACAGAAATATTTTGGTACCCTTCCCAAGATCGGTACCTCGACACAATCCTGCCTCGGAACTCTACGGACAATTCCTTCGACCTCATGACTTGGTTTTTGCTCTGACATGCACTGTAAACTGTGGGACCTTAAATTGACAGGTGTGTGCCTTTCCAAATCATGTCCAATCATTTAATTTACCACAGGTGGACTACAATCAAGTTGTAGAACCATCTCAAGGATGATTAATGGAAAAAGCACCCGAGTTCAATTTCGAGTCTCACAGCAAAGGGTCTGAATACTTATGCAAATAAGGTATTTCTGTTTATTTTTAATAAATGTACTTTTTCCACGGTGTGCTCAATTAAAGACATGAAAACACATAATTGTTTGTGTGTTATTAGTTTAAGCAGACTGTGTTTGTCTATTGTTGTGACCTAGATGAAGACGAAATCTAATTTTATGAACGATTTATGCAGAAATCCAGCTATTTCCAAATGGTTCACATACTTTTTCTTGCCACTGTAGTGAGCAATATGTTTGGAACATCAAATCGCAATAAATTAGAAGTATTGAATCACATTACATATGCTATTGGCACCTAAGTATCATGATAACATTATCTTGTTGGGGTCCCTGGCAACTCCCAGCCCAATATCTAATATTGCTACAGGGTTAGATTCAAGTTTGAGTGACTTAGGACTAAGTGTTGAGCTTATTTAGCATAGAAACCACACACACACATCTAACGCAAATCAATACCGGAGAAAATACTTTGATTGAACTGTTGAACAAATACAGTGGGAGCTCTCTGTGTTTGAGAGCAGCGTGCATGTGTGTGACACATGCGTCTGTTCATGCTTTTTGGGGAGATCTTAAATCTCCTGAGTTTAATGATCATTGACCTGGAATGTGACGTGCGTGTCAGAGCCTCTCTATAAGTCCTGCTGTCTACTTGACATGGCATAGCTCATTATACAGACAGTCCCTCCACTTCAATAATTAGACTACACTTCAAACTGACAGCTAGCCCATTCAATCTCTACTGGTGTAAAAAAAAAAGAAAAAAGCCAAACTTCTAGAGGTCAACTCAGGACAATGAAGCTCTAGAACAATAAAGGGTCTGTGTAATGGGGGCCGTAGGATTCTATGGTGGAGGTTTGGGCTGCAGACTGGGTGGTTGTTGGTGGTGTCTTTCTGTCTGTCTGTGTGGATATTGGGAGGAGGCCTAGGTGGATGGCCAGACAGAGGTCTATGGGCATCATCCCCAGGTTGGCAGAGTCCTGCTGGCAGGTCAGTGGAATGAGAAAGCTGCCATGCATTCTGGCCCCATCTTTTGCTCCAACACACCAAAGCCCCTCGTTTGGCCGACACAGTCTCTTTCGGCACTCTTTAGAAGAGACTGGAGATATTGTGTGAGGTTTTCTTATAGATCTGAGATGTGGAAGTCCCAGTGACGGACTTCCAATTGTATTTTTTGGGTCACGTTTAGGATGAATATTAGAGTATACCAATCTAAGTATATAGTGCCATAAGAACATAATCACACCCGTTAATTTTTTCAACATTTTGGTGTGTTCCAGCCTGAATTTAGTGCAATTGAGATTTTTTGTCACTGGCCACACACACCCACCCACCCACCCACCCACCCACCCACCTTGTGGAATTATGCTTTTCGAAACTTTTACAAATTAATACAAAATTTAAAGCTGAAATGTCTTGAGTCAATAAGTACTCAACCCCTTTGTTATGACAAGCCTAAATAAGTTCACAAGTAAAAATGTGCTTAACAAGTCACGTTTTAAATTAATCTCATCTCTGTACCACACACATACAGATAATTGTAAGCTCCCTCAGTCGAGCAGTGAATTTCAAACACAAATTCAACCAAAGACCAATGCCTCGCAAAGAAGGGCACCTTTTGGTAGATGAAAAAATAATAAACTAGAAATAGCAGACACTGAATAAACCCCTTTGAGCGTGTGGATTTTATAAATTACCCTTTGGATCGTGCATTAATACACCCAGTCAACACAAAGATACTGCCGTTCTTCCTAACTTAGTTGCCAGAGAGGAAGGAAACCGCTCAGGGATTTCACAGTGAGGCCAATGTAACTCACTTTTTATCCTGAATACAAAGGGTTATATTTGGGGCAAATTCAATACAACACATTACTGAGTACCACTCTTCATATTTTCAAGCATAGTGGTGGCTGCATCATGGTATGGGTATGCTTGTAATTTTTAAGGATTGTGGAGTTTTTCAGAAAAAAATAAAAATAAAATGGAGCTAAGCACAGGCAAAATCCTAGTGGAAAACCTGGTTCAGTCTACCTTCCACCAGACACTGGGAGATTAACTCACCTTTCAGCAGGACAATAAAAAAGTCAAATCTATACTGGAGTTGCTACCAAGAAGACAGCGAATGTTCCGGAGTGGAACTTACAGTTTTGACTAAAATCTGCTTGAAAATCTATGGCAATACCTGAAAATGGTTGTCTAGCAATGATCGACAACCAATTTGACAGAGCAAAATATAAACATAACATGTAAAGTGTTGGTCTCATGTTTCATGAGCTGAAATAAAAGCAGACATTTTCCACACAAAAAAAAAAGCTTATTTCTCAAAAATGTTGTGCAAAAATGTGTTTACATCCCTGTGTTAGTGAGCATTTGTTCTTTGCCAAGAAAATCCATCCACCTGCCAGGTGTGTCATATCAAGAAGCTCAGGGTTTGAATACTTATCCAATCAAGATATATTAGTGTTTGATTTTTCGTATATATATATATATTTATATATTTTTTTTTTTTACTTTGGGAAAAAAAAAGTATATGCATGTATGTATATGTATGTATGCATGTATGTGTGTAATTAATATATATATATATTTTATATATTTTTTTCATAAAATATATATATATATATATATATATTAATTACACACATACATGCATACATACATATACTTCTTTTTTATACAACTGTTCACATTTTTCTTCCACTTAGAGTATTTTGTATAGATCGTTGACAAAATAAATGTTAATCCCACTTTGTAACACAAACATTTTGGGAAAAAGTCAAGGGGTGTGAATACTTTCTGAAGGCACTGTATATAATAACCTAGCCTACCGTAGATGGTTACATTGTGACCTGTAGTCTTTGACCCAGCCAGTCAGTCTATCCAGAGCTGTGTGTGCAGCGGCTCAGAACCAAGATGAAAGCTAGCTGAGCGACACTGACTGCCTCAGAGCACATACCCACAGTGAGGGTAATGGACTGGAGTGAAAGAGGAGGGCATTAGAGCGTCCATCTCAGAGTCACACAGGCAGACCAACAGACAAACAGGTAACCCACTCAACCAACAAGGCAGTCTGGAGGGACATGAGTAAGGAGAGGGGTTCTCTAAGTGAAGATCAGACAGCTTTTTCCAAACAAAGAGTTGGATATGTTGAAGCAGTGAAATGTTGAAGGAGTCCCATAATATTTGTTTAGTGCTAAAAAGACAGTAAGTAAAATAGTGTCTCCATTACACAGGTAGATTGAGTGGAAAATAATCAAGCAAGTGCAGAAACAAGCACCAAAAGCCATTTAGGTTGAGCCTGCCAGCTGATCTCTAGTACCAGTACCTGTGGTTTCTTCATGATCTGGATGAAGAATGTGTGGTTCTTCATGGGGTACACGATGATCAGCACATCTCCAAAGTCAGTGGGGATGATGCCGCGTCGGTAGTCCCTGCTGTGCTCCGACCACACTATGTGAACCTCGTCGTTGCCCAGGTGACGCAGCTGCACCAGAACAAACCACAGGGTTTAGACACGGCTACGGCGATCACAACGGTCAGAAAGAACATCTTGTTATTCCTATAGAAAGGTTTTTAATATTAGGTTAGAGATTACCACAGCTCTGGATGTTGTGACAAAGCTTCTTATCATTTGAATTTCCACTGGAAATTCAAACCACAAAAAACATTAAATTGAGCATTTTAAAACCAATCATTGAAATTAACTTTACTCCAAAGACATAAAATTGCATCCAATTTCCATGTTCTATTCATAAATACAAATGAAGTTAGGACAGAAATTACACAAATGACAGGAAATTGTCAGATAGTTAATGTACTGTAGAACTCTTTTTCAACCAAGGCAGAGGGGAAGTGAGAGAACAGTCTTCCCTCGGTATTGTGGCTGACATGGACATTGAGTGATGGGTTTAAGGGCGGCTATTCCAACCTCACTGGCCTTTACCCATCACTCGTGGGGAAACCTGTTTTTTTGTTTGTGACCTGGATAAGGATAAACTGGGCCTAGTAAGGGTTAGACAAAAAAAAAACTCCTGTCCCTGATTATGTGGCAACATCAAGGCCTTGCCTCCTCACCGACTGACTCACTTAGAGGAGGAAAACATCTGCCAATGTACTTGGGTCTAATGAGCCATTAAGAAAACATGGCCTCGCCACCCAAAAAATTGCAATTAGTACATTCTATTATAAGCCCTTAATTATGGTAATGGGATAATGTTCAACAAATCCACAACACAGTGATTGAACACCGTGCTCCCTGGTTCATCTCATCTGTACAAGGATCAATGGCTCCAGGTCAGGTCAGGTCAGGTTGGCACAAATTAACCAAGAATGTTGAATATGCATGTCGAGGTTACCGACAAAAATCCTAAGGATTTTAATTAACATTTGAATATTACACTGAACCAAAATATAAAACGCAACATGTAAAGTGTTGGTCCCATGTTTCATGAACTGAAATAAAAGATCACACACATTTTCCATACACACAAAAACATTATTTCTCTCAAATTATGTGCACACATTTGTTTACATCCCTGTTAGCGAGCAATTGTCCTTTGCCAAGATATTCCATCCACCTGCCAGGCGTGGCATTTTAAGAAGCTGATTAAACATCCATAAGTACACAGGTGCACCTTGTGAGGGGGACAATAAAAGGCCACTCTAAAATATGCAGTTTTATTACACAACACAATGCCACAGATGTCTCAAGTTTTGAGGGAGTGTGCAATTGTCATGCCGACTGCCGGAATGTCCACCAGAACTGTTGGCAGAGATTTTAATGTTCTAATTTCTCTCCGGTGGGTGAGTGGTTTGCTGATGTCACCATTGTGAACAGAGTGCCCCGTGGTGATGGTGGGGTGATTGTATGGGCAGGAATAAGATATGGACAACAAACACAATTGCATTTTATCCATGGCAAGTTGAATGCACAGAGATACCATGACGAGATCCTGAGGCCCATTGTGAGGCCCATTTCCTTTAAGGTATCTGTGACCAACTGATGCATATCTATATTCCCAGTCATGTGAAATCCATAGATTAGGGCCTAATGAATTTATTTCAATTGACTGATTTCCTCATCTAAACTGTAACTCAGTAAAAGACCAGGGGATGTGATTAGGAGTCAGGAGAACATGGAAAGTCAGGAAAGAGAGGATATTGGTTTGTGGGTAGGTAGATTTCAATGATAGAGGGGGATGTGAGAAAGGCAGGAAATTCTGATTAAATCAGGTGAAGAATCACATCCCTGAAGTTATGTGTGCCAATAGAATCACACCTGTGTGTGGCCTAAGTCAAAGGCCCTTGTCCAATTAACCCTCAATGACCTCCCATCCACACAGCACAGCAGGCCTCTCAGCAGCGCAAGTGCTCCATTCTAAAAACACAGAGCTCAGTTAAGCCCTGGTGCTGGTTATGAGTGTGGGGCCGGCCGAGCGCCCCCTGCTCTGACATTAGGACCCTACGTGGCCTGACCCCCACCTCCCAGATCGCTCCAACAATCGCATTACTACAGCCAGCTGCTGCTAGGCGCTGCACCACTCTGCCCTAAAGCCCACAATTGGATTGGAGGAATTTATGTTTTTTTTCCATTTTCCTTCTTGGTGTAGCTTGGGGCCCATTGATTCTTTCCCTCAGACACTCTGGCCAGCGAAAGCGTCGCCCTAACCCACCCGACACAGTATGCAGTTAAGAGCAGGCGGTTGGGCGAGGCTGAAAGTTTTATTTGTAAATTGACTGAGAAACTTCCTGCCCGATAAAGCCTCTTTTTCATCCCAATTTTTTATCCCCCTCCCTCCCGTCCCTGTTAGCCTACACACGCGCCGCCGAGCTGCCAATATCTGTCTCGCCTTGGCTAGCGCGGGGTTCTGGAAAGAGTGGGGTGCAATTACAGGGGCTCCCAATCAAATGAATCGAAGCGGGCCGAAGGCATGCGCCGACCCCTCCAGCGCCTCACACCAGCTAGCCAAAATCAAACTAATTTCCGCAGCCGCTGAGCACAGGTTCAGTATGGGGTCGGTGTAGGGTTGTTTTTTTTAGGGGGAGAAGGGCAGATGTGTCGATGGAGGTTGGGGGTATATATGAGGATGGCCTGATGAATTTCCTCTCTCCGTGGGACAGCATATGAGAAGACTGGTGGCTCGGGCAGGGGCCTCGCGGCTCATTTCTCCATGCTAACTGCTGCTGGTGTGCTATAGCCAGGGAAACCGCTGAAGCACCATCGATCGCTCCCGCAGTCACAGCCGGAATGGGATAAAAACGTCCTGCAGGCATCGGCCCGGCGCCTGCACTGACAGGGACAGCTAATGGCTGAATCTGGGCCCCGGTCACAGCACCCAGGGAGGGGGGAACAGGTCTGGGAATCACGGTCATTACCATAGCCACACATGCCCCTTCTTACACGCCTGCTTCTCTCTCTCTACTCCTCTTCCCGCCCAGAGATTACTAATCAGTGCCAGAACCCAGGAGTTACACCACCTGACCTCAGTTTAGCACAGATTGAAGACCCAAGACGGCACACAGACAGACAGGGCACGGCTCGGAGGCCATTTCACTCTGTATACACTGTGTTTGGAGCCTAGTTTTGTACGCAGACATTACATTGTTTGAAGGACTGCGGACCTTGCTACATTATTAGTGTAGTGATAGGTATTTAAAACAGTTTAGGTTAAGGAGCTTTTTCAGTCAATGGCAAACCAACAAACACGTTTTTATTGTTGATTGTCTTCCCTTTTGCAGGCTTTTCTGACGTTAACTTCTTGGATCTAGAGGGAGTAATAGTACCTTTTTGGTGAGGCAGTCGTCCGAGTTGGACGGCATGCGTGTGGACACATGCAAGATGACTTCCACCGTGGAGGTAGCGTAGTATGGAGCAGTGTGTCCTGTGCTGCCGTTCCTCTGAAGCCCTCCCATGAAGCCACAGTGGGTGGCTAGATCAACCTGAAGGCACACAACACGGTTAGGAGAGTGATGTCAGTGTGTGAGAGCGAGACGAGAGATACGGCAGGGGTGTGTGTACCTCCCATCCCAGGCCAGACACAAAGTCTTCGTAGGCCTGGCTGCCTGCGCTGTTGGACAGGATGGAGCACTTATCTTCCTGACCCTCTCCGATGTAGAACACAGCGATCTTGTGCGTCTCTCTGCTGTAAGACGAAACACACAAGACTTGTTGTTAGAACAATGGCCCTGATGATGTTACACTGTTCTACATCGGTTTGAAATGATTTCGACTGGTATGATGAATTGTGGGCGGATATCTGGATATTCTAAATGTGTGTGGTTTTGGTAGCATACGTTTTTAACCTGAGCACGGCTGCGAGATGGTGAGGCGCTCTATTGCTGCAGCTGTGGAGTGGCTGGTGATTTGGGAGTGAGCAGATGGAGGCAGAGAGAGAGACGCAACTTGGCTACAAATCAAGACTAGCTAACGTATAACAGGCGCAATGTTATTTATCATTCCATATAACAGTGCTTGTCGGTCTTGACTGGAGTAGCCTAGAGAATCTAGAATCTATCGCCTACCTGTTTGGTTGCTCGTTGTAGCCTACTCCTCATTTCGCTAACTTTTAATTCCGTATTTGTAGTCCATATCGCATTGCATTCGTGAACTCTCACTACACATGTTGCCTCTGTGGCATTGATTGGCATACATTCACAAACTCCCCCCGAAGGCAACCAGTCATTTTCATGGGGCGCATATCATACAATCTACGTTTTTTTGTTGTTGCTTTTATTACCTTAATAATTTGAATATATCCTTGTATGTAACAATGCCACATTAATATTGTAATTTAATTTAGAAAAATCCTTTGTGTTACAATAGGCCTATAATATTTTTCTCTCAGTATTTTAATATCCGTGCACATCCCTACTCCACACTCAACCCTGTTAAGATCAGCGTGCTCTGAAATGTGAACCACACACCTCCAAACGTACACCTCCACACAATACTGCAAATATGGTCTAATATTAGAGCAGCGTGTGTGTTAGAGTGAGTGCACAATAGTATGTGTGTTTACTTTCCCCATACCCCCCAGCCTCATGTGACAAACAAAACAAGTGCAGAGTTCCACCCATGTGCTTCAGTGTTGCCATGGTGGTGCATGGCTCTGTGTTAAATCGGGGGAATTTTGCATGTTTCGACACAGGTTGCCATGAGCGGCCCAGGTATGCTCGCTGGTCTGGCAGAATGAGGCCCGATCCTGGGGGCATTCTTTAATAAGCCCCGGTCATTAACAGTGTGGAGTGCCTATTGATCGCTGTGCGAGTGTGTGCTGCCGAGCTGTGATCAGCCTGAGACGGTGTGGATTAGGAGGAGAGAAGTGTGGAGCTGTTTTAATACGTGTCGCCTTGAGAGTGTGATCTTTACTGATTTTGAGGAAAGGATGCTTCATTAGTGGGCTTAGGTTCAGAGAAATGGCGGATATGGAATGCAGGCTTAACTAAAATTTAGCCAGCTGAAATCTAGGTTGGTTTATTTAAAAAAAAAAAAAAAAGGTTTTCATTGGAAATTAAACACTATGATACATCATTCAGTAAAAAGTATTATTATTATTATTTTTAATACCTAACAAGAAGCACATCATGTGTACCAATGTTATCTAGGGATACAGTGTGTGCTGAAGAGGCCCTAAATAATTAGCGGGTAGGAACATACCACTGCCTGGAATCCAAATTCTTCAATTCTCTCAAGAGTTTAGAGTTCTTCTTCAGGAGATGAAAACTTTTCCTGAAAAGGAACAAACAAAACTGAACTTGAATGCACCCATTGACAATTAGAATTTTCAAAAATATCAACCAGATGGTACTTTACAGTGTACCAATGCAAAGCTTGTGCCTGTTAATTATTATTTGAATGGTAAAAGACAGACTGAAAGTAGGATAGGAAAGTTTCATGTTTTCAGTTGGGTTTTTGGTCTGAGGAATAACAGGTGTAGACGTTTAAATTGGGCTCGGAGACATTACTAATCTACTGGAGGGGGTCTCTGCTTCCTTCCCCAGAGGTGCGAGCCTCTCATTACAAGGATGCCACCTGTCGAGGTGGACCTGAGTGAAAACAGTTGGGCACAGTTGCCCTGTGGAGAGAAGATTAACAGGCTACACACCCTGCCATGCCTTTCCGGCCTTTCTTGTTCTCTCTCTCTGCGAGGTATTCTCCTAACTAGTCTACAGCTGTGTTCGTGGTGGTGTTGTGCTCGGCTCTGTACCTGTGGTCCCATGAGTTCATGCCCAGGTCGTTGAGTAGCAGTCTGCAGAAGTAGAAAGGGGCTTTGGGCTCCTGTGGAGTGGGTTCTCTCTGGCTGGCGGCCTTGACGCTCACGTCTGCATTCCACCTCTTCACCTGCTCTTCTTCCTGCTGTGTCTGCCTGAGGATGGCCTCCACGATGGCCCCCTCCAGCTCCAGGTTCATCCCACAGGGAGAGGGGGCTGGCTGGTTGAGCCTCAGCCGGGGCTGGGGCAGGCACTCCGGGCTGCTGTTGCCAAGGTTCTCCAGGAGTTGGTCCAGGACATCTACCTCCTCACAGCCTGACTGGGAGTCCCAGCCTGGGGGGTAGGAGAGCTCAGAGGTCCCCGGTGAGGTGGTCTTGGTGGTGGAGTGGTTGGAGTTTTCACTCGCCTGATGCATCCCACTGACTCCCTCCTGGGTGCGGTAGAGAACCCCTCCGTCCCAGGAGTACTTTCCAGAGATGTCCCTGACGATGACGCGTACCTGGGAGGAGTTGTCGTGGGGTTCCCCTGGACCAGAGGGCTCCGAGGGCACCTGGAGGTAGGACACCAGGGTGCTGTCGTTGAACACAAACAGCTGCAGGTTGGGGCTCTTGAACACCTCAGAGGAGAGCTCTGATGACTCCACAAAGGGGTTGTCGTGGTTCTCACTGACCAGGCTGTGTAGGAGGGCGGGACCACCGCTGAGGGGATGGTGGCCCAGGTGGTTCACAAGGTGGGTCATGATCATCCGTGCTGTCAGAGGGATCAGCTCCACGTTCCGCCTTTTCTTCTCTGTAGGGCAGAGACAAACCATTTCAAAGTCCGCGTGCAGTCGCCAGATGTGATCAGTGTATTTCATACAGTGGAGTCAGGATACAGAATTGAACACCTTGAACTTGGGCCGCCGTCTTTCTGAACCACATTACCACGGGCAGACGTGCTCTCAATCCGTTCACCTTTTCAACACAAAGCTAGCTTACCCATTATAAATCACTAATGGGGTCGTTTTTCATTTCTCACAATGGCACACCTCTGCCGCAAGTAGGTAGCATCTAATCATAGGAGACGACTTTGAAAAGGCTATTGAGTCTGTTACAACGGCAGGAGAGAAAAGACCAGCAGGGTGCTAATGAGACGGACAAGTTTAAAGCAACAGTGAACAGAGCACTACTCCCCCGAATCAGATCTATGTAAATGATCCACATGCTCAGGACGACGCCAAAATGAAAAAGGGATACCATGTTACGACGTGGGGAAAACAAGACAAGCTCTGCATAGTGACAGTGCTATCAATACCATCATGGCTCATCAAAGTGGAGAAAGCTCTTTAGAGAGCGGGCGGTGCGCCGCATTGTAGATGCACGGGGCCTTTGATGAGACTTAATCAATGTGAGCTGAAAGGGAAATGCATAGTGCTCTTTGGCTGGTCTTCTGAGGCCGTTTGTTATTTCTATCTGGACTTTGTAGCGCTGTATGAAAAGTAATGACATAAGCTAGATATTTCAGCTAGGCTTCGCCAACATTGCATCAACGGGTAGGTTCTTGTTGTTGAAACAACGGACTTCTGGATGAGCAGAGGAATACTCTAATACATAACCTAATGACACTACAAGGTCACTAATAAAAATCATTTTTAGATGTCTCTTTTATAAATGGGCCCTCTCTCTGGGGCAGAGCGCTAATGCCTACCTCTTAAAACATTCCATTCCATGAGTTAGTCTCGTCAATGTTAGTTAAAAACATTTACATTTAATGGAGTAGCAAGCTCCAAATGGAAGGGAACATATTAAAGGTTACATCGCCATGTAGTTCACCCACTGCTCATTTCCCAGGTGGTTTGGAAGAGGAAGAGTAATGTAGAAAACCAACAGCAGCAGCTAGGCACACACACCTTAGATGACAGGGCACTCACAAGCATTCTCGCTCTCTGTCACACACACACACACACACACTGTCACACACACACACGCGCACGCACACACACAAACACACTCTGTCACACAAATGCACACTCTCTGTCACAAACGCACACTCTCTGTCACACAAACAGCCCTCCTTTCATTTCGCCGTCAGCCCAGCGCAATCTCCCACACAGCAGGTATTAAACGGGTGGCACCTCGTCTCCCCATTCTGCCCCACGCTGTGCTGGAGACAGTAGTGAGGCCGGTGACGGCGGCGAGGTCTCTGGTCTCCTTACCCTCGGCCACGGTGAGCAGGCTGCCCAAGTCTGCAGCGGTGTGCGAGAGAAGGGGCTCTGAGCTCTGGACCTGGCCCAGCATGAGGAAGGGGTCGTAGTCAGTGGAGAGGTCAGACAGACTCAGGAGGTAGTGGCTCTGCTGGGTGTGCAGGTTGGAGCCAGAGACACAGCAGTGTAGCACCTACGGGACAGAGGGTAGGAGTTAAAAACACCACAGGAGAAAGACAGTGGGAGCCTTGCATGCAGTCACTGCTGTGGTTTCTTTTTGTGGCTTGCTGCACAGCATCAACAAATACATGGTACTCAGAAATTAGACACATTGCACACTCATACAAACAGTACTCAGTCTGCCTGAGAGTTACAGAATATCAGTTGGGACTGGCCGGCAGCGGGAGACAGTGAACACCTGAACAACATTGACCTTCCAGTAACTGAAACAGAGTAAGGAAGTAACTAGGCAAGTCAATGTAAAAGGATACAGTAATCTCAAACGCAGACGTTCCGGGTAGGGACGCGAGCATTGAATGGTTCAGGCACATACGTAGGGGTACTATATGGTCTGTTGCCATGGTGAGCCTCCACCTGAGGGAGAAGAGGTGCTTCACTGCCACATCTCTCCTGTGATGAGTGAGTATCGATCTGCATAACAGATGGTGCGGCATCTGTCCGTTGGTTTGGCAGGGCTAGATAAGATGTGGTAGTCCAGTTGATTACACTGATTGGCCAGGTTACCTCTGTTTGATTTAATTAAAGACTTTATCCCTCTGCTCATGTTGCCACAAACAAGCACCCGCACCCGCATGCACACACAAACTCAGACACTCACACAAACACCTATGTTTGGAAGTAGGTGGAAGTATGTAAATGATAAGTTGTCTACTGGTTTTTGTCAAAGTAGGTTTTTGTTTATTGTAAAAATAAATAAAAAAATGTAAAAAGGAAAATAACATTTGGAAGCTACGCCTGACATACCAGACAACAGCAACTGTGGGGCCTCTCACACTGAGAGGGTGGACTTGGTAAACCCATTGTGGAGGCTGGTCTATGTAAATGAATGGCTAATCCCATTCAAAACACACACACACACACACACACACACACACTTGGCTGAGCCTCAGAGGAGAGGTGCAGGTCCTGTCATCTGAAACAGTATTGTGTGGGGAAATGCAGACAGTATGTGGATTATAATGCCTTACAGTCCTCTGGGCATGGGGGGGGGGGGGGGGGGGGGTTTATGGTGAAAAGACCAGAACCAAACAGCTGCCACACCAAAGCCCCAAAGTGGTTCCTCTGTGGACGGGGGAAAAAAAGCTTCTGCTTGCTTGACGACTAAGTGGCTGCACCTCGCATAGCAACAGTTCCAGGAAGGTAACACATACCCGAACAAACATGGATACGTGTAGACACATATGCACACACACTCATGGATGCACAAAAAACATGTACACAAGCAAACACACAACAACAGAGCGAGGGTGCAGCTGCTGAGGCAGGCAGAGAGCAGATGGAGTACGCGGCATGGAGGTCCAGTGAACCAATAAGGTCCAGAGCAATCATGCCTTTTGCACAGACCAGCCTCATGCTGTTAAGACACAAATACACCAACTACCGAGCTCAAATCCTCAGCAGAGGTGCAGAAATGTTCCATCTTTATTCATCAGCGTATGAATGGGTCACTTTTAAGTTGAATCTGTTCATTGACGATTTGGTATGAGAAACAACTAAATAGTTACTATAACAAATCCAAAAGAGATGCACAAACTAGACAAAACGCTCTACTCATTTTGTGAGGTTTACTGGTATGTAAATGAGTGCCTAGCTGAAAAGACAGAATAAAATATTTTAAATAAAAAAACATTTTGGGGGGGTATAGTTTAAAGTCCATTTGGTATGGGAGACCAGTAGAGACGTGTATTTTGTGTGATTGCGATATTTTTCTGGTTTTATTACATTAAATGTTGTCCAAATATAAAACAAGAGGACCAGCATTTCAGTAAGGTCAGGGTAACGCTGATTTACCAATGATGATACTAAAAAGGGACACTTTACTTGTGTGTGCACAATAGAACCACCAATGAAATGTATTTATTTCCTACATAGCAGCTGCAGTCTCTCCCATATTAAGAGATATTCAACTCAAAAAGTAGACAGGCTTTTAAATCCAGGCTTATCAAGAGGACAAAGGCATATTTAAATAATTTGACCATTTCTTATCAGGGTTGACATCCAAATAAAGGTGTCTTTGACCGCATCTGTCAAACCTCCACTGAATAATACCTCATTTCTCAGCCTCTTCCTCTGCGTTTAATCACAAAATCATTATTTTTTTTAAACATTTATTTTACCTTTATTTAACTAGGCAGGTCAGTAAAGGAACAAATTCTTATTTTCAATGACGGCCTAGGAACAGTGTTTACCTTGTCAGCTCTGGGATTCGATCTTGCAACCTTTCGGTTACTAGTCCAATGCTCTAACCACTAGGCTACCTGCCGCCCCAAATAAGGATTCAAACACCCAATCGGGGAAAAAGTCAGATAAAGTACTTCCCTGTTATAAATGTATGTTTTTGAGTATCACATGTGCATTACCAAACAGGTGAGGTAGTTTGGTGGACATTCTCACATAACAGTAGAAACTGGAAGCAAAAATTGGATACTTAATTTCCAAGGCGGCATAGAACACATTTTAAGTGTCAAATAGGGCTTCTGAAGAGGGCTGTGTTGGGGGTTAGACAAATTCCTATGACACTATTCTTTTCTTTTACCCACCCTGTAGATGTAGTCGAGCAGAGGGGCCTTGTGGGATGTGGGGTCCTCCAGCACGGGCATGGTGATGGGCTCCAGCAGCATACTCAGGGGCATGGCCATGCACCAGTCCAGCAGGCACAGCAGCAAAGACACCATTAGCTGAGTCACACAAAGAGAGGAGAGGCTTTTCCATTAGCCCAGTGCCCTCCACACACACAATGAAGCCTCATGCAGGCAAATATAATTAGTAAAGCAGCTAGGGAGGAGATGAGCAATGGTGAGAGGTAAGGAGGGACTCAAAGTGAGAGTCAGGGCTGGAGAGAGAGAAAGAGACAGAAAGCAGGAGGGGGGGAGACAGAACAAGATTCCTGAGCAAATGCACTTGCTACATCTAGAAAGAAAGGGTCCTTCAGACTTCAGCCATTTTATGCTCGTTCAATTTCCTGTACCTTTTTGTCAGCCTCCACTGTCGAGTGCTCTGCGCTCGGCAACAGAAATGCTATAGTGGCCACAAAGATCTGCATGGGACAAAAAAAAACAAGATATGGATACTTTGACGACATGTTTTTCGCGAGTGATAGTGAATATGCATGTCTCATATCAGGAAGGTGAAGAGGAGCTGTGTTAACCTGCCTCAATGATTTTCTTTGGGAGAGAGCGCTCTAGCCTCTGGAGGTGTTCCCAGTGAGAGATGAGGAGCTGGAACAGGTCACAGGCTACCTGAGCCACAGCTTTGTTCCCAAACTGACCAGAGAAGGGACAGGAGAGCAAGATATCCAGGTTAAAAACTCTGGGAAGTCGTAGGATGAGTAGTTGTACAAAACTAGGATGGGGACCATCTGGCACAACAGAAAAACGTATGAAAATGTATTGGTTCTGCAATGACCTTTCTTTCAAACTACAGTTCATTAATGGACTGACTGGCAGACAGCTGAACATAGTGATTTGGAATTCAGGGCACAGAAATGGAACTTCCTGTTTTCTGGCTGAGTGCCTCTTGACATATAACAAGGGTAGACAATGCAGAAATGGCCCAACACAAAAAGAGGCCGTGAGAGTTTAGCACCTGCTTTTAGAAAAGCAGCCCTCCCTTGCCTCCACCCCCCCAACATCTCCTTTATTTTGGGCCAGCTGAGTGTGTGTCAAGTTGGGTTGGGAAGTGATTACTGCGCCATTAGAGAGAAGGACTGCAATAGTAGTAAACTAGAGGGGAGATGTGGTTTCTTAAATTGGCCTGCATCCACTGAGCGAGTGGCCTGGAAATTACGCCACAGCCCTCGAGCTCTTTCCCCTCCCCCAAAAAACAGAAAGCACTAGTTCCCTCTGCATCTAACCACCGATAGACAGGGGAGCAGAGGTCTTCAAAAATAATATGTTTCAGTCACACCACAGAGCATGTTGTCACTCACAGGCGCTGACGCATAAAACGCACTGACCTTTAGTGTTACGCCCAGAACATTGATGGCATCCTCGACCTGGTGGTGAATATTCTGCTGCATCAGCTCCTCACATACCCACAGGCCCAGACTACATACAGCTATACACCTAGAACACACAGCAGACCAGTGAGAATACTGATATACGCTATGGGACCATTTACTCACTTTCTGGTGTTGTATCTCTGTTCAATTTCACTACCACAATTCATCAAATATTTTATTTCAATACACTACTTATTTGAAATATGAACCATAATCCACTCGATACAAAATCAGTCCCATTGCTTCTAAACCACCTTTATTCTGCACCCCTAACCCTCCATACCTGGCCGCTTCATAGGGTTCATTCCGTGCCGTTTTCAGTAAGATGTTGACCAGATAGTCCTGAAGGGAGAGGGCAGAGAGAAGACATGATAATGATCAATCCACTTCACATACCATCCAAACATTCCATCTTATCCATCAAAGTACACATTTTGTAACTACAGGGAACTGCTATAAAAACATTTTTTAAATGGGTTTGCTGTCTGAGTATTTACTAAAAGGTCAAAAGGACATGGAAGAACTCTGAATACCTTGATGTCCTCGTTCCCGACGACGATGTCATCAGTTCCGGGAACGGTCTGCAGTAGTGGAATCTGCAGGTAAAGGTTGGGAAAACAGACCAGCGACCCAAGGACGGTCTGTGCTTCTATCCTCGGAGCCTTTCAGAGGAAAATAAAAGACTTCCATCATCACGGCTACAGAACATGAAACATTACGCTTCCTGGAAATTCATCCAAGAGCGGCTGCCTTATGGCCTTGTGTTGAATTCAACACACTCCAATCTGAACTTCAGAATGATGTTCAGTACAATATGTTTAATGACAAATGTTATTACATCAAATACTGCATTTTAATATTTACATTAGCCAATTGATATAATTCAGTTGTAGCGATTACAACGTAAGACTTGTCATATTGTGAGTGTGTAGACCTGCGTACCTCGGAGGAGTCGTTGCTGAGGACGCGTGCTGCAGCGGTGATGAAGTCTCCCACCAGCATGGTGAAGCCAGGCAGGCCCAGGAAGAAGAAGCGCGGGGAAAAGGAACGGATCACCGTGTTCAGAACGTCCTGGGAGGGATCACACACACAAATACCACACAGATGGTTATGGTCAATGGATTGATTGGTTGAATGATCAGTAAAACCACACCTGTTTTGTAAGCAGGTTGCATGTATTTCTGAGTGTATTTGTGGGAATGGACAGGCACTGAGCTCTGGAAAGGAATGGTAGCATAGTAGTCCTTCCAAAATTAGCATAAACATGACAACAGTGCACTCAGGAGTGCACCTAATTTCACAGTCCATCTTATACAAAAACAAAAAATTGAGTGGGAATGAGGTGGAGGAGGAAAAGAGAGGGGAACGAGGTGGAGGAGGAAAAGAGAGGGGAATGGGAGAAAGAGGCAACAGCAGATGGGTTGATAACAGCACAAAGGGGGGAGAATGGTGGAACAAAAGACCTGCAACTTTCCACACACGCACGTAATTAAAGCCAGGGATAAGGTATTGTTCAGGTACACAGTGCGCTCTCTGTGCCAGATGGGTGCTGACATTAAAGAGGGATTTCTCTATACGTGGGCAGATAGTACAGCTCCATAATAACAATGGTCGACGACCATCTTATTACCCCGATGTCAAAGTACAGCCATGTTGCCTTAAATGTCAGGAGTGAACTGAAATTCTTTATGAGATAAGAATGGAAAGGCCTACATAAGGGGAGACTGGTTGGCCCGCTTATCTTTGTTAAGTCAGTTTGTGTGTGTGTGTGTGTATATATATGTATGTGTGTGTGTGTGTACAGTGCCTTGCGAAAGTATTCGGCCCCCTTGAACTTTGCAACCTTTTGCCACATTTCAGGCTTCAAACATAAAGATATAAAACTGTATTTTTTTGTGAAGAATCAACAACAAGTGGGACACAATCATGAAGTGGAACGACATTTATTGGATATTTCAAACTTTTTTAACAAATCAAAAACTGAAAAATTGGGCGTGCAAAATTATTCAGCCCCTTTACTTTCAGTGCAGCAAACTCTCTCCAGAAGTTCAGTGAGGATCTCTGAATGATCCAATGTTGACCTAAATGACTAATGATGATAAATACAATCCACCTGTGTGTAATCAAGTCTCCGTATAAATGCACCTGCACTGTGATAGTCTCAGAGGTCCGTTAAAAGCGCAGAGAGCATCATGAAGAACAAGGAACACACCAGGCAGGTCCGAGATACTGTTGTGAAGAAGTTTAAAGCCGGATTTGGATACAAAAAGATTTCCCAAGCTTTAAACATCCCAAGGAGCACTGTGCAAGCGATAATATTGAAATGGAAGGAGTATCAGACCACTGCAAATCTACCAAGACCTGGCCGTCCCTCTAAACTTTCAGCTCATACAAGGAGAAGACTGATCAGAGATGCAGCCAAGAGGCCCATGATCACTCTGGATGAACTGCAGAGATCTACAGCTGAGGTGGGAGACTCTGTCCATAGGACAACAATCAGTCGTATATTGCACAAATCTGGCCTTTATGGAAGAGTGGCAAGAAGAAAGCCATTTCTTAAAAGATATCCATAAAAAGTGTCGGTTAAAGTTTGCCACAAGCCACCTGGGAGACACACCAAACATGTGGAAGAAGGTGCTCTGGTCAGATGAAACCAAAATGGAACTTTTTGGCAACAATGCAAAATGTTATGTTTGGCGTAAAAGCAACACAGCTGAACACACCATCCCCACTGTCAAACATGGTGGTGGCATCATCATGGTTTGGGCCTGCTTTTCTTCAGCAGGGACAGGGAAGATGGTTAAAATTGATGGGAAGATGGATGGAGCCAAATACAGGACCATTCTGGAAGAAAACCTGATGGAGTCTGCAAAAGACCTGAGACTGGGATGGAGATTTGTCTTCCAACAAGACAATGATCCAAAACATAAAGCAAAATCTACAATGGAATGGTTCAAAAATAAACATATCCAGGTGTTAGAATGGCCAAGTCAAAGTCCAGACCTGAATCCAATTGAGAATCTGTGGAAAGAACTGAAAACTGCTGTTCACAAATGCTCTCCATCCAACCTCACTGAGCTCGAGCTGTTTTGCAAGGAGGAATGGGAAAAAATGTCAGTCTCTCGATGTGCAAAACTGATAGAGACATACCCCAAGCGACTTACAGCTGTAATCGCAGCAAAAGGTTGCGCTACAAAGTATTAACTTAAGGGGGCTGAATAATTTTGCACGCCCAATATTTCAGTTTTTGATTTGTTAAAAAAGTTTGAAATATCCAATAAATGTCGTTCCACTTCATGATTGTGTCCCACTTGTTGTTGATTCTTCACAAAAAAATACAGTTTTATATCTTTATGTTTGAAGCCTGAAATGTGGCAAAATGTTGCCAAGTTCAAGGGGGCCGAATACATTCGCAAGGCACTGTGTGTGTGTGTGTGTGTGTGTGTGTGTGTGTGTGTGTGTGTGTGTGTGTGTGTATATATGTGTGTGTGTGTGTGCACAGACAAAATCCAGGCCCGGGAACACCTGCCTTCTGGGTAGCTGTAAATGTGTGTAAATCAGGTCGTTCAAACAGTGGCTGTGTCTCCCCGAGTCCTAAACCCCAGTGCACCTCAACAAACACCCGGCACACTCTGCACACCTCCACCCCCACTCTGCCCCTCCCAATCCACCCACCCGCTACATTAATCACCTCAAATGAAGCCTTTGTAAACACAGAGCAGGGGGAACAAAGGAGGAATATAAAAACAAGCAGGCAATAAGGAACAAGTCAAAACATACACAGTGCCGGCAGAAGACAGAAATTGGTTTGGAGCATTAGAGCTTGGAGGCCCATTTTACCGTCATTTCTGACGTAATTGACCTCTGAAAGGCGTAATGTGGTGAACAGTCTGTGGTAATTAGCTGCCAACAAACTGTCGGCTGATTGCCTGAAATGAGCATTTTAAGGCAAGCGACAAACCTACAAAGCATTTCCATTGTGCATGTAAGTAGAGGGAGCTTGGTTGTGAAATGAATGTGTGGTAGTAGAGATGGGAATTGGTCCTGTGTGGTGGGGCTGAGGGTTGGCAGTGGGATTGGCCTGTTCTGCTCTTCTCAACAAAAGGTGCATTAACACTACCCCGACAGGAGGCTTCGTAAAAACCTTTCATTCCGCCGTGTTTGAAGGCACACAGGAAATGAGCCTCAGTCTTTCCAGTGCCTTTAGAAAGTATTGACACCCCTGGACTTTTTCCACTTTGTTGCATCACAGACTGAATTAAAAATCTATTACATTTAGATTTTTTTTGTCAGACAATACCTCATAATGCCAAAGTGGAATTCTGTTTTTACAAATTAATAAAAAAATCCCACTTTGTAAAAAGAAAAATAAAATAAAATGTGGAAAAAGTCAAGGGGTGTGAATACTTTTTAAAGGCTCTGTACAAATGAAATATTTCACAATTTACTGGTCATTATTGTATGAGACTGAAATCATAGCATGACTAAGTTCTGTTGACAGCTAGTGTGTGTAGAAGAGGGGTTTCCCAGTCCAGGCTAATAGATAGACCCCTCCTGTTAATCTGTCAAGGTGTAGAGGTCCTTTTCAAAGGTTTCATCATCAACTAAGCCGCTGAGGTTTTCAACCGTCACATTTCCCCCTCCCTCTCCCCAGACCTCCGTTACACAGACGAAACAATCCCTGTTCTCTTCACTGATAAGTTGAGGTGAATAGAAAAACCTATGGTTGTGCATAGGGAGAGCAGGTGTGAGAGAGATGTTTACAGACTGGCTCACACCCAGCAAACAAAACACACGGTTCATAGAAGGCCCATTTTGATGCACAAAAAAGAAAAAACAACCCTTCACATTAGGCTGATATACATACAGCACTCTTAGAGTTAGAAAATAGATTACTACCATTGGCCCAAGGCCTTGCCAATTGTCTCGTGGCCATGCCACTGCAGGCTCAGTGGACGGAGACAGAGAGAGCCTGGACAATACCATTGACCTTGGCAGCCAGGGGGTGTACACTCCTTCACAGCCCCTCCTTTTCAGTGAAAAACGTTGCCATGTTATATTTGCAAACGTGCAGCGCTTTAAAAAGTACCAGACAGCCCATTAAAAACTAAGAAATGTGGACAAATATGTGGGGAGCGTAGGAGTGGGACAGAGTAGACTAAAGAGAGAAGAACATTAGATTTGGAGGGATACTGTAAGGGATGGTGGATAGA
The DNA here is from genome assembly GCF_013265735.2 of Oncorhynchus mykiss. NCBI lineage: Eukaryota > Metazoa > Chordata > Actinopteri > Salmoniformes > Salmonidae > Oncorhynchus > Oncorhynchus mykiss. Next base: position 15,946,042 of record NC_048589.1, on the reverse strand, counting down.
GCGGATAGAACAGGGGTCAAACGTACAACATACACAGGAAGGGTCCAGGGGGGGGGGGGGGCAAACTCAATATATTTTAAAATGACTAAAACCAAATCAAAACTGTGTAGCGATAATGGACCTATATTTATACCGTTTCTTGGCTTTGTCCAGCTCACTAATGATCATACAAATTAAGCTAGACAGTCGGGGACGACAGGGAGTATCGACAATTCCAAAAACGACGGATAGAGGAAATAAACAAAATGAGTTTAACATCCCTGGGATAGAGGGAGGGGGATGGAGTAAGAGGCACGTTCTTATGTAAAGCAGGCGTGCGGCTGGGCTGTCCCTCCATTGTGTGACATTAGGACTCTTTCTCTGGCCAATTTGAGCACGCTCCAGCGCCCAGCCAGCTCAACACTGGCGGCCCAGGCCCCATATTATATTTAGGCACAACAAAAGCTGGAAAGGAGAATGCCACGCTGTCCCTCTGCACCGGCCCCCTCATTTCTCCACAGCGCGTTCCCCAGGACCCCCCTCTCCTCCACAGTCCCCCCCCCCTCCCAGTCCTCTTCAGCCCCAGCCAACGTGTCACTCCAACGGAGTGCAACAGACGTCAATCCTTAATTAATCACGTATACACGGCAGGAGCTCAAACATTATTTAACGACATGGAAAACATTCTAATAAGCTTGTCGCTCTGCCAAAGCGCAATATAAACCCGTGGGCAGAGCATACACGCACAAAACAAACTAATTTATTCACAGTTTCCCCCCCTTTCCTCATCAATCTCTTTCTCTCTCTCCCTTGCCTGTCTTTGTTTTTTTTGTGTGTGTGTGGGGGGGGGGGGGGGGCTGTTTTATCCCCACTCAGTAGGCTGGACTGGACCTCCGCCAAATGTGAAGAGCAGGCAGCCAGCTAGGCAGGGAGTGGCTAGCTAGAGGAGGACCATGCTGAATTGAGACGAGACAACATGCCAAAACAGTGTGCCATCACAATCACCACCGGTTGGCTGTCCTCCCAAAGAGACCGAGAGAGAGGTCTAGAGAGAGTAGAGGACTAGAGAACACTTAACTCCACTGATCTGAACCCAGGTGAGCCTTACCTACACGCAATATAATACTTCACCAGCTTCATCAACCATCTTCACATTTACCTCAGCCAGTCCAGATTAAGTTAGAACGGTAAAGGTTAGGTATACACAATGTCATCATCAGCAGGACATATGTCAACACATGACAACAAACATGTGCTATGTACCGGCAAAGGAGCATCTCATCATTCTCCTCCTCTATCTAGAGGACCATGGAACAAAAGCTAAGATGCCTTTGATGATAGCACCACCTAGTGGTTATGGGTGGAAGTATAGCCACAATGCAACAGATCCCAGCTGTACAGTTTATTGGCAGGTGGCTGCAAGAGCAGTCCCATTCTCTTGTGTTTGACAGTGGCTCCTTCTTCTGGCCTTAGTTACTGGACTCTACATCAAGAAAAGCACATGAACACAGGAGAATGACAGCACAGTTTAGGTGCTATCAGAGTTATAGAGGCAATGTTTCAAATACTGTGGCTCTTCGTCAGGCTTCCTCTTGGCCTTACCTGTCTCACATGAACCCCTCCTACTGGCTAGTTAAAGCATGCTTAGGATTAAACAGAAAATTACCTGGTCCACGCTGGTGAAGCCCTTGTGCATGACGTGGTAGAGATGGACCAGGAAGTCACTGTTGGGCAGCACGTCCTGTTTCCTGGTCATCATCTCACAGATGAGTTTATAGGCCTGCAGCTTACCCGCCTTGAACTCTGCAGGCAGCATGGTGGCCTGGGGGAAAAGGAGAGGAGGACAGAGGGAGAGAACGGGAGTGAAGGAGAGAGGCAGAAGGGAGAGAGACCAGGTCACACGGTTATAGTCACATGCATGTCTTTGATAGTTCTTAGTTAGGTGATGCATGTAGAGACAGTGGACCTCTGAACCGCTGAGTCACCTTGAAGAGCCAGGAGGCCAGCATTCTGAGAGGAGGGATGAAGACAGGCCGAGGAGGAGATGACTGGTTATCCACACTGATGCCCAGGTTGTCCCGGATCTGCAATTAGGGCACTACTGCATTAGCCAGACTGAAAAACTACAGAACAAAATATTGACTGTTCTGACTGTCCATTACATGTCATGAGGGCTGATAAGAGTGTTTGAAGGCTGGGCAGTGCTTACCTTAGCCAGTTTGTGCCAGAGGTCGTAGAGGTAACTGAACATCTTGGCGTGGATCCTGGGGCAGCGGATGCTGTTGACGTCCCCCAGGATACCCAGAATCCTTCTCCAGAGCACAAAGGCGGAGTCAGCGTGCCAGCCGGTCAGGCTCCCGCCTGCGATGATGCTGACATCATCAGTCAGACACTCACGGCTGTCTGCAAGACCAGATAGAGCAGAGAGAGAACTCAGATTTACTACTGTATAAACTCTAGGGTATAACACTAGAACTCTGATTTACTACTGTATAAACTCTAGGGTATAACACTAGAACTCTGATTTACTACTGTATAAACTCTAGGGTATAACACTAGAACTCTGATTTACTACTGTATAAACTCTAGGGTATAACACTAGAACTCTGATTTACTACTGTATAAACTCTATAGTATAACACTAGAACTCTGATTTACTACTGTATAAACTCTAGGGTATAACACTAGAACTCTGATTTACTACTGTATAAACTCTAGGGTATAACACTAGAACTCTGATTTACTACTGTATAAACTCTAGGGTATAACACTAGAACTCTGATTTACTACTGTATAAACTCTAGGGTATAACACTAGAACTCTAGGCCTGTCCACACCCCGGACACAGGTGATTCAACACAGAGGTTTATTTTCCCCAGTCACCAGAGTCACACACAGCTGAACACATGTGATGGGTGGGTATAGGATTAACACAGTGCAACACAGAGGGTGGTGGGCAGTTCAGGCTAGAAAGGGGGTGTAGCAGTACCCTGGTCCTGAGGCATGTGCAACACAGACTGATGTATGGTGTCTAGAGGTCGACCGATTAATCAGAATGGCCGATTAATTAGGGTCGATTTCAAGTTTTCATAATTGGAAATCGGTAAATTTGAGCACCGATTTGCCAATTTTTTAAATTGTATTTTAAAATGTTATTTTACACCTTTATTTAATCTTTATTTAACTTGGCAAGTCAGTTAAGAACACATTCTTATTTTCAATGACGGTCTAGAAACGGTGGGTTAGCTGCCTCGTTCAGGGGCAGAACGACTTTCACCTTGACAGCTCGGGGGATTCAATCTTGCAACCTTACAGTTAACTAGTCCAACACTATAACAACCTGCCTCTCTCTCATTGCACTCCACAAGGAGACTGCCTGTTACGCAAATGCAGCAAGCCAAGGTAAGTTGCTAGCTAGCATTAAACTTCTCTTATAAAAAAACAATCAATCATAAATCACTAGTTAACTACACATGGTTGATGATATTACTAGATATTATCTAGCGTGTCCTGCGTTGCATATAATCTGATTGTGCATACAAGCATACAAGTATCTAAGTATCTGACTGATAGCGTTGTGCGTCAAGCATTGCGCTGTTTATGACTTCAAGCCTATCAACTCCCGAGATGAGGCTGGTGTAACCGAAGTGAAATGGCTGGCTAGTTAGTGCGCTAATATCGTTTCAAACTTCACTCGCTCTGAGCCTTGGGGTGGTTGTTTCCCTTGCTCTGCATGGGTAACGCTGCTTCGATGTGGTGGCTGTTGTCGTTGTGTTGCTGGTTCGAGCCCAGGTCGGAGTGAGGAGAGGGACGGAAGCTATACTGTTACACTGGCAATACTAAAGTGACTATAAGAACATCCAATAAACAACGGTTAATTAAATACAAATGGTATAGAGGGAAATAGTCCTATAATTCCTGTAATATCTACAACCTAAAACTTCTTACCTGGGAATATTGAAGACTCATGTTAAAAGGAACCACCAGCTTTCATATGTTCTCATGTTCTGAGCAAGGAACTGAAACGTTAGCTTTCTTACAAAGCACATATTGCACTTTTACTTTCTTCTCCAACACTTGGTTTTTGCATTATTTAAACCAAAATGAACATGTTTCATTATTTACTTGAGGCTAAATAGATTGTATTGATGTATTATATTAAGTTAAAATAAGTGTTAATTCAGTATTGTTGTAATTGTCATTATTACAAATATATATATATTTTTAAAGTTTTTATTTTTAAAATCGGCCGATTAATCGGCTTTTTTTAGTCCTCCAATAATCGGTATCGGTATTGGCGTTAAAAAAACAGGGGTGCTGCTGGTGGTGGGACAGGGGTGCTGCTGGTGGTGGGACAGGGGTGCGGAGTGGGGAGAGAAAACACTCAGGACAGAAAACAAGAGGACAACCAGAAGAAAGTGGAGCTTGACGGAGCACAATCACAAGAATTTACAATGAATCAATATAAGTACAGAAGTACAGACGAGGTGGGGATGGTGTCGGGTCAGGGGTTACGCTAAGTGTCAGGGGTTACGCTAAGGGTCAGGGGTTACGCTAAGGGTCAGGGGTTACGCTAAGGGACTTTCTTTTTTGACAAGAATTGACAGCTATTAGTCACAGCTGTTTTTTCCAAATATTCACCTACGCTGAACCACGATAATATTTTGAGATACTTTAGCAAGGAGACTCTCACCTAACATTTCCCAGTAAACATGTAACAGTAGTAATCAATCCATCTTTATGTGCCCTCCCTCAATAGCCATAATGCGTTAACCTAATACCAAAAACAGCTTAATAAACAAAAGGCCCAGCTGCCTGCTGAATAAAGACCCCTGAGCAGGTGGTAAAACCAGAACACGTCCAAGGCTAGATAGAGGTGGAGAGAGAGGGAGTGTTTTCTCTGTAAAGCTTCATAGGCCAGGGTGAGGGAGGGCAGGCAGGGCAGGGGAAGATACTGTAGAGCAGACAGAGGCTGGCTATGAAGGTTATGCTAATCCTCTGAAAGGTCAGGCTGCTCTGAGATTAATCCCCACACGACCCACGGACAAACACCTGAATCTGACAAACCCCACAGAATACAAATCTACTGAACCTGAAGGCCATATGCTACAGTATTTATCCCATATAAACCAATGCAATCCTGGCCTCGGTTAACAAAATCAGTCCCCCCAGAAACCTTATCAACACCCCCCCCCCCCCAGTACAGTTCAGTACCTGCCAGGGCCTCATTGTGGCTGAGCAGCAGGTTCCTCTGGCTCCCTGTGTCTGCTGTGACATCTATCTGGGCTGACTGGGTGTCTGCCTCCTCCTCAAAGGCCTGCCAGGCCAGCAGGCTGCCGTCAGCGTCGTTCAAGTAGCCGTTGGACGTCTCGCTGCTCACACTCACACTTTTCTCCTGGAGCGTGGGCCTTGCATAGTTGTTGTGTCCCTCTACAGAGTAGTCCAGCTCGACCGGACTACTGCTCCGCCGGATCAGAATCTGGGAGCACAGAGGGAGAAGTCATCAGTGGTTGTTTCAGAGATGCCTCTATCAGACCGCCACAGATGCCCTGCTGAAATAACCAAACAAAGTAAGAGGGTCACAGATTTTGCGTCGGGTGTGTGTTTCTCACCACTGGCGGGTCGCCGTCTGTCCTCGCTTCCGACGCCCTGCCATCGGAGCCACAGGAGTTGTTGGGGGAGTACTCCCTCTTGTGGCCTGGAGGTCACAGTGACTGTTAATCACACTGGACACACAAACAGCCACCCCCCACAGCAGACAGCCCCTGGTCATAAATACTGTTCTAGTCTTATCCCTACATCCTCTAGATGCATGATCAGAATGAGTTGTAGCCCAGAGGTTCCAACCTTTTTTCGGTTACTGTACCACCAACTGAATTTAGCTCTTCCCGGAGTACCCCTGAAGTACCCCCCTCATGTACATTTAACCAGCAGACCTATGGTCTCATCAGACTTCTCAAGTAGCCCCCGTGGATAGACCAAGTACCCCCAGGGGTCCTAGTACCCCTGGTCGGGAACCACTGTTGTAGCCTGTAGTCTTCAAAGCACATCAATCACTGTATAGATGGGCACATTGTTAGCGGCAGTATAGATACTTCCACTAGAGGGCAGCAAAAATGGCCTACGTTAGAACACGCCCTCACGCTGTGTGTGTTCGCGCACTCATTGGTGTATCCCTACCTGGGAAGGTGTCAGTCAGTTGCTGTGTGATGTCGGAGGTGCTGCTGCTGCGTGGTAGAGGGCTGTCTCCAGCCTCCAGCTCCCCGTCTCCCCCACACTCAGACAACTGGCCCTCCTCCACATCTGGGCACCACGACCAGGGAGCCAGGAGAGGACAGAGGGTTAAGAGCAATGCATCAGGCATCTCATATCCGGCACACAAGACATGCTCTACCACACAGAACTCCAGCAACTTCAAGGTGTGACACATAGGATTTCTCGGAAAATGTCTATAATATATCTGCCACTAATAGTGGAATGATAGTGTTTCACAGTATTACTTACCCACCAGTGTTGTGATTGGCTGTGAAACTCGGCTATTGATTCCACCCGACGGAGCGGCATCTGTTGTCAAACCGGGAAAATTGTTCTGACTTTGTGTTTGTGTTATCTACTGAAAATCACTCTGTCATGTCCTGGTTGCTAACATTCTACACTGTTAGCTCAATTTCAGTTTATCTGAGAAAACAAGCACTGAATAGTGTAGGGAATCATTGCACCATCAAAATCACTGTGAAATATCATTTTTACAGCTGTTTCAAGCTGGTGGACCAAAATGAATTTTAGCAACCAGGAAATTAGCTATTTCCGCTACTCTATCAATCAATCTATCTATATCTATATATATATATATACACACACACACAAAAGTATGTGGACATCCCTTCAAATTAATGGATTCGGCTATTTCAGCCACACCCGTTGCTGACAGGTGTGTAAAATCGAGCACACAGCCATGCAATCTCCGTAGACAAACATTGACAGTAGAATGGCCTTACTGAAGAGCTCAGTGAATTTCAACGTGGCACCGTCATAGGATGCAAGTCATTTCGTTAAATGTGCTGTTATTGTGAAGTGAAAACGTCTAGGAGCAACAACGACTCGAAGAGCGAAGTGGTAGGTCACACAAGCTCACAGAACGGGATGCTGAGTGCTGAAGCGTTTAAAAATCGCCTGTGCTCCATTACTCACTACAGAGATCCAAACTGCCTCTGGTTTCCATGGCCAAGTAGCCACACATAAGCCTAACATCATCATGCGCAATGCCAAGTGTCGGCTGGAGTGGGGTAAAGCTCGCAGCCATTGAACTCTGGAGCAGTGGAAACGCATTCTCTGGAGTGATGAATCCCGCTTCACCATCTGGCAGTCCGACGGACAAATCTGGGTTTGGTGGATGCCAGGAGAACGCTTCCTGCCCCAATGCATAGTGTCAATTGTAAAGTTTGGTGGAGGAGGAATAGTGGCCTGGGGCTGTTCTTCATGGTTTGGGCCAGGCCCCTTAGTTCCAGTGAAGGGAAATCTTAATCAATGACATTCTGAACGACTCTGTGCTTCCAACTTTGTGTTAACAGTTTGGGCAAGGCCCTTTCCTGTTTCAGCATGAAAATGCCCACATGCACAAAGTGAGGTCCATACAAATCAAATCAAATGTATTTATATAGCCCTTTGTACATCAGTTGATATCTCAAAGTGCTGTACAGAAACCCAGCCTAAAACCCCAAACAGCAAGCAATGCAGGTGTAGAAGCACGGTGGCTAGGAAAAACAGAAATGGTTTGTTGAGATCGGTGTGGAAGAACTTGACTGGCCTGCACAGAGCCCTGACCTCAACCCCATCGAATACCTTTGGGATGAATTGGAACGCAGACTGTGAGCCAGGCCTAATCAGTGCCCGACCTCACTAACGCTCGTGGCTGAATAGAAGCAAGTCCCAGCAGCGATGTTCCAACATCCAGTGGAAAGACTTCCCAGAAGAGTGGAGGCTGTTATAGCAGCAAAGGGGGACCAACTCCAGCCGTATTCATGCCCATTATTTTGTAATGAGATGTCTGACGAACAGGTGTACTTTTAGATAACATAGCCAGAACAGCCTTCCCAGTTTGACGCTCCGGTGGGAGAAATCAATAGGCGAATATCTTAGCCAATCACAACACTGGTGGGTAAGTAATACTGTGAAACACTATCATTCTACTATTAGTGCCAGATATATTATAGAAATGAAATTACAATCCAAAAATTCTAGAAAATCTTGTGTAGCACCTTTAAAATGATAAAATGGTTCCATTGTTTTAGCCACATAGTGAGATGGAATAGGAACATGCAGTAATAAACATTAGAACAGATTAGTATAGAATTCTCAGACAATTATCCTTTTTTACTTTCAATCCAAAACGACAGTAAGTAGCCGTGAGAAACAACAAGGGTTTCAACTTCACTGAGTGTTAATAAAACAGTGAGGGACTGACAGGAGAATAGGAGACGGGAGATAGAGTAGTGACAGACAGACGGAAGAGACAGACAGGACACCACACAGACAGCTCTCAGAAACACTTTACCTGAAAGCCTGTGAGAGCAAGAGTTACCGGAAGAGGAGGAGAGACCAGGCAAGAAAGAGCTCACAGTGTGAAGCAGCATAGGAACGCTTTTAGTAGCGGGAAGAGCCTCGTAAAGATGGACACAGCTGCTGATAGACTGGCTTCGCTTAGCTTCCATCACAGAGCGAGAGAGAGAGAGAAAGAGAGAGAGAGAGAGAGAGGGAAGGAAGGAGGAAAAATAAGAGGAAGAGAGAAGGGGGAATAAGTCAATAAGACCATAGAGCAGAATGGCAGAAGACACCACTGGCAAATACATTTAACCCTTTGCATAACAATTGTAAGAGGGGAAGAAATAGTGCAGAAAAATATAACTAAAGACAAAATTCACTAAGGGTTGAATCCTAATTTGAGATCTGCAGGTGTAACTTGAACTGTCATTCATGTCAATTTGCTCGAAAAATGTAAGAAGGTTTTTTGTTGTTGTGCGACTCCAACTTCAGCCCTAAGGCATTAAGAGGGAAACAAACAGGCAGAGTGAAATTACTGAGACAGGAAATTAAGAACTATTAACTGAGACTTCCGCGTAAAGAAAAAAAGAGAGAATATATTAAAGCCTAAACCCCGAGTCTGGATCTCGTATTCATTTGACACTTGAGGGCTCTTCACCAAAACAAAGACACTGCTCTACCAGATTTGGCGTTGCATATTCAAAAAATATAAAAAAAAACATTTTAAAAAATAAAATGAACCGCGTCTTACATTTGAGAGACGTCATTTATGCAACGCGTTGCTTTTATTTGAAGCCCAGATGAATTAGTTCTCTATGCACATGACAGAAGAGGACAAATACAACTGGCTTTGAGTGCATCACAGTAAAGACAACTTATTTCCATCCACACACACACACACACAACTTTGTAACGTGATCCCATAAAAATACACGAACAAAAAGAAAAGCAAAAGGCAGCTGGAAAGGGCTGGGACACGCAAGCTTTTATAGTGACACAATTCATGTGTCGCACATATTGCATTCTAGTACATTATTTCCATAATAAAGAATAAGGTTCTGGTTTGACATGAGTAGACCTTAATTTGATCACCCTGTTGCAGGAGAACCTTCCTGCAATGCAGGACATTTGAAATGTGTCGTGTAATTGAGGTTTAAAAAGGGTTTCTGAAGTTTGTACATTTCCACTTTGCAATTTCAGACTTGATTTTCCCTTAGGATAAAAAGATCAACCCCTACAAAAAAATGTAAAATGTGCTATAATCCGCATTTCCTGTCGCTGCGGGACTATTTGTCCTGCTGTGGCAACCTGGCTCAAATTCAGATCATACATCTGTAGTCAGTCAATAGGACAATATGACCATATTTATTATTAGTTCCCAGTCATTTCAACACCATGTAGCAGGAAATACTAATCAGAAAAACATTGCCAAGTACGTATTGGCATAAATGAGATTACACACATTTTCAGTTTTCAAAGATAAGGCGTTGGGGAAGTGTGTGTGGACAGCACTTCAGGCCTAATCTAAAAGAGAGAGGAGCATTGCAAGAGAAAGAGGATTCTATTCTCTGCCTACACCACACTTTAATTAGTCACTTTCATTTGGAGATAGCATCGTCTCCACTACAGACCGCTACTGTTAGCCATTTTATGCATATTAATGAGCATTAATTACACTCTTAATGAAACTATCAAAAACGTCCATGGATTGATGTGTGGGCCCTCTCTCAAGGAGAAGGGGGAGGGGGAGGGTGGAGGAGGAGGAGGAGGAGGGGGAGGGATATTGGGATGTTTGATGATCAATGTGGGAGAAATCCAATTAGGCGAGAGAAAAGGAAGAATTTAAGGCGGTGGCGTTTCATGTCGGCCTCTGTCTGCATGCACACACACACACTATTTTAAGAGTCCTCCTTCAGGCCCGACTACATCTGGTCCAGACTCAACAAGCTCTTCAGCGAGCAGAGATGCTATCAGTCATTACACAGAGAGACAGACAGAGAGAGAGACAGACAGAGAGAGAGACAGACAGACAGAGAGAGAGACAGAGAGAGAGAGAGAGAGAGAGACAGACAGACAGAGAGAGAGAGAGAGAGACAGACAGAGAGAGAGAGAGAGAGACAGAGAGAGAGAGAGAGAGAGAGAGAGACAGACAGAGAGAGAGAGAGACAGACAGACAGAGAGAGAGAGAGACAGACAGAGAGAGAGAGAGAGAGACAGACAGAGAGAGAGAGAGAGAGAGGAACATGAGTTCCGGAGTTCCAAATTGAGCAGCTGCTGAAAAATGAGCTCCTGTATATATTGAGATTTAAATGGTTTTTTAGAGTGAAGTGCATCGAAAAAATCAAAAGAAAACTGCAAGACTCAATAGAAGACAATACAAGCAACAAACCAAAAAGACAGGATTTTGAAAAAGTAACTATTTTTCATAAAATTATACAGTTATCTTAGCTAGCTGAATTGTTAGCTGAATTGTTTACATGTTGCTAAGCAGTTGCTAGGGACTCTCCTGGAAGAAGCTAGCTAGCTTACAAAGAATAACAAAAAAAATATCTAGTTAACAGAAGAAAGGAAGACAAAATAAGGACAAAATAAGGACAGAAGAAAAAGGAAAAGAAAAAAGGACAACAAAGTGAAACAGTCCTCTGAAGAAACAAGAGAGCATTATACAAGAAACAGCACTTCTATTGCAACATTGTAGCCAACATCACCAGCGTTGCTATGGAAATTGTTTACCCACCAGACATCCAAACAGAGAAAGCTAAGAAAAGTTTCAAAGGTTTGTTGATGGGACAGAACCGTGAATGCCTGTTTGCAGATCTTACCAGTTACAAAACAAGAGCAAATTTAATTTTTAATACCAATCGAGGGAACATATGGAAAAAGGTTATTTGCAACCATTTCCCTTTCTCAAAAAAGAGGGGCATCAGCCAAGGATGTCAGATCAGCATTTTTGAAGAAGCTGACCAGAGCAACACATATCAAACAGTAAACTTATATAATAATGGAACTGTATTGATACAAGGCAATGATTCAAGCCTCCAGGCTTTTGAGAATAGGTTTGCTACCCTAAAAGAAGACGCTGACATCATCTCAGAAAATGAGGAAAAAGTCAAGGAGGGAGATGGAGAAAAGCAGACCCCAATGGTCTCTGTGACCCAGCAGGAAGCCCTCAACGTCCCTTTACCTACCTCACCTGCAGCAGACAGAGTCAAGGACATGACAATTTCAATAAGAACACCTGCTATGCAACGTTTCCACAACACCCTCTCTCTAGTCGAAGCAGAGGTCATAGAACTCAGAGAGAAGAAGCTTCAAGAGGAGGACACTGTTCAGAAACTCAAAGAAGAGATGAAACAGTTCAGGGAGGAGAGCAGAGCATCCATAGCTAAATTAGAAAGCAGAATGGACAAGCTGAGTCAGACAAATGATGACCTCAGAGACCATCTGAGCACAACTAGAAAGGAGCTCGAACAAAAAGAGAGGTACATTGACACCCTCAACCGGCAGAGAGTCATTGTGTCCTCTGCATCTAGAAAACATGTCCACCAGCTTGGTACAACACAAGCAGAACCTGAGACCAGCATGGCCTCCACTACACAGCCGGATGACACTGCACCAGCCTACCAGTCTGCTCCAGCCCAGGTCAACCTACCAGCCTCTCAGTCTGCTCCAGCCCAGGTCAACCTACCAGCCTCCCAGTCTGCTCCAGCCCAGGTCAGAATACCAGCCTCCCAGTCTGCTCCAGCCCAGGTTAACCTACCAGCCCCCCAGTCTGCTCCAGCCCAGGTCAACCTACCAGCCTCCCAGTCCGCTCCAGCCCAGGTCAGAATACCAGCCTCCCAGTCTGCTCCAGCCCAGGTTAACCTACCAGCCTCCCAGTCTGCTCCAGCCCAGGTCAGAATACCAGCCTCCCAGTCTGCTCCACCCAGACAATCACCCACAACTGCAATTCTAATTGATTCAAATGGGAAGTTCTTAGTCCAGGAAAGATTATTCCCTAGACACCAGGTGTATAAGTTCTGGTGTCCTACAACTGAGAGTGCAATGCAGCTACTCAGTCAGACCAGGATTGACACCCCTGACAACATCATCATCCACACTGGCACAAACGACCTTCATGCCAAAGGTGAAAATGTATCTGGGGCAGTGAGAAGAGTGGCAGAACGGGCACAGGCTATGTTCCCAACAACCAATATAGTTGTGTCCACCCTCCTACCAAGAAAAGACTTCCCAGAAAAGTTGATCGACAAAATAAATCAACAGATCACTGTGGACTGTGCCTCACTGCTCAATGTCAGAACGGCTCACCACCCCACTCTGACATGTCAACACTTATATGATAATATACATCTTGATCAGGACAGTATCAGAACCTTTGCCAAGGACCTAAAAGATGCAACACTTGGCAGGGACCCACACACCCATCACCCCAGCAACAAAGGTCCCCCGCCCCACCTTCTGAAACAACAGTACCTCCACCATCCCGAGGAGAAAAGAGCCAGACATGGCTTATTACAGCACAGCTCTACTAGACCAGGCCCAACACAGCACAGCTCTACTAGACCAGGCCCAACACAGCACAGCTCTACTAGACCCGGCCCATCACAACACAGCTCTACTAGACCTGGCCCATCACAACAAAGCTCTACTAGACCTGGCCCATCACAACACAGCTCTACTAGACCTGGCCCATCACAACACAGCTCTACTAGACCTGGCCCATCACAACAAAGCTCTACTAGACCCGGCCCATCACAACACAGCTCTACTAGACCCGGCCCATCACAACACAGCTCTACTAGACCCGGCCCATCACAACGCAGCTCTACTAGACCCGGCCCATCACAACACAGCTCTACTAGACCTGTCCCATCACAACACAGCTCTACTAGACCCAGCCCATCACAACACAGCTCTGACCACTACTCCAGGGTCGGTCAGAACACTGCCCTTCAGGGAAGTAGACCACATGATGCAGTCCACACCATGTATCAATTAGATCGTCAGCCTACATATGCTGAGGTAACCTCTGGCAGAAGACCCCTAGAACAATCAGAGATAGGAGAGGTGCGCCAACTACTGCAACTAATATGCAGACTACTGAGCTAGACAGTCCCTTTAATTCACACACGGGCACGCACGCACGCGCACACACACACACACAAACACACAGGGTTGCAGATTGCACATAACATAAGTACAATGCAATCTTATTCCATTCTTATTCATTTGTTTACAAATATTCCTAAATGTATTGACACCGGTATTATAATAATTATTATATGTAATGGTGTGTGTGTGTGTGTGTGTGTGTGTGTGTGCGCGTGTGTGTGTATGTATGTATGTGTGTATGTGCATGTATGTGTGTATATATATATATATATATATATATATATATATATATATATATATATATATATATATATATGTATGTATGTATATATGTGTATATATATATATATATATATATATATATATATATATATATATGTGTATATGTATATATGTATATATATATGTATATATATGTGTATGTGTATATATATATATATATATATATATATATATATATATGTATGTATGTATGTGTGTGTGTATGTATGTGTGTATATGTATGTGTGTGTATATGTATGTGTATGTATATATGTGTATGTATGTGTATGTGTATGTATGTATATATATATGTATGTGTATGTATATATGTATGTGTATGTGTATATATGTATGTATATATATGTATATGTGTATATATACATATTTTATTTTTTTTGTTTTTTTCGATGTACTTTACTCAAACCAGTGAATATCACTTATTATAAATGAGATCATTAACTATCAGCTCTTGGAATATCCAGGGCCTATACTCTTCACATTTTGGTTATAAAACAACTAATCCAGAATTGATTAAAAACATCAAGGGACAGGACATCATAATCCTACTGGAAACATGGTGTCGTGGAGACATAGATACTCAGTGTCCCTCAGGCTATAGAGAAAGTTTACTACCATCAATCAAACATAAAAATGTTAAACGGGGCCGAGACTCAGGTGGAATCATCATTTGGCATAAGCAGGACTTAGCACTGAATGAAATGAAAAAAGGTACCACTCACATTTGGCTAAAACTTAACAAAGGTACAATCTATTGTGACAATGATGTATACATATGTGCAGCTTATGCTCCTCCTTCAGATTCATCATATTATGATGATCAGTTTTTTGACAATCTCCAGACAGAAATCATTACATTTCAGGCGCAGGGTAAAGTGCTTCTTTGTGGAGATTTCAATGCAAGAACAGGTTCTGAGCCTGACTACACTGATGCGGGAGGTAACCACCACATATTTGGACACCCCTCCTTGTACAGTAGCCCTATTATAAATAATAGAAACAGTCCTGACCAAATACTGAACAAAAATGGAAAAGAGTTAGTACATCTCTGTCGAGCCTTAGGCCTGTACATGCTTAATGGTAGAATCAGAGGGGACTCTTTAGGTCAGTTTACTTACTGCTCAGCTCTTGGGACAAGTGTAGTCGATTATGCAATCACTGACATTGACCCCTCCTCCATTAGTGCATTCACTGTCAGACCACAGACACCATTGTCAGATCACAGTCAGATCAACGTGTTTCTGAAGAAATTAACCGGCAATATTCATTCAAAAAAACAGCCCAATAAACTTTACAACATAAACCAATCGTTCAGATGGGCTCCAAACAGTGCAGAGGCGTTCATTGAAACATTGAACTCAAATGAAATGATGAACTCTATACAGTTTTTCAATAACTCACAGTACCAAAACAATAAAGATGGTGTCAATTCAGCTACCCAAAACATCAACTGCATATTCCAAAAAGCAGCATCGAAAGCAAATTTGAGAAAACCAAAGCGATGCAACATCAGAAGCAAAAATCAAAATGTTACTGACAAATGGTTTGATAATGAATGTAAAACAATTAGAAAACACCTAAGACAAATGTCAAACAAAAAACATAAGCAGCAAAACAACCCAGAGCTACGATATGAATACTTTGAAACTCTGAAACAGTATAAACAAACACTGAAATGCAAGAAATTGAATTATACCAACAAGACACTTGATGAAATTGAAAACGCAATTGACCAAAATCAGTTCTGGGACATGTGGAACAATTTAAGCACAACAAAGCCACAAGAATTAGCCATACAAGATGTAGGAATTTGGAAAACTTACTTTGATAATCTATACAAAAACATCCCACAAAAAGACTTAAACCAGAACCAATTAGAAATTAAAGAAAAATTGAACATCCTGGAATCAGTCATTAAAAACAACCAAAATCCATTAGATTACCCAATAACCCAACAAGAACTAAATGAAAAGCTAAAATCTATTAAATCAAAAAAGGCTTGTGGTGTAGACAACATCCGAAATGAAATGCTGAAAAACAGCACACCTGAGTTGCAAAATGCTGTGCTTAAATTGTTCAACATGGTTTTAACTTCTGGCTGCTTCCCTGATGTCTGGAACCAGGGGCTCATCTCCCCTATCCACAAAAGTGGAGACAAATCAGACCCCAATAATTACAGGGGAATTTGCGTCAACAGTAACTTGGGAAAGATTTTCTGTAGCATTTTGAATTCAAGAATTCAAACCTTTCTTCAAGAAAAAAATGTAATAAGTAAATGTCAAATTGGCTTTCTCCCTAACCATCGCACTACTGACCATATATACACCTTACACACACTAATTAATAAACACGTCCACCAAAAAAAAGAGGGCAAAATCTTTGCTTGCTTTATTGACTTTAAAAAAGCATTTGATTCGATTTGGCACGAAGGGCTATTCTACAAAATTCTACAAAGTGGGCTTGGTGGTAAGGTGTATGACTTAATAAAATGTATGTACACAGAAAACAAGTGTGCAATAAAAATCAAAAACCAAAGAACAGAATTTTTTTCACAATGTCGAGGTGTGAGACAAGGCTGCAATTTGAGTCCAAATCTTTTCAACATTTATATCAATGAATTAGCAGACATGTTGGACCAATCTCCAGCCCCAGGACTCACACTATTTGACACAGAGGTGAAATACCTGCTATATGCTGATGACTTGGTACTTCTATCACCAACCAAAGAAGGTCTTCAACAAAACATTAATATTCTGGAGCAATATTGCCATAATTGGGCCCTGGCAGTAAATTTCCAAAAAACTAAAATCATGATTTTCCAAAAAAAACCCAGATGTCAGAAACAAAAATGTAAATTCACCCTGAACAACACCTTAATTGAACACACAAAAAATTACACCTACCTTGGTCTGACCATATCTGCATCGGGAAACTTTAATATGGCAGTGAATGCACTCAAAGAAAAAGCCCGCAGAGCAATGTATGCAATAAAAATGAAATTATTCAAAATCAACATCCCAATTAGAATTTGGACTAAAATATTTGACAGTGTAATCCTACCAATAGCACTTTATGGAAGTGAGGTTTGGGGGCCACTCAATAAACTGGATTTTAAAATGTGGGACAAACATCCAATTGAAACCCTACATGCAGAATTCTGTCGGAAAATTCTACAAGTCCAGAGAAATACACCAACTAATGCATGTAGGGCAGAATTGGGCCGTTTTCCAGTAATAATGAAAATACAGAAAAGATCATTAAAATTTTGGCTACATCTAAATTCAAGTCCAAATTCGAGTCTGCAATTTAAAGCACTTCAAGCCCAAGAGCTGAGCCCAGAAACGAGCCCTCTCAGTCAGCTGGTGTTGGACCTCACCAATCAAGCTGACACCAGCACTGCTTCAAAAGAAAGAATTCCAATAAACAAAATCATGAACCAATCAAAGGAATCATACTTACAATACTGGAAAAACGAAACAAAATCCCAAAGCCGACTAAATTGCTATCTGACCCTAAACAGAGAATATGAATTGGCTGATTATCTCTACTCTGTCAGAGATACGAAGCAGAGACAGATCCTTACCAAGTACAGGCTGAGTGACCACCGATTGGCAATAGAAACCGGCAGACATAAAAAGACATGGCTACCCAAAGAGGAGCGTGTATGTGGTCACTGCATGACAGGGGAGGTAGAGACAGAGATGCACTTTCTCCTTTACTGTGATAAATATTCCTCACAAAGAGATTCATTATTCACAGAAATGACTACATATATTCCACATTTTTACAAATTGAACCCAGAGGAAAAACTAAGAATACTCATGGGCGAAGGAGCAATGGCTCCTCTTGCAGCCAAATATGTATTTTCCTGCCATAGCCTGAGGGACACTGAATAATAACATCTGCATAGTAAACAGTAACTTACTTATTATTACTATTATTGTTATTACTATAATTATTAATGTTTACTGTAGACTGTTACCATTTTATTGTATTTATTATTGTATTATTATTTACTACCATTTTATATTATTATTTGCTATCATTTACAATTTTGTTACAATGTATATTGTATACATTGTTGCTTTGGCAATATTGACACAATGTTTTTCATGCCAATAAAGCAGCTTGAATTTGAATTTGAATTTGAGAGAGAGAGACAGACAGAGAGAGAGAGAGAGAGACAGACAGACAGAGAGAGAGAGAGAGAGACAGACAGACAGAGAGAGAGAGAGACAGACAGACAGAGAGAGAGAGAGAGAGAGAGAGAGACACAGACAGAGAGAGAGAGAGAGAGACACAGACAGAGAGAGAGAGAGAGAGACAGAGAGAGAGAGAGAGAGAGAGAGAGAGAGAGAGAGACAGACAGAGAGAGAGAGAGACAGACAGACAGAGAGAGAGAGAGAAATTGAGCAGCTGCTGAAAAATGAGCTCCTGTATATATTGAGATTTAAATGGTTTTTTAGAGTGAAGTACATCGAAAAAATCAAAAGAAAACTGCAAGACTCAATAGAAGACAATACAAGCAACAAACCAAAAAGACAGGATTTTGAAAAAGTAACTATTTTTCATAAAATTATACAGTTATCTTAGCTAGCTGAATTGTTAGCTGAATTGTTTACATGTTGCTAAGCAGTTGCTAGGGACTCTCCTGGAAGAAGCTAGCTAGCTTACAAAGAATAACAAAAAAAAGATCTAGTTAACAGAAGAAAGGAAGACAAAATAAGGACAAAATAAGGACAGAAGAGAAAGGAAAAGAAAAAAGGACTAACAAAGTGAAACAGTCCTCTGAAGAAACAAGAGAGCATTATACAAGAAACAGCACTTCTATTGCAACATTGTAGCCAACATCACCAGCGTTGCTATGGAAATTGTTTACCCACCAGACATCCAAACAGAGAAAGCTAAGAAAAGTTTCAAAGGTTTGTTGATGGGACAGAACCATGAATGCCTGTTTGCAGATCTTACCAGTTACAAAACAAGAGCAAATTTAATTTTTAATACTAATCGAGGGAACATATGGAAAAAGGTTATTTGCAACCATTTCCCTTTCTCAAAAAAGAGGGGCATCAGCCAAGGATGTCAGATCAGCATTTTTGAAGAAGCTGACCAGAGCAACACATATCAAACAGTAAACTTATATAATAATGGAACTGTATTGATACAAGGCAATGATTCAAGCCTCCAGGCTTTTGAGAATAGGTTTGCTACCCTAAAAGAAGACGCTGACATCATCTCAGAAAATGAGGAAAAAGTCAAGGAGGGAGATGGAGAAAAGCAGACCCCAATGGTCTCTGTGACCCAGCAGGAAGCCCTCAACGTCCCTTTACCTACCTCACCTGCAGCAGACAGAGTCAAGGACATGACAATTTCAATAAGAACACCTGCTATGCAACGTTTCCACAACACCCTCTCTCTAGTCGAAGCAGAGGTCATAGAACTCAGAGAGAAGAAGCTTCAAGAGGAGGACACTGTCCAGAAACTCAAAGAAGAGATGAAACAGTTCAGGGAGGAGAGCAGAGCATCCATAGCTAAATTAGAAAGCAGAATGGACAAGCTGAGTCAGACAAATGATGACCTCAGAGACCATCTGAGCACAACTAGAAAGGAGCTCGAACAAAAAGAGAGGTACATTGACACCCTCAACCGGCAGAGAGTCATTGTGTCCTCTGCATCTAGAAAACATGTCCACCAGCTTGGTACAACACAAGCAGAACCTGAGACCAGCATGGCCTCCACTACACAGCCGGATGACACTGCACCAGCCTACCAGTCTGCTCCAGCCCAGGTCAACCTACCAGCCTCTCAGTCTGCTCCAGCCCAGGTCAACCTACCAGCCTCCCAGTCTGCTCCAGCCCAGGTCAGAATACCAGCCTCCCAGTCTGCTCCAGCCCAGGTTAACCTACCAGCCTCCCAGTCTGCTCCAGCCCAGGTCAACCTACCAGCCTCCCAGTCTGCTCCAGCCCAGGTCAGAATACCAGCCTCCCAGTCTGCTCCAGCCCAGGTTAACCTACCAGCCTCCCAGTCTGCTCCAGCCCAGGTCAGAATACCAGCCTCCCAGTCTGCTCCACCCAGACAATCACCCACAACTGCAATTCTAATTGATTCAAATGGGAAGTTCTTAGTCCAGGAAAGATTATTCCCTAGACACCAGGTGTATAAGTTCTGGTGTCCTACAACTGAGAGTGCAATGCAGCTACTCAGTCAGACCAGGATTGACACCCCTGACAACATCATCATCCACACTGGCACAAACGACCTTCATGCCAAAGGTGAAAATGTATCTGGGGCAGTGAGAAGAGTGGCAGAACGGGCACAGGCTATGTTCCCAACAACCAATATAGTTGTGTCCACCCTCCTACCAAGAAAAGACTTCCCAGAAAAGTTGATCGACAAAATAAATCAACAGATCACTGTGGACTGTGCCTCACTGCTCAACGTCAGAACGGCTCACCACCCCACTCTAACATGTCAACACTTATATGATAATATACATCTTGATCAGGACAGTATCAGAACCTTTGCCAAGGACCTAAAAGATGCAACACTTGGCAGGGACCCACACACCCATCACCCCAGCAACAAAGGTCCCACGCCCCACCTTCTGAAACAACAGTACCTCCACCATCCCGAGGAGAAAAGAGCCAGACATGGCTTATTACAGCACAGCTCTACTAGACCAGGCCCAACACAGCACAGCTCTACTAGACCAGGCCCAACACAGCACAGCTCTACTAGACCCGGCCCATCACAACACAGCTCTACTAGACCTGGCCCATCACAACAAAGCTCTACTAGACCTGGCCCATCACAACACAGCTCTACTAGACCTGGCCCATCACAACACAGCTCTACTAGACCTGGCCCATCACAACAAAGCTCTACTAGACCCGGCCCATCACAACACAGCTCTACTAGACCCGGCCCATCACAACACAGCTCTACTAGACCCGGCCCATCACAACGCAGCTCTACTAGACCCGGCCCATCACAACACAGCTCTACTAGACCTGTCCCATCACAACACAGCTCTACTAGACCCAGCCCATCACAACACAGCTCTGACCACCACTCCAGGGTCGGTCAGAACACTGCCCTTCAGGGAAGTAGACCACATGATGCAGTCCACACCATGTATCAATTAGATCGTCAGCCTACATATGCTGAGGTAACCTCTGGCAGAAGACCCCTAGAACAATCAGAGATAGGAGAGGTGCGCCAACTACTGCAACTAATATGCAGACTACTGAGCTAGACAGTCCCTTTAATTTACACACGGGCACGCACGCGCACACACACACACACAAACACACAGGGTTGCAGATTGCACATAACATAAGTACAATGCAATCTTATTCCATTCTTATTCATTTGTTTACAAATATTCCTAAATGTATTGACACCGGTATTATAATAATTATTATATGTAATGGTGTGTGTGTGTGTGTGTGTGTGTGCGCGTGTGTGTGTATGTATGTATGTATGTGTATGTGCATGTATGTGTGTATATATATATATATATATGTATGTGTATGTGTATATATATGTATATATATATGTATGTATGTATGTGTGTGTGTGTGTATGTATGTGTGTGTGTGTGTGTGTATGTATGTATGTATGTATGTATGTGTGTATATGTATGTGTATGTATATATGTGTATGTATGTGTATGTGTATGTATATATATATGTATATATATATATGTATGTGTATGTATATATGTATGTATATGTGTATGTATGTATGTATGTATATGTGTATGTATGTGTGTATATATATATATATATACATATTTTATTTTTTTTGTTTTTTTCGATGTACTTTACTCAAACCAGTGAATATCACTTATTATAAATGAGATCATTAACTATCAGCTCTTGGAATATCCAGGGCCTATACTCTTCACATTTTGGTTATAAAACAACTAATCCAGAATTGATTAAAAACATCAAGGGACAGGACATCATAATCCTACTGGAAACATGGTGTCGTGGAGACATAGATACTCAGTGTCCCTCAGGCTATAGAGAAAGTTTACTACCATCAATCAAACATAAAAATGTTAAACGGGGCCGAGACTCAGGTGGAATCATCATTTGGCATAAGCAGGACTTAGCACTGAATGAAATGAAAAAAGGTACCACTCACATTTGGCTAAAACTTAACAAAGGTACAATCTATTGTGACAATGATGTATACATATGTGCAGCTTATGCTCCTCCTTCAGATTCATCATATTATGATGATCAGTTTTTTGACAATCTCCAGACAGAAATCATTACATTTCAGGCGCAGGGTAAAGTGCTTCTTTGTGGAGATTTCAATGCAAGAACAGGTTCTGAGCCTGACTACACTGATGCGGGAGGTAACCACCACATATTTGGACACCCCTCCTTGTACAGTAGCCCTATTATAAATAATAGAAACAGTCCTGACCAAATACTGAACAAAAATGGAAAAGAGTTAGTACATCTCTGTCGAGCCTTAGGCCTGTACATGCTTAATGGTAGAATCAGAGGGGACTCTTTAGGTCAGTTTACTTACTGCTCAGCTCTTGGGACAAGTGTAGTCGATTATGCCATCACTGACATTGACCCCTCCTCCATTAGTGCATTCACTGTCAGACCACAGACACCATTGTCAGATCACAGTCAGATCAACGTGTTTCTGAAGAAATTAACCGGCAATATTCATTCAAAAAAACAGCCCAATAAACTTTACAACATAAACCAATCGTTCAGATGGGCTCCAAACAGTGCAGAGGCATTCATTGAAACATTGAACTCAAATGAAATGATGAACTCTATACAGTTTTTCAATAACTCACAGTACCAAAACAATAAAGATGGTGTCAATTCAGCTACCCAAAACATCAACTGCATATTCCAAAAAGCAGCATCGAAAGCAAATTTGAGAAAACCAAAGCAATGCAACATCAGAAGCAAAAATCAAAATGTTACTGACAAATGGTTTGATAATGAATGTAAAACAATTAGAAAACACCTAAGACAAATGTCAAACAAAAAACATAAGCAGCAAAACAACCCAGAGCTACGATATGAATACTTTGAAACTCTGAAACAGTATAAACAAACACTGAAATGCAAGAAATTGAATTATACCAACAAGACACTTGATGAAATTGAAAACGCAATTGACCAAAATCAGTTCTGGGACATGTGGAACAATTTAAGCACAACAAAGCCACAAGAATTAGCCATACAAGATGTAGGAATTTGGAAAACTTACTTTGATAATCTATACAAAAACATCCCACAAAAAGACTTAAACCAGAACCAATTAGAAATTAAAGAAAAATTGAACATCCTGGAATCAGTCATTAAAAACAACCAAAATCCATTAGATTACCCAATAACCCAACAAGAACTAAATGAAAAGCTAAAATCTATTAAATCAAAAAAGGCTTGTGGTGTAGACAACATCAGAAATGAAATGCTGAAAAACAGCACACCTGAGTTGCAAAATGCTGTGCTTAAATTGTTCAACATGGTTTTAACTTCTGGCTGCTTCCCTGATGTCTGGAACCAGGGGCTCATCTCCCCTATCCACAAAAGTGGAGACAAATCAGACCCCAATAATTACAGGGGAATTTGCGTCAACAGTAACTTGGGAAAGATTTTCTGTAGCATTTTGAATTCAAGAATTCAAACCTTTCTTCAAGAAAAAAATGTAATAAGTAAATGTCAAATTGGCTTTCTCCCTAACCATCGCACTACTGACCATATATACACCTTACACACACTAATTAATAAACACGTCCACCAAAAAAAAGAGGGCAAAATCTTTGCTTGCTTTATTGACTTTAAAAAAGCATTTGATTCGATTTGGCACGAAGGGCTATTCTACAAAATTCTACAAAGTGGGCTTGGTGGTAAGGTGTATGACTTAATAAAATGTATGTACACAGAAAACAAGTGTGCAATAAAAATCAAAAACCAAAGAACAGAATTTTTTTCACAATGTCGAGGTGTGAGACAAGGCTGCAATTTGAGTCCAAATCTTTTCAACATTTATATCAATGAATTAGCAGACATGTTGGACCAATCTCCAGCCCCAGGACTCACACTATTTGACAC